>NC_135889.1:87829254-88434908 GCF_964194155.1 Cetorhinus maximus
ACACTTTATTAATAACTAAGAATTGGGTATAAAGGGCATAATTTCAAAGTCTGCAGGTGACATGAAACTCAGAAATGCAATAAACAATGAGGAGGATAGTAAAAGACTTTAGGGGGATATAGACAGACTGATGAGATGAACAGGCACATGGTAGATGAAATTTAACACAGAGAAATAAGAAGTGATATGTTTTGGTGTGCAGAATGAGGAATGACAGTACAAACTTTATGGTACAATTTTAAAGGAAGTGCAGGAACAGAGGTACGTGCGGTTTACGTGCACAAATTTGGAAGGTAGAAGGCTGTTAAAAAGCAAATTGGATACTTGACTTCATTAATAACAGAGGCACAGAGTACAAAAGCAAGGACGTTATACTATGTCTTTATAAAAGGCATGTTGGCCTAAGCTGGATTAATGGGCAGAATTTTCTGGCTGGCGGAAGGAGGGGGGGAGGTGGCGGAACGGGAGCGGGCATGGACCCGATTGCCGCCCGCGATCGAGGGGTCCGCGCTACCATTTTATGCGGGTGGGCCAACTAAGGTCCGTCCAGTGTGAATCTCGGCTCCCGAGGCAGCGGTGGGACTGCAATGAGAGCCAGGTCCAATGGCAACCCTGCGGCCTGTTTTAAAAAGTTGCTGCAGCCTTTCCAAGGCTGCGAATCATGGCCAGTGGAAGAGCTCCCCAAAGTGCTGCTGGTGAGCAGGCCAGGCAGGATGGTAGGGCAGGGGGGCTCTGTGTCCCTCGTTTTTCGGATGTTTGCCCTGCTGCCCTCCTCGAGGAGGTGGCAGCGCGGCGGGAGGCCCTGGTATCCCAGGACGGGAGGAGAAGACCTCCCCACATGACCAAACGTGCCTAGGAGGAGGTGGAAGAGATGGTGAGCTCCCGTAATGTGGTGCCGCTCGAGAAGGGTGAGTACCATGTTGGCACTGGTCACTTAACCCAGCAAGTAGGCTTTCCCCACCTGATAACCACAA
The DNA here is from genome assembly GCF_964194155.1 of Cetorhinus maximus. Classification (NCBI taxonomy): domain Eukaryota; kingdom Metazoa; phylum Chordata; class Chondrichthyes; order Lamniformes; family Cetorhinidae; genus Cetorhinus; species Cetorhinus maximus. The sequence goes on from NC_135889.1 coordinate 87,830,229, forward strand.
CCCCCCCCCCACCCCCAAGCCTGAGTGTAGTGACTGCATTGAATCATTGACGGCATGTGTCCTTCACTGGGTGGGCCAGCAGATATTGCCCATGCCGAGGTCACCCTGAGAGGGTGGTGAAGAGATGGGTTCTGCTCCCACAGCATGTGGTACACTGAGACCCAGTGAGACCCAAAACTGAGTTTTGGGGAACAACCTGGTGGAGCTGCACCTTGGCGCAGTGCTGGAACTCCAGGACATGTCAAAATCAGGGTGATGACATGCTGGGAGGGGAGCTTCAAGGTGGCGTTGGCACCGATCGATCTGCTCTCCTCGGCGCTTCACATGCTTGCGCCTCCTTGCTATGGAAGGTTAGACCGTGTGGTGCCTAATGTAATGCAGGCAGCATTTGGCCAAGGGGGTGGGGGGAGGGGGTGCAGGCCTAGCATCTTTGTGTGAGTGTTCGGCAGCAGCGGGAATGCACATAATGCCGCTGAGCGGGTGAGGACTGGCGGCGGCCTGGCACAGTTGGCGATTCTCAGCCGCTTCGAACAAGATGCCCTAGATCTGGAGAGGCGCCATGAGCCCAGGTCCACCGGTGTTGATGAGGCTCTGGTGCCATGGGCAGGTATGTTTGCCCAGCAGTGAGGTCACCATTATTCTCCCAGCAGCCCTGGCAGTGCTGAATGTTCAGTGATTGAAGTTTGCAACGTGGCTTGACCATTGCTTATGGAAGGATGAGCGCATAATAATCCGGGGGACAGGGATGCACATTGACATTGTCTCCACGTTAACTGATACAATGTCCTTGTTCTTCCTTTCACCATCAGTGGAGCAGGGCCGGGAGGAGGAGCAGCAGAGGCCCCCTCTCACACCTGAGGGCCTTGAAGTCTCTCCAGTGTCACACCATCTCTGCCAGGCAGGCACCAGTGCAGATACTAGCGCCTCAGTGGGAATTGGAACATCGGTTGGTGTCCCAGGGCACAGGGGTGAGGGCACTTCACAGTCGCTGGAGGAGCTGGCAAAGATAGAGAATGCCCACGGCACCAGCAGTTGGAGGACTGCAGGGGACCAGGCACATGCTCAGTCGGTGCCTGATGATGTGCCTTTGGAGTCGTCCGCAACGCAGCAAGCGCTGGAAATGCGGCCGGGTGTGCGGGAGCATCTGGGGGAGATACACGAGGCTATACTTGGCTTGGTGTCCATGGTGGAGGAGTCTACACAGACTATCGCCGAAGCAATGAGCCCATTGGCCAAGAACCATGCATCCTCCATGGAGAGAGTGGCGACTCTTGTGGAGAGGCTCCTCCAGGAGACCCGTCAGGGCTTCCTTGGGCTGCGCTCGGACCAGCAAGCCCTCACATCGGCATTGACCTCAGCTGGTCATTGCCAATGTGGGAAATGGTCTGGGCACCAAGTTTCCCAGCTCGGTGCCCATCCATCCACAGTAAGCAGGGAGGTCTGAAGCTACTTCACAATGGTGCAGCAGCTGCCTGTCATATCTACGGGCTCTTGTCAGGGCGCTCTGGGTGAGGGCGGCAGCTCCTCCACCCCTCTGCCAGTGACCATTGCATCTGGAGAGGCTGCGATGACTGGGGAGATCCCAGCTGTAGAACGGGCAGCTCCCTCCCAGGCGGGGCCAGCACAGGCTCCACTGGCCAGAGGACGGCCTCCAAGGTCATTGAGGCCAACAGGACAGCAGAGTCAGCAGGCTGGCTCAGATGCCACTTCCAGCGAGGGGGCAGCACCAAGACGTAGCACCCAAAAACGTAAAGATAAGGCACCTTAGGCACACCATGGGTTTATCACTGGTGCTTTTGTGTTGGCCCGCAATGAGGTCTTTATGAGTTGGTGTGATTTTTAACACCTTTGTCATTTTGTTTCATTAATTTTCTTTGATTGTAATATTAAATTCAGACACATCACCATGGCTGAGGGTGCCTCTTTTCTTCTGCAGGTGGATGGTTTCCATAAACATAATAACTATTTTGTGGAACATTCAGCTTTATTAACAAGGACCTAAGTTAATGCTCCTATTCAGGCAAATTTTGCACATAGGTATCGAGTATGGAGCCTACAGCCCAGGCTTGTCCTGCAGGTCCATATTTGGTGTGCTAGCTGAAGGTTCATTGGATTAAAGCCTCCTGGGTGTCCCTGCCTCCCTGGAGTATGCCCGGGTCATCATCTACCTCCTCAGCATTTCCCTGTGCCTGCTCATCCTCGGACTCACTGCTGGAGTCATCGTGTGCAGCCGCAGCCAATGCGTCTACGTTTTCATCGTCCACAGCATCCCTCCTTTCCAGCGCAAGATTGTGCAGGGCACAACATGCAACCACTATCAGTGACACATGATCTGGGGGGTACTGGAGTGCGCTCCCTGAGTGGCCCAGGCATCGGAAGCGCATCTTGAGAAGACCAATGGCTCTCTCCACCGCAGCCCTTGTGGAGGCGTGGCTCTTATTGTACCGCTGCTCAGCTTCTGTTCTTGGATAGTGGAGAGGCGTCATGAGCCACCTTCCGAGGGTAGCCCTTGTCACCCAGCAGCCATCCATCCAGCCGGGCCGGAGCACTGAAGAGCCTCGGCACCTGGGAGTGTATGAGGATGCCGGTGTCGTGGGAGCTGCCTGGGTACCTTGCACAGACTTGTAGAATCAGCATCCTGTGGTCACACACTATGTGCAAGTTCATGGAGTGGAAGCCCTTCCTGTTGATGAAGGCACCGGGCTCACCTGCTGGTACCTTGATGGCCACGTGTGTGCAGTCTATTGCACCCTGGATGTGGGGGAAGCCAGCAATGGCCGTGAAGCCTCTGGCTTACTGTGTCTGGCTTGCCTGGTCCCAACGGTAGTCAATGCCTGCCTGAACAGAGTGTCTGTAGCCTGCTTGACATAAGTATAGACAGCTGATTGGGAGACACCGCAAAGATCACCCACCTGGAAGGAACCAGAGGCATAAAAGTTGAGGGCAGCTGTGACCTTTAGAGCCACTGGCATGGGGTGTCTGCCTACACAGTTCGCGGAGGCCTCAGGCCCAATTAGATAGAGTTGACTGTCTCCTTTGAGAGATGGAGCCTCCTTTGGCACTGCACTTCAGACGTATTGTGGCAGCTGCTTCACCGCCTGTATATACTGGTGGCAGGATAGTGGCGCCTTCTGCGGCCTCTTCCAACTTGGACTACCTCTTGGGCCTGCACCCCTTGTGCCTGCGCCTGACCTCCCAAAGGTGGCTCCCCTGGAGGCTGAATGTGCATTCCTGGCCTCCTCCCCCTTCTAGCCCTCTCTTCCTCCTCAGAGGAGGTGCCTCCAGTGGAGAGATCAGCTCCCATTCCCAGGCTAAGGGAAGGCTTCCTGAAACATGCAGGCCCAAAAAAGATTCCTCACTGCAGAGTGCTGACTGAAGGCTGTGAGTCCAGACCAAGCAGCTGGTATGCGTTTTGAAGTATTGCAGATCACACAGGTAAGTAACAGTAACTTTGAAAAATCAATATTTGACAGAGCACACTCGCGACCCCACTGAGCCCTCTTATCCCGCCCGCGGATGAGATTTATACAAATGTGTCCTACCCGCCTGCCCGTTGTGCCCATGCGCCGACCCGAAGATTGCACGGGCGCTGAAAAATCGCCGTCAATTGGTGCCTCAAGGGTCTTAAGTGGCCGGTTCATTAAAGGCGGGCGCACATTGGATATCATCGTGCGCCCGTCCAACGAAATATTGTGATGGCACGCGGTGACGTCGGGATGCTTGCCCGATGTCACCGCACGTCATTTTAAGCATATGCGTGCAGGACCCACCTCCTCACACCAATGGGAAAATTCTGCCCAATGTTTTCAATACTGGGCACCAACTTTAGAAAGAATGTCAAGACCTTGGAAATGGTGCAGAAGAGATTTACTAATTATGATACCAAGGATAAGGGACTTCTGTTATCTGTGGAGTCTAGAGTAGGCTGGAATTGTTCTCCTTAGAGCAGGGAAGGATAAGAGGAGGTTTGATATAGATGTTCAAAATCATGAACAACTTTGTTAGGGTAAATGAGGAGAAACTCCTTCCAGTGTAACCAGGGGACACATTTTAAGTTAAAGAAACAACAGAGGAATCAGTTTTTTACTCAGTAAGCTGTTGTGATCTGAAATGCATTGTCTGAAATAGTCGTAGGATAAGTTTGAATAGTAACTTTCAAAAGTAAATTGGATAAATATTTGAAGGGAAAATATCAGAACATTATGGTGAAAGAACAGAACTAACTAGATAGGTCTACAAATTAAGGAGCCAGCAAAGGGCTGATCAGTTGAATGGTTTCCTTCTGTGCTGTATTATTCTGTTATTCTATGATACAAGATGCTCTATTGCTCAGGGAAGTGACAAGCACTTCCCTTGCTTATATAGACCTGATACTTGTAGCAGCATAGTCACATTGTTGGAAAAAGTGTTTGAAATTTGACAACTGGTTCTACTAAATTTGTTCTGAGATGCTTAATGGTAAAAATATTCTATCCTCAGTATAAAAATATTTCACCCTGATGATGATGAAACTCCATAGAAGTGTATTTTTAAAAAAGCAACTCTCTTGTGAAAAAAAGTACCTTTGTGAAAAAGCTGGATAGTATTTGGAGTTTTTGAACAAAGCCTACCATGTTGGGAGCTCAGTCCTAATGCCAAAAAAATAGTTTTTAATAATTATTGAAACAGTAATACATTGTCAATCCTCAAACGGTGCACTAGTCAACAACTTCTCATTAGTGGATTGCATATTTACAATGATCACTTGGCTGAAAACGTGTGCATTAATGTGTGATAAAATCCTGCATTCCTAAAATAAGTTTAAGAAATTAAAAGTAATGTTATGTAAGTTTGCAACAATCGCTTTTGATTCATATTTGCCTTTGTTCCATTTACCAAATAATTGCAGCGTGTCTGTCTACTTCAATAGGGAACTTTTAGTTTAAAAGGCATTTGGCTATGCTAAACTCTGATCATCTCTGTTATCGATTCCAATATAAATATGCTGGAACATACATTATAACCATATTAAGCCACAAGTCAATAAGGGTCATATCAGATAATAGTTACATTTGATTAAGTCAAACTTAATATTCATTACTGATTAATGTCTTGGCCAAGAGAAAAGATCAGTTGGAGAGCCTAAAGATACACTTTTGAATTTAGTAAAGATCAACTAAATCCTGCTTAAGATGAAAATGAGCAAACTATTTCAACCCAAAGGAAAATAAATCTCTTAAGATGAATGCATTCATGTCAACGAATGAATTCAAATCAATTTAGGACTTTTTTTTAGTCTATACATTTTTCAAAACTCTTTCCCAAAACATAGTAATCAATTTGCCTAAATAATATTTTTCAGTGGAAAAGTCAGGACCTTGACATTGAAAACATTTATTAATTTTGGGGATAAAATTTGTGTTCACTGAAGAATGCCCAGGATTAGATGATTTTCCTACTTCTAGACTCAATAAAGTGTATCAGTTCCCAGAACATGGTATGGGTTATTTGCAGATTAAAATACTTTTACCACTCTCACTCTCCTGGCAATATATCTTGATGATAACCTCAAGAACAGGACTTGAAACACATTCATGGTTTATTTTCCCATCCCCCCGAGTCTGTGGATGTGAGGCATTACTTCTCATGTTGAAAATCATGGAATTACGGAATCATAAAAATTTACAGCCTAGAAGGAGACCATTCTGCTCATTGTGTCCACACCAGCAAGAAGTCATTTAGTATTATCCCACTTTCCATGTCGTGATCTTTTTCTTTTTAAGTTACTGCACTTCAAATGCACATCCAAGTATTTTTAAATGTTAAGAGCATTTCTGCTTCTAGCCAGTGTGTTCCAAATCCTTACCACCCGTTGGATGAAACAATTTCTCCTCAAATCCCTTGCAAACCACCTACCTCTTAACCTAAGTTTATGCCCACTGGTTATAGACTCCCTGAAACAAGAGGAATAGAGGCTTTCTATCCACTTTATCTAGACTTCTCACAAGTTTATACAATTCAATTAGGTCTCCCCTTAGCCTCCTCTGTTTCAAAGAAACAACCCTAGCCTATCCAATCTTTCCTCATAATTAAAATTCTCCAGCCCAGACGCCATTGCCTTGTAAATCTCCATTGTACCCTCTCTAGTGTAATCACATCTTTCCTATAATTCACTGACCAGAAATGCATGCAATACTCCAGCTGTGACCCAAGCAGTCAGTTCCAGCATAACCTCCCTGTTCTTATATTCTATGCCATGGCTAATAAACGTATACCTTCTTGATTACCTTATCTACCTGTCCAGCCACCATCCCAGATCTGTGGACATGCACTCCAAGACCCCCCTGTTCCTCTACTCCTCTCAGTATCCTATCACTTGTTGAGCATTTCCTTTCTTTGTTAGCCTTCCCCAAATACATTACCTTACACTTCTCCAGACTAAACTCTATTTGTCGCTGTTCAGACTACCTGACTAGTCCATTGACATCCTCCTGCAGTCTACAACTTTCTTCCTCATTATCAACCACTCAGCCAATTGTTTATATTGTCTGCAAAATACTTAACCATACCCCATAGATTAAAGTCAAAATCATTGACATATACCACAAAATCAATGGACCTAGTGCTTGAAGCACTCCGGAAAACCATTGGTAGCAGCCTTCCAGTCACAAGTTAGGTTAGCTAGCTCACCACGGATCAGGGATCAAACTGGGCAGCTATGTGGACTCCCCTACATTTATGACACTGCGCTAAAGGAGCAACAAGGAGAACTATTCTAAAAAAAATACAGGAAGCTACTCTAACACACTTAGAAACAATAATAAATCATAAATGCCAATGGTAGACATACATAGAAACATAGAAACTAGGAGTAGGAGTAGGCCATTTGGCCTTTTGAGCCTGCTCCGCCATTCATTATGATCATGGCTGATCATCCAACTCAATAACCTGCTCCCGCTTTCTCCCCATACCCTTTGATCCCTTCCACCCCAAGAGATACATCTAACTCCTTCTTGAAAGCAATAAAATGTTTTGGTCTCAACTACTTTCTGTGGTAACGAATTCCACAGGCTCACCACTTTCTGGGTGAAGAAATTTCTCCTCATCTCAGTCCTAAATGGTCTACCCCATATCCTCAGACTGTGACCCCTAGTTCTGGATTCCCCCACCATCGGGAACATCCTTCCTGCATCTACCCTGCCTACTCCTGTTAGAATTTTATAGGTTTCTACGAGGTCCCCCCTCATTCTTCTTGCACCCTATATAAGAAAAAAATCAGGTTCCAAAATCAGTCTAAATGAACATTCCTATTCAGATTCCTCTTACAGGAAGCAGCAACTCACTGAAACATACTGTACTTCTAGGATTATCCTTGTAGTAATTATGGGACATAATTTTGACCTTGGTGTGCAGGCTCAGCGAGGCCAGGCGGAGGTGGTCGGGGAGCTAAATGCCGCCCGTGATCAGGACCGGACCACAATTTCATGCAGGCGGGCCAATTAAGGCCCGCCCAGCGTGAAACGCAGACGGCAGCACTCAGCGCTGCCTGTGTCGATGGGGGGAGGATGGCAAGAGGGCTGAGCATGAATTTGCGCATGCGCGCGAGTGAGTGCTTCATCATCTCCCTGAGGCACAGAGCTGCCTCAGGGAAATGAAGCGTTTTTAAAACAGAAAATATAGAAAATAAAAATGTAATAAAACAAGTCCCCTCATGTGACTCTGTCACATGCACAGGGACATGTTATTAATTAAATTTTAAAACTTTTATTTTGTTTTTATTTGCTTTTGGAAACCTCATCCCGCCCGTGATGAGGTTTCCAAAAAAATGCAAAGGCCGCTTAGCCTTTTCACCTGCCCGCCAACCATAAGGCGGGGAGGGCAGTGAAAAATTTAAGTTAATTGATTATTTAATGACTTTAACAGGCCTTTTAACTATCGCGTGACTGCACGTTGACGTTGGCATGCTCGGCTGACATAAACGCATGTCATTTCACGCTCGAGCTGGTCGGGGCACATGCCCACCCGCTGAGCAAAAAATTCTGCACATGATTTTATTTAGTGTGTAATGTATCTTTAAGAATAATATGTTAGAGAAGATCACATGATCTGTAGTAACCAATAGGAGAGTAGCGCAGGCTACCTCTGCAGTCAGTGTAGAGATAGAGTTGGTGTTGAAAGTGCATGTGTAGTTGTTCCTGAGTAAACTTAAACTGTAAATAAACTTAATGTTTCCATTCAAGAAGTGTCTACAGGTGATTTCTATTACAAAAAGGCAACCCAGCCACTCTACAACAATCCTTAAACCAAAGCCTTGAGACAGGGCAAAGGGAATTTTACTCTCGATCTGGTCCATTATATATGTAACTTGAGAGTGCTTGATACAATTCTGAACAATAAAGATAGAAATCTACAGGACCAGAAAAGGCCATTTCAGTCCATCTAAAAAACCCCAGAAGTTCAAAAATAGAATAAACAGTGCACTACCCATACCCCTCAACTGATTTCTTTTGTAAGATAACTATTTATTTCCCTCTTCAATTACTGATGATATCAGCCTTCACTGCCTAACTTCGTATTCCAAACATTCACCATTTTATGTTCAAAACAATGAGACTCAATTAGTCTATTCACCTCTTTTCTGAGCTTTATCCTATGCCCTTTAAGTGTCATCGTCAGGGATATGGTAAAGTTTCTCTGGGTTCAGCTGTTTTTTTTAATTCATTCATGAGATGTGGGCATTACAGCCAAGGCCAGCATTTATTGCTTATCCCTAACTTTCCAATATCCTGAAAGGTCTTGACTATCATAGTAAGATTTCCTCTGTGTCTTCTTTCATTGAGTAAACAAATTCTCTAATCTCTCCTTGTAGCTTAAGAATCTGATAGACCCTTTCCCAATGGCACAATATTCATCTTGTATTATGGTGACCAGAAAAACATACAATATTCTACATCAGAATGAATCAATTTCTTTTAAAGGATCTATAGCACATCTATGATCTATTCTGTGTGCCACACAACCCAAGAGCCCATTTGTCTTATTTACCTCAGGCAATTTTAAAGTCCCGCCCACTGACAACCCCACATCATTTTACTGTGCTCTTTCTTTTAGATTATCATTTAATTTATTGTTTCAGTGTTTATTCTCTATCCCTAGTGTTATCACTTTGCACTTGTAATCATTCCATTTCAATTCAATTTCTCAAACCAGTTTCCTAATGTATCTAAATCCTTCTGCATCCGATTAACTTGATCTTGATTTTTTTTGAAACCATACACTTTGTTGTCTTTGACAAATTTTGACAGTTTGATGTCTATCCCCACACTGACACAACTCCATGCAAATTACCCTCTATTTTAAAAAGAGACAAATTTCCCAAACATCCAATGGAAATAACTGAAGGACAAAATCACTTGTTTTAAGACTTTTACTGTAACAAACAAACTAACATCAACTAGAGCAAAGATTAATTAATAGACAATTTATACATCAAACTAAAGAAAGGGTACTTTTGCATTAACTAACATAATTGAGATACACCTTACAAAACCTCTTTGCTGTGCGCCGCACATCTGGCAGATATGTAGCATTACAGGAACCGTTCCACAGCAACTCCTAACTGTCTAGCAGGCTCACTTTTCCCTGCTATGCTGGGTTGAAACCTCCAGTGTCATTTGAAAATTGTTTCACTCATCCTGAGCTTTCCAGATCTGATTTTCTCCAGCAAGGCCCACCTTAGCGATTCCTTGTTCCTTATATCTTCAAAAGTCCTGTCTGTTTTGTCCCCATCCTTTCAAACAGAAAACTAACTCTCACCAGCATCCTGATTGTTCATTATCACAAAAACAGTCTACCTGCTTCCTCAAAGCAGTAGTTTCTTTGCTTCCCCACTCCTTAAAAAGCAATTGTTCTTTTTCTGTGAGATATCGTGTAAAGGTGTGAAAAATGTCACTTGACATTTCAATAGGTTCCTGTTTGAGTTTCTCCCCGCCATGGCAACCAGATCACATGGGCACAGAATGGAGCTGGCCACAAGGCCTGTCTCAGTCCTCTGAGACTTTGTCTCAGTTATTTTTTTTTATATTAGGCACTCTAGCCCTCATCCCTCACATCCCCTCACCCTCACACCCACTCCCCCATCCATGCCAGCTCAAGTCATTTCCACCCACCCTCATACTGTTCAAGCTGCTCATAGCTACCACCCATGCTCCATGGCCCCTTATAGGCTTCCTGCCAACTTAGTGCCAACTCATGCCAACCTATGACCCCCACCAAACTATCCTTTGCCCTTACACAATCCATGCAAACTCTTCCAGTATCCAAAATGGGTGGACATCAGGAACCATGTTGAGATGAAATAAAATAAAGACCTAAATATCTATTACAGCCTTTACTATAGTTAATTTCCATTTAAAAAAAGTGCATTCATGAAAGCCCATTTAAATCTTTAAAAACCATTTAAGGACTTAATCCTTTCCCAGGACAAATAGAATTATATTCATAATCCCACATCAAAAACAGCTAATCTTTCATAATCTCTTCGACCTGTCAATCAAACTGTGAATTTACAAAACCCCTTCTGGGATAATTGTAGGTTGTGGAAAGAACCAGCCATTAATAATGATATAATTATAGCCCTTGGGGTAATGAAAACAAATAGCCATTATAACTACAGATGTTTTTCAACTCTCACTGACATAGGCAGACCATTTTTTTCAATTTTATTAAAGGGTGGGGGTAACTTCGACATCTTGACAGTTCTATAGATTTTATCCACCCTTCAAGAGCATTTATGACTACTCTAAAAATTCATAACTCCCACACTGCAGTGAAGACCCTTGATACAGTGAAAATGGGGTCTGTTTGAACTCAGCGCCCAGTGCAAATGGCCCAGCTGAGTTCAGGTTTTTCTCATGTGTGTGTCATGTCCCGCTCCCTTTCCCCTATCGGCAAAAATGGGATCTGTCAGAAATGGGGACAGGACATCCAGATCCAGGACCCATCCTCCATCTTTAAAGGTCCACAGAGTTTCTACAACTCTGCAAAAGTGTGGGCTTAAATATGTTGATTGAACAAGTTTTAAGCAAGTATAGATGCAGGGAAAGGGGCAGGGCTGGGGCAGAACCAAAGGGAAGGTTTGCGATAGGGCAGAAGGCAGGAGAGCTTAAATGGCAAAATTAATCATAATACAAGGCAAATGGGTGTGGTAATGGGAAAAGTGAAAAAAAGAATACCATAGAGAAAATATAAATAACGTTGACAAAATCACTACCAACGCTTGTGATTCAAAAAATGGGAACAATAGTTATGATTGGAAATAATTGAACTCAGTGTTGATTCTGGACTTGACCAGTCTCATTGACTATTTCCTTAAGCACCCCTTGTGTTTAAGCGATCTTGACCTACAGCCTTTTCCTCTTTTTGTGCCTTCAACATTTCCATCACTTTCTATCACTATGATTGCAGCCCTTATAATTTCCGTTTAACCTCTCAGAACATCAATAATCTTTTATAATAGCGAGCATTTTCTTCCATGAACACCAGTTCAAAAAAATCAAAGTTTGCTGAACACAATTCACTCAAAATATATATATATAAGTTTAAAACATCTCATGATATCTACAGGCAGATTGAAATACCTTCTTTTTATATGGTGAAACAATACCACAGCAAATATTTCAAATAGTTTGTATTGATTTCTTTGTACCTGTGATAGCAGATTTAAGCCAATGTTGTGACATTTTGCTGATATTTGGCCCTTTAGTAGATAAAACTTTAAAGTTGTTGGTGTTGGCTCCTAGATTAAAAAATGGATGGGATTCACTGAATGAAAAGGCAGAAAAGCCTACATGCTATATATGAAGAAATGTAAGGTGAGAAATTGACTTGTGTAGCAACGCTACAGAGGCTTGTTGCTGCTCCACTGGTCTTCCCCACATAGCTGATCACTTTCTCCGTGGCCCACTAAGCATTTTGCCAGATTCGGGCACATGCAGGATCACTTGCTGCATGCACTAGAAGGCTCTGATTTGGTGCTCTGATGAGACACTGCCCAGCACTGCTACCAGGTCCTCAGGTACTGACTCGGGAGTTAATCTTCCTGGCCACCTGCTCCCTCTCCCTTCTGAGCTTGGTCCTTGATGGGCATGAGACCTCCATCACCATCCCCTGCAGATCCTTGGTAGTTCTCTTCCTGTCACCTGCACCACTAATACCTCTAGCGCTGCATCCGTCATGAAGGATCCCACTGTTTTCCCAGGTGTTCACTTTGTGACTTACATTGCAGCAATGATTTTGTGCACCCTCCCTTTAAGATACAGCCTGCCTTTAAGAAAAGCAGACTGGCTGCACCTTGTGTTCTGCCAACTACAATGACAGCTGGGCACTCCTGCTATGTGCAGGAGCCACAAACAGAGTTCAGGAGTAGAGAGTAGCACGGGAGCTGCTCAGGTCAACGGTACCATCATTTGGATGAGGCTGTCAACCTTGATCTGAATGGGCACATTGAGCACCTTAATTCCCGTACACAAGAAACAGGGCCAATTTCAAGACCATGAAGCTTTCCTTTTCCTTTCCTTTAGCAGCAATCAGAACAAGTTATTATATGATCTTTTAGTATCTTTACCAAACAGCTTCTTAACCAGAGATATTTATGCTTTGAAGTGAAATCCAATGCATTAGTTAACTGAAATTAAATATATGTTCCACTGAAATAAACAAATGATAAGTAAATATATGTATTCCTCTTGTATTTCAATAGTCAAATAATATCTGGCATTAAATTAAGATTTATTTTTTCTTCATTACATATTTTTTAGCTGGCTTTAGCAAAGTGTACCTTGGGTTAGTTATTACTGTAATTGATCACTTTTTCTTGATGGTTGCTGAGAGATAAATTGCTTTAAACAGCATTCCAAGTTGAAAGTACAGCATGTTAACTTTCTGAAGCTACAACAAAACTCATTAGAGGGTTTGTAGCCAGTTGGCTTAGTCACTGTGAATTTGAATCTAAATCAGGCCTGTTGCAAAACTAATACGTTGCAAGACAAGGCCAGTTTCTGATGCTCTCAAAACCCAGGTTGAAGAGGAACTAAAGAAGCCAGGGATAAATGGTATGCTATTGGAAAAGGATGACAGTGATTGGGTATACCTAACTGTAGCAGTGCCCAAATCAGACAAAACAGTGATGCTATGTGGGGACAACAAAGTCACATTCAAGCAGGAAGTGGATGCTGGGCAATATCCATTACCAACCTCTCAAGATTTGTGTGCAGAGTTAGCAGGATCTGAGCGATGCACAAAGTTGGATTTGTCTCGTGCTTACGCACAGCTCTATGTGGATCAAGATAGCAGTATCTCACAATAAACACACACATGGGCCAGGATTTTTCCTGAAATTGGGAAAGTCCAATATTGGGGGGAGGGGGAAATCGACATTTGAGCCACTGACAGCATGGTGGAATTTCACCCTGTATCATAGAGTCATAGAGGTCTACAGCACAGCAAAAAGACCCTTTGGCCCATCGAGTCTGTGCTGGTCAAACAAGTACCTAACTATTCTAATCCCATTTTCCAGCACTAGGCCCATAGTCTTTTATGCCATGACATCACAAGTGCACATCCAAATACTTCTTAAACGTTATGAGGGTTTCTGCCTCTACCACCCTTTCAGGCAGTAAGTTCCAGATTTCCACCACCCTCTGGGTGAAAACATTCTTCCTCACATCCCCTCTAAACCTCCTGCCCTTTACCTTAAATCTATGCCCCCCGGTTAATGATCCCTTCATCAAGGGGAAAAGTTCCTTCCTGTCTACTCTATCTATACCCCTCATAATTTTATACACCTCAATCATGTCCGCCTTCAATCTCCTCTACTCCATGGAAAAAAACCCCAGTCTATACAATCTCTCCTCATAACTAAAACTCTCCAGCCCAGGCAACATTCTGGTAAATCTCCTCTGCACTTTCTCCAGTGCAATCACATCCTTCCTATACTGCCGATTCCAGAACTGCATGTAATACTCTTGCTGTGGCCTAACCAGCATTTTATACAGTTCCAGCATAACCTTCCTGCTCTTATACTCTATGCCTCGGCTAATAAAGACAAGTATCCCATATGCCTTCTTAACCACCTTAGCTACCTGTCCCGCTACCTTAAGGGACCGGTGGACGTGCACACCAAGGTCCCTCTGATCCTCGGTACTTTCTAGGGTCCTACCATTCGTTGTGTATTCCCATGCCTTGTTTGCCCTGCCCAAGTGCATCACCTCACACTTATCTGGATTAAATTCCATTTGCCACTGATCAGCCCATCTGACCAGCCCATCTATATCCTCCTGTAATCTAAGGCTATCCTCCTCACTATTTACCACCCCACCAATTTTCATGTCATCCGCAAAATGACTGATCAACCCTCCTACATTCAAGTCTAAATTGTTTATATATACCGCAAACAGCAACGGACCCAACACCAATCCCTGTGGAACCCCACTGGACACAGTCATCCAGTCACAAAAACACCCCTCGACCATCACCCTCTGTTTCCTGCCACTCAGCCAATTCTGAATCAAATTTGCCCAATTGCCTTGGATCCCATGGGCTCTTACCTTCGTTATCAGTCTCCCATGCGGGACCTTATCAAAAGCCTTGCTGAAGTCCAAGTAGACTACATCAAATGCATTGCCCTCATCTACACACCTGGTCACCTCTTTGAAAAGTTCAATCAAATTGGTCAGACATGACCTCCCCTTAACAAACTTGTGTTCATATCATGTAGAACATTGTGAAAAACAAATCAGAGGCACCGCTTTTATGTTGGAGCACCGGCGGGGTGGCCCCAGATTCGCCTACCCGACCGTCACCTCAGGCCTTCAGTAATACGGGTGCCAGATTTAAAGGGCGCCCCTGCACAGAGCTAGCACTCTCTAAGGCATCGGAAGGTGCTGCAAGGTCATGGCTGCCAAAGGGAGGAAGCATGTTGCCCCCAAATTTAGCGATGCGTCCCTCAAGCACCTACCAGACGCAGTGGAGGCCCATCATGAAGTCCTCTACCTCCACTCTGGGCAAAGACCAGCGAGCATGGTCACCAATCCAGCATGAGAGGCCAATGCCCTCCAAAAGATGATAGCCACCCAATGCTGAAAAAGGATGAATGATCTCCCGCCAGGGTAAGTCACTCTTCTCATCACCCTCAACTCACTCACTCAAAAACCTATCACACATCCACAGGGATCTCACTCACTGCCAGCTCAGAGGACATCACCATTCACTCTCTCACACACACACCTACATTGTACTCATGCCGTCCAAGGGAACACTCACCATCCACACATGCCAGGCATCCTGCTCATCTGGCCTGGCAGGCGTCCTGCTTACAGGCTCTCCATCTGTCTTCATGCAGGACAAGTTGGCACATAACAAAAGGGAGAGCAGACTGATGGAGGGATGCCCGACCTCGAGGTCCTGACTGACTTTGAAAATAGAGCAAATGAGTTGGCCGTCAAGAATGTGGACTATTCCAGTGTTGACAGTGAGATCAGGAGTGCTCAACCAAGTGAGGATCCAGCACAGCAACATCCAGCAGACAACCATTCTGTGAATGATGTCTGCTGTTTCACAGGCCACTGCCATGCACTAATTATGTCTCCTTTCTTTTACAGGCACAACTGGGAAGTAGCCGAAGGGTCCACAAGACAGATCCTCGACTCCAGCCCCAAGGGCACCACAGGAGAGGAATCCGCAGACAGCGACATTGAAGACCCGTCACAGCGCTCACCCACATCCTCCGCCAGCACAGAGACACATAGCTCGGTGGGACCTAGTTCTAGAGTAGCCTCGGGGTCATAATCTGGTCAGCACATCGTACTGTCTGATCCACAGCAGGCAGAGGTATGGGCTTACCAGGGTGCCGGCACCCGGAGGGTTGCTGGGGGCCAGGAATCTGCTGATGCGAGTTAGATGAGGAACTTCTGGACTCGATCATTCCTCAGTTGCTGGAGTTGCAAAGACGAGTTTGGGAACATTGAGTAGGGATGTCCGCTGCACACCTCAGATTGCAAGGTACAATGGAGCAATCCAACCGCCTTCAGACTGAGGTGATAGTGACAGCATGCCAATGCACTGAGGTCAACACTGCTCGAGTGGTAGCTGCCATGGAGACCTTGGTCCAGGACATCAGCCCTGCACTGCTGCAGGAGCTGCACTCCATCGCTGAGGCATGTGCTGGCATCCATCAGTGTCAACGTGAGAGGGGG
Source organism: Cetorhinus maximus (assembly GCF_964194155.1). Taxonomy (NCBI): domain Eukaryota; kingdom Metazoa; phylum Chordata; class Chondrichthyes; order Lamniformes; family Cetorhinidae; genus Cetorhinus; species Cetorhinus maximus. Next base: position 87,846,461 of record NC_135889.1, read on the forward strand.
GCAGGGCATCTCGAACTCACTCCAGCTACCCCTTCCTCTCAAGGAATCAGCCAGGGACCCTTGGGCACCCATAGTGAGGAGGATCAGCAGGTGCACACCCCGGGGCCATCCACCCAGGTGACGCTGGGAGTGACCGGCCCATCCGAATCCGCTCTTCCTGTGACCCCAGCAGCTCCAGCTCTGCAGGTTGAGGAGGGTAGCACTGTCACACAGTAGGACCCAGAAAGCAAGCCAGGGCCATCCAGCTCCTGGCCCTCCAGAGGATGCTCGCCAAAGTCATCAGGTCAGCAGGCGGTCTTCACCTCCGCTGTGGATGTCAGGGGTGCACCAAGACATAGCGGCAGGGTTAGAAAAGTCAAGAAGATGTAGTTGCATAAGGTGGGCACAGGTGTTAATCACTTGTACTTAATGTTCACTACTGTAAATAAACTCCCAAGTCCATCTCCTTGTTATGTTGAGCAGTGTTCCTTTCAATCAGATGTGAAACCTTGGTGCAGGCTACCTGTCTCAGCCCAGAGCCTCTTCCCTGTGCAGTATGTAACCTTCTGAGCACAATGATTATTCGGTTTCAAAGTCCCTCTCCCGGTCAGTGATGCCTGCACCTCTATGTGTCTTGTGCTTGCTCCAAGAATCTCATACCTAAGCATCACTAGGTTCGGTGATGCTCTCTGTGTGTTCTCAGCACCTAAGAGGTGGGGCTGCCCTCCATCTCATCACCATTTCTAACAGGTGAAGGGGGGTGCTGAAGGGAACAGGTGATGAAGCCTGTCAAAGGATCAAGTGCTGTTAAAGTCCATGTGCCGCTGTATCTCAGCAAGCATCTCCATGATATGAGCCCCTTCACAGGACAAATGTGCACTGCCCTCAGCCAGACAGCTGTCAGACATTCCCAGATGCAATGTGAAGATCTCAGGTGTGTCCTCACTGCATTTCATCGTCATCCTCCTGGAATCTTGTGGCAATGAATGCCTCACGAGTACACCTGCCTTGTCTGGCCAGTGCAACGGCCTCATCGCCTGCACCGTTGCCTTTCAGGACCTCATCACCCTCATCCCCTTCGACTTTCTCCTCATCAGTGGAGGTGTGCAGCTCTTCCATCTTTTCATCATCCAGCTCATTCCCCCCTTCACATCTCCAGGTTGTGTAGCACGCAGCAAGCCACGATGATGTATAACACCCTCTAGGGAGTGTAATGCAGTGCTCTGCCAGATCTTTTGAGATACTGGAACATCATTTTCAGGATCCCTATGGTGTGTTCCACCAAACTCCGGTTTGTGGCATGAGCCTCGTTCTACCTTCTCTCAGCAGCTTTCTGAAGCCACCGCCCTTGTCCACAAGAAGCCGACCCTGCAGCCTGTGTGGTCCCTGGAATATGTCATGGATCTGAGACCTGCTGAGGGTGTACGAGTCACGGACACTTCCAGAGTATCTTGCACAAACATGCATGATCCGTTTGTTCTGGTCGTAGATCAGCTGAACATTGAGAGAGTGCAAGCCTTTACGGTTGACATACTAGGCTGCTTGTTGCTAGGGAGATTTAAGAGCTACTTGAGTGCAGTCATGGCGCCCTGCACCTGCGAGAATCTGGAAATCTCAGCAAATCCCAGTGCTCTTGCTTCCTGCCTTGCTTGCTTGACCTCTGCCGGAGTTGACAAAGTTGTGTGCCTTGGCAAAAATGGTGTGCGTGACATCCTGCATAGATTTGTGGGTGGGGACTTGTGAGATTCCGTAAATGTCCACAGCGGAGCCTTGGAAGGAGCCACTGCCTTGGAATAGAGCACGGCGGTCACCTTCACTGCCACTGGCAGCGGATGCCCTCCAAGTTCCGTGGCAGCAAATCCTGCAAAAGGTGGCATTTGTGAGTGATCAGTTCCCATGACATGTGCAGTTGTCAGTGACACTGGTTCTCGCTCATCTGCAGGTAGCACATGTACCATCCATAGGCCCTGGGTCTAGTGAGGCACCTCCAAACGATGGCTCTCTGAAATTTGCATGCGGAGGAGGCCCTGCCACCACCACCCCCTTGGTCTTGAGGGTTCTGCTCCTCCCTTTGGTGAGGCACATGGCTCCGTCACATTCTTCTCCATCTTCTCTCCTGCCTATAAGTAATGAGGCAGACAGCGAGATCACCAGGCTCCATGTTTCTGATGGTCTCCTCATTGCAATGTCAAACAGAGAGATGCAAAAGTCAACAATTGTCTCTTTAGGACCACTCTTGGTCAAGTAATTACCTACGGCTGCCTCTCAAGGCCCATCTCAATGCCGGAGAACCCTGGCCACCGCATCGATTCCCAATGTTTATTATGCATGATGGTTGGCCAAAAACCCATGCACCACTGCCCCACACTCACATGGCGACAGCTTTCGTCACTCACCTGTATCCTGAGCTCTCATCTCAGGCACTGTCCTAACCTGCACTCCAAGGCTTTGCGGATTGCTTGGACCATTAGGGTGACTTTTCAATGTCAACTTATACATTATGAAAGGGATTAGGAGTGCACCTTCTATTAGTGTTCGATGGCTGCCTTTTCCAAGGGGATCCTCAAGCTTGCCCAGCTGTGCAATGGTTCTGCAGCAACATAGCACTCATTTGATTTTGAAGTCTGCACACAAGGGGTTAAAAGTAGAGGAATTAGTGCAGCTTGAGTGAGCACAGTTGCTTGACTAGCCTGACCCCAAGCACATCAATTGAGCTCATGCTAGACAGTCTCAGTTGTGGAAGAGTGCTCATCTTTGACATGTTTTTTCCATTTGCCTGGCCATTTTCTTCCCTCCCCCCCCAACACCCCCCTCCACCAACACACAATGTGTTCATGTGCAACCTTCAGTCTGAGCTACCATGACTCCCCCTTGCTGCACTGTTGCCCTAGCCCTGAGGTTCCTTTCTTTCTGGCACTGTTGTGCTAGCCCTGATGTCCCCTTCTCTCTGTACTGTTGCCTAGCTCTGGCACCACAAGCCAGCCATGAAGAAGCTGCTGTGGAGATTTGCCTGTGACCAGCCTCTCTCCGAACCCACAGAGCCACTTCCATGCAATAGGATCCTCACGAACACTGCGCTAACTTGTGTGCACTCACCTCCAAGTTCCCCTCAAAGTTCAGGTCGCCAGTTGCATGCCTTTTAAAAGCAGTTGTAAATCACGCTGCTCTAAAATTATGCTGATATGGGATTTAAATTTCTCGTGGGGTGATGATTCTGGTATGTGACCACAATAATGATATGCAAATATATTCAAACTAAGTTTTCGATGTGCGACGGTGGGAAACACGGCCCACCATTGCTGGGGGGAGGGTACAATCTCTTCCCAGATTTACATCATGGGGGGAACGTGTCTAGGGCCTTCTCGTGAGATTTTCCGATCTTGCTTCCAAACACGCCCGTCCGGATCTGGCGTGGAAAATCCTGGCCATGGGATTATACTCCTATATGAAGATGCCCTGTGGTGTGAAGTCTTCTCCAAAAATCTTTCAAGCTACAATGGTTAAGATTTTGCAAGTTGTGCTGCATTGCTCTAGCCAACAGGATGATATGTTGATTGCAACCACAACAGAGGAGGAGAATCGTCAATCATTATGAAGTGTTAAGAACGCTCCATGATCACAACATGAAGTTAAAAATGAATTAGAAATCACCTGTACAGCAGTGAAAGCACACTTCAGAATAAATCCTATGAGCACAAGCCTTCCACAGAGACCGGGAAACAGCTGTGCAGATTCACTCTTTAAGGACTTCCCAGCCTATCAGTTTTACTAAAGAAGACTATTGCAGTAACAAACAAATGAATTAATTTCCCGAAATTAAACAATAAATGCTGGAGTTCCACATCCGGCTGATTAATATCTATAATAGAAAGAATGCCAAATGTTATGGTTGAGATCTTTCACTGTTGGGCTTTATTTACATATGGCTGTACTCTCTCCAGTTTGAAGCAATTTTTCACTTTCTATCTCCCTTTTATATTTCAAATCCCTGTATGTTTTTGCTTAAAGTGATCCTTGTATAGAATGTGTTGTTTATACCTCTTACAATTTGTTGTTGTAACCTATTTTGTAACCTATGATGAACTCAATTACAGACATGCTTACTTGAGCAGTAGGCTAACCAGAGGAATGTGTGCTCCCAAGTGTGTTATAATGGCGGTGCAAGACATAAGGGAAGACCTTAATTGTCTTTAATTGGAAGGCACAATGGCTGTCTGACTCAATAATTGATTGACAACAGTACCTGATTGGTATAGATTGGTAAATGCCAACTTAGACACCTCTTCAGGACCACATTGAGAAGGAAAAGAATGTATTAATCCTTTTAGCTCCACTTCACTGACAGCAAATACCAATGCAAGTTAAGCTTGTGGCATGTGAAATGTGTCCAAAGAATATTCCTTTAAGTTGCAGAGCTAATGATCATGCAGCAGCAAGGCTCTCTTTGGCTGATGTATGAAATCCAAGAACAGTGTGTGAGGTGGATTTATGACAAAAGGATGAAATGGTCTCAGGGCGGGAGGGCTCTGGTGTTGAAATGACCTGGAAGAATCTTGTGATGTGCATTAGTATCACCAAAGCCCCTAACAAAAATATATCAATTGATTATTTAATAAGTAAGTAAACATTCTAATCGGCATTAGACTTCAAAACTTAAATTGTCAAGGTGACTGATACATCATGAGCCGTCCTGCATATGCAATCTTCCTTCACAGAAAGCAGATTCCCACTAAATAGGATCAAATTGGCTCCAGGATGACAATGCTGATGATGAGACAATGGCCCTGATATTTGTCTGGGAAAGCAGCGAGGGAGTGAAGTCAAGTAAGTCTGACATCGCTGTGGTGGGGGTCAGACATTGTGGGATAGGCTTAGACTTTGCTTGGCGGGGTGGGGGGGGTGGGGGGTGGGGGGGGGGTGGAGTTGGTGGTGGGTGAGGGGTGGTTGGGTATCTCAGGGGTGGGTGGTTGGGCTGAACCGTACATCCCATGAGAGGATTTGGACATTGTCATTGTGGAGGCTGGGGTAATTCAGCCCAACGCAAGAGGATTATGGGTCAGCTGATCTCAGGACTCCAACTGCATGGAGGTAAAGCTTATTGGGCCTGCAGGAAGCACTCCCACTCTTCCGGGGATACAAAAAATGCAATAAAGGCATTTACCTCATGAACCCAATCACCTCATTTTACCTGCTGTGATTTCTGAGGCACAGTCTCCATTTTATAGAAATAAAAATTGGAACCATATTGTCACCTTAAAATATTTTAGTGGCCCATCACTTCTTGAGTGTAAATTGGTCACTCACCTCCCAACATGCCTTTGTTAAAGGCAGAACTGGGTGAATTGGAGAAAGGTTGGGGTCTGGTTTGGGAATTTTAACCAACCAATTACCAGTAATAACCCTGGACACATTTGAACATCCATATCCTTGCCGCTTTGCTGAACTGTACCTAATCATTGGTCTTAGGTGAGTACATTTTATCCCGATAGTAGAAACTGTGTTGTCCACATCAGAAAGATGGAAACTTCATTACGTGGATTCCTCAGTTTGATTGGTTTGGGAACCCTTAAAATGTGATAATGGGTTTCTACTCTGACCAGTATAAACTGTCTCTTCCTGAAAGGAACTACTGGATGTGAACTCTTAACCTATAGTCTGCGTTCTCCCCTCATTTTCTTTTCTTGGACATTTCCTAACTTCCCATTGGCAGTCTTAAAAAAGGGGTTTAACCACGAATTAGCATTAACATGAACAATAACCATAACATTTTTCTTTCTGCTGTTGTGGGGTTCCAACATCCCTTTCTTTTCAGATATCCAGACTTCTTGATTTGCATTTTACCTGTATTAATTGGTTTGACTTATTCCTGTCTTCCGCATTCTGTGGCAAAGTGGAAAACTGCAATTGAGCATCCAAGGATCAATTTCCATGAACGACTGACTAAATCTCCATGGAAACTAACCCATACCCCCTAAACTCAATGGTTTGAACCCTAAGCAAACCCTGAAGACTGAAAACAATAGGAATTAGGCTTATTTGCTTATTTTTTTTCAGGCACACAATATTTTCATTTAATCCTAATACCAAGAAATTCTTGATAGTTATTTCACTTCCTTTAGATCGTTCCTATAATAGTTCTGTACAGATCCTTTTTTGCAAACATTCCATTACTAAACATGAGTGAACTCTGAAAGAGAAAGAAGCCAACGTTAACAAGGTTAAGAAAGAATAAAGATACTGAGAGAATTCTGGAGGAAGTACTACAAACGCTCCATTGCAAGCACCCTATTTAGCTATGCAGCCTAATCTTTGACAACCTTGGGACGTCTAAAAGGACAGCAGTGTTTTGCTTCATGTACCAAAAAGTTAATTTAATCCATTAATATATTATATTCAAAGTTTACATATTAACATTTCTGATTTTAAATGTATTGGATTGTAAACACAGGTGAACACTTGAATGGATACAGTGCTCTCTAATGGTTATCAGAAATGCAGCCCACATGAGTACATGAAAGGTATTCTATAAGTAGTACCACAATGTCATTTTGTGTTTCTTTTCAGTTTAATAATCTGGCCTTCTTATTTTCAACGTTTCAATTTTTATTCTGAATACTTTTACATCCAACAATTGCTAATACTGATTATATCGGTCCTGTTTCCTGAGTTCACAACCCTCAACAATGTGAAAATTGTGGGTGTGCTGCATTTGGTTTCTCTATCCATTTATCTTAATTGATGGAATTTCTGAGGAGCATGCCCATGATTTCCTGCTGTGAGATGGGTCACAAAGTCATCCTAATGTCAATGCAAGCTCGGAAATTCATCTCTTTTATCGAAACATAGAGATCATATTTCAAAGGCACAGGTTCACATTTACTTCTTGTTAAATTGAGAGAAGCTATGGAAATTATTTTTGTGAATATGAGAAAAAAAAAGTAGACTATGTAGTTCATTGTTACATGTGTTGAATAGCAAGATACACTGTCTGAGGTATCATAGTATGATGATCAGAAGTAAGTGAGCTCCAATACCAGATAAAAGAAATTGGGATGATGCCCCAAACGCTCAGTCACTTATTCTGTAAATCAAAGAATTTACTGTCAACAACAATGGACAACTTTTCAATTTGACCTATAATGACTCATCATTCAGCATCTTTAGAACAACTGACTCACATAAGAATAATGAATGCAAGTGGCTGACGCATCATTTGTTATACGTCATATGAATTAGCAGCTCACCAGGAAGTGATGTACAGACATATCAAAATGAACATAGTACCTAAAAATAGACAGCAGTTATTTAGGCATAATAGAAGATATCAGACAATGAAGTAGGTTCTAAATTTTAGAGCTGGGCTGAGAACTAGTGGTAGGAGTTTGCCCACCCCATCAAGATTTCCTTCTCCAATGGATGGGCAGCTGATCCATGATCGCTAGTTTCCCACCTGAGGCTGAAATTTAAAATCTACCCAATATATAATCCGGCAAAACTCATGTTACTTTACCCAAATTAGGTCGATATTCTAAAATATCACATATTTTGCATCGATCAGAAACAGTTCAGCTTTCCCTTTAGTTTAAATTGAGTAGTGTGCTTCAAAATGTGCATCAGCAGTATAACAGTGTCAAAACTCTAGCTTTGTGACACTGTTGAGATGGTTTAACAGCTATATTGTTTAAATATGGATGAGGCAATGGGGAAAATATCATGGATGGTGATGTTTTGTATGGCTTATTCACAATTTTTCAAAATGCCTTTATGTAATCTGCAACTATTTACAATATTGGCAGCATATAGTGCCTAGAGACGAAGCTGTTGAAAATCAATAATAATTCTAAATTTTGATGGAAGGCATTTCATAGAATCATGGAAATGTTACAGTGTAGAAGGAGGCCATTCGACTCATCATGTCTGTACCGACTCTTCGAATGAGGAGCATTATGACTCAGTGCCATTCTCCCGCCTTTTCCCATAACACTGCACATTGGCTAAGATTTTCCATGCCCACTGGCGTCGGACATGTTCGGTGGCATGAGTGGACAATATGGCAAGAAGGCCAAAAATCAGTTCATGATGTCATAAAGCCAGTTTGCGATCGTCCACTCAGCCTGCTGATGGTGAGCCGTGCTCCCCGCCATTGGACGTCGGGAACCTCATTGTAATATATCAGCATGTGATTACAAGGCTAGACTGCCGGACTCATCCCCCCAACTGGATCGTTCGCCCACATCATCGGGAAAACATGCTGGTGCAAAGCACGTCTTGACAACTGTGATGTACAAAAGTTGGGACTTATTGCCTGAACTTTGCTCATATCGTGGGTGTCTGAGGAGCAGAAGATGCTGTAGCCAGAAAGCAACGGGATCCTAGAGGAACATCCATGGATTCTCATGGACATGGCTCTGCTGCGAAGCAGCTCACTGAAGTTAGAAAGTCACTGTTGAAGCTCACAACAGGTGGTGGTCGAGGGGGTGGGAGACAAATGTCTACACTTGACCAGGAGAGGAAAAGGTGTCGGGAGGGTGAGGTTGGGAGGGGGGAAATTAAGGTGTCAGGGACGCGAGGTAGGCGGGGGGGGGGAAAAGAAGGTGTCAGGGGTGAGAGGTTTGGACGGTGAAATTAAGGTGTCAGGAGGGTGAGGTTGAGAAAGGAATGAAGGTGTTGGGGGGGTGAGGTTGGGGGGAAGGGAGCAATGGCGGAGAAGATGGCAACAGGGGACTTAGGTGTAAGGGGAGGGGTGGGAGGTATAAAGGGAAGAAGTTTGAGTGGGGAAGGAGTCCACGGGAAAGGAAGGAGTGCAGAGAGGAAGGCAAGTCTGGTGGGGAGGAAGGAGTGCAGAGAGGGGAGGGAGTCCGGGGAGAGAAAGGATTGCGGAGAGGGGAAGAAGTGTGGAGTGGGGACGGATCCAGGGGGAGGAAGTAGTGTGGCTACGGGAGGGAGTAAGGGTGGAGGAAGGAGTCAGGAAGGGGGAAAGAGTAAAGCTGGAGGAAGAAGTGAGGGTGTCTGAGGGACTCAGGAAGGAGAAAGGAGTAAGGCTGGAGAAAGAAGTGAGACTGGAGGAGGAGGTAAGGCTGGAAGATGGAATCAGGAGGGGGGAAGGAATAAGAGTGGTGGAGGAAGTAAGGGTGTCTGAGGGAGTTAGGAAGTGAGAGGGACTAGGTGGAGGGGGTCAGGTTTCTGGAGTGGGGGGGGGTGGGGGGGCGGGGAAGGTGTTCTGGGGCAGAAGGACATCCGGGGGTGGGAAAGGGTCCGGAAGGGGGAATGTCCAGGTGAATATGTGAGGGATGGACCTGATGGGTCCATGACTGCCTCCTGGGGAGCGAAATGAGGATGGGTGTGGTATGAGAGAATGGTAAGAATGACTGAGGGCAGAGTAAGGCGGTAGGGTGGGAGGGTGAGGGTTTGACAGCAGCGGTAGAAGGGACGGAGAGGATGGTTAGCAGGGGCTCGGAAGCAGACACGGACTCTGAGGGTGGGAAGGAGGAGGTTGAGGAGGTGAATATGAATGGGGGTGGGATTTTCGGGAAGGAAGGGAAAGTGCATGTTCACCTGGACATCCTCGAAGGAAAAGCATTGTGGCTGGTAGGTCACAGAGGGGAGGTGGAAGGTGATGCTGGGGTGTCAACTGTGATGGTGGAAAGGAAATGGGGGAGGGGAAAAGACAGGAGAGAGCACGAAAAATCGAACCCAGACCATGCTGTCCAAATCAAAAGTGAAACGATAGTCATGATGGGTGAGATCAGGTGCTGTGTGGGTGTGTGATCATTGGATGGGCGGAGATGCAGGTCAACTCGGATGGACAACTGAAAATGAACCCCAGCAGGCAGCATTCAAAATGCTCAGGACATTGAAGTGAGTGTAATACGTGAAGGACCCTGTGCATGGTAGAGTGCTTGCACGAGGCTCCAAAAGGCCCTACCACACACACACACACACACATACACACTTCTCCCTCCAGAATCACTCGTTGACCAGCTACTCCCTCCTTGGTGACAGAGGATGAAATTGAGGGGCTCACAGGCAAAGGGGGCTTGGAAGGAGAGGTGAGTCTCTGAGGTTCCTGAGTGGATGACCCAGGGGTGCTCAGCTTCAACTCTGCCTTCCTTTGGGTGCCCGGGGGCCCTGGCCTGGCTCCTTGAAGGGGAGGAGCACCTGGAGGGACGTCGAGGTGCCCTGTCTCCCTCTCCCGTTGCCACTGCAGGAACTCACCCATGGTTCCCACGATGGAGTACAGGTCTGCACACATCTCTGCATTCTGCTAGACCAGGGTCTCCATGGCATCTGCCATCCTCCCTATGGAGACCTCCATACACGTACATGTGGGCACCACTTCATCAGAGAGAAGGTGGACGCACTCCTCCAACTTGCATGCCACTCTCCAACAGCTCTGCGTGATGTTCCCACACCTTCTGCTGACTCTCCAGGATAAGTTGGAAAGCCAAATCTAGAGTCTTGTCATCTGATTCAGACGTCACAGGTGCCTGATCCCCTGCAGTCCCCCAAGTGCCAGGGAGTTCGCATGAACTTGCCTCTTGCTGCTGCAGACATGTGTCTGTACAGTAACCACCAGACTGTGAACCCCAAGCCTGCTCTAGATCTAGGTGTGTGCCTCAGTGATGGTGCAGGGTGTGGGTAAGCGCTGTGATGGGTCTTCCGGGCTGCTTATTTCCAGCTCTTCGGTGGAGGAAGTGTCCTCTTGGCTGGAGGTGAAGACATGGATGGAGCTGAGGTAATGGCTGGCTAAGGGTGTCATTTGGCAGAGCTCCCAGTGAGCCAAGGTTGAGATAAGTAGTGCATGGCAACAGAGTCAAAAGCAAGAGAGAGAGTGCTCACAGTTGAGTTGAGAGAGGGATGGTGTGGTGCAGGATCCTTACAAGGACGTTTGCCACCGACTTCACCGTCACCACAGGCATGGTCTACATCCTCACCATTCAGCATGATGGCACATTCCTCAAAGTGAGTGACAGGCCTAATGTGGGCCACTCCACCTCTGATCTGGGACCTCTCCCTGCTGATGTGAGCCAGCTTCTCCTGCATGGGAACAGATAGAAAGAGTGTGAGCAGGACATATGGCACTGCGTGGAATGTTTGTGTGGTGAGCGGAGCCATGGACAGGATGAAGACGCGCGCTCGAGAGGGTATGAGCCTGATGTAGATGTGAGGGTGTGGGTGAGAGTTGGTGGTGTTGCCCCTTGAGGTGTGAGATCCCTGTGGATGTGTGATGGTTTGTGAGTGTGTGAGTTGAGAGTGATGAGAAGAGTGAATTATCGTGGCAGAATGGATGACACCATTCGTCCTTTATCAGCACTGGGCAGCTGTCCTCTTTTTCATGGCATTGGCACTGACCGCCGCTGCCACTGCTTCCCAAGCTGGATTAGTGCTGCCAGAGCAGGGGTAGAGGACATCACAATGAGCCTCCACTGCATCCAAAAGGCACTGGAGGGTCGTGCCATTGAACCTGGGGGCTGCAGTATTTTGCCTTTTGGGCCATCCTGTCTTCTTTGCAGCAGTCGTGGGCTGGAAGAACTGAGCTTAAATATGGCGCCCGGTTGAAGATGTAGCAGGTGAATGAAACCCCACCTGCCATGGAAATGGTGTGTTTCCCGGGAATGCATAATTAATGTGGCAGGTTTGGGACGATATGGCGTGAAAAGCCGTTATTGCGGCTGGCGGGTGAAACGTTGTTTTACCTACTCGCTACTGCATTTACTGCAAATATGGGATGATTCTGCCTGTTGTTTCTAATTAAATAATCATCTGGTTCCATCTTGAATGCCTCAATTGAACCTGCCTCCACCACATATCCAGGCAGTTCATTCCAGACCCAAGCCACTTGCTGTGTGAAAAAGTTTTTTCTCACATCAGATTTGCTTCTTTTGGAAACCAGTTTAAATCTGTGCCCTCTCGTTCTCGATCCTTTTACGAGGGGAACAGGTTCTCCACATCTACTCTGTCCAGTCTCCTCATAATTTTGAACACCTGTATCAAATCTCCTCTTAGTCTTTTCCTCTCCAAGGAGAGCAGTCCCAGCTTGTCCAATCTATCTTCACAGCTGAAGTTTATCATCCCTGGAACCATTTTTGTAAACCTCTTCTGCCCTCTCTCCAATGGATTCACATCCTTCCAAAAGTGTGGTTCCCAGAACTATACACAATACTCCAGCTGAGGTCTAACTTGTGTCCTATACAAGTTCAACATAACCACCTTGCTCTTGTACTCTATGCCCTTATTAATAAAGCCTAGGATACTGTATGCTTTATTAACTGCTCTCTCCACCTGTCCTGCCACCTTTAATGACTTATGCACATAAACACCAAGTCTCTGCTCCTTCACACCTTCATTTATATTGTCTTTCCATGTTCTTCCTACCAAAATGAATCACCTCACACTTCTCTGCATTGAATTTCATCTGCCACTTATCTTCCTACTCCACCAACATGTCTATGTCCTATTGAAGATCTACACTGTCCTCCTCACAGTTTACAATGCTTCCAAGTTTTGTACCTTCCGCAAACTTTGAAATTGTCCCCTGCACACCAAGATCTAGATCATTAATATATATCAGGAAAAGCAAGGGTCCCAATACCGACCCCTGAGGAACCCCACTACAAACCTTCCTCCAGCCCGAAAAATATCCATTTACCATTACTCGCTGTTTCCTATTACTCAGCCAATTTTGTATCCATGTTGTTACTGTCCTTTTTATTCAGTGAGCTATAACTTTTCTCACAAGTCTCTGGTGTGGCACTGTATCGACTGCCTTTTAGAAGTCCATGTACGCTACATCAACAGTATTACCTCCATCAAGTTAGTTAAACATGACTTTCCCTTAAGAAATTCATGTTGGCTCTTCCTAATCAATCCACATTTTTCCATGTGATTTTTAATTCTATCCTGAATAATTGTTTCTAGAAGCTTCCCACCACTAAAGTTAAACTGACTAGTCTGTCATTGCTGGGCTTATCCTTACAGCCTTTTTTGAACTAGGACGTAATGTTTGCAATTCTCCAGTCCTCTGGCACCTCCCCTGAATCTAGGGAAGACTGAAAGATTATGGCAAGTGCCCCTGCAATTTCTACTCACACTTCCTTTAATATCTTTGGATGCATATCACCCGGTCCCAGTGCCTTGTCAACTTTAAGTACTGACAGTTTATCCAATACCTCCTTCTTATCAATTTTGATTCTAGTGACAGAGTTTCTTCCTCTGTCACTGTGACCTGGGCAGCATCTGCTTCCTTGGTAAAGACACCTATCATAAGCACACTTTTTTCTTCTTTATCTTAATTTCTAACTCCTTTTTCATCCAGGGAGATCTGAATTTGTTTGCCCTACCTTTTCCTTTTCAGGGAATATATCACGACTGTGTCAGAACCACTTCTTCTTTGAAAGTAACCCATTGTTCAGCCACAGTTTTTCCTGCCAATCTTTGGTTCCAGTCTACCCAGCCCAGCTCTGTTCTTGCCCTATTGAAGTCGGCTCTCCCCTAGTTAATTATTCTTACTCTGGATTGTCCATTGTCCTTTTCTACTGTCATCCTAAATCTTATGATACAATGATCGCTGTCTCCTAAATGTTCCCCCCACTGACACTTGATCTACTTGGCTCACCTATTTCCAAGAACCAGGTCTAGCAGTGCCTCCTTTCTTGTTGGACTGGACACGTACTGCTGTAGAAAATCCCCTCGAACACACTCTAGGAACTCATGTGCCTCTCTGCCCTTACACTGCCACTGTCCCAGTCTACTTTCATCTGGAATGTTTCATTCCCATTTCAGGAAAAAAAAGAATGGAAATTATTCTCTTTAGAACAGGGAAGGCTAAGGGGAAATTAGAAAAGTTCAAAATTATGATGGGTTTTGCGAGAGTAGATCAGGAGAAATTGGCAGCAGTGGGGGGGCAGGGGTCAGTAACCAGAGGGGACAGGTTTACGGTAATTGGCAAAAGAACAAGAGGGGCGATGAGGAGAAATTTATTTAAGTAGTGAGTTGTTATAATTTGGAGTGCACTGCTTAAATGGTGATGGAAGAAGATTCAATGCAAGCTTCAAATAGGTATTTGATGTATACCTGAAAAGGAAAAAATGTGAGGCTGTGGGAATGGAACAGCAGTGTGCAACTCAACAGACTTCAAAGAGCTGGCACAAGCACCATGGATCAAATGGTGTCCTTCTTTGATGTATGATTCCATGATATATCAGATTGGTCAACCATCCTGCCAGACTTCCCTTTCCATGGAAGTTAAGGAATGTATAATGCTCAGCCAACCAGATGTCAAAACTTTTACAGAAACTGTTGCTCTTCCAACTATCATTTTACAGCAGTTAATTAAATTTGAATACAGTAGGTTGGATTAAGATCTGACTATGCTCTAGTGTAAAATTTCAGCAGAATATTGGCATAAATGGTGTTCACTGTCCTTTACCTTCATTTTGTGGAGTTTCTGCTGATTTTCCATCTAAGTAGGGAGGTGAAAGTGTCAAAGATAGATCCTTGGAGAATCCAGAGGTAATTTTACAGGCTGAGGAAGAGAGCCATTGCTGGAGGTGCTCTGATTAGGATTAAATTGATAAGAGTGATAGATAAGAAAAGTCATACTGAGATGGAGAGTGGAGGAGAAACATAAAGGAAGCTCGTGTCACCAGTGTTGTCAGAAGCTGCAGAAAGGTTAAGGATTGAGAGGAAAAGTCCAGATGATGCCATTTGTAACATTGAGTAGGGCTGTGAAATGACTGGAAAACTATGTTGGAGAGACTTGTCCTTATCTACATGCTGTCCTTTTGTGCCATGATCTGAACACGAGGGGTAAATTTAACCAAATCCGCCAGTGGGAAACTGACACAATCAGATGAACTTCCTATTTTCATGCTGCCAAATTTTACTTACTATTGAATTCAGCTCAGAGTCAATTATTACACCTTGGGATGTTTTTCTACATTGAAGGCATTTTATATGTTTCTATTGTAGTTATAGTACTGATAATGGGAGAAGTTATGGCAGGAGATCAAAATAAACCCACAGAAATTTCAGGTGATACTGTTTAAATCTTCAGTTTCAGTAAAAACTTGGCCTTTGATGCATGAAATTCCTTCTCTCCAAATAAAAATAACAGACTTTTCAGCTTATTGAGTAGCCTCATATAAAAACACCGTTCTTTGGAATCGCTTTTCCGATTGTTATTGCATTGCTAAGCACCTAAAATGATACATAATCAAACCTCGATAAACTATTACTACAAGAAACCTGGTTAGAAATGTATTGTCCATTATACAAGCACAGTTTCCTGAGGTGTGAAATAATGGTTCCAGGAAACAGAATGAAGGAATGATCTTCAAAAGCAGCACAATTTGAAGCTGTTAAGCACATTAAGTACAAATGTTGCTCTTTCATTGATCGCACAAAATCAACTTAATTATACCGAAGAAAATAACACAATTGTATCCATAGGGTTTTTTGCAAGAGTCAGAATTGAGTTTTGTATTCATCAACTGAAACATAATTAGGTATTTTTATTAATTATTTTATGGGCAAGGTACTTGATCAAGCAGGATAAATAGTTAACTGAATGCCCAGTATTTGGTAAAATGCATTTTCCATTTAGCTTCAAAAGTGAAGACTAGCAGCGGTCAGATTATTGCGTCCAGGACTCTGGCTGTAGTCATTTTTTTCCCCCCAAAACATCTCATTTATAACCAAAAAATGCAGTCCTTATCTGTACATGCTGTGAATATGATTGGTATGTTTAGATTACCCATGGAGAAACTAAAAGCTTGCTGTGACATGCTAATTCAGGAAACTCTCCAATATCTGAACAAAGTGTGGGAAATATCCCCTTCATTATGGTAGACAATCATGATTCCATTAACTCATAAACAAGGCAGCTCCCCAAGGATTCACTGGGCAAATGCAACTCATAATTTGATACTGCATCCTAGCAGTAAAAGCAATGTGTTCATTCCCTGTTTATACTGATTTAGCTGATATCTGATCGGCTGTCAAAGGATAATACAAATCCTTGAGCTAGTGCAGAGGGAACTATTTAGGGATAAGGTTATTCCTGAATATTATCTGCTGATCTGTAGTGAACAGTATATTAGGGTGGAGGTTAGCCGGAGACAGAATTGGGTTTAGCTGTGATTTCAATTCTCTGTTTAACTTGTTGTCATTGACTATGGTGAATGTTCCCATACATCATTTTGGCAATCTTCTGGCAAGATGTCCAGTTGAGGTGGTGGTGGTGGCGAGGCAGGGTGTCAGTGAAAATGGCCAATGCTGTTGTTTAGTACCTGCAGCATGAAGCTAGGCTCAATTTCTACTGGGAAATTGAAAATAAAGGGGTGGATAGACATGGGGTGGAGTTTAATCCAGCCCATGGCAGTGGAGACATGGTGGCCAGCCTACTTAATCACAGGAGATGCCACGCCCCAGTCTCCAATTTAATCACAGGGAAAACCACCTGTGATTAAGTTGGTGGCATGAAGCGGCTCATGTGGGAAACCTGCCCGTTCGTGGCAGAATGGGGGCACATTTCAATTTTTCTTACACGCTAATGAGCAAACTTCGGAAAGATAAGGTTTGGCACAACATTAAACATGATTTTTTTTGAAAAGCTGACATGAAAAGGAGCAACTTGCTGAGCTAAACAAGTCACAACAATAAATTGATAATTTTGAAGAAATAATGAATAAAGTCGACCAATAGAGCGTGAAAGGGTGAAAGTGTGTGTGCCCAGCTCACTCCCAGCCTCAGGATACTCACTCACTCACCCTTACCCACTGTGGGAGTGTGTGAGAGTGCCTGTTGGTGTGTAGAGGTGAGGGTGAAAAAGAACCCTGAGATTGGGAGTGAGTCAGACACACTCTCCCCTCCCTCTCACCCCATAACTCACAATTCTCTCACTCATACACACGCACAAACTCACCCTCCCTCTCTCTCTCACACACACACTCACCCTCTCTCACACACACCTCTCTCTCTCACACACCCAACCCTTGCGTACACACACACACAGACACACACAATCACCCCTCACATACACACTCAGACCCACACACTCACACTCACCCTTCTCACACACACACTCACTCCTCAGACACACACCACCCCCCCCCCTCCAACACACACACACTCACTTGGCCACCCTCGCACTCGCTTGCTCACCCTTACTATTTAAATTGGCTGGAATGTTGGGTGGGGGTGGTAGGTGAGATGAAGGTTGAAGAGAGACCTGGAGTGAGGCCCGAGGCCTAGTGGCATCCAAACGCGGGTACCCACCAAGGGGAGCGGACAGAGCCTGGTGAACATGGGGAGAGCTGGGGCAAAACAGGAAGAATCGGGGGGGTGGGGGGTGTCGGGAGGACTGGGGGAAAGCGGGGAGAACTGTGGAGGGAGGGAAATTGAGGAGAACTGGGGGAAAGTAGGGAGCACTGGGGCAAAGTGGGAAGAATCAGGGAAAAACACTTGGAGCCAGGGGAAAGTGGGAGAACCGGCGGAAAGCAAGGAGCACTGGGGCAAAGTGGGAAGAATCAGGGAAAAGTGGGAGAACCGGGGGAAAGTGGGGAGAACCGGGAGAAAGTGGGGAGAACCGGGGGAAAGTGGGGAGAACCGGGGGAAAGTGGGGAGAACCGGGGGAAAGTGGGGAGAACCGGGGGAAAGTGGGGAGAACCGGGGGAAAGCGGGGAGAACTGGGGCAAAGTGGGAAGAATCAGGGAAAAGTGGGAGAACCGGGGCAAAGTGGGGATCACTGGGGCAAAGTGGGGAGAACCGGGGCAAAGTGGGGAGAACCGGGGGATAGTGGGGAGAACCGGGGGAAAGTGGGGAGAACCGGGGGAAAGTGGGGAGAATCAGGTGAAAGCGGAGAGAACTGGGGCAAGGTGGGGAGAACCGGGGGAAAGTGGGGAGAACCGAGGGAAAGTGGGGAGAATCAGGTGAAAGAGGAGAGAACTGGGGCAAAGTGGGGAGAACTGGGGGAAAGTGGGGAGAACCGGGGGAAAGTGGGGAGAATCAGGTGAAAGCGGAGAGAACTGGGGGAAAGTGGGGAGAACTAGAGGAAAGCACCACTAGCTGGGGGAAAGAAGCCAGAGCCAGGCCAAAACACCGGGAGGGGGGAAACGTAGCCAGAGGTGGGCCAGGAGAAAGTGGCCGGAGCCATAGGAAAGTGTGGTGAGCGGAGGCCCAGCATGCTCCAGAGTCTCTCTCTATTTCCACATAATCACTGTTGCTGGTGTTTGTGGATCCTCCAATCACAGCCTGGTTCTCTTCCATGTCCCAAGAGCCTATCAGCAGCAAACATGGGAGAGAAGCAGTCTGTGATTGGAGGAGCAGTCACCTGCAGAAATCTTCAAACTCACTGACCTGTTTTACCGGCATTTTCAACAATCGCTCTGCGGGCCACATAGTGGGGGCTTCGCCAGCTGCAATGCAGCCCATGGGCCGTGGGTTGGATAAGCCTGTATTATGCTGATTTCCCTCATCCAAACTAGGCCGGGTGAACCTCAAGGTGTCAAATGACAACACAGGATGATTGGAAACAACATACACACCACTCTTTTTTAGAAGAAGGCTTTTGAACTTGGGGCTGTCCCATGATGAGGGAACTATTTTTGGCAGTCTGATTTTAAATAATCTAGAAGCAGCTTGAATAGAAAGAGTTCCACTGAAAGCTATTGAATTACCTGCAAGTCATCCAGGCGTCCAAGGTAACAAGCAGCAATACTTTGAATGTGGGAGATCCTAACAGAGAGGAGGACTCCCTAACTTGTTCTAGCTTCGAGTTCACCTGAGATCTAACCTCCCAGAAATTTGACAACAAGAAATGTCACACCTTACTGAGAATTGATCACTTTACCAGGCCTTAACTTCAATGTTAAAGCATCAACTGTACCTAAGAAACTACAGGCCAGTCATGAAAGAGACTGAGATAATTATAAGCTGTAATAGTATATTACATTTATCTGTATCTAGTCTTTGTGTGTATGAGAGTGTGCGGTGTGATGAGTAAGTGAAATGTTGCATTAAATTTGGGAAACGTATGTGATAATAAATAACCTTGTTTATTTTTAAACTCACAAAAACATTGCTGCTGGAATGATTTAATTGGGACACTCTGAGTGTGTATGTGTGTGACTTAATTGAATTAGTCTGGGTGCTTTGATCTAAGAAGAGGTTAGGTTTGAAATGCAAATTAGGTAAACATGGGGAAGTTTAAAAACATAGGTGTCAAGGAAACATTTGCATTTTGAAATAAACCAGACTAGGTTGTTTTCAAAGGAGGGGTGAAATGTGTCACCTAGCCAGGTAAAGTTTACAGTGAAAGATTACTAGTAAAACTTAGTGCTATGAGAGGGTTTTATTATCAGGGAGATAAAGTCCAAAGACATAGTGAAACAAATGGGTATTTGCATTCAAAGAGGAAGATATGTATAAAGAAGAGAAGACTGTAAGGGAAGGCATTTTTTTTTAAGATCTTACAGGTGTGTGAAAAGCCTTTAGCATCTATGCCTCAAGCTGCTGTCCTCAAAGGACTGTTCTTAAGAAAACTCACTTGGAATTCGCCTTGTTCAGGGTATGATGTTTCTTTGCCTGGGTCTTTTAAAGTCCATGTGTCTTACTGTTGCCTTAATGAAAGTGTAACTGGAAGTTAGATTGATTAAGGGAATTAAAAGTTATCATAGTAGTAATTTGTAGATCTATGTATGTATTTAAAATCATTGCTCTTATCAATAAATGTTTAATCTAGTTTTATGAAAACCTATAAGACTTGGTGGTGTTATTACTATTGAATTCAAGGCAAGCATCTCGATATTTATAGAAATTGAAAATTAGTAGTGACAGTTACTTCAAGTGGCAGGTTATTATGCACACCCCCAAAGATCTGCCTCTCACCCTCCTCCCCCAGGTTCTCCCTCCCGATCACAACCTCCACGCCCCCAAGGCCTCCCCACCCATCTCCACCGTGTGTCCCCAGATTTACTTGCTCCTGTTGGCTCCAGCATGTAGACAGGTGGGACTGCTTGTGGTCTCAGCAATGGCACTGCTCCGAATGGACTACAGAGCAGCTGGGCAATCTGATTATCCAGTAGCTCTCTGAGGAAGGACTGCCTTCTGAATAAAGGTTAGAAATTCCATCTCCAGCCAATTAATGCTCCATGAGCATTGGTGGGGATGCGTTCCCTGTTGACTCTTCAGGTGACAGGATAGGAAACCATGCTATCTGAAAATCTTGTCCACGTTGCTGTCCCTTGCATTTAGTGTTGCTGTGGCAGCAATGACAAAAGTTACAACGTCTAACATCACTTGATCATTATTGCTTGAATACATACACCCATATTTGCATATTTGGCAGATATACTGAGCAGCCACTGTAACTTCCAGAAGAAACTCTCAGAACTCTCAGAAGCTTGTGGAATCAGCTCCTCAATGTCCCACTCCCTGTCAGAAAACGAGTGAATGTCCAAGGTCAAATTCCCAGCTATATTGTCTGGGTGCACATATAAAGAATGGTCACTTGGATGAATTACTGGTCCCCATGGAGTCCAACCCAAGCCTTCAAGAGTCAAAGGGGAGGAAATTGCAAATAATCAATAGTGAAACAATATTATTCAATAGGTTTAGTTTGTCAAAAAGTAGCTGGCTATAAGAATGTTAACCAAATATTGCTGTAAAAGTTTCAGGATATTAGGAGAGATTACAACAGGAATATATGTATTCCAGAATTGCATGGAAGTGAATGTTTATATAGCTTAAACACTTCTGATATATCAATGCAGGGTTTTTATGGAGTGTAATATAACATTCTTTTAGCACTCGTAGAGAATTCATCTCAACGTTTTACAAAGTAGAAGAAAAAACTGGTTGTGGACCTGGAGGGTAACAAGTAAAAGATGTCACAGGAGGGGCCCAGTGTTGATAAAGACTCCCAGAGTGTCACATTACTCCTGCACTCTGTCCTTGTACAGGGTTACAGGAGTTCGCAGGTGTAGTCCCAGCAGGACGACCTAAGTTCCCCTCTTTCCCTTTCCACCTTCACTCTCCTCTATCCTTACTCTTATTCCATCTCTCCCTTTATATCTGTCCGCATCTCCACTCATGAGCCTCCTTCTCCATTCATCCCCTCCACCCCACATTTGAGTCCAATTATCCTGCCACCTTCTAATTGTTGTGATGACCCATGTGCTTTGGGAAGCATGCATTTTTTTGTGCAATGTCCGTTTAAGACAAAAGTGTTCTGGGGAATATCCTGAAAGAGGCTTAATTGGTTTCCTGATTTTGACATCATTAAGCTCCAAGAAATGTTTATGTGACCTAGGATTGGCATAAGGATAAACAGACAAGAAGCAAAGGATAAGTAGAAAGCTAACTGCAGTGTGGTTAGATCAGCCAGTGTTTTCCATTTGGCAGTGCAGAACTCACTGAGAATTTGTGTAAAAAGGAACCAAGCAAGATTCTCTCTGAATGGAACAGCTTTCTGTTTGGCAGTCTTCGAACAGATCCTGGTGTTAAAGCAGGCCTCCGAGACTAGAGCAGAGACTGTGTTATTATGAGTGTTATACAATTGGAAAGAGAAGACTGCTGAAGACTGTAAGTGCAAAGAATTGTGGATTGGACAAGGCACATTGCTGCTGTTTCAACTACCAGACCGCCAGACCATTTAAAGGGTATGGAGAAGGGAGTCTCTGGGGATTCTTTGATATCAGGGCACTTGTGACTTAAGTGGAAGAACTTTCGTAGACACACGCCATGTCAGTGTGACTTCAAATGGAATACAGCTGCTGGCGAATGTGACTCAAGGGCTGAAACGACTGAATGAGAAGTGTGAAAGACCAAGTTGGAAAGACTGAGATTACACATTTGTGCAAAAAGTGATGCATGTGCTTGTAACTAAGTGAGCCGCATCTTTGTTGTATTTAAAGTGAAATGTACATTTTTATTTGAAATATCCTTCACCTGTTCATTAGTGTTTTAATTATGTTGATTATAGTTGGTTTGTAACAGTAAAAATCATGTTCAGCGGTTTTCTTTCCATTAATGGGGACTCCTTTCATTTTAAAAAGTTATTAGTCTCGACAGGGATCATAACACATCATTTGACTAGAACACAGCACATGAAATCGACTCTTCATTTATAAACCTAGAGGAGATCAACTCGCCATGCTTTGATTTGAGAAATTAACAAATTACTGTAAAGGTGGGGTTTATTATTTAATTTCTTAATGGAGGACTGTCAAAGTAATAGGCCATTGTCCGAACCACAGCAGAAATGCTAAATTTGGCAAATACTGTAGCCAGAAACTCTATGCTTCCTGAAGGATTAAGGTGAGAGAGAAACTTGACATTGCCTGTTGTGAACGCTTCTTCTACCCCACCCAACCAAGTTGGAACAGTATTTACAGCTGAGCAAACTGTAACAATGGCCCAGATCTTCTGGTCTCCAGATGATTGGAGACCAGACGTACCACCCAAGATACATATAGGTACCGCGTGGAAGTCTCAAAGTGCTGACCTCCGTGAGAATTGCCCAGGAAGTTTGAACTTCCAGCGGGTAATTCCTTGGGACCCTCCACAAACGTGTGGACAGTTCTGATTTACTTAACTGAATAGTAACCCAGAAAATGTCAGAGAGAAAACTCATAGCTTAACTCCTGGGTAACTACAGAAC
Source organism: Cetorhinus maximus (assembly GCF_964194155.1). Taxonomy (NCBI): domain Eukaryota; kingdom Metazoa; phylum Chordata; class Chondrichthyes; order Lamniformes; family Cetorhinidae; genus Cetorhinus; species Cetorhinus maximus. The sequence continues at coordinate 87,869,100 of NC_135889.1, forward strand.
TGACCCCCCCAATCACTCTCACTGACCCTTCTCTTTCTCTCCCCTCAGCCCCCAGGCTAACCTCTTGGACCCACCGACCCACCCTGACCCCCTGACTACCCCCAATCCCCCCAACCAAACCCCGACCCAACCTGACTACATTTCCTGACCACGCTAACCCCCAACCACCCAACTACCTCACCCCCGACCAAACCCAACTATCCCCCACCATCCAGCTACACCCCCTCGACACAACCTGACTAGCCCCCCAACCTGACTATCCCTCCTGACCTGATCCTACCTATTCATTCACCCACCTACTACCCTACACACCTGCACCTTACCCACCTGCCACCTGACCCACCTGCTCCCTACCCACCTGCCACCCCACCCACTTTCCACCTCACCCACCTGCCACTTCATACGCCTGCTACCTCACCAATCTGGCCCCACCCACCCGCCATCCTACCCACTCACCACCTCACCCATCTTCCACCTCCCATTGTACCCACCTGCCACCCCACCCACCTAACACCTAATCCACTTGCCACCCTTTCCACTTCCCCACTTACCTCACAAACCTATTGACCTTACCATTCTGCCTATTCACTTAGCCATTCACTCACTCACTAAAATTCACATTTTTAATGGTTTGCTTACATGTTGTAAAATGGGGGCGTAGCTTGTCTTCCTTCCGACACTCCAGCACTACAACAAAGCTCTTTGTGGGACTGTAAGCTTTGCATTTCTGAAGAGGTTGGGTTCAGAAGACCTAGCCAGAAATGCAGAGCAGAGTTGGGGCGCAGAAAAGTATTAGTGGAGAAGCAATATGACATTGATTGCTGCTTCACAGAAGATCCGGGCCAATGAATTCACTACAACACATGTGTGGGTGTGTGATCTGTGACCAGCAATGACATTCCTATGTTAGTAGTTATATTCATACTGGATGATATATTAAATATGCCTATAAGTCTAATTTATTTAATGAGGAACACAACAAGATGAAAACAATGCAGGTGGCTGAAAATACCATGTTAATTCACGAAGGGGTCAGCTAGCCTGAGAATATAAATAATCATCAGTTGAAATCATTAAGAATAACACTGCACACAGAATTCAGGAGAAATATCTCATTAATCATTCAACTAATGATTCATTAATCATGTAACTATCAAATAGTCGATCCATTTGCAAAATTTAGATTGACAATATAACTGTAAATATGCAATGTGCACATGGTTGTGCTATTACATTTTCTTTCATTCTTAATCAATCTGAACTGCAGGGGCGTTTATAAAATTTATGTAGTGGTAAAATTATTGAAGCAATCTTCAGCTGTCATAAGATGCTAGTATCAACATTATGATAGGGTGGTGATCCCCATGCTCTGCTTTGCACAGCATTCACACATTTAATCACTGACCTCACAAGATGCTTCCCTTTGGTTTGCTTACATCAGCTCAGTCAGCAATTATTTTGATGGCATTTGATATGTATTTGGTAATAATGCAAAATATTTAAAGGTACAGTACTCCCAAATGATTTTAGTTATCTAAAAGATTTTACATGAACTTTAGAAAACCACGATCCAAACTGTGGTCAGTATATCAAGCCTGCAACTATGAAATCACAGTTCCAAAAAGATTTTTTTTAAAAGTGCAATTACTATATATTAAAGAAACCAATAAACTGATATATTCTAGTTAGGAACATTAACCAGACAAAGATTATATAAAAGCAAAATAGTACAAATGCTGAAAATCTAAAGCAAAAACAGAAAACCGTGGAGTGCTCTGCAGGTCTGGCCGCATCGCTGAAAAGATAAACATTAATATTTCAGACCCCTGATCTTTTATCAGAAGTGGAAGCAGTGAGGGATGTAACAGGTTTGATGCAAGTGCAAGAGATAGGGAAAGAGTGGGTGAGGGATAAAAGAACCAAAGGCAAGGCCTGTAATAGGATGGAGGGTAGGAGAGTTAACTTTTGTATTTTTTATCATTCACAGGATGTGGGCTTCACTGGCTAGGCCAGCATTTATTGCCCATCCCTAATTGCCCTTGAGAAGGTGGTGGTGAGCTGCCTTCTTGAACTGCTGCAGTCCGTGTGGTGTAGGTACACCCACAATGCTGTTAGGGAGGAAGTTCCAGGATTTTGACCCAGCAACAGTGAAGAATGGCAATATCTTTCCAAGTCAGGGTGGTGAGTGGCTTGGAGTGGAACTTCCAGGTGGTGATTTTCCCATGTATGTGCTCCCCTTGTCCTTTGAGAGGTAGTAGTCATGGATTTGGGAAGTGCTGTCTAAGGAGCCTTGGTGAGTAAATGGTACACACTGCTGCTACTGTAAGCTGCTACTGGTGGAGGGAGTGAATATTTGTAGATGGGGTGCCAATCAAGTGGGCCGTTTTGTCCTGGATTGTGTCAATCTCCTTGAGTGTTGCTGGAGCTGCACTCATCCAGGCAAGGGGAGAGTATTCCATCACATTCCTGAATTGTGCCTTGTAGATTGTGAACAGGCTTTGGGGAGTCAGAAGGTGAGTTACTTGCAGCAAGATTCCTAGCCTCTGTTCTTGTAGCCACTGTATTTATATGACTAGTCCAGTTCAGTTTCTGGTCAATGGTAACCTCCAGGATGTTGATAGTGGGGGATTCAGCAATGGTAATGCCATTGAACGTCAAAGGGTAATGGTTAGATTTCTCTCGTTGGAAATGGTTATTGCCTGACACTTGTGTGGCCCGAATGTTACTTGCCAATCATCAGCCCAAACCTGGATATTGTCCAGGTCTTGCTGCATTTGGACATGGACTGTTTCAGTATCTGAGGAGTCATGAATGGTGCTGAACATTGTGCAATCATCAGTGAATATCCCCACGTCTGACCTTATGATGGAAGAAGGTCATTGATGAAGCAGCTGAAGATGGTTGGGCCTAGAACACTACCCTGAGGAACTCCTGCAGTGATGTCCTGTTACTGAGATGATTGACCTCCAACAACCATAGCCATCTTCCTTTGTGCTAGGCATGCCTCCAACCAGCAGAGAGATTTGAATTGATTAATGGGATAATAGTGCAACACAAAAGATGATAATAATGGGACGTGTAATTAAACAATAGATGGACCCAGGCAAATTATTCTAATGTTCACTATATCAAATATAGGAATGTTTTGATAAGAAATCCTTTTAGTTTTATTCTATACCTAGAACAATACTGACTTCTTACAGTATCTATTGTGATTAAGAATCTGTGTGACAATGGCTTACATGAAACTGAGCTGCTCTTTTTAATCTCATTTTATGAGGTTCCTCATCCTCCGAGTACTAACTGTTCCTTCAGCTCTAAAAATGTTTTTTATTATTACATTGTTTTGTTTAATTGGAAATGTTTTGAACACCAAATTAGAGATTGAACTGTGTTGACAAGCCTTTTAAATTAACTTTGATTTTGTCTATTCCATATATTTTAAATTGTGCGACATTACTTTTAATGAATTCTATTAGGTTTTAACAACAGGTTTTACATTTCATCACGAACAAGCTATTACCTTTCAATTTCAGTTTTAAATGGATATTTGTAGACTATGCTTTCACATGCACACTTCATTTTGCAGAATTTGTGCCTATTGGATGGGCAGTAAAACATGCTGCAGGGAGGGGGCAATCCCCTCCTCCAGTCTTGCAAAATTTCCCAGCACTTCCTTTGCCTAAGCCATTAAAAATTCATGAAAAATAAACAGCTTAGCAAAAAAAAACTCAAAATGCACCATAAACAATATGTACATGGATTGGGACCTGAATATTAAAGGGTGTAGGGTGTTTAGGAAGGACCGGAAGTGAGGAAAAGGTGGAATGGTGGCTCAACTAGTTAATGATGGTATTAGCACAATAAAGAGGGATGACCTAAGTTCAGGAAACCAGGATGTGGAAATGGGTTGGGTAGAGATGAGAAATGGTGAAGGCAAGAAGTCACTTGTGAAAATTGTGTACAGACTCCCTAATAATAACCACATGGTAGGAGGGAGTATAAAGGAAGAAAAAAATGGGAGCTTGTCAGAAAGCCACGGCGATAATCATGGGAGATTTTAATCTGCATATAGACTGGAAAATTCAGATGGGCAAAAGTAGCCTGGAGGAGGAGTTCATAGAATGTTTCTGGGATAGTTTCTTGAAACAGCATGTTTTGGAGCCAACCAGAGAGCAGGCTATACTAGACCTAGTATTGTGCAATGAGATGGGATTAATTGATGACTTCATAGTGAAGGTGTTCCTAGGTAGCAGCGACCATAATATGATTTAATTTTACATTCAGTTTGAGGGAGAGAGGAGTGGATCCGAGACTATGTTTTTAAACTTCAATAAGGGCTATTATGAGGGCATGAAAGCAGAGCTGACTAAAGTGAATTGGCAAGTTAGGTTAAAGCGTACAAGAGAAAGCTGGCTAGAAATATAAACTTAGATAGTAAGAGTTTCTGTAAATATTTTAAAAAGAAACAAGTTAACAAAGTGAGCATTGGTTCTATAGAAAAGAGTCTATAATGGAAAACAAGAAGATGGCAGATGAATTGAACAGGTATTTTGCATCAATATTTACTATAGAGGATACAAGTAACATCCCAGAAGCAGATATAAATCAGTAAATGGAAGGGGGGAAACTTGGGAAAATTACAATCACCAGAGAAATGGTACTGAGTAAACTGTTGGAGCTGCAGGCTGACAAGTGCCTAGATCCTGATGGACTTCATCCTATGTTTTAAAAGAAGTGGCTATTGAGATAGTTGATGCATAGATTTTAATTTTCCAAAACTCCCCAGATTTGAGGAAGGTCCCATTAGATTGGAAGATAGCAAATGTAACTCCGTTATTCAAAAAAGGGAGACAGAAAGTGGGAAACTATAGGCCAGTTAACTTAACATTTGTTATAGGGAAAATGTTAGAAGCTATTATGAAAGAAGCAATAGCAGGGCACTTGGATAAGTTTATGGTAATCAAGCAGAGTCAACATAGTTTTGTGAAAGGGAAATCATGTTTAACCGACTTATTGGAGTTCTTTGAGGAAGTAACGTGTGCTGTGGATAAAGGAGAACCGGTGGATGCACAGTACTTAGATTTCCAGAAGGTGTTTGATAAAGTGCCACATCAAAGGTTCTTGCAGAAAATAAAAGCTCATGGTATGGTGTTAAAATGTTGGCATGGCTAACAGGAAGCAGAGAGGAGGCATAAATGGGTTTTTTTCAGGCTGGTAAGATGTAACAAGTGGTGTCACAGGGATCAGTGCTCAGACCTAAACTGTTTACAAATTATATAAGTGACTTGGATGAATGGATGGATGGGATGGTTGCCCATTTTTCTGATGACACAAAGATAGGTAGGAAAGTAAGTTGTGAAGAGGACATAAGGAGGCTACAAAAATATATACATAGGATAAGTGAGTGGGCAAGGATCTGGCAAATGGAGCATAATGTGGGAAAATTGAAATTGTCCATTTTGGCAGGAAGAATAAAAGAAAAGCATATTATCTAAATGGTGAGAGATTACAGAGCTCTGAGATGCAGGTGGATCTGGGTGTCTAGTGCATGAATCACAAAACGCTAGTTTGCAGGTATAGCAAGTCATTAGGAAAGCTAATAGAATGTTATAATTTATTGCAAGGGGAATTGAATAGAAAAGTAGGGAAGTTATGCTTCAGTTATACAGTGCACTAGTGAGACCACAGCTGGAGTACTGTGTACAGTATTGGTCACCTAATTTAAGGAAGGATGTAAATGCATTGGAAGCAGTTCGGAGAAGGTTTACCAGACTAATACCTGGAATGGGCAGGTTGTCTTAAGAGGAGAAGTTGGACGGGCTATGCTTATATCCACTGGAGCTTAGATGGGTAAGAGGCGATTGATTGAAACATATAAGATCCTGAGGGGACTTGATAGATTGGATGTGGAGAGGATGTTAACTCTTGTGGGAGAATCTGGACCTCGGCGAAACTGTTTAAAAATAATGGGCCACTTATTTAAAACGGAGATGAGGTGAATTTTTTTCTCTCAGAGGGTCATGAGTCTTTGGAGCTTTCTTCCTGAAAAGGCAAAGGAAGCAGAGTCTTTGAATATTTTTAAGGCAGAGGTGGATAAATTCTTGATACGTAAGGGGGTGATAGGTTATCAGGAGTAGACGGGATGCAGATTTGAGGTTACTATCAGATCAGCCATGATCTTATTAAACGGCGGAGCAGGCTTGAGGGGCTGAATAGCCTAGTCCTGCTCCTTGTTCATATGTTTGAATATATACACATGAGGCTGGATTTTACAAGACATCGTAGTCACCGTGCCCATGGCTAAAAGGTTAGTGGTGAGCCCATCCAGGGAAGAACGGCTGCCCTACTGTTAATAGGCTGAAGTTGAGATTTCCACCCCTCAGGGACAGAAAGCCCTGTCTCAAAGAGCTGGTGGCAAATCATGGTCAGGCCTTGACATGCCGGTGGTTCCATAGGGACAGCAGTGGCCACTGCCGGTATGCGCTATGGCGATGAGGACGTGAGCTGCGATGGATCAGATCTTTGTAGGTGTTTTTGGTGTTGGCGGGAAGTGTGGGGCCAAGGTTGAGGAGACCATTGGTGCGGTAACCTGGGAGGTGGTTACACTTTTAGGGTCCTCCCATGGGCCCAGAAGGCAGATAGGGAGGGACATCAAATGCCGGCAGCGGCAGGCTTAGGCCCTTAAGTGGGCATTAATAATTATTGTTGTAATAATTAAAATTATTGTAATAAAAATTGTTGTGTTTCTCTTTATTAACAACTCATCTGCTTTTCGCGAGCCCTGTGGTTTTGTCCTGTTCCTTCCGAAGTGAATGCGTGCTCCGCTCATTTCTAGAGTGGACTGGAATTTTCTATTTCCGTGGTGTCCACCATGTTCTTGCTGGACATAGATATTTCGCAAATGGAGCCGTCAAATCCACTGATTTCACAATTTCAGCCAAACATTTGTTTGCTGTTCTATTTTCGTATCATTTTGCAAACTTATTAATCCTTTCATTCAGCTCAGTGCTTCTCAGCAGGTCTGAGATATACAGTACAATTTCTTCTTCTAGTTCCTTGCGCTTCAGTGTTGGATTCACATTTTCCGATCACATTTCTGTCTTTTCTTTTTTTGTCTGTAGCAGAACTTTGTCCTGGTCTTTCATTTTGCATTCAAAATGATGGTCAGGTCTGTCTCCAGCCAAGTCTTAATTTGTGCCAGTTCTGTAATTGTGCAATTTGTGGCTTCATTATCTGCTCAACAGCTTTTCCTTTCAAGGCCTCCTCTTTTCCATTCAACTGGTTCTTCAGTTCTTCAGTCTGTTTCTTGTAGCTTTTGGCTTCTGTCTGGAATATAGAACATTGCTGAGTCTTATCTGCCAACTGGTTCTTCATTTTGTTCAAAGTGACGTTTCCTTCTCTTCGCAAGTTTCCAGGGGAATAAACATTGACCTAAGGGATTCTTGTAGCATGTGATGGTCTTTCAACAGCTTTCCTTTTCTTTGCGAAGCTCGCTTGCTTCATCTTTAGCTTTCCTATAATTCAGCATGGGCTGGAATTTTCCGACCCCGCTGGCATGGGTATGATAGATGGCATGCGTAGAAAATATGATGTGGCCTGCTTCACGATGGCATGAAGGCAGGTCGCAATCGTACACTCAACCCGCCGACGGTGGGCCGCATTTCCTGCCAGCGGTCAGCGGAAAGCTAATTGTAATACGTCAGCATATAATTAAAAATCCATCCCGCCAGGCTCTTGGAACCCCGCCATGTCGTCTGTCCACGTTGGCGGGAAAACACGCCAACTTGCTTCACAACAGCACGCAGGCGATGTGCACTTGGTGACCTTCATTTTGGGGGAACTGAGGTGAGTGAGCACCAGCGTTCTCCACAGCTCACCTGTTGTTTACAAGCCTCAGGGACACTGTGGAGCAGGGGCAACTGATGCCTGGCCCTGGAAGCGACTGCTGGGGGGGGGGAGGGGGGGGCAGTGCCCAGGGGCAAGTGCTGGACAGCCTCGGAGGCAACTGCTGAACTGGTTGGGGTGTCTGGGGGCAAGAGCTGGCCAGCCTTGGAGGCAACTGTTGTCGGCTAGGGGGCGGAGGGGTCTAGTGCTGCCCTGGCGCTGCATCCCACGCACAGGCAATCAAGGTGGGGAGCAGGGTAAGCAACGGACTTAGCCACACATTAGGGACACCTGCATAAACTGACCGAGCCTTAGCAATTGAGACAAATCAGGCGCAGACACAGTGATATGATCGGGGTCAGGCTCCTAGCCTGTCCACCCATGCAAGCAACGTGGAGGCACCAAATGGCCACCAAGCGCTCCATACCTTACCCTCCCCCACCCCGCCCCCAACACAGACTTCGAGTCCAACAGCACTTTAGTGGATCACGGAGGGTTGGAATGCACACGTTGTACAATCTCCTCACCAATGCTGGCCATGTAGCAGTCACTGCTGGAAGTGCTCACAGCCCCTTGCAATCTCAGCATCCTGGTTTGGACCAGTGCCCCCCATGTCGCAGGTTGACAGGGCAGCCATGCAGCACACTCATCTCTGGCCATCCGAGGGGTGACCAGCACTCTCTGCAAAGCATTAAGGGGCGATCACACAGGGCCAGGAAAGGTGCTAAGTACAGCCATGATAACCACGTCTCTCTCTCTCTCTCTTTCATGCTGCAGGAGGACCATGTCAGGATCATGATGGATCCTGGTGACCTAGCTGTATGCCTGATGGCCTACAGGGACCGTAAAAGATTGAGGAGAGAGCGACAGGGGCTCCTGGCTGTGCAAAGGCAGGAGCAGCAACCTCATGAAGAAGGTGCATCAGGGGCTTCTGCACACGCTGCCCAGGAGCGACAGTGAGCCGTGGCTGCTCGGCACCTAGTGACACCCAGGGTCTATAGATGTCGCCTGCCATTCCTGCAGTTGACTGAGAACCAGTGTTGCCAACGACTGCGCATGTTTAGGGACCTGATGTCTCACATCTGCCACTTACTGCAGGACTTGGCACCAAGGGAACATGGAGGGCATCCACTGCCAGTGGCTGTGACAGTGGCTGCGATACTCAATTTCTATGCCAGTGGCCCATTTCAGGGCTCCACAGGTGCCCTCTGTGGGATTTCACAATCTGCCACCCACAAATGCATCCATGAGGTCATGGATGCCATATTCTCCATGGCACACAATTTTGTGCATTTTGTCCAGGATCGGAACAGCCAGGATGCAAGGGCCATTGGATTCGCCCAGGTCTCGGGATTCCCACAGGTGCAGGGCACGATTGACTGCACTCATGTGGTGCTCAGGTCTCCATCGCTACACTCAGTGAACTTCATCAACCGCAAGGGCTTCCACTCACTGAACGTGCAGTTGGTAGGCGGCCTCCAGAAACACATCCTGTGCGCACAGTTTCCAGGGAGTGTGCACGATGCCTACATCCTGAGTTGCTCGCAGATCCCTGCAGTCTTCCAGGGTCCATAAAGGCTGCAAGGTTGGCTCCTTGTGGACAAGGGCTATCTGCAGAGGCCGTGGCTAATGACACCCGTGCGGTGGCCTCAGACTGCAGCAGAGCGACGCTATAATGAGGCTCATGCAGCAGCTCGCCACTTGGTTGAGCAGACCATCAGGATGCTGAAGATGCAGTTCCGGTGCCTGGACAGGTCCGGTGGAGCCCTGCAATCGTCGTCGTCTGCTGCACCCTTTACAACCTGGCGCTGCAACGGGGCGAGGAGCTGGCTGAGGAGAAAATGGAGGAGATGCACGTCTCCTCGGATGAGGAGGATGCCGATGGGGATGAGGATAAGGGGGTCCCCGGTGGTGACGATGACGGGGATGAGGTTCTCGCACTGGCTGGATGAGGCAGGCGCACTCGGGAGGCCCTCATAGCTGCCAGATTTGTGGTGGATGATGACGACATGCAGTGAGGTGTCCCCATAGATACTCACATCGCAGTTGTGAACGTTTGGCTCCAGTTTGGATTGTGGCAGCGCCAATACCTTCTGTGAGAATGCTCTCGTCATGGAGATGCAGTGGAGGCCTTAATAGTCACTCGATTGCAGGGGATGATGACAACACGCACTGAGGACACACCTTACATCGTCACATAGCCTCTGAGAATGTCTGACTCCTGCCTGGCCAAGGGCAGCTCGCTTGGGATCCATGATCAGGGCCATCTCAGAGATGCAGCCATAAAACTTTAGACGTATCTGATGCTGTATCCGCCTTCAGCACCTCAGCCCTACTGAAGCTGCACCGCTGAGGTGCAGGCATCAGTAATGTTTCTAGGGAGTGTGAGGCTGGATTATCACTGTAGTCTGAAGGCTGCAGAGAGCACAGGGAAGCGGCCCTAGACTGATATACCTGCCTTTTATCTTGTGCAGAAAGGTTTCACATCTGAGTTACAAGAACACTGCTCATCAGAACAATGAGCCACAGGTAGGGTGACATTCTTAGGAATTTATTGACAATAGTGAACAGTATGTACAAGTGATCAACATCCATGCCCACTACCCGTGCAACTACTTTTACCTAACTTTCCTAACGCTGCCACTACGTCTTGGTGCCCCCCGGACATCCACAGCAGAGGTGAAGGCAGCCTGCTGACTGTGACGTCCTGTCTGTGATGACTTTGGCGGGCATCCTCTGGAGGTCCGAGACTTGGAGGGCCTTGGCCTGCTTTTGGGGTCCTGCTTTGTGGCAGTGACAGCCTCCTCTGTCTGTGAAGCTGGAGCTGTGGAGGTCACAGGAAGAGGGGATTCGGATGAGCCGGTCACTCCCAGAGACATCTGTATGGATGGCCCCGGAGTGCGCACCTGTTGATCCCCCTCCCTATGGGTACCTGAAGGCCCCTGGCTGACTCCATGAGCGGAAGGGGTAGCTGAAGTGAGATTGAGCTGCTCAGCACCCCTCTCATGTTCACACTGTTGGAGACCAACTAAAGCATCAGCGATGGAGTTAAGCCTGCGCAGCAGTGCAGGAGTGACATCCTGAACCAAGGTCTCCATGGTGGCCCCTATCCTGCCAGTGTTGACCTTGGTGTGTTGCAATGCTGGCACTATCGCCTTAGCCTGAAGTCGGACGGGGTCCTCCATCGTGCCTTACAATCTGAGGAGTGCAGCGGAAATCCCTTCCTGATGTTCCCGAGCTTGCCTTTACAGCTCCAGCAACTGTGACATGACCGAGTCCAGAGGCTCATCATCTGACTCGGACTCAGCAATGTTCTCCCTCCAGCAGTCCTCCGAGTGCTAGGGACCTGGGAAGTCCCTGCCCCCGCTTGCTGTGGATCAGAAAGTACAATGTGCTCACCAGATTGTGATCCCAAGGCTACTCTAAAGCTAGGTCCCACTGAGGTGTGTGTCTCTGTGCTGGTGGAGGGTGTTGGCGAGCACTGTGATGGGACTTCAGGGAGGGTGCCTTCAGATTCCTCTTCAGAGGTTTCTTTGGAGCTTGATTGGTGGCTCTGGATCATGGACTCCGTCGGCTGTCTGGCAGATGTGCCTACGAAAGCAAGGAGAGATAATTAATGAATAGCAGTGGCCTGTGAAAGAGAAAAAATCACTCACAGCATGGTTATCTGATGGATGTTGCATTGCTGGATCCTCACTTGGTAGAGCAGCGCCAACCTCCCCGTCAGCACAGGACCGGTCCCGGTCATCGCCAGCCAGCTGGATGGCTCTGTTTTCGAATTCTGTAAGAATTTTGATCTCCGGCATCCCTCCACCTGTCTGCGATCTTTCACTCCTGTTGTGTGCCAGTTTGTCCTGCATGGATAGAGATGGGGAGAGTGTATCAGGACACCTGCTGGGCCAGATGATAAGTATGCCTGGCCTATGTGGGCGGTGAGTGGTCCCATGGATGGGATGAGGTCAATGACGGTGTGTGTGAAAGAGTGAATGGTGATGAAAGGAGTGGCTTACCCTGGCAGAACGCAGGAGATCATCCTTTTGCGGCACTGGGTGGCTGTCCTACTCTGCAGGGCATTTACGCTGACCACAGCTGCCACCGCCTCCCAAGCCGGATTGGTGATTTTGCTGCCCATCCTGCAGCCAGAGCGGGGGTAGAGCACATCCTGGTGGGTCTCCATGGCATCCAGCAGTCACTCGAGGGACCTGTCGTTGAAGCGGGGGGCTGCAGTCATTTTTCCTTTGCTGGCCATGTTTCCCGGGCATCAGTGCTGAGCTGGTGGTGATGAGTGCTTTGCTGGCGGCTGTCTTATAAAGATGGCGGTCGGCGTGACGCAATGGCAGGGTGATGGCAAGCGGGCAAATGAGAGCCTACTCACCATGGAAATGGCGTGTTTTGCAGGAGTGAATAAATAATGAGGTGTGCTAGGGACAATACGGCATGAAAACCCACCATTTCCATCGGCGGGTAGGGCTCCATTTTACCCACCCACCACCGCACTTAGTACAATTTTTGGAAAATTCCACACATAGCCTCCTTGATTTTCTTCTGCTGTGCTTCCATTCTGCTGTTTAAGACAGTCTCCATTTCTTCTTGTTGCTGAATGGTTACGCATTCCTTTGGCATTTGATCATGAAGAACAATCAACTATTTTTTCAACTGTTTATTTTCTCGTTGCCCTCTTGCCAACTCAGTTCATTGTTTCATTGCTACTGATGGTTTCAATGCAGCCTTTTCTGAAGTAATATTCAGGGTTTGAGGGTTGTTATTTCCTCCTGATACCCTTGTGTCATCTCTGAAATGTGTTTGTTCAGATCTCAAACAGCTTGGTTTATTGAAGACTTTGGTTTATCGCACATCTTCAATGGTATATACTCAGCTTGAATCTTGTGCTTCAAATCTTCCAGTTCAGCTCTAATGTGAACATTTTGTTGTAGAACAGCTTCATTGACTTTTTTCATGTTTTGCTTCTTTTGAGTTACCTCAGATAGTTTTTTTTAAATTCACAGCCATCTGCTCACTCTACACTATCTGTTTCCCTTGCTCTGGAGTCTTTTGTTGCCCTCGCTCTGGGGTCTCTTGTTGCCTTTGGTGCTTTATTGGGGGTGTGCTAGACCTTCTCCTATGATCTGTACTCTCCACAACTTGGAGTTTAGGATATCTGTCAAAGCCTTTTAATATCTCACCAAATGTTGTCAAGTATTGATCTGTACGTTGGCTGTCGAGTACTTCATCAGCAAATGAACCAAAGACAAATAAAAACCCATCAACTTGTACTTCTTCTGGTTATTTATTCAATCTTGTAGTTCTTCTATAAACTAAAAATTGTCATCACCAAGACTCCCACTCTTGGGTCTGGTTTAGCCCTTCCCATAGCACAAATGTGTCTGCTAATTTTGCATCCATGGCTGGTTTTTCCTATGATAGTTACTGCTTTAAATATTGTTACTGCTCTAACAGCTGTCAGTGCACAGTTATAATGATGTGAGCATTAAACTCATCATTATTTTGCTAATAAAATCTGGCCAAATATGTTTGCATAGAGAGGTAATTTACAGTGCATATGTTGATTTGATTGATAAGTAAGTATTATGAAGCTAGAGAAGAAAATATTTCTATTATTCAGATGATGGACTATAAAGAATCTTTTGATGTGCTCAATTGTAAAATTCAAAGCTTTTAAATGACAATGAGGTAGATTTTCAACTTGCAGCCCAGGCATAAAACTAACACTCTGGATTGACCACCCATTATAAAGGTCACCCGATTTTAATGCCCATCTATAAAGGTCCAACTTGCAATGCCAATTTGATACCTAGATGACAAGTTGAAAATCTACCCAACTGTTTCCTCCAGATGAAATTCCAAAATGAATCACAGTGAAGGACAACCTTGTTCATTATATTCCAAAAGGTGAATAGGCTGGTTCTTCTTGGAAAATGGCCATAATTCTCAATATCTTTTCCAGTACGTGTGATTCATGCACATTCCAAGGTGAATGACTTTGAATAGCACCAATGTTCACAAAATCTTTCCTGCTTGAGGAGAGCCATGCTTCAATAGCTCAATGACATTCATAGATTTCCACATTTATCAATAATCATGGGGACACTACAAAATGTACACAAACAAAACGATTAAATAAGATGATTAATGAAAACTTCAACCTGATTTGGGCCAAAATTCAGATATGGGAAAATTTCCACATTTTGATGCAAGTTGATAATGTGTATATATACGGTTTCACAATTGATTAATATTTAAGTCGTTACAAAGATTAAAAGAGAAAACTGAAAATGTGCAAGAATATCTGAAAAGCTGGAACTGTACATCAATATAACTGGAAATCCTGATTAAGACAAGCAAAATTTTCCCTGACTTTTTGCTTTTAAATCCTTTCTGTTTTTCTCCCAAATAATTCCACATGTCAATATTCCAAAGGCAGGTATCAGTTGCTACTAGTAAGTGACTGCCTGTATCTGTTCTCAATACATGGGTAATTTTAACTTTCAGCAATGCTGTAAAATGGGGAATATCAGATCGGCCAACCATTATACATCTCATCCAATATTCCATTTCACTGAAGTTGATGAAGAGAAAAATTGGGCTGTTGTATAATCTGTGGCCAAACCTATATCCTCTCATATAACTGCCAAATTTACATTAGATCCAATCCATTTTTATGCAAGAAGTGCAGAGGTTATTGTATAATTCAAAAGAAAAGTGGACGGACATTTTGAAGTGGAATAAAAGAGAGTAAAAAAAAGTTATTTTTAGTTTTGATGGGGATTATTACAGATACAAAAGTCACTTTACTATTCATTGACCCAAGTAAGTTGCCATTTGATACTAGTTGCCTTGCCATGAGTCCTCTAATACCCTAGACAAGGCTAAACATAAATTCATGGGACAGTTTCACGTTGAAAACTATTACTTCCACCATTAATTGTGCAAGCTTAATAAATACAAAGATCAAAGTCTTGATATCAACTTTATTAAAAAGCTTAAACTATTCACAAAGTTGGTATTATATAGCAAGTAGAAAGTAAAAATTGTTTGGCATTAGTGCAGTAGAACAGCTCATGAGCGAATTGATATTGTCTGGATCTGAAGCTGATAACGTTACTGCAGCAATAAGACATAGAGGAAGTAGCTCCAGTCACAATGTTGTCAAATTCACAGAAATCTTTTTATTCATTGATGCGTGATGATGAGCCCAAAATGGGCTTGCAATATTCAATGAGCTTATTGCAGAGGCCGAGTTTGCAACCATTAAGCTGAAATGTTTTGGATGGGAAGCAATCAATAGACTATTACAGATGGTTTGCATTAAATTGTCATTTATCTTCAGGTTTAAAATTTGGAGAAGCTTGTAAAACTAAAGCAGTCAAGTGCACTTGATCAAATGGGATTGCTAGCTACAAGGAGAGCCATCATTGCACACTGGAAAAATGACAATCACAATACATGCTAAAACTTACATGCATTGAACATTGACCTTCTAATTATATCAAAGAGAATCTTCAGGTTAAGGCTGCCAATCATTTTATGTTTGTGTCTTTTGAAAATTTAAACAGCAGATATGCTGCTACTCTTTCAGACTCCAATGTCCTTACATATTAAAGTGTGTGGATATATAATGGGGGTTTTCCATGTGCCAGATTTGGGTTTTATGTATCAAATTAGAAAAATAACTTGCATTATGTGGCAACCTTTGCAACTTCAGGACATTCTAAAGCTCACAGTCACTGCAGTACCTTTGAAATGTTATCACATGGTAATGTAGGGAACATGGGATTCAATTTGCACACAAGGTTCCGCAAACGTATGACCAGATAACAATTTTAGTGATATTTGTTGAGGGATGAATGTTAGCTAGGACACCATAGGAAATCTCCTGCTCTTCTATGAATAGTATTATAGCATCTTATATGCCCACTTGAGAGGCTCTCGTGTGACATCTTACCTGAAAGATGGCACTGTGCAGCATTCTCTCAATACCAAGCTAAATGTGTCAGCTAGATTATGTGCTGAAATCTCTGAAGTGGGACTTGAACTCACACCTTTTGATTCAGAGGCAAGAGAAGAAATGCTAAAATAAAGGTAATAATTGCAAATGGGTGCACAAAAATCAAATTTGATAATAAATTCTTTCCCTGTTCTGCAACAACATAACTTGGGCATAAAAATACTTCAACATTCTTCTTTCAAATAGCTGTTTGTATGTACAAAGTTAGATATCAGGATAGAACTTTGTTCTGTTGTAAACCAAACCTACTCTTAAATAAATGTCATGAAAGCTAATGGACTTTTATTGCATAAACATTGCCATCTTTATGCAATTCATAGCATTGGTTTTTAGTTGTTAGAGTTAAAATTTATGAGTTATCACTTTACCTTTGATCCACTTTACTTCTGGGTCATGTATAGTGAACTCTATTCTGAACAGGTCATCCAGAGATAGTCGAGCATCTGCTGCTTTTGAAGTATCTTCTGAAGTAAAACAAATACCATGAGCAGCAGGTTAAATTTCTATAGTATATATATATCATAGAACTGACCAAGAAAACAAGATATGTCATTATGAGGTTTCTCTTTTGTAGCTTCATGATTTTTACCTGGAATAATATTCTACATTATCTACAATATTTATGTGAAATTAAAATGGAAGACTGAATAGTAAATATGTATTACATTTTACCTGCAAATTTCCTCAAATTATTCCAAAGGACGTAAATTGTGATAGTGGCATGATATTCTTAAAGACAAATTCTTCCATTATTCCCAGTGTATAAACATTAATTACAAGGAAGCTAGATACACTGGAGTGAGATGTGTAATTAGTTAATAGATTTGACTTTCAATCGTTGGAAGGTTGCTCTGTTGTGTTCCCACAGAGAAAACACTCCTGCTTAAGACTGCAATTTTCATGTACTTCCTCAAATCTACTATGCTCTATTTATTTCTCATAGTACATTCTCCTCTATGCTGGGGAGACTGGAAATAAATTTGGTAACACTTCATGGAACCTGTTTGGCCAAAGATTTAAACCTCTCTATGTATGATCATTTAAACTATCACTCACATTCCTACTCTAACTTTTTCAACTTTTGCCTCCTATACTGGTCCAACTCAGATAAATTTGAGGAACAGGGTCTGACCTTTAACATTTGTTATAAACATTTATTATAAACATTTATTTATAAAGTTATAAATGAACAACTGCTTTCATTTTTTTAGTGCAGGATGCTGGAGATGATTGAGATAGAGGGGAGGTGGCATCTGCAGGGAAGGGAAGGTGTGTAGGCAGTGCTGACTTGCTGGTCTATCTTTTTTTTTTACTTTCAACTATTTCTGCTTTTATTTCAGATTTCCTGCATTTGCAGTTTTTTTTTTAATTTTCAGTGTATTTCGCACGTTTTTCAATGGCTTCACTTAATTATTCTCATGTCCTTTGTGTTCTTTAATGCCTTTTTATTATCTTACAGAGATAATCATTATCCACCAATTTTAACTTCTTTACAGTTTTGGTCCATTCCATTAAATGGTTATTTATCTCTCAGTTTCCAGTTCAAACTAATGGTGCATTTTGGAAATATTAACCTGTCTTTTCCCTTCAGCGATGCTGATGGGCTTACTGTATATTTCCAATTTTTCTGATTTTAATTTGTATCTCCATTTCTAGGTTCTAATATCAGGTAATAACAACAGGAAGATTAATTTCTGGTTTAAAAATGTGGAGTTTTGGGGAGAGAGGAATAAGCAATAGTATGGGAAACTGGCAGAATTACTACGACGGCACCTGAACTTCATGACCTCTAAAACCAAGAAGGATAAGAGCAGTAATGTCTCCACATCAAACACCATCCTGACTTGGACATAAGCTGCCATTCTTTCATAATCTCTGTGCCAAAATCCTGGGTATCCTTACCTAAGACTGTCATGGGAACACCTTCACTTCAAGAAGTGAAGCGAAGTTCAAGAAGAATGTGTAGATGTGTAGAGAAACCAAAGTTAATAATGAGAGCAGCCTAGCAGAGTCCAGAGAGGAACACACCCCTGTGAGCCTGAGGGCAGCTGGAAGGGAATAAACGTGTTGACAACAATCAGAGAAGGAGAGCAGTTAAAAAGAGAAAGGTCTTAGCATAAGTACAAGGGGGCCACTCTGAACAGCCCCACCAGATGCATTTAAGGAAGACTCCAACAACTGAACAGTTATTTGGTCAATGATAGGTACAGACCATCCAGATACTCAAGACCTATAGGTGCCAAAGTGAGCTAGCATGAGCTAGAAGTTACTAAGTTAGGAGAGATAATAAGTAGTATGCAGATAGGTGGAAGAGTTTGCAAAGGGGCATAAAACTGATTAAATGAGTGGGTAAAACTATGTCAAATAGCATTCAAGTATAATGTCATTCACTTCGAACCAAAGACATTTTTAAAAATGTATTCACGGGATGTGGGCTTCGCTGGCTAGGCCAGCATTTATTGCCCATCCTTAATTGCCCTTGAGAAGGTGGTGGTGAGCTGCCTTCTTGAACCGCTGCAGTCCATGTGGTGTAGTACACCCACAGTGCTGTTAGGGAGGGAGTGACAGTGAAGGAACGGCGATATATTTCCAAGTTAGGATGGTGAGTGACTTGGAGGGGAACTTCCAGGTAGTGGTGCCCCCATGTGTCTGCTGCCCATGTCCTTCGAGATGATAGTGGTCGTGGGTTTGAAAGGTGCTGTCTAAGGAGCCTTGGTGAGTTACTGCAGTGCATCTTGTAGATGGTACACACTGATGCCATTGTACATCAGTGGAGGCAGTGAATGTTTGTGGATAGGGTGCCAATCAAGTGGGCTACTTTGTCCTGGATGGTGTCAAGCTTCCTGAGTGTTGTTGGAGATCCACTCATCCAGGCAAGTGGAGAGTATTCCATCACACTCCTGACTTGTGCCTTGAACTTTTCTTCACTTCTTGTAGTGATGGTGTTCCCATGATGGTGTTCAGTAAGGATACCCAAGATTTTAATGCAGAGATTATGAAAAAACATGGGAGTTTATGTCCAAGTCAGGATGATATTTGATGTGGAGACATTACTGCTCTTGGTTTTAGAGGTCATGAGGTTCAGGTGCTGCCAAAATAAACCAGAATATTCTTTAAATGGTTAAAAATAAACCTCAAGAATTGCAGAGAAGCAAATAGATTTAGGGGTTTAAGTACACAAATCATTAAAAGCTGGTAGGCAGGTGCAAAAAGTAATGAAACTGCCTCATGGCATGTTGGCCTTTATTTCAAAGGGGTGGAATAAAAAGGGGAGAAGTTATATTTTAGTTATATTGAGCCTTGGCCAGGCCCAATCTAGAGCTGCCCTTGGACTTGAGCAATGCACCTCAGGAATGATATGTTGGCCTTGGACAGAGTACAGTGCAGATTCACAAGAATGATAGGGCAGGATTTTGTGAATTGAGTTGGGGGTCCCAACAGCAGCCATAAATATGTGTTGGTAGAAATGACGGCTGGCTGGCTGGTGGGACTTCCACCTTGATTTTACCGGCAGCGGCTCATTAATAAGCTGCTGCCGGGTTGCTGTCCTGCTCCCTAGAGATGGCGGCCCAATCAGAAGGCTAGCAGCTGAGTAGCCTTAGCAGTGCCACTAGGTGTGGTGGCCACTGCTGAGGCACGCAGGGGCCCTGGGGCCTACACGAGGTAGATCCAAAAGCATTTAAATTTTAATAAAATTCAAGTGATGAGAGGGAAACCCCTCTGATCAAGGCATTAGGGAGGCAGGGACTTCCTTTCTTGCCCGTCGCCCTCTTTTAGAAGCTCTAAGATGCAGAGGGATCTGGATGTCATAGCACATGAATCGTAAAAGGCAGGTACAGCAAACAATTAGGAAAGCTAATAGAATGTTATAATTTATTGTGCAAGGAGTTGGATAGAAAAGTAGGGAGGTTATGCTTCAGTTATACAGAGCACTAGTGAGACCACATCTGGAGTACTGTGTACAGTATTGGACCTTATTTAAGGAAGGATGTTGAAAGCAGTTCCGAGAAAGTTTACCAGACTAATACCTGGAATGGGCAGGTTGTCTTATGAGGAAAGGTTGGACAGGCTAGACTTGTATCTGCTGAAGTTCAGAAGAGTAAGAGGCAATTTGATTGAAACATATAAGATCTTGAGGGGACTTGACAGGGTAGAAGTGGACAGGATGTTTCCTGTTATGGGAGAATCTAGGATTAGGGCTCACTGTTTAAAAATAGGGGGTCACCTGTTTAAAATGGAGATAAGGCATTTTTTTTTCTCTCAGGGGGTTGTGAGTCTTTGGAACTCTCTTCCTGAAAAGGCGGTGGAAGCAAAGTCTTTGAATATTTTTAAGGCAGAGGTTGATAGATTCATGGTAAGCAAGGGGGTGATATCGGGGGTAGGCAGGATGCAGATTTGAGGTTACTATCAGATCAGTTATGATCTTATTAAATGGCGGCGTAGACTCAAGGGGCTGAATGACCTACTCCTGCTCCTTGTTCGTATGTTTGTATGAAATAAATACTTCCCCCACTGCCACTGGGAGGCCATCTGTATTGAGCTGGCAGCCTCCTCACCTGGCAGGTGGAGTCGGTCTGCCATCAGCAAAATGCCTGGTAACATGGCCCCTGTAATTTTACCATCCACCCCTCCCACCCTGATTATGCCTTTTCGGGGTTGGTAAAATTTTCCCCATAGGCTTAGTGGGTTCAGTCTGAGAACAGGTTGCAAAAACTTGGGTTCATCATTAGAGAAGACTGACGGGTGAAAAACTCAAGGTGATTAAAATGTTTAAAGCACTTCATCGGATTCATACTGATAAACTAATTCTTCTGCTGGTGGAATCAGAAACAAAGGGCCATGATATTAGGGCAGGATTTTACCCTTGGCGTGCGGGCTCAGCGGGGGTGGGCGGGGGCGGTTGGGAAGCCGACTGTTACCCGTGATCCAGCCCGGAAGGCAATTTCACACTGGTGGGCCTTAGCGTGAAACGCGAGCGGCAGCACTCAGCGCTGCCTGTGCGGGCGGGGGTAGGAGGGCGAGCAGGCCTAGCGTGACCTTTGCGCATGTGTGCGAGTGCGTGCTACGTAATCCCCCTGAGCACAGAGCTGCCTCAGGAAGAGGAAGATATATAAAAAGAAATAAATAAAATAATAAAAATGTAATGAAACATGTCCCCCTCATGTGACTCTGTCACATGAGCACAGACGTGTTATTAATGAAAAATGAAAGCTTTGATTTTATTTTTATTTGCATTTGGAAACCTCATCCTGCCCATGGATGAGGTTCCCAAAAATGTGCAAAGGCCACTTTAACAAAATTAACTTTTTAAAGGCCTTACCAGGCCTTTTAATTGTTAGCGGGTGTGCAGCCGACCCCGGCGCGCGCCCGCCAACCGAAATATCGCGCGACCGTGCGATGACGTTGAGACGCACACCTGACGTCATTTTTCGCTCGGTTGGGTCGAGCGCACGCCCACCTGCCCAGCTAAAAATTTTACCCTTAAAATAAGAGCTAGGTTATTCAGGAGCAAAACCAGGAACCATGGCTTAAATTTTTTGGATGGCAGGGGTCTCGCTTCCAGCCATCTGAAGAGTTGGGGGGGGGAACACATCCCCGCCAACTCTGAGTGCCCCACAGTCATTTCATACTTGAATGAGCGTTAAGTGGTTGCAGGCAGGACTTCCGCCCCTCACTCAGAAGGAAGCCCCATCTTACAGTGCTGCTGGTCAGTCTGATTGGTTGGGGTTTCAGGGAGAGGCTGGGTGAGTGGAGGAAGGTCCGGAGGGCACCGGACTTTAAGCGGGGACGTGCCCGACTTCAGAAGGGGCTGTCTGATGGAGGTGCCCCCTCCTCCCTTCCCACCCGAGATGTAACTCTGTTGATTTTTGGCCTTTCCCTGTGCAAGTCCAATCCTCCCACCGGCCTAAAAATTGAGGCTGATGGGAAACAGTCCTTAAGTGACCAATAATTGGCCATTTAAGGGCCTCAACTGGGGCAAGGGCAGACTCCCTGTGCGAGGCCCTGCCCGCCCCAGTGTAAAATTGCTGTATGGTTGGGGCAGGCGGGAACCCAGAGGAAATCCCATCGCTTCAATTTCATGCTCCCCACTACCTAAAAATCTGCCAGTAGGGGAATGTAAAATTCTGGCCCATATTTCACTCAAAAGGTGATTGAAATTTTGAACTTCCTTCACCAAAGACAATGGATGACAGGACAATTGAGGCTTTCAAGACTGGGGAGTAGAGTTTTATTAGATAGTGGTATCAACGGATGGAGCGGGAAATGGAGTAGAGGTGCTGATCTACCATGACCTATTTTAAGGGTGGATCAGAATCTAGGAGCTGAATGGCCTACTGCTGTTCTTAATGTTGCTATGAAACCAACAGACTGAAGGTTACAAAGCCATGCTAACTTTTAAATGGTATATGACATCCACTGGAGTGTCATAGTCGAAAGATAAATCAACTTGTCCTTGTCGTAACTGTAATTTGAAATTAGATAATCAAATCCCACTTCCAGGCTGCTTTTAAATTGTCATTTTCTTTGACAATACTGCTGTGTAGCCTGGACCAGTGGGCATTTAAGAGCACTGATAAATCAGCACAGCAGTTAAGCGCATCACTGTGACAATCTGCCAAAAAAGTGTGACTGCTTATTAGAATTGTGGCTCCTCTTGTTAACTATAGAGCTCTATACAAAGGAGGGTCACATAATTTTCGAACTATATACATGCTAGTTACTTTACCAGTACACTGTGTACACAAAACATAATGGTGCATGCATAATTTTAAAAATAAGATTAAATGCTATTTTTTCTTGCACTCAACGTATAGTATAAATCTACTATCAGACATATTTTGATACATCCTAAAGTGTTAATTAAATATGTTTTCAACTACAAATTGCTGGATGGCTTAACGTACTGTCAGTAATTAGTTAAGAAACAGTGAGTTGGAAAATTATGTTTTTCACTTCAGTGATACTTGCTGCTTGAAGAGTTTTAATAACCACTGCCTGAAAGTGGAATATTTAATTCCTATAAATTTTAAGTTAATTGCTTAGTGATCAGTGGTGATGTTAATGCATCTGTTATTAACTTTTATTTTCCCATGGCATTTTGATCCCCTTCTTTTTTTTTCCCTCCTGTCTATTTGTATTACATTCCTTTGGCAGATTTCTTTTCCCCTGATTAACTCATGTAATGAAGGTGCCATGTTAAACGTTTCTTTCATCTTCATGCAGTTGAAGGATGGTTTCTTCAGGATATTTTCCACACATTTATTAACTGCAACAAAATCTAACGCTCAAGAGTGAGTAGGGACCTTTGTATACATCTCACTGTGTAATCACAGTCCTGAGGGCTGCGTATTAATCTTTTGACTGAAAAGTGAAGGTTTCTCTCAGTTGACAGATTAATGTTGTTAAATATGCAATAATAAAAATATCTATCAACAAACAGGTAAAGCTGGGTCAGGAATAGTTATGGGAGGTTCAAGTTCTGCTAAAAAAATATAAATCTGGGCAGACAAAATTGCTCCAATTTAATTTGACTCATGCCTTCTAATTGCAGATTAGTATAAAATTTTATGTAGATAGCATATACAAATCAGTTAGACACTGAAACTTTGCGTAACAGCCATGTATCAATTATTCTCTAAATGGCGTGTTCTGTCAGCTAGTAAGTGATGCTATCTTCAACCATCTCCCTAAAGTAAAATAATAATCAATTTAAACAAAAATATAAATTTAGTGCTTTAAAATTGTTTTTCTGTTTCTTCCATTTTTATTCAACATTTCCTTTAATGACATAGCCAGAGTGATGAAAAAGGTGTATTAACCTCTGACACACCTATAGGTATATGACACAAAGCCTCACAACCATTAAAATACAAGTGTAACGTTTTCCAATGCTTCAATGCAATTTAATATCATGTTTCTTAAGGTTTCCATTGCCGATGAGACTTGAATGATGGATGGATTGGAAGTGATCCAGTCACCTTATCAAGAATATAATATAATTGGGCAATTAAGTAGAAGTTCCATTTATATTTATGGGTAGCAGAACCAAAGAGACAACTCCTTCCATCATGGATACTTCCTGCAGCAAAATTCACAAAAATAGCTGGAGGAGCCACTGTCAAAAATACAATTTAAAACATAAGGGAACAAATTAAGGCAATGAAAATTGGTATAATCGTTCGTCCATGGGAATGAACAATACATATTATCTTGCATTGACTGTCCAAAAGTGAATTTTAGAGCAGTAGTTTTAGTTTAGATCACAAGATATACGTGTCCATGAGAGGGAACTGTCTTATGTCAAAGACCTGGACAATATCCAGGCTTGGGCTGACAAGTGGCAAGCAACATTCACACCACATAAGTGCCAGGCAATGACCATCTCCAACAAGAGAGAACCTAACTTTCACCCCTTGGGAGTTCAATAGCATTACCATCGCCAAATCCCTGACTTTCAATTTCCTGGGATTTACCATTGACCAGAAACTGAACCAGGCTAGTTATATAAATACTGTGGCTACAAGAGTAGATCAGAGACTGTGGCAAGTGATTCATCTCCTGACTCCTCAAAGCCTGTGCACCATCTACAATACACAAGTCAGGAGTGCGATGGAATACTCTCCACTCGCCTGGATGATAGAAACTCCAACAACACTCAAGAAACTTGACACTATCCAGGTCAAAGCAGTCCAATTGTTTGGCACCCCATCCACAAATAATCGATCCCTTCACCACCAATGCACAGTGGCAGCAGTATGTACCATCTACAAGATGCACTGCAGGAACTCACCAAGGCTCCTTAGACAGCACCTTCCAAACCCATGACCTCTACCAACTAAAAGGACAAGGGCAGCAGACATATAGGAACATGGAAGTTCCCCTCCAAGCCGCTCACCATCCTTGCTTGGAAATATATTGCCATTCCTTCATGTTGCTGGGTCAAAATCCTAGAACAAACTCCCTAACAGCATTGTGGGTGTATCTACACCACATGAACTGCAGTGGTTCGGGAAGGCTGCACACCACCACCTTCTCAAGGGCAATTAGGGATGGGCAATAAATGCTGGCCTAGCCAGCAAAGTCCACATATCATGAATGAGTAAAAAAAAATCGAGAATGGTTGTGATGATGCTTTTAAGTCCATATATTTCCTATATTCTTCAGCCAATTAACAGTGGACACATATTCTATGATAAGCCCTGATGAACACCAAAAATAGGCAGTCTGTTCAAACAAAAACTTGTTACCAAGCCAACCAGCTTTTGGACTGATTCCTATAATTAGGGCTAGTAATGTGTTTCAGAAAGTGATTTATTACTAAGCTCCATTCAGAACCTAACATTTTCACTGGCTCCAGGATAATTTTTAATCCTAAATGTGGTCATTAGATAGCAAGTGATACATAAATGTTAGGTGTAGATTTTCAAAAAAGATATGTCATAATTTGCCAAATTAGTTTTCATACTTAGAATGTTGTCTGGAAATATGGTTACATCATATTGGATATGGTCAGAAGTTGATAGAGTAGAGAGGATTAGGTTTATGGTATGGGGCAGAGCAGACATAGATGACCTCCAAATGTCAGAACCTGGGGACTGATGACTGGTTTATATTCAGTTTATATTTGCCCCACATCATGTTCTGTCAGTGTACTAAATACAGGAGCTAGTGTAGTTATTCTCCTGAAGTAACTCTTCTAGGAATCCAAAGGATTACAAAGCGACATAAATGTCAGCTTTTGTGATAAGGGTCACGATTTTAAGATCTTTGCTTTAGTGATATTGCAATGGCAATACCATGTAGCAGTTATTATGAGCTATATCTTATTTCTAATTACTAAAATGAAATTCTTTATTTTTAATATTGTTTATGTTCATCTAATATTCCAACCTTAACTATACATTGTTTGTCATTCTTACAACACTTTCAAAACTGCCATTCATATTAAACTAATATTCATATTAATGTGGCAGGTTAGACCTGCCAGAGGTGGAAGCACGGCTTTATATGTTTAGGTTGGAGTCCTCAACATTGAACCCAGGCCCAATTCTCAGTTTCAGATCAAACAAGATCAACGAAACCTCCTTGCTGATCACCACCGACTCAACTTTCCAGTGCATACTCCTCAAAGTTGAATGTCACTTGGAAGAAGCTCTGTGGGAAGAAACCTCCCTATTCTGGACATGGAAATTCAATGTCTACCACTTGGAATGATGCGGAGGTACTATGACTAACTGCATTGGTAAAATCCTCAAAGACAAGAACTGTCAGACTGGATCTACATCAGATGGTGAGGAAAAAGTATGAGGAGGTAACCTACATGACCTTGTCTTCAGCAATCTACCTGCCACAAGAATATCTCACCACAATAGCTTTGGTAGGAATGACCACAGCACAGTTTTTGTGAATACAAAAACTCATCTTCCCCATGAGAACTGTATGGGTCTTGTGAAAACACAGGCTTGTCTCCACCATAAGACATTCCCCATTCTGTAGTGTGGGGCACACTAAAGATAGATATAGCAACTGAAAACTGGGTATTCATGAGGCTGTGGGTCATCAGCAGAAACAAGATTGCATATATCACAATAAAATGCATCCCTATGGCCAACCATATGCCTCACACTTCAATTGCCATCAAGAGAAGAACAAACGCTGAGTCAATGTAGCTTATAGAAGGATCTGCCAAAAACAGCATCAGCATAACTCACAAACAAGCTTAATGAAACTGCTAGACTACTATCTTATTGCTTTAACATCAGAAACATCAGGCTGTCAAACAAGTTAAGCAGTCCTGTAATCAATGGATCAGAAATAGGCTGAGTAGACCTATTACATTCAGTCAAGGATGACAGTGTATGATGAGGTAATTAACAGCAGAAGGAGGCTGCCCCAAACCTATCAAAAATCTGACATGGGATAGGCAAGATATAGGGTGGCCCACCCACCCTTGTCCCAGTCGAGGCCCTTAAATAGTTAACTATTGGCTACTTAAGGGCGACTTCCTGCCCAGCCGCAATTTGGAAGCTGGTGGGAGGAGGTCAGGGACAAGGGTGGGAAGGGGAGGGGGAGGCCAGCAGGTTAGCCTGGTCAGGACTCGGGAGGGAAAGAGGATGCTTCTGGCCTTCTTTCCCAATCAGAGTTCCCCAAGGTCTGTCCCCTCCAGAGGCCCATTTTCCCACCCTCCAATCTTTCCAGCATGAACCCCCCGACTCACCTGCCCAACTACACCTCCTCCCACCCAAGGGCCTCCATTCCTGTCCCTGTCATGAGGACCCCCCACGTTTACCTGGTCCTGGGGTCCAGGTACTTAGAATCTGAGGATTGCTTACAGTCCCAGCAGTGGCCACTAATCCTGAAGGCGCTGCTGAGTCTACAGAGCTACTAGCCAATCAAAGTGCCCAGCAACTCTCTGAAGCGGGTCTCTCTCCTGAGAGAGGGACAAATATAAACTGAAACCTGAAACCAATCATCAATCCCCAGATTCTGACATTTGGAGTCCTGTCTCCAGCCAATTAAGCTCCACGGAGCCAACATTGGCAAGAATTCATGCACTGCTGATGTTTTCAGGGCAGGAAACACTGCCTTCCGAAAAATCCTGCCCATTGAACCAGGAGCAATGCTCAACCCCTTAGCAAGACTGCACAGCACCAAGTGCCAAGAAGACAAGCGTTGAGTAATTTTTTTTAACCAATATGAAATCTGCAGATGGTGCCCTTCAACTGCGTTTTCACCTGGTTACCACCACCTAGCAATCAACAACTGCTATTTTATGTCCATTTACATTTTGGGAGGCAGACTACAGGTGCCAAAGAAGGAAATTTGAATGTTTTATATCATAAAGTCACTTCTATATAATTTGCATGGTGAAGGCTGGATAACAGCAAATGCAGGTGATGCACCTTCAACACTCCTGGAAGAAAGTAGTGCAGATTTTTTTTACAGGTGGTAATTCAATATTATAATTCCCTGAACTACTTCCTTCTTTCATCAACCCTAAATCAACCATAAAATAGACGGTAAAATAAACAGTAAAATAAAGGAAATCTAGCACTAACCTTCCAAGATTCCACAAATGGAGGATTTGCCTGAATATTAATTTAAAAGCTCTCTCTTACTGTAACTGTTGGCATGTGCATTTATGCTGAAGAGCTTGAATAAAGTCTATGCTTGCTGCTTGTAGATGTATACATTTAAAATTTACACTCCACATTATTAGTATAGTACTGAACTTTGTTAACACTAAACTGTTTGCCAATGATATGTCACATTTTAGAAGATCCACTGGAGAATATTCATCCAGTAAAGGCTCCAATTTACTTACACAACCACCAGGTTCATGTTGGGTAGGACATCCCAGAGGTAAAATTTAATTACAATTTCAGAAATAGTCATTTTCCATTGCGTTGTAAGAAAAGTAGTTTATTGTGAATTCATTTATTTTCTTTACAATTAGTGCCAAAACCCACTTCTGGAAGGGTATATCTTTTGTATTGGAAACTGTCAGGGATTCATTAATATTGCAGCATTATTTATTTTTATAGTCCACTTAGCTTGTTATCTCCTTTTTTTCTACCATGAATAAATTGAATAATAAATATAAACCTCCTGATATAAAGCGCACTGTAAAAAAAGCAAATAAACAAATCTGCTGTTTATCAGTAGCAGTTCTAATTGAGTTCCTTTAAAATGTTGCTTTTATTAGCTCTTTGGACTCCACAGGCAACTGCATTGATCACTGCATCTCGTTCCCGCTGTTTCTTATGATTACTGCCTCTATATATAGAATGTTTTTAAGACAAAATAAAGTTTAGTTTTCCTCACATTTATCAGAGATTATTCCACTTGCTCCTCCTAGGTATTGTGTGACTTCAAGTAACATTGGGCAGAATTCTCCCCCCGTTGGGTGGGGGGGGGGAACGTTCAAGAGCGGGCATGTGGGGGCGCGCCTACGATCGGCGCCCCTGATTGGGGGCACGCCACCATTTTACGTGGGCAGGCCAATTAAGGCACGCCCAGCGTGACATCCGCAAGGCGGGCGGGGGGGGCGGATTCCCTGAGCCAAGTGTGAGCTCTTTCCCGCATGCGCACAAAAGAGCGCACTCATCTCCCTGAGGCTAAGTACCGCCTCAGGGAGATCGGCTACACCTTAAAAAATATTGAAAACAAAAAAGAAATTCCCTGACACTGTCACATGAATTGAGACATGTCCATCACTTTCAGTTTCACTGTTATTATTATTAAAAACTTATAAACATACATGAAACCTCATCCTGCCCGTGGATGAGGTTTCATGCTTTTTCTAACGCCCGCCAGGGCAGGCTCCCAGCCTGCCCGCCAACCTTAAGGTAAACATTAATAACTTTGTCAATGGCCTCAATAGGAAATTGACAGGCCGGCAGGCGCACAGCTGATTCGGCTGAGCCCCCGCCGACCTGGAAATTGAAATGAGGCGGGGTGACGTTGGGAGTTCCGCCTGACGTCATCCCACGTCATTTTACACGTCGGCAAGTGGGCCCCGCCCCCCCCCCCCCTACTCGCCAACCGGGAAATCCTGGCCATTATGTTTTGTATCTTCTGGCATTAGTTTATGAAATTTTTTTTGTTCATGTGGTTCTGATTTGTTGCACTTTATGCAGGGAAATGTCCAAATTAAATTAACTATCCAAAAGATTTTCCAAATGTTTAGTAATGTAACAATTTTGTGGGGACGGAAAGATGAATTTCAGGTAAGTTGAACCAATTGCATTCCATATTAATATCATTACACAAATCAAAAATCTAAAGGAGTGTTTTCATAACAAAGTTGAGCTTTAGTTATAAACCTGTGCCTTAATTAATATGAGGTACACATATGTCTGGCAGATGAAGTGTTACATGTGGCTCAGAGTATCAGATATAAGTAAAATAGATAACCCTCCTTTGAACTTATTTCCATGTCTCAATATCACCCACCAAATACAGGGACCAAAATTTGACACCGTATTCCCAGATGTGGTTGGACCAAGAAAGGATTACAGTATACTTCTACTTTTATTTTTTTTTTAATATAATTTAATTGTCCTGGTTATCTATTTTAACATCCTGTTCGCTTTTGCAATATCACTGGTTATGGACCGTCAACAATTCTTGAACTATATCCACATCTCCATCTCCCATTTAACAGCCTTAACCTTTGCAATCCTGCATGGAGTACAGATCCTTGGAACTGCCGCTGCCCAAGTGCAACATGCTACTTTTGTCTATATTGAAATCAGGCTGCCAGACATCGGCACAATTCTCTATTGTGCCCAGATCCACCTGCATACGATTGTTATCAACTAAGGTCCTAACTCCAACAAATATTTGTTGTGTTTACTACAAATATTCACCCCTCCCATCTCACCACCCAATGTCTTCATCCAAACAATGAATAAACATGGTGTGAGACAACAACTCTTCCACAGATCCCTGTTGGACTCCACGGGCTGAATTTTACATCCCGCAGGCAGGCACGCGGCTGACCAGATTGGGCATAAAATCACACAAAAAGACATTGGGCAAGCGTCCCAATGTCATCGTGCACTCGCATGATCTTTTGCTTGGTGGGCGCACACAAATGTCGGAAGCGCGCCCGCCAACAATTAAGAGGCCAATTAAGCTCATTGACAGCAAAATTATCTCCAATTTTTCACAGCCCGTCCAACCTTACGGTTGGCGGACGGGCAAACCGGCCATGTGGCCTTTTCATTTTTCATCAAACCTCATCCAAGGGCGGGATGAAATTTCTGTTATGAAATAAAATCAAAATAAATACCTGTGGACAGCATTTTTATCAGCTATATTTTCAGATGATTGATTGTGATGCATCTCCATTTTTTTTCAGCTTTTAAAATCTTTATTTGATCATTTGAAGGCTTGCAGCTGTCTGCCTTCAGGGAGCTCTCTTGCAGTGCTCACCCATGCTCGCGGTGATGTCATCAGCCGCCCTCCTCCCACGCCCATTCCGGCAGCGCTGAGCATTTCAGTGCACATTTCACATTGGCTGGATGTCCAGTCAGCGTGAAATTGCGGTTGGGGGCTAATTGCGGTTGGCGGTCCGTTTTGCAACTGCTCCTGGGCCCGCCAATCACATGCGCCCACCACAGGTAAATTCAAGCCCATGGATGGCTGGGTAAATGCAGAGGGGAAAGGAAGGGGGTTGGTGGGGGTGATCCTTTCTCACATGCACCATATGCCGGATTGAGGGACCTGGCCTTAAGAAGGGGTGGGTCCCTGCAGGAAACCGGTTGACCCTCTCACCATGACCCATCCCGCCCACACTGTGGAATCCATTTGCAATCCTCATGGTAGGTCCCACTATAATACAGGCTGTGGCCGCTGCTTTCGATGGTGCTGCTAGTACTGCGGAGCTGGCAGCCTCTGATTGGCCAATAGCTCCCAGGGCAGGGATTTCTGACCTACTGGGAGCTTAATTAGATGGGAAGCTAACTGCTACCCAAGTAAATGCCTGATTGGAATTAAGTAGCATTGGATCTCCTGGAGAAAAGTGTGTGGTGCTCCCACCAGTTTCAAACTAGTGGGCTATACCCCCCTCACCCACATTAAATTCTGATCTACATCTCTTTTTCCAGAAACTATTCTGATTCTTTAATAGTTCCTTCTCTTTAAAGATGAGCACATAACAGATCTGTTATGATTCTTTCTTGCAGCTTGAAGTTAAGCTCATGAGCCTATATTTTTACTGGTTCTGAGTAACTGCCCTTTGTAAATATAGGCACAACATTTAATATAACTCTATCAGGATGCATAATATAACTAGAGAGTTTATCTATTTTACTTATGTCAGATTCTCTGATACACTGTACAACACTATCTGCCAGGCATAATATATACTCATATTAGGTAATGCACAAGTTTATAATCTATACTCAATTTGGATATGAAATGCTTCTTTAGATTTTTTATTTACATAAATGATGTTAATGTGAATGCAATTTGTTAAACATATCTGAAATTCATCTTTCCATTCCCATGAAATTACTTACATTTTTTTTAAATCCATGGAAAAATCTTTTGGCTCATTAGAAACCTGATTCAGAGAAAGTTAATTTCTGCTCTGTTGTAGTTTATACATTAAATTAATTTGTACCTTTGGACTCATGAATTATTTATGACATTACAGTGCTTTATTTTTGGAGAAATCCCTAGGTTACATGAATATGCTTATAAGTATATTTATTTAATTTAGCTATTTCCCTGCTTTAAGTTCAGCATATGAGACCAACAAGAACGAAACTTTACAAATTGCAAAAACTAATGCCAATAGATACAAAACATGACATTGCTTACTTTTCTGGAGATTATATGAAGTCAGATGATACATGGAAGGCATAAGGGAACTAACCTCTGATAAAACACCTGGTCTATGGATCATTATTTATTAGAGAATAGGCTTATAGAACTGGGGCTTGTTTTTTACTTTGGAAATCTGTAGACTTTTAGGGAGTTTCGGTGAGGTATTAGATTTTGTCTAAGTGGAAAGATGCCAGAAGTACAATGCAGATTAACCTGAATGATAAGTCTTAAATTATGAGGACAGGTTGCACATGAGGCAGAGTTTTCCCTGAATTGTACTAAGCACAGTGGCCGGCATAAAAACAACATTTTTCCTGACGACCGCAGTTTTTGTGCCGTATTGTTCACTTCTCAACGTGTCCTACCTCATTAATAATAAACGCACGGGAAACGCGATGGATTGCTGGTTGATGGTCTCAGATTTGCCCGCCACGTCATCAGCTCAGAGCTTCTTTGTTCCGGGCGCCATATTTAAAATGCACCAGGGAACAACCTATTTAATTTCTACAGACCACGGCTATTCCAGGCAATGGGTGGCCCCAAAAGTCAGGAAGTGGCAGCCCCCAAATGTAGTGACGCCTCACTGGAGTGCCTTTTAGACGCCGCTGAGGACCGCCGAGATGTCCTCTACCACCCCCCCACCCCACCTGTCCACTGGAGGTCCACCGGAGTCACCAATCCGGCCTGGGAGGCGGTGGCAGTGGGGTCAGCGCCAATGGTGCACAGAGGAGGTCAGCCATCCAGTGCAAGGAGGATGAATGATCTCATCCGTTCCGCCAGGGTAAGTCAACCACCTCACCACTCTCAACACACTCCCAAACCCATCAAACATCCACAGGGATCTCACACCTCTCTCACACACACTCACATGTCCGTCAGGCTCATATCCTCGGACCTCACGTCCTCATCCCGTCCATGCCTACGCTCACCACAAAAACATTCCACGCATCCTTATCATCTGCCATGGCATGTGTCCTGCTCACACTCTCTCCATCTGTTTTCATGCAGGAGAAGCTGGTTCACAACACAGGGGAGAGGTCCCAGACTGGAGGGGGTGGAGTGGCCGATATTAGGCCCCTCATTCATTTTGAGGAGCATGCCATGGAATGATTGAGATCATTCATGCTGGTTGGTGAGGATGTGGACCGTTCCTGTGGCAATAGTGAGGTTGGTAGCAAACATCCATGTGAGGATCCTGCACCAAATCATTTCTCTCTCAACACAACTGTGAATGCTCTCTCTCCTATTTTTGACTCTGCTGCCATGCACTAATTATCTCTACTTTGGTTCACAAGGAGCTCTGCCAAGTGACTGGCGCCTTCTGCCAACCAGTCCCTTAGCTCCACCCAGGTCCTCACCTCCAGCCAACAGGACACCTCCTCCATTGAAGAGCTGGAAATAAGCAGCCTGGAAGACCCATCACATCACTTACCCACACCCTCCACCAGCGCAGAGACACACATTTCAGCCAGACCGAGATGTAGAGCAGTCTCGGGTTCACAATCTGGTGGTCGCCGCGTGGACACGAGGCCGCAGCAGGAAGAGGCAGGTCCAGCCGAGCTCCCCGGCACTCGGAAGACTGCGGGGGAAGAAGCATCTGTGAGGTCTGATTCAGATGAGGAGTCTCTGGATTCGGCCTTCCAACTCGTTGTGGAGAGTCAGCAGAAGGTGGAGGGACACAAAGCAGAGCTGTTGGAAACCCATAACAGAGTGGCACCCGAGTCAGAGGAGTGCATCCGCCTGCTTGTTGATGAAGTGGTGACCATATGTGTGTGCATAGAGGTCTCCATGGGAAGGATGGCGGGCACCATGAAGGCCCTGGTCCAGCAGTGCGCAGAGATGCACACAGACGTGTACTCCATCACAGTAGCCAATGGTGAGTTCCTACAGTGGATACGCGAGAGGGAAATGGGGCATTTCGACATCCCTCCAGGTGCTCCGCCCTCTCAAGGAATCAGGACAGGGTCCTCAGACACACAAAGGGTGGAGGAGTGGCAGCTGGACACCCTGGGCCATCGACTCGGGAATCTCAGAGAGTGTCCGCTCCCCTTTGCATGTGACCCCCCTCAACCTCGTCCTCTGTCACCGCAGAGGGAGTAGCTGGCCCACTGGAGGACAGCCAAAGCAAGCAGGAGCCCTCGAGGCCTCAGCTCTCCAGAGGATGCATACCAAAGTCATCAGAGGCAACCAGTGCACAGGTTGTCATCACCCTGCTATGAATGTCAGGGCAGCACCTAAAAAAAGTGGTAGGCCTAGAAAAGTTAAGAAATTTTGATCACAAGTGGTTCCACGGGTGAACAATATTTTGTCACTTTATAATCTGAAAATATTTTCACTTTCACTGAATAATGCATAATGTTGTCTTTCAGCTTCATTTACAAGCTTTGCGAATCCTCCCCCGCCCCACATGATCAGTTCAGTTGCACAAAGCTGGACCAAGGTGAATATCTGGATGGAGAAGAGTGTGTGGTGGGGCCTTTTGAAACCTCATGCAAGCACTCTCCCACACATGCAGAACCTTCATCCATCACACTGATCTCACTGTCCTGAGCATTTTCAATGCTGCCCGCTGGGTTCTCTGTCAGCTGTCCATCTGAGCTGACCTGCATCTCCATCCACTCACGGGTTGCACTCCCATGCAGCACCTGTGCCCGTCCAACACCAGGCTCTGCTCACTTTTGATTTCTGCGAAATGGTAGTCATTAAGTTTCTGATAAGCTCCCCCATCCTTTCCCCTCCCCCGGCCACCCATGTCCTTTCCCCCATCACAGTGGACCTCCTGGCACCACCTTCTACCTCCCCACCATTACCCTACAGCCCGAATCCTTCTCCTTCAGGAATGTCCAGGTGAACATGCACATTCCCTACCTTTGTGAAAATCCCACCTCCATTGACATTGACCTCCCCGACGTCCTCCTTCCCATCCCCAAGGCCCATGTTTATCTTCATGTCCCCAACAACCACCCTCATCGCCCCTTATACCAGTACTGATGAACCCTCACCCTCCCACCCTACCCTCTCCCTCTGCCCCCTCTTACACTCACAATTCCATCCTACCACGCCCACCCTGAGTTCGCTCCCCAGGAGGCTCACATTGGCTCCACAGACCCCTTCGCTTGCATGTTCACCTGGACATTCCACCCACCCCCTTACACCTTCCCTCCTGCATACACTTTCCCCCCTCCGTACACCTTTCTCCCCCCCCTTACACTTCCCTGCCCCTCCCAACTTCACCCCCCAAACACCTTTACCCCTTCACGTCCCAACTTCACCCCCAGCACCTTCACCACCCCCCTCTGAATTTCACCCATCCCTCCCTAACACCTTCTCCCTCCCCCGCCCCCCTACCACTCCCAATCTCAGCCCCCCGGAACACTTTCCTCTCATACTCACACCTAGATCTTCCTCTTTCCCAACCCCCCCCTTCACTGCTCATCCATACCTACCCATGGCAAAGTCCCTAGCAGATGGCACGAGCCCATGGCGAGGGCCCTGGAGGATGGCACAAGCCCATGGCAAATTCCTTGGAAGATGCTGCAAGCCCATGGCGAAAGCCCTGAAGTCCCAAAGTAAGTCCAAAGCATCAACGAAGTCCATGAAGATCTGAAGCCTCAGCGAAGTCAAAGCTGCCACATGGGGACATCCCACCTTCAGAGAGCTTCTTTGCAGCGGATCCATGTGCATAAGGATCCACCCAACATGCAGTCCACATGTTCCTCCAGGGTCTGGTAGCTGTAGGTCGCCTGCATCATTTTCCCTTTGGATGCTTGCGATCTGAGTGAGGCCCTAAAGGTAAGTCCTGACTTTTGCATGTCACACTTGTCCAGACGTGTTCTGGACTGGCGTGTTTATCCGGCCAGTTTAACGGTAAATCGGGTGTGGGGGAAGGATTTCAGTCAGGCCTTACTTTGCATCCTGCCCATCAGCGGGATGCAAATTGGTTTCATGCTAGCCTCTAGCATGATCTGCGATCTGTCATGGTGGAAACCATCGGCTGATCCTGCTGTGATTTCATGCTGGCATGAAACCAATTTTTGTTCCTCCCACCGAGTGTAGGCCTGATCATCGGCTTAAGGATCAGCATGGATTGGAAAAAGAAATTATACATAACCTATTTTATAAATTATACCAGACTGTCTGCAGAAACAATTATTATAGTTTACTCTTTATATGTTAACTCTTTTTGTATTGTATCCATTCTGATTAATTAACATCTATTGGGGTTTGGTTTAATATAACAATAATCAAAATGAGTTGGAATGCTTTTTTATTCATTATTGGGATGTGGACATTGCTGGCATGGTCCACAATTATTGCCCATCCCTAAACGACATTAAGAAGGTGGTACAGAAAAGTTCAGATTTGATAATTAGTTTGTAGTTTGGTTATGGTAATGGTCAAGTAATCAAACTATATTAATCAATTAACTCAACCCGATATTTTGCTGAACTGTACTCAAAACAGGACGCTAGTAAGTCACATGACTAGGCCCCTGTTAAAATTGTGTAAAGTAAAACAACTGCAAAATTTTATACAATTAGTCAGAACTAGTTTAGTCTTTTTAACTCATACTATTGTAAATATGTAACCATCTTTGTCTTTGTAAGTATAGAGTTGAGTTCTGTAATCAGTTTTCATAGCTATATAGTTTTTGTGACTTGTATTCTTTATGAACCTGTAATGTATTAGGCTACATCTTGTATCTGTAATTCAGTACCTTAAGTTTAACACACCAGTCATCTTTAGGCACTGATTTTTGTAAGTATTTATGTAGACTTTATGTTACCTCCGTAACTTTGTAATTTCTATTAGACTGTGCACCACTCTGCACTCTTTTACTATATTTTAATTAAGTTGTACAAAGCACAGGGAGATAAGAGCTCTACAAGACACCTACGCATCAATTAAGCATCTGGGTTACTGAGCCTAAATGCTAATCAGTTGTGCCAGACACCACACTCTCTTATCTCGAATAAGCAAATGGTGAAACTAAAAGAAAATGTAGAAGCTACCTTTAAGGCCTGTTATCTCAGTGGGAATTCACAAAATTTAATAAGACAACAGGAGAGGTTACAGTGAGAGAGATGGTCCTATGAATAATTAATACAATAGATAATCATCCACCACCTAAACGAATCAGAATCCAAAAACAGGAGAAGCCATCCACATATAGTTTCGAAAGAACTAAAAAGCACAAGGTTTGAGCTATCAAACATGCTGAATTTGAAGACTGAACTGAAGACTGCTTTCCAGCTGGAGCAGAAGATCATAACATTCAAGAGACAGAGAAAAAGAGAAGATCATGTGTCACCTCATGCCCTAAACTGAATTGGGGAGCAAGAACTGCGTTAAGCCAGTAAAGTCACTGCCTAGCTTTGTTAAATATCACTTTGGTTGCTTTGTAAATGTTTCCTGAGTTACTCCACTAGATTATCTCTTATTGCCTGTATGGTCAAAGTCTCAAAAGAACAAATTAATATTGAGTAAGAGGATTTGGAGGTAACACCCTTATAGCGGTGGTAAGCTGACTTCTTGAACCACTGCAGTTTGAAAGTACACCCATAGTGCTCTTCAGGAAGCAGTTCCAGGAGCTAAAATATTTCCAAGTCAGGATGGTGCACAATATTGAGGGAAACTTGCTGTTATTGTTATCCCTGTGCACCAGCTGCCCTTGTCCTTCTAGGTGGTGAAGGTCACAAATTTGTGAGGTGCTATCGAAGAAGCATTGACAAGTTGCTTCAGTGCATCATATAGATGGCACACACTGCCAGTGGTGAAGGGAGTGAATGAGCTTCTTGAGTGTTGGTGTAGCAACAGTCATCCAAGCAAGTGGAGGGTATTCCATCACATTCCTGACTTGTGATGGAAAGACTTCGGAGAATCTGGAAATGTGTTACTCATCACAGAATACTCAACCTTTGAATTGACATGGAGGATGCAAGGACAAAGAGTTGCGGGCGGGGGAATAACTTGGCACTAAGTTGACATAGGTGCTATAAAGGTCCATGGAGATGGATGTGGGTCATGAGCTGGCATTAAGGTTGGCATAATGGCTGTAAAGGGCCTTGAGGATGGGTTTGGCGCTTGAGTTGGCATGGAATATATGAGGCAATATAGGGGGTGAATGGGGGCATTGGTTAGCATGGAGAGTACAAGAGACAATTGGGGGTGGGGGCCTTGGTTTGACATGAGTTGACATGTATGGCATGGGTGGGGATGAGGGCTAGAGGGCCTAATGTTTAACTGGGATGAAGTTCCAGAGAACTGAAGCGGGCCTTTTAAACAGTCCTCCTCGGCACTCGGCAGCCCACATGGTCACTTCCAATCTGTGTCTGGGGGCGTTGGGGCAGGTTCCAACTCATATCCGCTCCCCCAGAAAGAAGACTCTGACGTTCAGGGCACTTTTTCCTGAGGCAGGTGCCGCAAACCGGGAAGTTTCTCAACTCGTGCTACCCGACTTAGGAGTAAAAATCCAGACCGAAGACTCATCTACTTTGCTGTAGGTTTGGAGTCACATATAGGTCAGACAAGGTAAAGACACCAAATATCCTTCACTAAAGACGGATTTTTAACAACAATCCTGTAATTTCATGGTCCCCATTATGATACTAGCTTTTTTTTTTCAAATACAGGTTTATATTTTATTAACTGAGTTTAAATTCCCCAGGCTGCTGATGTGGGATATGAACTCAGATCTGCAATCATTAGCCTAAGCCTCTGGATTTAATTTGTAACCTTGTATGCTATCATATCATAGATAATATGTTGGTGTGGGTGTTTTTCTTGAATGGACTTTGGGCATCTGGCTAATGGAACATGCCATTGAGGAACCTGCTAATCCTGCAAGGAGACTTAATCCATTCGAAGGGCTTGGCCCCATTAGTATTTGGACAGTTACTTGCACCTGGAGTTTGAGCACCTGGGGGCAAGCTCACTAGGGGAATGTACTCAGTTCTAACGAAGGGTCATGAGGACTCGAAACGTTAACTGATTTCTTCTCCGCCGATGCTGCCAGACTTGCTGAGTTTTTCCAGGTAATTCTGTTTTTGTTCACTAGGGGAATTACTGGGCAGCACAGGTGGCCTCTAGGCTGCAAGAAGGTAGGAAAGAAGTGAGAGGAGGTGGGGGGAAATCCTTTTGTCTTGAGCGGAGGATTGGGGAAGCGCCCAATTAGTGGAGCCCAGAAAATTTATCCTGGCTCCACAAAAACAAGGAAGAAAGTGTACGAATGCTGTATGGCAAGGCTAGTGTTGGTCAGAACATGAGCTGTGCATGCTTTGACCAGTTTGGTCTGAAAATGGCATCAGGGTTCTACATGTCATAGGACCTCATCAAACATTTTGAATGGGTCTACTGCCTGACTGAGGGGTCTGCAGTCAGCTGTGGAGACCTTTGCTAAGATCACACTGAGGGCGACAATGATTTTTGCCTGTCTCCGTCTCACCTCACGTGGATTCCAACTGAAGTTCCATCCCTCATGTTTCGAACCCACCCAGGATTACAGGTATCTCCGGGGCATACAACGCTCCTCAGACTGCTGTTCTCGTCACATCCTGAGACCCGCACTCAGTGCCATGCACCACTATATGAACACACTTGACCTCTCCCTCCAGTAGCACCGACTCACTCTATCTCTAAGCTGTCCTTGTCCCCAGTTTCATTTTATTATTCATCTCATCCGATGCCTCAACAAGAAACGTTGTCTCTTTCTTTCAGATGCTAAGGAATGCAAGCTCCAACAACTCATCGACACCAACATCCATCCAGGACCCTCCATCATGGCCAACCCCTCCGACCCCATCCCGGGCTCCGGCTGTGTATTCACCATACCCACTGACCTTCCCGTCTCTGATGCTGAACGTTCAGTGCTCAGCAAAGGACTCAGTTTCATACCCTTGCGCCCTCATCTCAATGAATTTCGGGCTCGGCACAATGCTGAACTCTTCTTCCACCGCCTTCGTCTCCATGTTCACTTCTTTGGGCAGGAGTCCTCTCCTTGTCCAACGGATCCTTTCAACCACCTCCAATATTCTCCCTCCACCTGGACCCCTCCCTCTGGATTCTTACCTGCTCTTGATCTTTTCATTGAGAACTGTCGGTGTGGCATCAGTCGTCTCAATTTCTCTGCTCCTCTCACCCACTCTAACTTGTCTCCTTCTGAACTTGCCGCACTCCGTTCTCTCAGGTCCAACCCTGACTTTGTTATCAAATCTGTTGACAAGGGTGGCGCTGTTGTTGTCTGGCGTACTGACCTCTACCTCGCAGAGGCTGAGCACCAACTCGCAGACACTTCCTCCTGCCTCCCCCTGGACCATGACTCCACCATCGAACATCAAGCCATTATTTTCAGGACTGTCACTGACCTCATCTCTTCTGGAGATCTTCCCTCCACAGCTTCCAACTTCATAGTCTCCCAAACTCAGACGGCCCGCTCCTACCTCCTACCCAAAATCCACAAACAGGACTGTACTGGCAGACCAATCATGTCAGCCTGTTCCTGCCCCATGGAACTCATTTCTTGCTATCTTGACTCCACTCTTTCTCCCCTTGTCCAGTCTCTTCCCACCTACATCCGTGATTCCTCTGACACCCTACATCATATCAACAATTTCCAGTTCCCTGGCCCCAACCGCCTCCTCTTCACCATAGCTGTCCAATCCCTCTAGACCTCCATCCCCCACTGGGATGGTCTGAGGGCTCACTGTTTCTTCCTTGAACAGAGGCCCGAACAATCCCCATCCACCAACTCTCTCCTCGGTCTGGCTGAACTTGTTCTCTCACTGAACAATTTCTCCTTAAACTTGTCTCACTTCTTCCAAATAAAAGGTGTGGCCATGGGTGCCCGCATGGGCCCCAGTTATGCCTGTCTCTTTATGGAGTATGTGGAACATTCCTTGTTCCAGTCCTACTCAGGCCCCCTCCCACAACTCTTCCTCCTGTACATCGATGACTGCTTCGGTGCTGCTTCATGCTCTCATCTGGACCTGGAAAAAATTATTAATTTTGCTTCCAATTTCCACCCCTCCATCACTTTCACATGGTTCATCTCTGACACTTCCCTTCCCTTCCTTGGCCTCTCTGTCTCAATTTCTGGTGATAGACTATCCACCAATATTCATTACAAGCCCACCACTACTCCCACAGCTACTTCAACTACAGCTCCTCACCTCCCGCTTCCTGTAAGGTCTCCATCCCATTCTTTCAGTTCCTTCGCCTCCATCGCATCTGTTCCGATGATGCCACTTTCCAAAACAGTTCCTCTGACATGTCTTCCTCCTCCCGTAACTGAGGTTTTCCACCCAAGGTGGTTGACAGGGCCCTCAACCCTGTCCAACCCATCTCCTGCGCATCTGCCCTCACACCTTCCTCTCCCTCCCAGAACCATGATAGGATCCCCTTTATCCCCCTTGTCCTCACTTATCACTCCACCAGCCTCCGCATTCAAAGGATCATCCTCCGCCATTTCCGCCAACTCCAGCATGATGCCACCACCAAACACATCTTCCCTTCACCCCCTCTGTCAACATTCCGTATGGACCGTTCCTTCCGGTACACCCTGGTCCACTCCTCCATCACCCCCAACACCTAAACCCCCTCCCACGGCACCTTCCTATGCAACCGCAGAAGGTGCAACACCTGCCCCTTTATATCCCCCCTCCTCACCGTCCAAGGGCCCAAATGCTCCTTTCAAGTGAAGTAGCGCTTCACTAGCACTTCCCTCAATTTAGTCTACTGCATTCGTTGCTCCCAATGCCGTCTCCTCTACATTGGAGAGACCAAACGCAGACTGGGTGACCGCTTTGCGGAACACTTTCAGTCTGTCCACAAGCATGACCCAGACCTTCCTGTCACTTGCCATTTCAACACACCACCCTGCTCTCATGCCCACATGTCCATCCTTGGCCTGCTGCATTGTTCCAGTGAAGCTCAACGCAAACTGGAGGAACAGCACCTCAACTCCCAATTAAGCACTTTACAGCCTTCCAGACTTAATATTGAGTTCAACAACTGCAGATCATGAACTCTGTCCTCCATCCTCACCCCTTTTTTATCCCCTTTTCTAATAATTATTATATATTTTTTATATATATTTTTTTCTTTTCCCACCTATTTCTATTAATATTTTTACAATTTATTTCCATATTGTTTACCACCTTTTAACCTATTTTGATCCCGTCCCCCCACCCCATGCCCGCTAGGAACATCAGTCACTTGCTCATCCTGCTTTCTACCCTTAATGTCACCATTAGCACACTTTAGCTAATATCACCACCATCAACCTCTTTGACCTTTTGTCTATGACATCTTTGGCAATCTCTCCTTTGCCCCCACCTATCACTGGCTCTCTATCCAGCTTCACCTGTCCAACCCCCCTTAAACAGCTTATATTTCACCACATTTCTATTTCTCTTTAGTTCTGATGAAGAGTTATTCGAACTCGAAACGTTAACCCTGTCTTCCTCTCCACAGATGCTGTCGGACCTGATGAGATTTTCCAGCAATTTTTGTTTTTGTTTCAGATTTCCAGCATCCGCAGTATTCTGCTTTTACCTTAATGATTTTTGCCTTCCATTTTTGGGGTGCTATCTCCTGTTTCTGCTGGGCAGGAGGCTTGAAAATTCAGTCTGTTACTTCAACTCCAAGGGCAGAATTTTCTGCCTGTCGGGCGGGCAGGCCCGACCCAATCTCCGGCGGGCAGGGAGCCGATCCCCACCGGAGAATGGGACCCTGCCGCCATTTTACGTGAGCGGGCCAATTAAGGCCCACCCAGCGTGATGTCTGGTGGGAAGCGCTATGCGCTTCCTGTGCAGGTAGGGGGGAATTCCCTAAAAGCAAGAGTGCGCTCTTTCACGCATGCACGTG
Organism: Cetorhinus maximus; assembly: GCF_964194155.1. Classification (NCBI taxonomy): domain Eukaryota; kingdom Metazoa; phylum Chordata; class Chondrichthyes; order Lamniformes; family Cetorhinidae; genus Cetorhinus; species Cetorhinus maximus. Next base: position 87,912,214 of record NC_135889.1, read on the forward strand.
AAAGAGCACACATCTCCCTGAGGCTAAGTGCTGCCTCAGGGAGATCGCTTACACTTCTAAAAATATGAAAATTAGAGAAAAAAAATCCCTAACCTGTCCCCCTCATGTGACAATGTCACATGAGATGGGAGATGTTCATAATGTAAATTATAAGTTTATTAAACTTTTTAAATCCCTACATGAAACCTCATCCCGCCAGTGGATGAGGTTTCATGTTTTTTCTATTCCCCGCCGGGGCTCCTGGCCTGCCCACCGACCTTAAGGTTGGACGAGCGGGTCCTTTAATTGTTTAAATGACTCTGTCAATGGCCTCAATTGGCCATTGACAGGTCGGTGGGCCGGCAGCTGATTTTGCTGCACCCCCGCCTTCCTGAAAATTTAAATGGGGCGGGATGACGTCGGGGGTTCCCACCAACGTCATCCCGCGTCATTTTATACGTTGGCGAGCGGGCCCCACCCCCCTGCTCGCCAACGGCAAATTTCAGCCCCAAGTCTTAGCTGACATTTGTACTTCGTAATAATGCTGTATTAAGTTTAGAAACGCAGAGTTTATGCTGATAATAACACACTCTTTAAAGCCATATAAGTGAGGATGTCAGCAAATACGACAATGCCTAACAAAGGTGAGCATAGATTTGGGCCCAATTAAGCTTGGCCAAAAGAAAACTCAGTTCTTGCAACTGAGGAACATATCAATTTTCCTTCCAGCAGCCAAGGCTATTGAGCAATGATAAAAACAAAAAACTACTGCGGATGCTGGAAATCCAAAACAAAAACAGAATTACCTGGACAAACTCAGCAGGTCTGGCAGCATCGGCGGAGAAGAAAAGAGTTGATGTTTCGAGTCCTCATGACCCTTCAGCAGAACTGAGTAAAGTTAAGAGAGGGTGAATTATAAGCTGGTTTAAGGTGGGGGGTGGGGTGGGGGGAGAGAAGTTGGGGGGTGCTGGTAGTAGGGACAAGCAAGCAGTGATAGGAGCAGATAATCAAAAGATGTCACAGACAAAGGAACAAAGACGTGTTAAAGGTGGTGATATTATCTAAGAGAATGTGCTAATTAAGAATGGATGGCAGGACACTCAAGGTACAGCTCTAGTGGGGGTGGGGTGGAAAGACTGACAGGGCATTACAGGTATAGATTTAAAAATAATGGAAATAGGTGGGAAAAGAAAAATCTATATAAATTATTGGAAAAAACAAAAGGGAGGGGGAAGAAACGGAAAGGGGGTGGGGATGGGGGAGGGAGTTCAAGATCTAAAGTTGTTGAATTCAATATTCAGTCCGGAAGGCTGTAAAGTGCCTAGTTGGAAGATGAGGTGCTGTTCCACCAGTTTGCGTTGGGCTTCACTGGAACAATGCAGCAAGCCAAGGACAGACATGTGGGCAAGAGAGCAGTGTGGAGTGTTAAAATGGCAAGCGACAGAGAGGTTTGGGTCTTTCTTGCGGACAGACCGCAGGTGTTCTGCAAAGTGGTCACCCAGTTTACGTTTGGTCTCTCCAATGTAGAGGAGACCACATTCGGAGCAACGAATGCAGTAGATTAAGTTAGGGGAAATGCAAGTGAAATGCTGCTTCACTTGAAAGGAGTGTTTGGGCCCTTGGACGGTGAGGGGAGAGGAAGTGAAGGGGCAGGTGTTGCATCTTCTGCGTGGGCATGGGGAGGTGCCATAGGTGGTGGTTGAGGAATACAGGGTGATGGAGGAGTGGACCAGGGTGTCCCGGAGGGAACGATCCCTACGGAATGCCGCCAGGGGGGGTGAAGGGAAGATGTGTTTGGTGGTGGCGTCATGCTGGATTGGCGGAAATGGCGGAGGATGATCCTTTGAATGCGGAGGCTGGTGGGGTGATAAGTGAGGACAAGGGGGACCCTATCATGTTTCTGGAGGGAGGAGAAGGCGTGAAGGTGGATGCGCGGGAGATGGGCCGGACACAGTTGAGGGCCCTGTCAACGACCGTGGGTGGAATACCTCGGTTACGGAAGAAGGAGGACATGTCAGAGGAACTGTTTTTGAAGGTAGCATCATCAGAACAGATGCGACGGAGGCGAAGGAACTGAGAGAATGGGATGGAGTCCTTACAGGAAGCGGGGTGTGAAGAGCTGTAGTCGAGGTAGCTGTGGGAGTTGGTAGGCTTGTAATGGATATAGGTGGACAGTCTATCACTAGAAATTGAGACAGAGGTCAAGGAAGGGAAGGGAAGTGTCAGAGATGGACCATGTGAAAATGATGGAGGGGTGGAGATTGGAAGCAAAATTAATAAATTTTTCCAGGTCCCGACGAGAGCATGAAGCAGCACCAAAGTAATCATCGATGTACCGGAGAAAGAGTTGTGGGAGGGGGCCGGAGTAGGACTGGAACAAGGAATGTTCCACATACCCCATAAAGAGACAGGCATAGCTGGGGCCCTCACCGTCCAAGGGCCCAAACACTCCTTTCAAGTGAAGCAGCATTTCACTTGCATTTCCCTTAACTTAGTCTACTGCATTCATTGCTCCCAATGCGGTCTCCTCTACATTGGAGAGACCAAACGTAAACTGGGCGACCGCTTTGCAGAACACTTGCGGTCTGTCCGCAAGAAAGACCCAAACCTCCCTGTCGCTTGCCATTTTAACACTCCACACTGCTCTCTTGCCCACATGTCTGTCCTTGGCTTGCTGCATTGTTCCAGTGAAGCCCAACGCAAACTGGAGGAACAGCACCTCATCTTCCGACTAGGCACTTTACAGCCTTCCAGACTGAATATTGAATTCAACAACTTTAGATCTTGAACTCCCTCCCCCATTCCCACCCCCTTTCCGTTTCTTCCCCCTCCCTTTTGTTTTTTCCAATAATTTATATAGATTTTTCTTTTCCCACCTATTTCCATTATTTTTAAATCTATACTTGTAATGCCCTGTCAGTCTTTCCACCCCACCCCCACTAGAGCTGTACCTTGAGTGTCCTGCCATCCATTCTTAATTAGCACATTCTCTTAGATAATATCACCACCTTTAACACGTCTTTGTTCCTTTGTGACATATTTTGACTATCTGCTCCTATCACTGCTTGCTTGTCCCTACTACCACCACCCCCCTCCCAACTTCTCTCCCCCCACCCCACCCCCCACCTTAAACCAGCTTATATTTCACCCCTCTCCTAACTTTACTCAGTTCTGCTGAAGGGTCATCAGGACTCGTAACGTCAACTCTTTTCTTCTCCGCCGATGCTGCCAGACCTGCTGAGTTTGTCCAGGTAATTCTGTTTTTGTATTGATCAGTGATCTGGATGCACTGTAAATTTGATGGAACACATTTTATTTAAATTGAGAGGTTTTTTTTTATAACTAAAAGAGTTAAAAGCAAAATACAGCACATCATAGAATTTGGAACTGCTCTGGTAAAGCTAATTGTATATCCACAGGCGATTGCACTCCCACCAGAAAGGCCACATACCAAATCAAGTGAGACTTATTTGTCTGTAATGCTGAGAAAGAATGTTAGCTTGCTGGAGAAATAGTGACAATGCTGTGAAAAGATTTTACGAGTGATACAGCAGAGCTAATGGTGTGGCCTCAGGGGACTACAACAAGTACAATCTGTAACAGTATCAAAGTAGCTGCAAAAGCCCTACTGTAAGGTCCCTACTGTGAAACATTGCAGATGTGGGTGCTGAAATGTACAACGTGTATTGAAAACATTAGAAAAGTGTCTTTCGAGGTCAGTTCAGTTTTTCACTAGGGATACATCATATTACATGTCAAGTACTTCTGTTAATGGAACCTCACTCCAATATTATTGCTATGAAGGCAACTGGTACAACGTACAATGAAGCAACCAGGAACTTTATTTCCCCCCCGCACCCCCCCCCAAAGAGTCTTAAATATTACTAGTAGAATTAAATGGATCAAATTATCTATTTAGCACTTTCAGCTAGGATGATATATGAGTGGATGTGTTGTTTACCTGGGGTTAAGAGGATGACCGAGATGGTGATGAGAGAGCAGACAGCAAGGATCACCAGCAGGGCAATGGCAATTCCCTTCCAGTTTCTTTGGGGAGGGCTTGCACCTCCTATCTCCTACAAAAGGTAGAAATAATAGGTTTTATCACTGAAATTTCATAATCATAACATATTATTCATAATGTGAATAACACAGGCATTAAGAACTCATTGCAGAGTTGATCATCATAATGATTTTCATACTTTATTTAATTATTCAAATTGCACACACACTTCAGGGCAAGCTAAGATTGAAATGTCTTCTTGCTTTTCACAACTGTTTGATTTCTTTAAGCACTAAATTTATAACAATGATTAGATTTTTCTTGCCTTTAAGTTATTTGTGCTTATTAATGGTGATGGATCCAATCTAACAGAAACAAGGCTATTTAATCCATCCAGTACTGATACACTGGCTCACTCTGCAGGACGGGACTGGTCCTGAAAACCTTTCCTAAGTTATTGATAAGGAGCACTTTTCTGAGAGCCATTCAAACTCTATACACTGAGGAGTTCAATCACAATATAAAGGGTTGTTTTCTTTGATTTTGGAGAAATGTGCGTTTACAGACCACTTTGACTGTAAAGGGAAATTCAGTGGAACAAAGCAACATTTCTAAGAAAACGGGTAGCAAGAAAAACAGAGCAAAGTTTCAACAGAAACCTCAATCGCAATTTTAAGGATGTTTCCTTCAACATAATTTGAGTCACATTTTCATAAGCCACAAGTTTTAATATCCTATACTGGCTTTATCAGTTCCAAATTATACACGCTTTATATATCTTTTAGAAAGTAACTTGGTAAAATACAACACTGAATGACCTTTATCTAATCCCTATGAATAACATGGATACCATGCAATACCAGTTCTGAATAATTCCGTTCATTATAAACAGGGGACTGATTCAGTCTTCTTGCAGTCTTAGATTATTCCTGTTCTCAGTAGCACTACATGTTTCATTAATTGGCATATATGCTTTGAAGTAATACCACCACAATAACTGAGAGGAACTAGAAGAACATTCAAAAATTAAATTTCTAAACATATATTTCTATAGCATCTTTAACGCAGTGAAACATCCCAAGGTGCTTCACAGGGGCATTATCAAACTAAATTTGACACTGAGTCACATTAACAGTTATGTGTCATAAAGCTGCCCAAATATAATCAGGTCACCTCTATCTATAAATCTGTAGTCACTGTTAATTTATTTCTATGCACTTAAAAACAATAAACTACACATATAGGGTTACATTTATCATCCATGAGTGGTCAGTGGGTGAATAATATAACTTGTGCCCCTATAGATTTATGAAAGGAATCAATACCACTAGAAGCACACTGAAACATGTGATCTTGTCATATTGCAGAGGGTGCAGAAAAAAATTGCTTTGGTCAGCTGTGTACCTCAAATACATAGAAGTCTGTTGGCATACTGAATAAACTTTAAACTGAGCTACTGAGAAATTCACAGGTTGATGTACAATTTAATCAATATGGGATTTACACTCAATTCAACTACTTAAGTAGAAGGTACAAAAATAAACTGAAATTGATGAGTGAAGGTACCACTTTGCATACAATGCAATGGAGCTGTACATGGATGAAATGCAGTCGACAGGGAGTGGGATTAGCATATAGAGAATATATGGACCAGGTCACACATGCATGATCCAGACAGTGTATTAAAATCATGCATTTTGCATTCACTTTTATATTCCAAACATTCCAAGCTCCTGTGTCCACATCTACTGTCACACTGTATTTATTGCCTCCTGCTGTACTGCCACACTGGTGGAAAGATATAATTACAGCATTACAAATTTACATTGATGGTTACCATTTAAAAATATGGAATGAGAAATTAATGATACAAAAAGTTGGTAGGAAAGTTTTTAATACATAAATCAATATTAGGTCAAGTAATTTGGTACAGCATAACATCATATGACACTTTCCATGAATTTCAACAATTATTCCATGTAATGTGATTTGTCAGAGTACAATTTTGCATAAAGGGTTCCAGGAGTATTAAATGCAAGTTATGGAGAACGAACAAGGGAGTGGGACTAATTGGATAACTCTTTCAAAGAGCTGGCACAATGGGATGAATTACTCCTTCTGTGCTTCTGAAACTTTGATTCAAAAAATGACTGTTTTTGAGTGGATTTCAGTGATAACAAATCACTTGCCTCAATCATTTTTACATAATTGCTGGAACTATTTTCTTTCTTTTGTAAATTCACTTGGAAGAAAATGATCAAAATGCAAACATTGCTAATGTACATTATACAAGCCTACTCTAATAACTATGCTGCCTTCAACATCACTAGAACTAATTACATTAAGCATCATTAAATCCATCTTTTCAATTGATTAATGTTATCCAACATTCTTCACTGACTTAGTTTTAAAGCATGATGAACAGAATAAGTTATGACGACCAGTGAAGATTTATATTTCAAATTATAGTTACAGGTCATTATAATGTATCTCAGATTTATTCTTCCAAGCCTTGAGGTTTATAAAGGTATTTTTCAAAACTATATAGAAATTTTATAATGTATAATTCGGCATAATTAAGTATATATGTATTTCTTATTTTTTTGTTGGAGTAAATTAAATACTAGGTAACAAAATTTTTCAGTGTTTTTGTTTGTCTCCCATTGCAATTCTGCTGAATTACTAGAATAGCTTCTCAGAAAAGCTAAAACTCATTTGCTTTTGGGATTTTTGCAAGTCCTCTCAGAAAAGCTAAAACTCATTTGCTTTTGAGATTTTTGCAAGTCCTGTACAAGGCATGTGTCATTGGGTGTAGTGTCAGGAGTATGGATTTTGTACATTAGGAGTTCTTGCTCCACTGACTCGCTCGTGAAACAGTGTATCTCTGAGCCAAGTGAGTTGGGGGCATAGCAGCCTCCAGTTAGGCCCAAAATGATGGGTTCCAGGCTAGTGAAACAACCAAGGTTCCCAAAGAAATGGCTGTACTTTTTGTTTAGGACACAGCCACATAAGATGCCAAAAAGGGTAGGGTTAATGGTGGGGGCTTTTCCAGAAAAATGCTGGAGTATTTAGCCACATCTGCCAGTCAGATACCAGAGGTGCCATAAGGCTAAAATGCTGGGAGGGCACTGCTGTGTCCCGAGGAATTTCAGGACCTACTTTTAGAATTATTTTGGTTGATACTACGTCACTAAGTGGAGGTTACAAATTCAGCTTAAAAAAAATTCCACCAAGTGAATAATTTAGATTACTACAAGGCTTTATCAGATATTCACAGAAACCCTAAAAACAATATACTGTACTGTGGCTCTGGCCTGTGGAGCAATGTGATATTGCTTTGTTTACCATGGTGCCATAGATGAAACATAAGCCCACCTAGATGGTTCCAAAACATTGTTGTAACTTATAAATCATAGTGGAGGATTTTTCCCTCATCGGGCAGGCTTGGCGGGGGCCAGAGGAAGGGCGTTTGGGAGGGCGACCGCCACCTGCAATAGGGGCCGGACCGCAATTTCACACTAGCGGGCCAATTAAGGCCCACCCAGCATGAAACGTGAGCAGCAGCACTCAGCGCTGCCTGTGTTGGGGGGGGGTGGCGGGGGGAAGGAGGACGAACACGAACTTTGTGCATGCTTGCAGGTGTGCGCTGGAAAAGCTCCCTGAGGCACAGAGCTGCCTCAGGGAGATGAACATTTTTCAAAATAAAAAATAAAGATTTCTAAAATGTTATAAAACATGTCCCGTCATGTGACTCTGCCACTTTAGCAGGGGCATGTTATTAGTTAAATTTTAAAGTTTTTATTTTATTTTTATTTGCTGTTGGAAACCTCATCCCGCCCGTGGATGAGTTTTCCTGAAGGATGCAGAGGCCGCTTGGCCTTTTTGCCTGCCCGCCAACCGCAAGGTTGGACAGGCAGCGAAAAATTTCATTTAATTACCCTTTTAATGACCTTAATAGGACTTTTAATTGTCAGTGGCCGTGCTGCCAACTCCGGCACGGGCTCGCTGAGCGAAATATCGCACACGTGCATGATGACATCGGGACGGTCGCCTGACGTCCTCTTATGCTCAGTCAGGTCGGGTGCGTGCTCGCCCGATGAGCGAAAAATTCTGCCCATAATATAAATTTTAGCCCTCAACCAACATCACCAAAGAAATTGATTAGTCACTATCTTAATGCTGCTTATGGGACCTTGGTGTATGCAAAATAGCTGCCACACCTGCCTACTTAACAATAGAGACTTTATTTAAAAAGTAATTTGTTTTTTGCGAAACTCTTGGGGCCATCCTAGGGAAGTGTACAATGTCTCCTATTAATTTGGGTCCACTGTAGATACCTTCTTGAGTCCAGTGGCATCAATCACTCTCACAAAATCAGCCTAAGCTTTTATCATAGTTACACTGCCTAATAATTACTTTCTGAATATTGGGGCTTGGGTTACAACAGAACCTCTGTGACCTGAATCGTATTTCCATGTCTTTTCTCTAAATGCAACACAAGTAATGCAAAACTTGATTCAAACCGTTAAGTTGCTTTATTCCTCAATAAGGAGAACATGAGGAGGAATTGTTATGGTCAGACTCACCCAGTTCACTCAATAAAATTTATTTCCTCATAATAACAAAAATGTTGAACATGTTACACTAACACACTTCAATGGACTGTCTAGTTTGAATTAAACAGACCTGGTAGGAAAATCATTTGGGTCCATTTTCTGCTGAGTTGCCATTATCGGTCACAACATCTCTTTTGTTCCAAAGCAAAGATTGATTTTGCGTAATATTAACTTATATTTTAATTGGCAGCCACTGGGCTCACTGATGAAACCTAAGCATAACAATCAGCCAATTTTAGTAAGGGGGCATTACATATATATGGTGTGCTTTGGAATGCCCCAAAACTGTCTTTACCAATATGGCAAAGCCCATAATGCAGGCGCAAATGGGTGTTGTGCCTCTACATTGGTGCTTATTGACCCCATTTTCTGCTTGGGAAATAGACACAATGAAAACCAGTTTCGACCCGTACATTGTTGTCATTCTGAACTCCCATCCAGGAAGAACCTCCTCCTTTTTCAAAATCCATTTCCTTTTGCAGCATTCTAGTCCCAAAAGTCAGATTGTGGGTTTTTTTTGGCGTTTGTGTCTCTCAACCCCAGCATCTCACACTGATAGAGCAAAGACTTTTTCCAACATAATAGGCAAAATTTATTTTTTGATTATGTAGACAAATTAATGGATCTTTTATTTGGAGAAAAACTAAATTAATGGATCTTATATTTGGAGTGCATTAATCAGCATTCCTCTGGGTGCCCTTATTAAAAACTAGAGAGTACACATTGCCTTTCAAAACACGGCATTAAAAGCAACACTTCCTCCAAAATCCTTCTCTGGAAAAATTATGAAGCATGACAGCATTATATAAATGAGTTTGAAGTACAAGGAATCTCACGTTACTTGGGTCTAGTATCAGCTCAAGCCCTGATTCTGAATTTATGCTGCACTTATACTCCAATCGCAGAGTTAGTCTAAAGCCAGGCTATTTCACACTGACACTACAACCATGGTATAAATGCATCCTGTAACTAAATCTATCCATATATTTATTTCCTTTACTTTTGCAGTCTCATTTGTGCCTAGTCTGTCCCCAATACTCATTCAAGCCATGACTGACCAGTGACATGTGAAAATGGATACATATTCGGAAATTTAATTTGATTACATTTTAGGTTCATTAGGATGTACTGGTGAGTTATAGGTGCAGAACAGTCAGCCAATTCAGACAGCGGACAAGGGTTTCAAAAGAGTCTAGGAGATGGGGAGGTGATCAGGGTGGGGGCTGAGCAATGGCCAGCAGTGCAATAAAGTAAGTTTTAAACAACCTGAAACTTACCTTTTGGGTGGCAGTCTCCACCAGTCACTTATTCATCCACAGAAAAACATGCAATGAGCATAACGCTATTGGGAAGTCTGTACTCTGGATATTTATGGAGCAGCTCAATCCAATGTGGCAATGGCGCAATTTTGGTGTGGGATAAACGCACAGTCAGACGGCAAATATTAGATCCTTATGCCTGTAAAATGAGTGCAGCATGATCAAATTTGTAAGCCCCCTTGTTCTTTCTCTTTCTCTAATAGTGAAAGGTCTCAAAAGAAGTGGCTAGTGAGATAATTGATGCATTGGTTTTAATTTTCCAAAATTCCCTAGATTTGGGGAAGGTTCCATTAGATTATAAAATAGCAAATGTAACTCCTTTATTTAAAAAGGGAGGGAGACAGAAAGCAGGAAACTACAGGCCAGTCAGCCTAACATCTGTCATAGGGAAAATGTTAGAAGTTATCATTAAAGATGTTATAGCAGGGCACTTAGATAAAATCAAGGTAATCAGGCAGAGTCAACATGGTTTTATGAAAAGGAAACATGTTTAACCAATTTATTGGAGTTCTTTGATGCAGTCACATGTGCTGTGGATAATGGAGAACCGGTGGATGTACTGTACTTAGATTTCCAGAAGGCATTTGATAAAGTGCCACATCAAAAGATATTGCAGAAAATAAAAGCTCATGGTGTAAGGGGTAACATATTGGCATGGATAGAAGATTGGTTAGCTAGAGGAAGCAGGGAGTTGGCATAAATAGGTCTTTTTTCTGGTTGGCAGAAAATGATGAGTGGTGTGCCACAGGGATCAGTGCTGGGGCCTCAAATTTTTACATGACTTGGATGAAGGGACCGAAGAAATGGTGACTAAATTTGCTGACCACACAAAGATACGTAGGAAAGTAAATTGTGAAGAGGACATAAGGAGGCTACAAAGGGACATTGATAGGCTAAGTGAGTGTGCAAAGATCTGGCCAATGGAGCATAATGTGGGCAAATGTGAAATTGTCCATTTTGGCAGAGAGAATAAAAAAGCTTATTATCTAAGTGGTGAGAGATTACAGAGCTCTGAGATTCAGAGGGATCTGGGTGTCCCCGTGCATGAATCACGAAAGACTAGTAGCAAGTAGAGCAAGTAATTAGGAAAATCATCATTTATTGTGAGGGGAATACAAAAGTAGGGAGGTTAGGCTTCAGTTGTACAAGGCACTGGGCAGACCATATCTGAAGTATTATGTACAGTACTGGTCTCCTTATTTAAGGAATGATAGAAATGTATTAGAAGCAGTTCAGAGAAGGTTTACTTGACTAATAACAGGAATGGGCAGGTTGTCTAATGAGGAAAGGTTGGACAGGTTAGGCTTGCATCCACTGGGGTTTAGAAGAGTCAGTGGTGGCTTGATTGAAACACTTAAGATCCTGAGTGGTCTTGACAGGGCAGATGTGGAGAAGATGTTTCCTCTTGTAGAAGAATCTAGAACTGGGAGTCACTGTTTAAAAATAAGGGGTCACTCATTTAAGACAGAGATGAGGAGAATTTTTTTTTTTCTCAGAGGGTTATGAATCTTTGGAACTCTCTTCCTCAAAAGGCAGTGGAAGCAGAGTCTTTGAATATTTTCAAGGCAGAGCTTGATAGATTCTTGACTAACAAGGTGGTGAAAGGTTATCGGGGGTAGGCAGGAATGTGGGGTTGAGGTTACAAGCAGATCAGCCATGATCTTATTGAATGATGGAGCAAGCTTGAGGGGCCGAGTGGCCTACTCCTGCTCATAATTCGTATGTTTATATGAAAATCACTGAGTCACATTCACAAGTGAATTTAATGCGCTCCTCCCTCCTTCTCAGGCTAATTTTCTGTTTGACTGAAATGGAACTATGTTAATCATGATGTGGTGTGAAATGAAACACATCTTCTATTCAATGGCTGTGTAAAACACTCTCAAATTCAGGAATTGCATGAATTGGGCTTTCAAAGTGAGATTTCCAATTAATGAGAAATTGTGCATTATTCCGTGCTGTGACCTTCTGTATGATAGAGCTTAGTTTGGACTTAATTTTTCAAGTATGGACAAGGCGGGTGGGGGGTTGGTGGCAGGGTGGTGGCGGTGTGTGGAGAATGTCCCAGGCATGGGGTTGTCAGGTTTGGGTGCATTCAGGGAGCTAAATTCCCTGAAAGTGATGTCATGCTGTGATCCCAGCATCATCCTGCCCTCTTCCGGCTTTAACCTGGGGGGTTTTGAAGGCAAGAGCGGAACCCTGTGCAATGCCATCAGGTAAGGCATTTAAATATTATAGTAAGCAATTAGGTTCTGCTGTAACCAAGGATTCTGCATTTTACAGACAGCAGATCTATTTTCCGAGCTGTCTGGAACTCTCCAGCAGCACTGAGGCATGTGCACAGTGGGTAGTGAAACTGAAGAGCTGCCGCCATGGCCAGGTGAGAGGCTGCTGTTCACAGCACTTTCACTGCTTGACAGGCTGCCAACTTCTTGGAAGTCACTTCACTTGCCTAGCACTTCACTCACCTTCAGCTGTACTTCCCAGATGCCAGCCTTCATCATGGCATGGGAGCAACATATTCATTTTGCACTTCTGATGAAGAACAAGAGGAGCAGCAACACAGACACAGGAAGCACGAGCACCAGCAGGAACAACATCCACACCAGCTGCCTTCTCTCAGCCACATACTAATCCACAGGGCAGAGGGGATGGACACAGAGATCCAGCCCAAAGGAGGCAAGACACAGCACAGGGTCTACAGGCAGAGGATCGTCTCTCTCAGCATATCTGTGCACCAATGCCTCAGGAAGAAGGTGTCCACAACAGCTCATTGCTGACATTTGCAGCCTTCTGAAACAAGACTCCCTTCCCACTGGGCCAGGTGGGCACACGTTGTTATTGGCCATCAAGTTTCCTGCCACTTCCTGGTCTCTGTCTCTCCCTAAGGTTATGTACTCTTCTCTCCTTCTAGGAGAAAAAGCAGAAAGCTCGGAGTGCTAGCATTGGCTTGTGTGGATGACAGGGAAGGACAACATTTGTGGATGGTGACTGTGAAGCTCTGGATGCGAAAGGCGATCAGGATGAGGGTGAGTATATGGGTTGGCTGCTCAGATGGAGATGAGAGGTATCTAGAGAGAGAGGAATGTTCTGAGGATTACTGTGCAGGATACTGCTAAGAAAGTCAGAGTGTGTGGGGACATGGCACCTAAAAGTGTTATGCCAATCACCTTTCCACTCTCCTGATGTCCTGGATCCTCTTGGTGCACCGTTTCCAGGTTGGAGGGACCACACTTCTGCTGATGTCTTCCTCAGCCACTTCCATCCATGCCTGCTAGGTTGGAGAGGTAGTCCTCTTCCTTCCATTCTTGGGAAAGTTCATTTCATTACAATCTCCCAGCTCCCACAATGGGATGTCCAGGTAAGAGTGAGGGACTGGGGACAGCAGCATTCATGGGTCCCCTCCATTACTGTGGCTACTACAGATTCAAAAATCCATGTGAAAGCGGGCCATTCTAACCCATGCCAGGGTCCCTTTAATTAGAAATTCTTCCTTTGAAAGAATCAACATATCACTCTGCCTGCCTTCCCGAATCAGCCGGGAACAAGGAGTTGGGATGCTAATGCCATAGCTTACTTAAAGAGCTGAAGTGTTCCCCAACCCATGAATACTCCCGCCATTTCAGCAGGGATGTAAGTGAGATAATTTCTCCCAAGTCTCAAAGATATAAATGGGCACCACAGGTACCGATCAAAGTTCATTTCCAATTCATTTCTCTAGGTTGGTTCATGTCTGATATTATTTCTTTTACTTCTCACATTAGCATAATCTCTCCTTCCCAGCTGTCTAATGATCTTTCAATTTGCTCTGTATTCTGATTACTTGCCTATTTCCATTACTTTACCTCAAACTGCAGTGACACTGGTTTGAATCTCAAGTACCACAGTGATCACACAGCTTCAGCAGCCTCTCTGCATACTAAGCAAATGGTCCACAAAAATGAATAAAGCATGTTAAACCTTTTATTAGAATTAAGGCAACTTTAATACAGAGTAACTATGGGCAGAATCTTCTGTTTGGCGTGCGGGGGCGGGGCCTCGCATGCCGACACGTAAAATGACGCGCGGTGACATCGGGCATGCATCCCGTGCGTCATTCTGATCTTCCATTCTGCGGGCGCGCACCGGAGCCGGCTGCACGCCTGCCAAACTGTCAGAGGCATGTTAAGGCGATTAATAAGCTAACTAAAGCAATTGTCAGGGCTGCCCGTCCAACCTTGGCGGGCAGGTGAAGAGCCCAGGCGGCCTTCGCATTTATCATGAAACCTCATCCACCGGCGGGATAAGGTTTCATGAAGGGCTTATTAATTAAATAAAATTTTTCATGAAAATTCATAAACATGTCCCAGCTCATGTGGCACGGTCACATGAGGTGACATGTCTGAATAATTTTTATTTTTTCCATCTTTATAACTGAACTTAATCTCCCTGAGACAGCTCCATGCCTCAGGGAGATTTCTGTGCTCTTCCTCCATTACGCTCATCCTACTGTCCCGAGCATTTTCAATGCTGCCTGCTGGAGTTCTCTTTCAGTTGTCCATCTGAGCTGACCTACATCTCTGCCCACCCACGGATTACACTCCCATGCCCATCCAACACGAGGCTCCACTCACTTATGATTCGAAAACAATGGTCATAGTGAAGTTTTTGATGAACTCCCCCATCCTTCCCCCTCCCCCAGTTACCCATGTCCCCCCACCCCATCACTGTCGACCCTGCTGACATTACATTCCACCTCCCCACCATCACCGACCAACCCAAATCCTTGTCTTTCTGGGATATCCAGGTGAACATACATTGTCCCTGCCTTCCTAAGAATCCCACCCCCATCCGCATTGACCTCCCTGATCTCCTCCTCCCCATCCACACTGTCCGTGTCTGCCTCCGATTCCCCACCAACCACCCTCCCCATACCTTCTATCACTACTGATGCACCCTCACCCTCTCACCCATCTGGCTCCCTCTGCCACCTCTCACACTCATCATTCCCTCCTACTATGCACACCCTCAGCTCGCTCCCCAGGAGGCAGTCATTGTCTCCATTGACACCTCTGTTGCACATTCACCTAGACATCACCCCACCTTACTCCCTCCTCCACCCTTGCTCCCTCCTCCTCCTGGACATCTTCTTCCCCCAGGACACCACCCCCTCTCTAAACCCCTTCCGAGCTCCTTCCCCCCTCTGAACTCTCTCCTCCACCCCCCCAGACACCTTCCCACCTCTGAATTCCCTCCCGTCCTTAGACAACTTTCCCCCTCACACCTTCCTCCCCCTTACAACTACCTCCCCACTTGCCGCATTCTCCCCCATTACACCCTCATCCCCCTGTACTCCCTCCACCCCCTCCTAACCTCACCCCCCTGATATCTTTGTCCCCCCACTCCCCCCACTGCTGGTCAAACCTAGACCTTCCTCTCCCAGTCAAACCTAGACCTTCCTCTCCCACCCTCCTGATACACCTTCTTCTCCCACTCCCAGCTGGAACTTCCTTTCTCCACCCTTGCTAATCATTCATAGCAGCCCATGGCCAAGACCGCAATGTTCCGAAGCAGACCCCAGACATTAACAGGGACCTCCCATCTTCCGTGAGCTGCTTCGCGGTGGAACCATGTCCATACGAATCCACCCAGCATGTGATGTACGTGTTTCCTCCAGAGTCCGGGAGCTGCAGGGCTCCAGCATCTTATTCTCCTCGGATGTCCACGATGTGAGCAAGGCCCTAATGGTAAGTCCCGACTACTGCACGTCACACTTGTCCAGACGTGTTCTGGGCCGGTGTGTTTTCCTGCCGGCGTAACGGTAAATCTGGCGGGGGGACGATTCCGGCCTTACTTTGTGTCTCATTACTGGGATGCAAGTCGGTTTCATGCCAGCCTCCAGCAGACACCATTGGATGATCATGCTGGCGTGAAACTAATTTCTGACCCTCATGCCGAATGGCACCCTTCCTCCCCGCCTATGACGCCTACCGCCAAAGGGGCCGGATATTCTGCCCTATATCATGTGCCCTTCCTACAACTGCATCGCCTGGACTTCTCTTCATTCTTTTTTTCATCATTTTTTCATCAATGAAAGTAACTTCAACACTTTGCATATTTCCTTGTAATTTAAATTCCACAGCATCTCACTTTCATCTGGTTTCTGTCACAAGTAAATAACATAGCGATGCATTGCAATATGTGATTTATATCACTGCACCAAGTCCTCGTAAATCAACCAAAACCTTTATCTAATACTTCTGGACAGTTCTGCTTTGATCCATAGATCACCATTCCAGCAGCCATTCTCAAACGTCATGAAAACAGATTTTTGACTTCTCCAATTAGGTAATAACCTGGCCAAAATTAAGGAAATTATTGAAAATCAGGCAGGTTCTATGAAGGACAGATGATCTGCTCTACCTAGGCAGTGAAGATGAAAATCTACCCCCTTACTTCACTATAATTGTAACCATAAAGTTCAAATAAGTTTTAACACAGATGTTGTACATTTACTGACAGCATCTAGTATTTGCTGAAGTTTTTTTTTAGACTATCCTTTTATTTGCTTGCCACAATTTGGGCCGGATTTTATGGGCACCATAGTTCCCTCACACACCAGCTAAAAAAGCTGAGGGGAGCCTGCCCATGATCCCAATAGCTACCCCATCACAACTTGACCCTGGGAACAGCATCAATTGCTATAAGGTGAGACTTCTGTACTTTTTCTCTGGAGAAAGTCTTGCCTTAGAGAAAGGTCGGCCAATCCGAGTAGCCGGCAGCTCTTTCATCCCACCAGGGATGCAGGCGCATTAGCAATTGTTGGGACTACAAGCAGTCCCAACAGACTGAGGAACCCAGGTAAGTCTGGGTTCTGGGGTCAGGGTTCTTGGCGAGGAGGCTGGAGGGGTTGGAGGCCAAGTTCAAAAGGCCAGGGGGAGGGTTAAAGGGGGAGACAATCTTTGGGGGAATGCGCCCCGAAAAGGAGATCCCCCATCTCTTGCCTGTCACCACCCCGCGCAGCTAAAGCTGTCAGGCTTCCCACGTGGCATATGCCTCCCAGAGCTATTAATTGGCCACTGAAAGATCACAATAGGCCCAAGGGAGGGTGGCCCACCCAACACCTCTCCGGTCCCCTGTAAAATTTCAGACAAGTCAGGTAGACGGTAGGAAGGCCACCTGGTAGAATTTACATATCCCATTGACTTCAAACCCACCAGCCAGGGAGCAAAAAATCCAACCCTTTGAATTGGAACTGAAGAATTCTGTATTCCTTAAATTCCTTTACCAGACTGAGTTACACAGAAAAATAAACCATATATTGTTTAATCACTAGAAGAAAGCTCCTCATATGAAACTTACTAAATAGTCTTTACTTTGCTGGGCTTTTCTACCTATTTCTCTACCTGTACAACCCATTCAATTTACATATCTTGATAAGTCAAATTTAATTTTATTGCTCAATATAGTGTCAAGTAAACACGATCCCAAAATAAAGATCATGAAATAAGCTTTGTATATACGTTAACCTTATTTGTCTTGTTCTCAAACTGCAGATAGGGTCAAAATCCTGGAACTCCCTTCCTAACAGCACTGTGGGTGTGCCTACACCACATGAAGGCAACTCATCACCACCTTCTCAAGGGTAACTAGGAATGGGAAATAAATGCTGGCCCAGCCAGCGAAACCCACATCCTGTGACTGAATAGAAAAAAAATCACAATTGTGCTGTAAGTTTGGGATGACTAAAGAATTTGTACTGTTTGTATTTTTTGCTTGAAAATAAATATAATAATGACCATTTTGGCACAGGTCCAGCTACAACCAAGAAATGGGAACTGATAAATAAGGGTGGAGTTAGGTTAAGACTGAAATTATTTTTTTTTTGCAGATCTTAGGAAGTAACTAAGCAAAACACACTTCCTAAATTTTGACAAAAATGCAATGCCTCAAAAAGAATATTTATCCTGAGATAAAATATCCAGTATAAACTAAAAATCGATTGCAAAACATATATAAAGGATAATACTCTCTCCAACACTTTTTTCATTTACCTGTCATTTCTAGGCATTATTTCACAATGATTTGCCAATTTGTTTACTTATTTTCCTTTAAGAACTATATGTGGTTGAAGGGTTTTTTTAGATTTCAGTGTCAGGTAATTAGACAAAGATTTCAATGACACTATTACAAAATCAAAACATTGCAGATGCTTGAAATCAGAAATACAAGAAGATAATGCTGGAAATATGCTGCAGCTCAGGTAGCATCTGGCCCAGATTTTTGCCATGACGGAGAGCCTCTCTGTTGTGGCGAAAATCCCGGAAATGGACAAAATTTCTCATCCCCGAACCTGGCATTCCCCACCTTCTCGGGAGCAGGACTGGAGTAAGGCCAAGGTTCACGCATACGTGATTCACAGAGGCAGCTGGCCATTAAAATCATCAGCTGCCTCCCCTGAAGTGGGGTTTTGGAAGAACAGTGTTCTTCCAGGTTCGAATCCCGGGTTCCAATTCCACCACAGCAGATGGTGAAATTTGAATTCAAGAAAAATTTAGAATTAAAAGTCTGATTATGACCATGAAACCATTGCCGATTGTTGTAAAAACCCATCTGGTTCACTAATGTCCTTTAGGGAAGGAAACCTGCTGTCTTTACCTGGTCTGGCCTACATGTGACTCCAGACCCACAGCAATGTGGTTGACTCTTAAATGCCCGTTGAACAAGGACAATTAGGGATGGGCAATAAATGTTGGCCTAGCCAGCGATGCACACATCCCATGAATGAATAAAAAAAGTGTGCAGAATCCAGAGTGTGCAGATTAGAACAGTAAGAGGAGGTCTGAACTTGGATGATTCATTTGGATAGTCAGGCTACTCCTTTGGAGAGGTAAGGTACTCCTTTGGATGGGGTCCCGGGACACCTTTGAAAGAGGTAAGGAACCCGTTGAAAGAGATAAGGCATCTTTTGGGATTGTTAAAAGTGAACATGATTATGCACTTTTTATGCACAAACTTATTGGAACTATCAAAGTGTTAAAGAGCTGTCCAGCTGTCAAGGAACTGTCAAAAAGCTGCTCAGCTGTCAAAACGGTCAAAGCTGCCCAACAAATGCTCAAGGAAGGTGAGTTGGCATGGAGAAGTAAGGGCAAAGGGTTGTGGGTGGGGGGCATGGGTTGGCACTAAATTGAACATGGAGGTATGGGGTGGGTAGAGAGGCATAGGTTGGCATAGGGGGCATGGAGGGTAGGTGGGGGCATCAATTGGCATAGGTTGGTATGGATGTTACATAGGGTGGGATGATTGTTGTTTTATTATTATTTTTATTTATTTAAACGCAGTTCTGGAGTACAGAGACATGCCTTACGTCCAGCCTGCCTGGATATCCAGTGCACAGTCATTCCTGGGTCGGTCGCCCCAACTCGTTTTTCATCCTGCTCCCCCACCACAACCCGACTGACAATCTGACCTGTGGCCGGACACTTTTAAAGGTTGGGTTCATCGAGCCGGGAAATCATCCAACTTGGTGAATCTGACCTAGGGACGAAAACCTGGGCCAGAGTTAATGTCAGGTCTGTGACATTTCATCAGAACCAAGGAAAGTTAGAAATGTCATAGAGTTTGGGCTCAGGTTAGCACTGAACTACCAATAGCTTTGACATGGGATTGAGATTGAGAAGCAGGCTGCTCACTCACTACTTTGTCTTTGAGATTTATGAGGCCAGAGAAAGCTGTGATAGGTGAAAAAGATGTCCAGATATTATTTAATTATTGATGACTCCTTGTTCATCTTGACCTGCAATCTTCATCTCTTGTTATTGTTAGAATACAGTTGATGCTTGAGAGTTGTATGGTTACACGCTCTCTGTGCGTGTAGAGTGGTACAAGCAGTTTACTTTTATTAGGCGGTCAGTCAAGCAATGCCAAGAATAGTTAGATATGATTCTGCTATGAATGCTATAGATCAATCTTCCCATAGTTAAACAATGTTTATTAAACAAGTTAAGCAGAATGCCCCCGCACACTACGGTTCATGGAACAAGCTGTAACTTACTGCAAGATCATCGTAGATCACTTCAAGATTGCAATTTTGTTGAGGTCAAAAGTTATTCAGTATGCAGAAGGACACCACTTTCAGTGATGGTGGTTCAGTTATCACTGGAGAAGCATGTTACACTTGGGCATCAATCAATGCTCTTAGTAGGTGCTGTCATTTTCTCTCGCCAGCCTTTATGAAACAACCAATGCCTAAAGTTTATCATTTTATTACCAATGACAAGATTGAAAACAAGTTGTGAAGATACAAAGTGCTAGAAAAAATGGTAAAAGTTCAAACAGCAATGAATATTTTGTCATAATTTTATGATAACTTTAGTATTTCTTTTTGGGTAAACCTTGAATAGGATGAACTGGAGGATAATTCAGGGAGAAGAAGGAATTTAGAGATGTTTATATTTTTGCAATGAATATACCAAAATGCATGAGCCTGCGTTTATGGCAGGGGCAGGATTGTGTGTGTGTGTTTGTGTGTGGGAGCGGGGGGTGTGGGGGGTGGTGGTGGCGGGAGGGGCAGAAAGCTGTAAGTGTTTGTCATCTTACCCCTCCCAAACAGGCTGCCACTTCAAGGTGTTGGGCTTGTGCAGATTAGCGTGGAAATCCTCACATTGTGCTCTCTCGCACACAGTGTTCCACCACAGCTTCAATGTGCCCTCTCCCAAGAGTTGGTGATCACGTGATCACTGGAATCAGCAAGACCTTCAATTTTCCCACTCCCACACTGTTGTTAGAAACTTCATTAAAATTTTCAATGTATTCACTGTATTTTTAATAGCAATGTGATTAATAAAATTTGATGAACAACAAAAGAAGCCTTGAAAAGATAATTTTATATTCATGGAGTGCTGTTATATTATTAATTGGTAGATTTAATTTAATTTAATCTTGAAAAGGTTTTTTCAAAAAACTTTAGCTTCTATCTTCACCCCATGTGTATGACTCAATTTTTAATTTGCTCTATGTAAACATTTTTTTAAATAATTTTATTTCACTGCATTTTGTTTCTCGTTTGTTTGTCTGTGAAAATCCTTTAGTGTGATTGATTGCTTGCACAATCTAATAACATCAGTCCAGCTTCACACTGCAAATGCCCCAATAAAGAACACTACAATATCACTGACATCAATCAAAGTGATATTCATGGACCCTCAGCGAGACTTGCTTCGGGTTCACTGGCGAGCACCCTTGCTTTGCCACTAACCACAAACTCCAGATCACTGTCTTTTCCTTTCTGGATAATTCAGAATCTAACTATAATTAAAAGTGAACTTTAGATTGTGATTTATTTTCAAAATAATGGCTAATATATTTCAGTAGACTGCTGTAATGATTAATATAATTGTACACTGTAAGTGAAACTAACCAACAAGAACATTACGCATGAAGTTATCCCAATTTTGGAAGACTTCTGAAGTCAGTCGATTTCTATTTTTTCTTTAGATTAGGCAACTAAACCTATAATTATACTATTCAGTTTTTGTCTGCCCAGGCTGTTTTGATTGGTCAGTTTAAGAGATGATGGGTTTATTTGGTGTTGGGGGTGCTGGCTTGGGGGGGTGGGAGGGGCGGGAGGGCAGTGCCTGTCACACGTGGGGGCATGTGGGACATGTGGAGGACTAGAGCATGTAAGTACATGTGGCTGCCAATAGTTGGTGGTGGTAGTGGCAGGTTTGGGGATTATTGGTGGAGATCAGTGAAAAGTCAGAGGAGCCCAGTGTCACAAACTTGTAATTGTGATATTATAGATTTTGTAAAGAAACTAATCTTTCTTTAAAATGGACTCAAGGAACCTTAAAGATAACTGTGAAAAGTCATCTGACCTTTTACAATTGCATTGTCTGCCAGGCTTCCAGAAGGCTCCAAGTGGATTGCAAATAGACATACCTAGACATGTGATGATATTTGGGGAAGAATTTTCCCACCATTGGGAGGGTTGTGCGGGGGCGGGTGGGAGCGAGCGCAAATCTGACCAGTGCCCCCGATTTTACGTGGGCGGGCCAATTAAGGCCCGCCCAGCGTGACGGACACCCGGAAGCGCTGAGTGCTCCCTGTGCGGGAGGGGGGGCGGATTCCCTGAGTCGGGTTCTGCGCTTTTTCGCGCATGCGCGTGAAAGAATGCAGAAATCGGTGCCTCAGGGAAATTAGTTTAAGTTGTGGAAAGTTTAATAAAGGTGGAAGAAAATTTTAAGGACATGTCCCCTCATGTGAAACTGTCACATGAGCTGGGACATATCCATTAATTTTTTCAAAATTTTTTATTTAATTAACAAACCCTTCATGAAACCTCATCCCAGTCGTGGATGAGGTTTCATGAAAAATGCGAAGGCTGCCTGGGCTCTTCACCTGCCCGCTAACCTTAAGGTTGGACAGGCAGCATTCTTAGCAACTTTAATTAGTTCAATAATGGCTTTAAAAGGCCTTTGACAGTTCAGCCTGCCAGCACACAGCCGAAGCAGCTGCGCACCTGCCAAACTGACAATCTAAATGACGCGCGGTGACATCAGGGCACACGCCCGATGTCACCGCGCGTCTTTTCACGTGTTGGCGAGTGGGCCCTGCCCCCGCTCGCCGGCGGTAAAATTCACCCCTTGAAATCCAACACGTATTTCCCCAAGGATACACAGAAACTCATTGACAATGGCTTCTCTGGAACTGGGAATAGCTCCTTCTTATCTCACAAAGCATGGGAGAATGGGAATCATTCAAGTTAATGGCTGAGACATTGAAACGATTAATTATCTTGGCTGAAAGATAATTGGTGGGGCTATTTCCAGACCTGGTCCAATGCAATTCCTAATATGGAAGCATGATTTGACAGTTTGGAATTGCAACCATTTTGATTTTTGATCTGCATGAAGTCTGGCTGAGGACAGCCATTTTGGGTAGAACTCTGAGACACAACATCAGAGAGGGTTCTCAGCCAAGGCACAGAAAGAGGAAAGTATCCAGAAATCAATTGTAGTTCTGCTGAAAAAGGCTCTAAACCATATTCAAGTGTCGTAACTGCAGAATGAGTGAGGAACAAGAAATCTCTCTCTCCCAAAACCTGCTGATCTGCTGAGTCCACCTGAAAATGCAAAACTGACCAATCAACTATGGAAGCCATCACACTGGCTGAACACAACACTTCAACTTCAAACCGCACTCCAGACAACCAACACTTCAGTTGCTAGCTGAAGGCCTGCAATCATATCTTAAAGGACTGAACTAAATTTCATCTTTATAAGTATTTTCTATCCTTATTTACAATCTTTGTATGTATTTGCTCAGTAACTTTATTAATTTTACTTAAGTAAATTACAGCAGTGTTTATTTTAATAAACTAACCTTTATCTTTTTAAGACTATGGGGGAATTTTCTGTGCCCACTGGCAGCAGGCGTGATAGGTGACAGGCACGGACAAAATGGGGTGATCTGGTTAATGACGGTGGGAAGGCAGGTCGCGATCATCCACTCAGCCCACCGATGGCGGGCCACATTTTCTGCCAAGGGATAGTGAGGAGTTCATTGTAATACATCAGCATCTCATTAAAAGGGCATCCCACCAGGTTCTGGACCCGCGTTGGATCGTCCATCCACGTCGGCAGGAAAGCACGTCGACGTGTTTCACAACAGCACACAGGCGACGTGCACTTGGCAGTCTTCACTTGGGGGAACTGAGGTGGGTGAACAGCATCATTTTCCACAGCTTGCCAGGGTCGCCTGTTGCTTTGAAAGCTTCAAGGGCACTGGAGGGCCTGGGTGAAGTGCTGCCCTGCCACTGTTTTTGAGGTGGGGGTGTTGGCATCCGGGGGCAGCTGCTACCTGGCCCCAGAGGTGACTGTACTCGGGGTGGGGGTGCCCGGGGGCAACAGCTGCCCTGGCGTTGGATCCCACGCACAAGTAATCGAGGTGGGGGGGGCAGGGTAGGCGAGGGAAGTGGCCGTGCAATAGGGATGCCTGTATAAACTGACTATTCCTCTGCAACTGAGACGGTTCAGGCACAGCCACAATTGGAGTTGGGCTCCTAGACTGCCCACCTGAACAATCAATGCGGGGGCACCAATGTGCCCCCAAACCCTCCAGACCTTGCCTCCCATCACCCGGCACAGATTGCAAGTTTGCAACCACTTTACGGGACTGCGGAGCAGTTGCACTGTACATGTTGTACAATCTCCTCGCCAACACTGGCCATGTAGCAGTCACTGCTGGAGGTGCTCACAGTCCCTTACAATCTCAGCATCCCAGTTTGGACCAGTGTCCCTCATGTCGCAGGTTGACAGGGCAGCCATGCAGCGCACTCATCTCTGGCCATCCGAGGGGTGACCAGCACTCTCTGGGAAGCATTAAGGGGCGATCAGACAGGGCCAGGAAAGGATGCTAAGTACACCCATGCTAACCACGTCTCTCTCTCTCTCTCTCTCTCTGTCTTTCATGCTGCAGGAAGAACACGTCAGGATCATGGATCCTGGTGACCTAGCTGTATGCCTGATGGCCTACAGAGACCATAGAAGATGGAGGAGAGAGTGACTGAGGCTCCTGGCCATGCAAAGGCAGGAGCAGCAACCTTAGGAAGAAGGGGCTGCTGGGGCTCCCGCACATGCTGCCCAGGAGCGACAACGAGCTGTGGCTGGTTGGCGCCTAGTGACACCCAGGATCTATAGAGGTCGCCTGTCATTCCTGCAGATGACTGAGAACCAGTGTCGCCGAAGACTGCGCATGTCTCGGGACCTGGTTGCTCACATCTGCCACTTACTGCAGGAGTTGGCACCAAGGGAACATGGAGGGCATCCACTGCCAGTTGCTGTGCAAGTGACTGCGGCGCTCAATTTCTATACTAGTGACTCCTTTCAGGGCTCCCCAGGTGACCTCTGTGGGTTCTCAAAAGCCGTCAACCACAAATGCATCCATGAGGTCACGGATGCCATTTTCTCGAGGGTACACAATTTTTTGCATTTCGCCCTGGACTGGGACTGCCAGGATGCAAGGGCCATTGGATTCACCCTGATCTCAGGATTCCCACAGGTGCAGGATGTGATCAGCTGCACCTATGTGGCGCTCAGGTCACCATCGCTACACACAGTGGAGTACATCAAATGCAAGGCCTTCCACTCACTGAACGTGCAGCTGGTATGCGACCACCAGGAATGCATCCTGCAGGTTGCGCACGGTTTCCAGGGAGTGTGCACGACGCCTACATCCTCAGTCGGTCACAGATCCCTGGAGTCTTCCAAGATCCACAGAGGCTGCAGGGTTGGCTTCTAGGGGACAAGGGCTACACTCAGAGGCCGTGGCTGATGACACCTGTGGGCGGCCTCAGGCTGCAGTAGACCGACAGTATAACGTGGATCATGCTGCAACTGGCAACTTGGTGGAATAGACCATCGGGATGCTGAAGGTGCGGTTCTGGTGCCTGGACCAGTCTGGTGGAGCCCTGCAATACAGTCTGCAGAGGGTGTCACGCATCGTCACTGTCTGCTGCGCCCTTTACAACCTGGTACTGCAACGGGGAGATGAGCTGGCTGAGGAGGAGATGGAGGAACTCCAAGTCTCTTCTGATGAGAAGGACGCTGACAGGGTTGAGGGTTAGGAGATCCTCGGAGGTGACAATAATGGGGATGAGGCCCTCGCACTGGCTAGACAAGGCAGGCATTATCAGGAGGCCCTCATAGCTGCCAGATTTGTGGAAGATGATGACGACATGCAGTGAGTTGACCCCATAGATCCTCACATCGCATTTGTGAATGTTTGACTCCAGTCTGGCTTATGGCAGCGTGAATATCCTCTGTGAGAATGCTCCTGTCATGGAGATGCAGTGGAAGCCCTAATAGTCGCTCGATTGCAGGAGGATGATGATGACATGCAGTGAGGACACTCCATAAATCTTCACATAGCCTCTGAGAATGTCTGACTCCTGTCTAGCCGAGGGCCTGTGCTCTGTGATCAGGGTCATTTCATAGAGATGCAGCCATGGAACTTTAGAAGCATCTGATGCTTTGCCTGCCTTCAGCACCTGAGCCCTTCAGGAGCTGGAGCACAGCATCAGTGGTCACAGATGCTGAAAAGATGGGGGCCAGCCCCTCCTTAAAGGTGCTGAGAGCACATCAAGAGAAAGAGAGAACTCTGTAGCTCCTGCCCACTACATCTTGGCAGCAATCACATGCGCTGCCGAGGTGCAGGCATCAGTAATGTTTTCAGGGAGTGTGAGGCTGGACCATGACTTTGGCCTGAAGGCTGCACAGAGCACAGGGAAGAGGCCCTGGACTGAGGCACCTGCCTTTATCTTGTGCAGAAAGGTTTCACATCTGAGTGACAAGAAAACTGCTCATCAGAACAAGGAGCCATAGGCAGGGAGACATTCTTGAGAGACTATTGACAATAGTGAACAGTGTGTACAAGTGATTAACAACCATGCACAGGCTGTACAACTAATTCTCCGTAACTTTCCTAACCCTGCCGCTCCAACGCGTTGGTGCTCCCCGGACATCTACAGTGGAGGTGGAGGCAGCCTGCTGACTGCTACGCCCTGTTTGTGATGACATTAGTCTCCCACCTCTGGAGGACCGAGGCTTGGAAGGCCCCAGACGGCTTTTGGGGCCCTGCTGCATGGCAGTGGCTCCCTTTTCAGCCTGTGAAGTTGGAGCTGCTGAGGTCACAGGAAGAGGGGAGTCAGATGGGCCGGTCACTCCTGGAGTCACCTGCATGGATGGACCCGGAGTGTGCACCTGCTGATCCTCCTCCCTATGGGTGCCCGCGGGCCCCTGGCTGACTCCTTGAGGGGAAGGGGTAGCTTGAGTGAGACCAAACTGCCCCGCAGCTCTCTCTCATGCACACTGTTGGAGGCCAAATATGGCATCAGCGATGGAGTTGAGCTCACACAGCAATGCAGGAGCGACGTCCTGGATCAAGGTCTCCATGGCAGCTGCCCCCCTACCAGTGTTGACCTCCAAGCTTTGGCACGCCAGGGCTATCACTGCAGACTGAATGTGGATTCCTCTATCGCACCTTGCAATCTGAGGGGTGCAGCGGACATCCCTTCCTGATGTTCCCGAGCTTGCCTTTACAGCTCCAGCAACTGTGATATGACCGAGTCCAGAGGCTCATCATCTGACTTGGGCTCAGCAAACTTCTGGCCTCCAGCAATCCTCCGAGTGCCGGGGACTTGGGAAGTCCCTGCTACCGCCTGCTGTAGGTCAGACAGTGTAATGTGCTCACCAGATTGTGATCCCATGTTTACTCCAAAGCTAGGTCCCACCGAGGTGTGTGTCTCTGCGCTGGTGGAGGGTATAGGTGAGCGCTGTGATGGGACTTCAGGGAGGGTGCTCAGATTCTCCTTTGGAGGTTTCTTTGGGGCTTGATTGGAGGCCCTGTGTCATGGACTCTATCGGCTGTTTAGCAGATATGCCTGCAAAAGCAAGGGGAGATAATTAGTGCATGGCAGTGGCCTGTGAAAGAGGGCACATCACTCATGGTTGTCTGATGGATATTGCACCGCCGACCTCATCGTCAGCACAGGACTGGTCCAGATCATCGCCAGCCAACTGGATTGCTCTTTTCAAAGTCCATGAGGACCTTGAATTCAGGCCTTCGCCACCGGTCTGCGACCTCGCTCTCTTGTTGTGTGCCAACTTGGCATGCATGGATAGAGATGGCAAAAGTGTATCAGGACCCTTGCCTGGCCAGTGTGGTTGGTGAGTGTTCACAAGGACGGGCTGAGGACAATGAAGGTGTTTGTGAGGGAGTGAATGGTGATGTCCCTTGAACTGACAGTGAACAAAGGCCCTGTGGATGTGTGGTGTGTTTGTGAGTGTGTGAGTTGAGAGCGATGAAAAGAGTGACATACCCTCACGGAACGGAGGAGATAATTCATCTTCTTGTGGCACTGGAAGGCTGTCCTCTTCTGAAGGGCGTTGGCGCTGACCACTGCTGCCACCGCCTCCCAAGCCGGACTGGTCATGTTGCTGCCCATCCTGCAGCCAGGGCGGGGTACAGGACATCCCAGCGGGCACCACGGCATCCAGCAGTCGCTCAAGGGTCCCATCATTAAACCGGGGGTGCTGTGGTCTTTTTTCCTTTGCTGGCCATGTCTCCCAGGCAGCGGTGGTCAGTTGCTAGTGAAGAGTGGTGTGCTGGCGGCTGCCTTTTAAACTGGGTATTTATTCCTTGAATAGTATTGACTCCACCAAATTTCAACTCAGGAAAAAAACAGTTCCAAAATATTCTCTCATGTTCTATGATTATAAGCAAGTCACAGACCAGACTCCTGACAAAATTTTATTTATATTCCTGTTTTTACACATGGAGAGCTTTATGTAACTTTTTCCAGAATTAAAGTTTTGATTCTGATGAGGTATTTGGTGAAAGTATCTAGAAATATGGTATTTAACAAAGTACTGTTGCAATAATGATACTAATTTGACTACAAGTGTTTGGCTGGTCTCTGCTAGTTAAATATTAAATCTTTCTCAAAAAATAATACAGGTGGTTGCTTGAAAACCACATTGTTTTATCCATGCTTTTCTGCAGCAAATACCTAGTGGTAAATTCTGTATTATTAATACATTTATTATTAAGAATTTGAAGAACTAAAATTAACTGAAATACTTTAATTTAAAGCTAAATGGTAGAAAAACAGCATTGAATAAAAATATGTACAGAAAAAAAAACACATTCAACTAGGATTTACTGAAATACAAATTCCTTCCTGACATTGAATCCATATAATCTATACACACACTTTCATCTGCTGGTGTTTTTGCTCCATAGGTGCAGTAATTCTAAGCCCATCCACCTACCCTGTTCCCATATTCTTTATCCACCTTTCCTTCAACCAGCTATCTAACCTATTCTTTAAAGTTGACAAGGTCTCTGCTTCAATTACCAATATTCCACAGCCTCAATGCCCTCTGAGTAAAGAGGTTTCTCCTGTATTCTGTCTTAAATCTTTTTTTTTTAATCTTATATCTATGTACCCTCATTCTGGACCACTCAGTAACTGGAAAGCTTATTTCTATCTATGCTGTTCCATCAAATCCAAAATTATCACATAAAAATAGAAAATGTTGCAAGTGTTCAGCAGGTCTGGCAGCATCTTAGTGAGAGAAACAGAGTTCTGATGGAAGGTCATTCACCCGAAACATTAATGCTGCCAGATCTGCTAAGGATTTCCAACATTTTTTGCTTTATTTCAGATTCCCAGCATATGCAATATTTTGCTTTTTGTACCAAAATTCTCAATCTTGTTTTTAAATCTGTTCATGACCTCACCCTCACTATATCTGCAACCTTCTTCAGTCCTACTGCTCCCTTTGCCCAAGAGATCCGTGAACGTTCAACTGTGTTCACTTGCTCAACCTCACCCCTGAGTATCCATGCCTTTAGCCATCTAGGAATTCTGGAATTCCTTCCACAAATCTCTCTACTTCTCCACCTCCTTCTCTCCCTCTCCATTAACCCACCCCTTTAACCAAGCTTTTAGTCATCCTTCCTAATATCTCTCTTTGGTTTGACATTGATTTTAGTTTAATTTTATGAACTGCTGTATAAATGCTACATAAATGCAAGTTGTTTCTGTTTGTTTTATCAGTTCTTTATTTTGTATGGCTCTATCAAAATGACTTTGTAATTTCTAATGAGAAAAAAAATCAACTTTTCTTTGTTTGGTAAGGAAAATGCTGCCAAGCACTTTGAACAAAAATGTTCCAAAACTTAGGATAAGCACCAACAAAATTTACATTTTAACAGACTAGAAAATAGTAAGTGAATATTTTGAACAAATTGTTCACCTCATTGATGTCCTTTCAATGATTTATTTCCTTTTGAAGGGTACAATCTCTGTTATAAATTCATCATCTATAAGGATTGCAAATTATTTAATGCATGTTATTTTACTGAGAATTACCAAAGGTGAGAAACTATAGTAAGAAATAAATAAAATGAATAATGAAATATTGTACTTTAGGCATATTTGAATAACGTGATGTTTTTCATCTTACTCATTTTTTGTTAACGTTGAACATATCTTGAAGGCATGCTGAGGTGAGCAGAAACATCAGCATACATAGATTGTGAACATGTATAATATATGGGAAAATAACTATTCACTTAATGTTTATGTTTTACATTAATTTGATTTCAGTTTTGTTAAATTCAGAATTAAGAAAGGATAATTTAGCTTATACCTCTCATATAGTATTATTGAACTAGTGGAATCATTGAACAAATCAATAAAAATTCAGTTACTTAAGGAGATTTGCTACAGTATGTGGTATTCATCCATTTCACAGATGTGAGATTAGTAAGATGTAACAGGTTTATTATTCTCATTTTTAACACCTTCGACAAAGCCCTTGACCACTCCATACATCACAATTAGATCTTGTTTCTCCAATGGGCGACTTCTTTGAGGATCAAAGTTCAAGTCTCTAAGCTGTTTTCAACAGATTTAATCAGCATGTCTATCGATGCACATAAGCCAATTGAACAAAGCCCCTAAACTAAACTCATGTTATTGGAAAACAATGAAAACAGCCAACAAAGAACAGTGTGAATAAGAGCCATAACAATGTGGTTCTTTCTGCTTTTACTTCAACATCAGGAGAACATTTAATTTTCTAACTTGGTAGAATAAAAAATATTTTTCAGTGTACTCTTCAGAAATTTAATGTCCTCCAAATGTTTTTCTCTTTATATTACAGCTTTAGTTGGTTCTAAATTAGAGCTTAAAGTCTAATCAGAGAGCTGATTTTTCTTGGCTTTGCTTTATTCCCTGAAAGCAAACATCAAGAAACATGGGAAAGAGACCCATTACTCTGGATCATGGTGCCTTTCCATTGACTTGGGATTTCCTTGGGTTCCGAAGAAGATGATGATGTGGTCCGGAGAATTTCTGTACAAGGGTTTCTCAAGAAACTAATGGTAGATTTGCATTGGGATCCCCCTCAGGCTAGAGGTCCAGGAAGGTAGAAATGGTATGAAGAAGGAAATGCTGAGGGACGGAGTTCTGCAGGTTAAAGGCAAGATGGCTGAAGCAGTAGCCTCCAGCAAAGAAGCAGGGATCGAGGATTCTGAGGAAATGGCCAGAGTTGAGAGAGGGTAATGTGTGAGAGGTTATGTGTGCAAGGGTTCTTCAGAAAGAAAAGAAAATGATAGAGGTGTTAGAAAAGGGCAGGCAATGGATTATAGAGGAGAAACACAGATATAAATGCTATTGGAGAGAGACCTTAAAGGTCTTGAGGCCACATTCAATGACAGAGTCATGGAGGTTGTTCTGTATGGGAGTACAGGAGTTAATGGAGTGATTGAGGTTGGAGGATGCAAGGAAGGGAACAAAACTAGCTGTGACGTGTGAGGGAAAGGTCAGGCAGATTTTGAAATCACTGAGCATGAGAAGTTTCTCAGTGCAAGGACAAGGGGATAGGAAGATAGAGAAATTGGTGAGGAAGACACAATAGGATTTAGTGAATGGTTGAGTAAATAAAGAGTATCGTACGGGAAGGGTGGAAAAGATTCAGATGTTCAAATGTGGAGAAGGAGCAAGATTAAGGGAAGAAATTGAATTAGCACTTGGAGCTGAGTGTTATGCTGCCATCATGACTTTTACCATGGAGGATATGGTGCAATTAGAAAAGGGAGCAAAACTCAGTGGCAGGGGTGCGGGGGGCAGGGGTGGGATTTGAAATAATTACCTTTTTGAAACTTTTCATCTTGCACTCATTAGGAAATTTCACAAGAATACCAATATAAGCCAAAATAAGGGGAAAACAACAATTTATACTGTGTGAAGAGAGAGTGCTGATTGGTTGCCAAGTAGACTCTGATTGGTAGAGGCATTGCCATGGAAAATGCACGGGTGATGGTGAATGACGGTTAACTGCCAAGCTTTGTTTGAAATTTAAACCAGACAGCTTAACTCTGATTGGTCAAAGCATTACCCTGAGGAACAAGTCTGGAAATAGCCGTCATTTATTTTATTTATCTGAAACAGGTACAATGTGTGTACATGGTCCTTTTGTCGGCAAAGAACAGGGCCCTGTGTATTAATATATGTAGTTTCCAGTTCATGCAACTACACCACACTGTGAGTCTGACTGACTGAGTAAGAGGCGTGTGGTCAGTGAGGGGAGACTTCGGCCTGAGTGAGACTGAGACCAAGTGAATATATTTTGGCATTTGGCTCAAAGTGGGAATTTGGTGCTTAGGGGGAAAGGGGTGCTTTAGGTAAGGCTTACTGCAAGTAGTAAAGTGTGCTGAGTGGGGAGTTCGGTGAACATACGGACATACGAACAAAGACAGGGAGTAGGCCATTCAGCCCCTCAAGCCTGCTCTGCCATTTAAAACGAGTATGGCTGAAAAGATAGTAACCTGAAATCTGCATCCCACCTACCCCCAATAACCTATCACCCCCTTGCTTACCAAGAATCTATCCACCTCTGCCTTAAAAATATTCAAAGACTCTGCTTCCACCACCTTTGATGAAGAGTGTTCCAAAGACTCACGGCCCCCAGAGAAATAATTTCGCCTCATCTCTGTTTTAAATGGGCAACCCCTTATTTTTAAACAGTGACCCCTAGTTCCAGATTCTCCCACAAGAGGAAACATCCTCTCCACATCCACCCTGCCAAGACCCTTCAGGGTCTTAATGGTTTCAATCAAGTCACCTCTTATTCTTCTAAACTCCAGTGGATACAAGCCTGGTCTGTTCAACCTTTCCTCATGAGACAATCCACCCATTCCAGGCATTAGTCTGGTAAACCTTCTCTGAAGGGTGGGAAGGAGATGCTTTTTCTTCTACTCCTTTCTGCCTCCAGTATTTGATTTCCAATTTGCATCAGGAGGAGCAGGTAAACCAGTTGCTGGTATTATTAGTTTAATCAGTACTGTAAATACTGAATTGTTTTATCAGTATTGTAAAGTTCACTGGCAGTGCCAAAACTTATTGGGAGGTGTAGGCTTTATTAATTATAATTCATTAGCAATCATTAATTAATTAATACATATTGGAGATGGCAGGGCAGGTGATGTGCTGTGATTGCAGGATGTGGGGGCTTCTGGATAGCGGTGTGATCCAGGGCAAACACATCTGCAGTAACTGTTTGTGGCTACAGGAACTTCGGTTCCGAGATACTTAGCTGGAGCTGAGGGAGGGGGAAAGTTACCTGGACACTTTATTCCAGGAGGGGAAAGTTACCTGGACACTTTATTCCAGGAGGGGAAAGTTACCTGGACACTTTATTCCAGGAGGGGAAAGTTACCTGGACACCCCTTAGGATAGGGTCTTCTGATTTGGACAGTGGTTAGGGACAGGAGGGTGTGACTGCAAGTGAGGCAGGTAAGGGGACCCAGACGGCAGGAGAGCAGGAGCTTCAACCCTTGCAATTGTCCAACAGGTTTGAGGTTCTTTCAGCTTGTTTGGGTGAGAGTGGAGGCTGCAGGGTGGATGAGCTAACTGGCCATGGCACTGTGGTAAAGGAAGCCATTCAAGCGAGGGGAGTTACAAGGAATGTAGTGGTAGTAGGGGACAGTATAGTCAGAGGGATTGACACCATTCTCTGCAGCAAAGAGCATGAGTCCAGGTGGCTGTGTTGCCTGCCCGGTGTCAGGGTTCGGGACATCTGCTCGGGGTTGGAGAGAAACTTGCCATGGGAGGGGGATGACCCAGTCATCATAGTCCATGTTGATGCCAATAACATAGGCAGGGCAAAGAAGGAGGTTTTGCATAGTCAGTATGAGGAGCTTGGCACCAAATTAAGAAACAAAATCTCAAAGGTCATAATCTCTGTATTATTACCTGAGCTACATGCAGACTGGTATAGGACAAATCAGATTAGGGAGATGAATGCGTGGCTCAAAGCCTGATGTGGGAGAAGTTGATTCCAGTTTGTAGGGCAGTGGCACCAATTCTGGGGCAAGTGGGATCTGTACCGTTGGGATGGTCTACACCTGAACTGTGCTGGGATCGGTGTTCTTGCGAGTCGCATAACTAGGGAAGTAGAGAGGGTTTTAAACCAAGTAATGGTGACAAGGGTACAAATTTGGGAAGATATGGTAAATCAAAGATTACAGACAAGGCAAAAGTGAAAGGTATTATTACGGGAAATAAAAAACAGGCTGTGACAGAAAGGGATAGAGGGTACAAATCTAACAGTAAATCAACAGAACAGACCAGAGGTTATAAAATGAATGTAAGGAACAAACTAAAGGCTCTGTATCTGAATGCATGAATCATTCAAAACAAAAGAGGAACTGAGAGTGCACATAGAAATAAATAAGTACAAATTAATAGCCGTCACAGAGACATAACTGCAGGAGGACATGGAATTGGGACCTCAATATTAAAGGGTATAAGGCATTTGGGAAGGACATGAAGCGTGGAAAAGGTGGAGGGGTGGCTCTATTATTTAATGATGGTATTAGTACAATAGAGAGGGATGACCTAAGTCCAGGAAACCAGGGTGTGGAAATGGTTTACATAGAGATGAGAAATGGTAAAGTCAAGAAGTCACTTGTGGGAGTTGTGTGCAGGCCCCCTGATAATAACCGTATGGTAGAATGGAGCATAAAGGAAGAAATAATGGGAGCTTGTCAGAATGGCACAGTGATAATCATGGGAGATTTTAATCTACATTGAGACTGCAAATGTCAGATGATCAAAGGTAGCCTGGAGGAGGAGTTCATAGAATGTTTCTGGGATAGTTTCTAGAATAGCACGTTCTGGAGAGCAGGCTATACTAGACCTGGTTTGTGCAACTAGATGGGATTAATTAATGATCTCATGAAGGCACCCCTAGGTAGCAGTGACCAAAATATTATTGAATTTTACATTCAGTTTGAGGGAGAGAGGAGTGGGTCCAAGACTATGTTTTTAAACTTCAAGGTCAATTGTGTGGGCATGAAAGCAGAGCTGACTAAAATGAAGTGGCAAATTAGGTTAAAGAGTTCAAGAGAAAGCTAGCCAGGAATATAAAGACAGATTGTAAGTGTTTCTATAAATATTTTAAAAAGAAACAAGTTAGCAAAGTGAGTGTCAGTCCTATAGAAAATGAGTCTGGAGAACTGATAATGGAAAACAAGAAAATGGCAGATGAATTAAACAGATGTTTTGCATCAGTCTTTACTGTAGAGGATACAAGTAACACCTCAGAGGCAGCTGTAAATCAGGAAATGGAAGGTTGGAGGAACTCAAGAAAATTACAATCACCAGAGAAGTTGTACTGAGTAAATTGTTGGAGCTGTAGGCTGACAAGTGCCCAGGTCCTGATGGACCTCATCCTAGGGTCTTAAAAGAAGTGGCTAGTGAGATAGTTCATGCGTTGGTTTTAATTTTCCTGAAACTGCCTAGATTCAGGGACGGTCCCATTAGATTGGAAGATAGCAAATGTAACTCTGTTATTCAAAAAGTGAAGGCTGTTATAGGGAAAATGTTAGAAGCTATTATGAAAGAAGCTGTAGCAGGGCACTTGCATAAGTTCAAGGTAATCAAGCAGAGTCAACATGGTTTTGTGAAAGGGAATCATGTCTAACCAACTTACTGGAGTTCTTTGAGGAAGTAATATGTGCTGTGGATAAAGAAGAACTAGTTGATGTACTGTGCTTAGATTACTGGAAAGCATTTGATAAAGTGCCACATCAAAGGTTATTGTGGAAAATAAAAGTTCACAGTTTGGGGGTAACATAATGGCATGGACAGATGATTGGCTGGCTAACAGGAAGCGGAGAGTATGCATAAATAAGTCTTCTCCAGGTTGGCAAGATGTAACAAGTGGTGTGCCACAGGGATCAGTGCTGAGACCTACTGTTTACAATTATATAAATGACTTGGATGAAGAGATAGATGGGATGGTTACCAAATTTGCTGATGACACTTTGATAGGTAGGAAAGTAAGTTGTAAAAAGGACATCAGGAGCCTACAAAAAGATAAATATAGGATAAGTGAGTTGGCAAGGATCTGGCAAATGGAGCATAATGTGGGAAAATGTGAAATTGTCCATTTTGGCAGGAAGAATAAAAGAGAAGCATATTATCTAAATGGTGAGAGATTACAGAGCTCTGAGATGCAGATGGAGTTGGATAGAAAAGTAGGGAAGTTATGCTTCAGTTATACAGAGCTCTAGTGAGACCACAGGTCACCTTATTCAAGGAAGGATATAAATTCATTGGAAGCAGTTCGGAGCAGTCATATACCATATTACTCATTTGTGTGATAGGCAGAACGTCCTTCTTGATGGCAGCATCCTGTCAACGGTGAATACCACTCGCGTTGCTACTCCATAGTGACAGCGTGAAACAGATAGCCTTACCTGTTGCCCAGACTAATACCTGGGATGGGCAGGTTGTCTTATGAGGAAAGGTTGGACAGACTAGGCTTGTATCCGTTGGATTTTAGAAGGGTAATAGGCAATTTGATTGAAACATATAAGATCCTGAAAGATCTTGACAGGGTGGATGTGGAGAGAATGTTTCCCCTTGCGGGAAAAACTAGAACTAGGGGTCATTGTTTAAAAATAAGGGGTCGCCCATTTAAAATGGGGATGAGGTGAAATTGTTTCTCTCAAGGGGTCGTGAGTCTTTGGAACTCTCTTCCTGAAAAGGTGGAGGAAGCGGAGTCTTTGAATATTTTTAAGGCAGAGGTGGATAGATTCCTGGTAAGCAAGGGGGTGATAGGTTATCAGAGGTGGGCTGGATGCAGGTTTGAGGTTACTATCAGATCAGTCATGATCTTATTAAATGGCAGAGCAGGCTTGAGGGGCTAAATGGCCTACTCCTGCTCCTTGTTCTTATGTTCGTATGACAATCTTAAATTGGTTGTCAGCATAATTCTTAGCACACCGTGGATTATTTAGCAAATGTCCAATTACAGAATCACATTTAATGTTGGACACTGTTTTTAGTTTTGCAAGCACGGTACTGGTTGGGTATGTACTGTACCTTGCCTGTTGCAAATAGCAGCTGGGACATGCGGTTTGATATGATCCACCAGTCTTTAGGACGTACAGTCTACATACCTAGCATCACACTGGCACTGAAATTCATATACCATATTACTCATTTGTGTGATAGGCAGAACGTCCTTCTTGATGGCAGCATCCTGTCAACGGTGAATACCACTCGCGTTGCTACTCCATAGTGACAGCGTGAAACAGATAGCCTTACCTGTTGCCCAGTCTACCTCAGGTTACCCTGGAAGAGCAAGGTACCTGAAAAATTTGAACAACAGGTGCAGCTAATAAAATAGGTGCCAGCCATTTTCAGACTCATTCCTCAGGGCAATGCCTTGACCAATCAGAATCAAGCTGCCTGGACTTAAATTTTAAACAATATTTGGCAGATAACTGTCATTCACCATCACTGGTACATTCTCCATGGCAACACTTCTACCAATCAGTGCCCACTTGCCAACCAATCAGCACTCTCTTCTCATGTAGTACCAATAGTTGTTTCCCCTTATATTGATATACTTGTGAAGTGTCCTGATGAGTGCAAGATGGAAAGCTTCGACATTTCTCTTTTTTCAGCAATACTCAAGTTCTGTACTACCAAATGACTAGAATTACCTTTAATAAAACACAGAAAGAGTTGTTAACATTAAGTTACTTCCTCGGTCAGGGAAATTGCAAAGATTCTGGTGTCAAAAGTGCCAAAGAATTCTATAGACTTAATACGGGAACTTTTTTGAGGTTGTAGTAAGAAAAAGTGTTGAAGTAGGTTAGAGGGAGATGTATGCTCCACGAGCAAATCTGCTGTTGCAGATCAGGGAGTGTTTAATGGTAATACTGTGGTATGACTATAATCGATTTGTTGCTGGATAAGTGAAAGCAATCATTTGAAAAGTGCAGGAATAGGTTGGTGTTTGAAGTAAGCAAAGTATCAGCTGATGAAATGGAAGCTCAGTCTGGAGTGTGCAAATCAGCTGTTTGTGGAATATGTTTGCCTGATCTGGCAATTAAATGTGTACAATGAAGGGAAAAATGAAATAAGGGGTGGAATCTTGCTGCATTAGTTTTTGCACCAGCGGCAGACATTTTCACGTCAGAAACCTGGATGTGACAATAGGGGGCCTCCCAGTTCAATCTTCTGGAAGACATCCAATTAGGAAGCTGCCTCTGGGATAGCAGATGGGGTGATGAGTCGGGAGTGTGAGTGAGTGCATAAAATCTAAAGGCCCACCAACAGTCTTTGCTGTGGCTGCAGTGAGATTGCTGCTGAACTAATTTGGATAGTGACTTGTGTAGGAAATGGGAGTGAGATGGAGAAAGACTGCACTACATTTCACTAATGCCTCCCTGGAGGTTATGTGAGAGGTGATAAGGGCACAGAGGCAGGTGCTGAGGATAGGAGGGGGAAGCTAGCCAGCATAGCAAAGCATGTCCGTACTTAGCCGAGGAAGGCAGCAGCGAGAGGGAGATGAACAGGACCTGGATACAGTGCAGGAAGCCCTTCAATGACCTCTTGAGCCTTCGCAAAGTGAGTACCCTGCAATTCTGAGCTAGCAGCCATGATTGTCTCACCCCCTCAGCTGTCATGTGTACAGAAAGGCCCTAAGGAATGCCATTTAAAGCATTATCTCACATGGTCTCTTCGATACGCTTCATATACGCAGACAGCACTCACACTCAGCCCTAAAATGGTGACCTTACACACCCAATTCCTTCGTGAAGTCCATCAAATTTTACATCATCTGATGATCCACACACTCCACTGCTCATATTCCGAACACACTTGTTCTCATTGTAAGAGGTGAGAGCGCCTAACTCCTGGAAGGGATTTCAGGCCTGGGTTGGCGTGCCCTTACTGGCAATCCTGATGCCAATAGAGAAGGAAGATTTGCAGGGAGGCAACAAGACCAGGCCATTGCTCAAGGAGAGATGAGGGTGGAGCAGAGGCCGGGTGCAAGTATTGTGTATTTATCATGAAATTGGATCTGAGTAGCTTCTTCACTTGTGCGTTCATTTGTATCGAGTCAATTTAGAAACAACGGATTGTGACTAGTGTATGAGATGCTTTTCCTACAAACAATCATAGTATTTAGGTTCACTATCGCTGGAATTTCAAATCACTGAAGCTTTGTGTAATATTGATGGTGCAGAAATTATACTGATTAATTCTACTTACCTTTAGTTGGATAAAAGGATAGTTGATCCTAGTTGGGCAGACTTTGGCATCTTCTGAAATTTGCAGAACTATCCAAATTTGGGTCACTTTATGATGTACAGGCACTTAACAAGCTCCATAGTCTGTACACCAGCATGAATATGGTAAGGGCTGGTCACACAAAGTGACCACTGTTTAATACCTAAACATTAATCAGCAACTTTCCTGATAGACGTACTGAACAGATGTAATTTTTACTCCAGATGTTGATTAGCCATAGTCCAGGAAGGACCATAAACATCTGTCTCCATTGGAGAGAAACAATTGATTATCTAGCTTGAGGGACATCACTACACATCAATCATCGGGCAAGTCAAGGAGAGAGGCCTCCATGAACTACCACAGCCAGTACGGGGATTGAGCCTGCACCGTTGACATCATTCTGCACCACACTCTAACCATCTAAGCTAACTGATTCCCAATTATTAACATTATACAATTTAGTAAATACTTAAATATAATGGGTTTTGTCTCTAAGCTCTTCTGGCTGTGCACTCGGTTTGGTGACCCCGGCAAGTTCCTGACAGGTCATGGAACAAGTATCCTGGCTGGGAAATCCATAAATGAGAGTTAAACCAGGTCTTATTGATATTTTAATTACTTTAAAATCTATCCAACAGATCTGAGGGGGTTTCCCAGTTGTCTTCAATCTCCCCTTGCAGTAACCCAGGAGGTGGCGGCAGGATGTCATGATCCTCATCTTACATTAGTTTCGGGGGATTTAACTCCTGCACACAAGCAAACCCGCCATCTCTTGCTTGTTTCAATGACATAATTTTAAGGTAAATTTTGACATTTAAAAATCAACAAACTAGTAGCCTTTAAACTGATGAACTGATTCATGAATAGGGACTGTCAGTAAATAGATTAGTGCAATAAAATATTTATGAGTTTTTTTTTCAGAAAGGCAGAAATAATTAAAGAAGTCACAGAAGGGCAATCTAATTGGAATGGATACAGATTTTCAATGTAAGCCTGTAAAATATCCTGGAAAATGAATACCACATACCCTTAATAGGAAACAGATATTTCATTAGACAAACAAATTAAAGATTAACCTCTATGATCTGATTCATCCTTTACCTGAGCAATAACATATGCTACCTTTAAGGCTCACTTTGTAAACAGATAATCAGCTACTTTTTCCTGTATCTTTATTAAACATATGTAAATCATGCTCTAAAACATCTTTATCTTGCTTACATCATGGCAAATATGATATATATTTCATTTGGATGTTCTCTCTCACCAACAGTGAAGAGCCATCTCCTTTTATTCTACACATTAAGAATAAACTGACCCAATATGTTATAATGAAAACCGGAAACATCTTAGCAGCTATTATATGACAAAATGTGCCACTACTCCATTCGTTGGGAGACAGATAACAAAACTAGATATGGGTGTGTTGCAGATACCTATTATGTATAAATTACTGAACTGTCTTGTTGAAATTTGTTCGAAGGTTTTCATGATGAGAGCAGTAACATGGAATAAGATGATTTTATGGCTATACCTGTCAGGGACAGAATGTATTTTGCTCTCTTACTGCCATAATCAGTATATTTTGTATGAAAAAGGTTGCCTTTCCTTATCCTAGGAATGTGTATTCAAATTAAACAATTCAGCAGCAATATTTTGTGAGTTTAACATATAGGACATTATTTATTCTCACAAGCATAACCTGAATTAATACAATGTCACAAACTCAGTCTCTCTCTCTCTCTCTCTCTCACACACACACACAGACACACACACAAAACAACTAGATATAAATATAGTGCACATTTGGCCTATGGTTTATTGAATAGATTTGATGACTTAAAGTTGAAGTTTTCTTCTTGTAAAGTGAAAGGTTCACTGCAGATTGTGAGGTTTCTTGTAGTCAACTATCTAGGAGGTTGGTTCCCAGATGAACTTTGAAACTGGAACAGGTTAAGTACTTTGGATGCTTAATGACTTGCAGCTATTTTCAGAGTCTGGTTCTCAGACTTGCTGATGGCTGATGAGTCTGATGAATCTGCTGGGTCCTGGAAAAATAAAGGTGCAGTACCTGAAACCAGTTGCAATAACTGAACTGCTGGGTTAACACTTCTTAGGCCCACCCAGTCTAATTTGGATAGGGGAGGCCATCATGATACAATGAGAAGTTGATAGTGGCCATTGAGCTTTGATTTCCCCTTTTGCCCAGTATGAAACCTGGAGGCAGGCAGTCTGGAAACTCTACAGTCTTTAACTCCATCCTTAAACAATAAGATGTGTGAATTCAATAGATGGCTGTGAAGTATGCTCACCAATGCCAATATCTAATTAGATATTCACAACAGACTAGATACTGCCTGGAGTCCAAATGCTAAAAGTCACATAATTTGAGGCAGCCATCTTAACTGCTTGCTTGTGCCCAATTTCTAAAAGCATTGGCTGTAAGTTCATTATATGACATGCCTGTATTGAGCATGACATGCTTCTATTGCATGGGAGAAAAATTGAATTTTGATTAATTTTTCTCATATTGCTTTCCTGGGAAGGCAAGGGAAATAGTACCATGCATTCTGCACTCACTCTGCCATCTACACATTACTCTTTGTAGTGATCATAGTTTTGAGAAGTGGTGACTGTAGCTTTAAGAATAATCCTGTGTTGTAATATCACACGACCTGTGTAAACCAATGTGTTAACAAAGTGGGGAACCTCTTCAGGGGAGTTCTTCTTTAGTTATGGAATTTGATGCACATGTGTAGTTGCTGCTGCTTGTTGTAAATAAAGTTAAATGTTTATACTAAGAAAAGTTGTCTGAAGATCAATTCTATAACAAACTAGCGATGAGGATAAATCAGATTTGGTGTTGTACCTCACCTAGCAATTGTGAGTATCTAAGTTTGTTAAAAATAACAGAAGACATCCAAAATGCCACAGTTTAGCAGAATTTTTGAGCCAACCACAGATGATTGGCCTCAATATATAGAACATCTTGCATTCTTCTTTCAAGCAAACAAAACCATGGGGAGGAAAAGAGGAGAGCGATTCTCCTAAGTATTTGTAGGAGCAAGACCTACAGTTTAATTCCAAGCTTGATGGCCCTCAGTGAATTAGTAGACCTCATTAAGGGGCATTTTCAACTCAAGCCCTCAGTCACAATGCAGAGGTTCGGGTTCAATTCACAGAATAGAGCCCCGGTGGAGACAATTGATACCCGCATGATGAAATTAAAACAACCATCAGAATATTGTGATTTCAGTGAAACCCTGAATGACATGCTCAGAGATCATTTAGTATGTGGTGTGCAAGAAGACACTATTCAGTGAAGTTTGCTGGCTGAAGTGAATTTTGATTTTAAGAAAGCGTTAGAAATAGCGCTGGCGATGGAAAGCACTGTAAGGGATTCAAAAGCCATTCAAGGGGTGCAAAATGGTGCTGTTCTCCTAGCCGGGCAGGAGCAGTCAGCTGAAAGTGGCACGAAAAGCAGGGACTCTGCCGCAAAGCGGGAAATAGCCCCGGCTAACCGAAAAATGAGAG
Organism: Cetorhinus maximus; assembly: GCF_964194155.1. Classification (NCBI taxonomy): domain Eukaryota; kingdom Metazoa; phylum Chordata; class Chondrichthyes; order Lamniformes; family Cetorhinidae; genus Cetorhinus; species Cetorhinus maximus. Next base: position 87,954,811 of record NC_135889.1, read on the forward strand.
GAAGCAGCTCTAAATCAAAAAATAACTTTCATCAACATAGAAACAATCAGACTTCTAGCAATTGGCAAATTAAAAAAGTAGAATGTTATTTTTGTCACAGAAGTGGACACATAATGAGACAGTGCAAAGTGAGATATAAACAGGCTTCCAAACTGCAAACAAAGTCCAATGAAGCCTATGGTGTAGAAGAGCCAGAAACAACCAATTCAGACATTTATTCATTATTCACCCTGAAAGTTGGGAAGACAGAGCCAATATTTGTTACAGTGCAAGCGAATGGTAAACCCTTAGAAATGGAAGTAGACACGGGTGCTTCTACCACTGTAATAGGAGAACACACTTTCAGATATTTAAATAAAGGTGATCAACAGTTAAATTTGGAACAAACATGTGCCAAGTTCAAAATGTACATAGGTGAAGAAATCCAAGTAAAAGGTATCACCAGAGCAACTGTTCATTATAGACATCAATCGGCACAGCTACCAGTGATGGTATTATAAGGCAGAAGACCAAGCCTTCTTAGTTGACATTGGTTGAAGGAAATTAACCTTGATTGGCCAGTGAGATTTCAGAAGGAAGCTGGGAGAGTTCCTGAGTTGAAAAAGGAACAAGGCAAGGTGTTTCAGAAAGAGCCTGGAGAGCTCAAGGACCGCAACAGGAGTGTGTAAGCATTCAGCAACCTGAAGAAATGAAGTCCATCTTAGCAATGAAATGGGAGAACAGCAGAAGAAACTCAAGGAGACTCAAGTAAATGAGAGAGTTCAAGACAAAGTGAGTGAGCTTCACAAAGAAAAGGAAAACCTGTTGAAAGACCTTCAAATTCTCCATCGTGTTGTGTGGCACGACCATCTTGTTAAATGGGATAGATTTTGAACAGATCTAACAACTCAAGACTGGGCATCCATGAGGCACTGTGGGCCATCAGCAGCAGCAGAACTGTACTCGAACGCAATCTGTAACATCATGGCCCAGCAAATCCCCCACTCTACCAGTACCATCAATCCAGGTGATCAACCCTGGTTCAATGAAGAGTGCAGGAGGAGGTGCCAGGAGCAGCACCAGGCATACCTAAAAATTAGGTGTCAACCTGGTGAAGCTATAACACAGGACTACTTATGTGCCAAACAGCATAAGCAACAAATGATAGACAGGGCTAAGTAATCCCACAACCAATGAATCAGTTCTAAGCTCTGCAGTTCTGCCACATCCAGCCATGAGTGGTGGTGTACAATTAAATAACTCACTGGAGGAGGAGGCTCCACAAATATCCCCATCCTCAATGATGGAGGAGCCCAGCACATCAGTACAAAAGATAAGGCTGAAGCATTTGCAACAATCTTCATCCAGAAGCGCAGATGATCCATCTCAGCCTCCTCCGGAGGTCCCTAGCATCACAGATGCCAGTCTTCAGCCAATTCAATTCACTCCATGTTATATCAAGAAATGGCTGAAGGCACTGGATACTGCAAAGGCTAGGGCACTGACAATATTCCGGCAATAGTAGTGAAGATTTGTGCTCTAGAACTTGCTGCGCCCCTAGCCAAGCTATTCCAGTACAGCTACAACACTGGCATCCAGCCGGCTATGTGGAAAATTGCCCAGGTATGCCCTGTACACAAAAAGCAGGACAAATCCAACATGGCCAATTACCGCCCCATCAGTCTACTCTCCATCATCAGTAAAGTAATGGAAGGGATCATCAACTGTGCTATCAAGCTGCACTTGCTTAGCAATAACCTGCTCACTTACACCCAGTTTGGGTTCCGCCAGGCCCCTCAGCTCCTGACCTCAATACAACCTTGGTTCAAAAATGGACAAAAGAGCTGAACTCCCGAGGTGAGGTAAGAGTGACTGCTCTTGACACCAAGGCCACATTTGACCAAGTGTGGCATCAAGGAGCCCTGGCAAAACTGGAGTCAATGGGAAACAGGGGGAAAACTCTCCGCTGGTTGGAGTCATACCTAGCACAAAGAAAGATGGTTGTGGTTGTTGGAGGTCAGTCATCTCAGCTCCAGGACATCACTTCAGAGTTCCTCAGGGTAGTGTTCTCAGCCCAAACATCTTCAGCTGTTTCATCAATGACCTTCCTTCCATCATAAGGTCAGAAGTGGGGATGTTGGCTGATGATTGCACAATGTTCAGCACCATTTGCAACTCGTCAGATACTGAAGCAGTCCATGTCCAAATGCAGCAAGACTTGGACAATATCCAGGCTTGGGCTGACAAGTGGCAAATAACATTCACACCACACAAGTGTCAGGCAATGACCATTTCCAACAAGAGAGAATTCAACCATCGCCCCTTGATGTTCAAAGGCATTAACATCACTGAATTCCCCACTATCACCATTATGGAGGTTACCATTGACCAGAAACTGAACCGGACTAGCCACATAAATACTATGGCTACAAGAGCAAGTCAGAGGCTAGGAATCATGCGACAAGTAACTCGCCTCTTGACTCCCCAAAGCCTGTTCACCATCTACAAGGCACAAGTCAGGAGTGTGATGGAATACTCCCCACTTGCCTAGATGAGTGCAACTCCCACAACACTGAAGAAGCTTGACACCATCCAGGACAAAGCAGCCCACTTGATTGGCACTACATGCACAAACATTCATTCCTTCCACCACTGACGCACAGTAGCAGCAGTGTGTACCACTGCAGGAATTCACCAAGGCTCCTTCAATAACACCTTCCAAACCCATGGCCACTACCATCTGGAAGGACAAAGCAGCAGATAGATGGGAATACCACCAACTGAAAGTTCCCCTCAAAGTCACTCACCATCCTGACTTGGAAATATATCGCTGTTTCTTCACTGTCACTGGGTCAAAATCCTGGAACTCCCTTCCCAACAGCACTTTGGGTGTATCCACACCACATGGACTGCAGCGGTTCAAGGAGGCAGCTCATTATCACCTTCTCAAGGGTAACTAGGGATGGGTAATAAATGCTGGCCCAGCCAGTGAAGCCCATATCCTGTGAATGAATGAAAAAAAAAGGGTAATTCTCAGGAGAGCTTTGAAACTGGAATTGGTTAAGTCACTTGACTGCTTGATGACTTGCAGTTAGTTTCAGAGTCTGGTTCTCAGATGGGCTGATGATTGATTTTTCTAATGGATCTTCTGGGTCCTCGGGTAATAACAGTGCAGTCCTTGAAACCAGTTTCAATCACAATATTCAATATTGCTGCTGATTTGTTGACTGTGCAGAATTGATAGTGATGTGTTTCTTGAGTCAGGGCAGCCAAATGTCACTAATGAGAAGACCACTATCTTGGGAGACAGTGTGGTCCAGGTGGATCTCCAAGGCCTCCCTGATGCATTTTGTACGCTACTGCATGATGGATGAAACAAGTCTAGAGTTGGACCATTTGAGATGGTAGTTTTGATGGTGTATTATTATTCATTATGAAGTGTAGGATAATTTACAGGCTACAAGTTTTTATACACTAACCAAAAAACAATAGTACTTTCTATTAATAGGACTACTCAAATGTCAAGGGTGGATTTCTTGTTAATATGTCCTCATGTAACTAAACAAAACATTAAAAACAATTTTTTGCTTAGCAATTAAACACGAGTATAAATCTGCTTGTCCTTCATCTTTTTTTCCATCATTTGATTCTTTTTCAAGAACTTGAAGCCTTCTATTTCCTACTAAATGTATTACTTATCTCTTTGTAAGATATGTACTCATTTTCTTTTTGCTTTTTATCTTTTTTAAGTTATTCTCACCCAATAGGGGGGGAAAAACAGTTCGGAGTAGTACTCTTATTCCCAGTTTTTACTGACGTTCCATTTTAAGGTAGACAAGACCAGTTCGGACCAGTATCCTTATATCCCCGTTTTTACTGATTTTTTTCATGTGCAGTTGATGATGGCAGGGTCATACTTATTGCCTTGCCTTCCTGTCCAACTGTTTTTACAACTGAGTAGGTTGCTAGATCTTGGGGTATTAAGAACTGAACTGTAACAAGACTTGGACTGAAGTGGCACTTGGCGAGACATGACTATCTGGTTCCCTTCCCTGACGGACATTAGATTTTTATTAACAATTCCATAGTTTTACAGTCACTTAATTCTTGTGCCCGCCCACAAATTCCAATTTCTTACATTTTAATTTCCTAATTTGCTATGCTTGCATTTGAACTCATGACGACTAGGTTACTAGCCCAGCACAACAACCAAAGGAATAATCCTGCTGGTTTAGCCATCTGTGATAGGGAATGCCCACCCAAACATCTCTTTCTTTAGCTATTTGTCATTTTTGGTGTAATTATGCTCCTGTGAAGCACCATGGGACACTTTATTACATTAAAGGCATTGTATAAATGCTAGTTGTTGAAGTTTGAGTGGCTGAAAGAAACAGCTTTTCAAGTTTTATTGCCAATTAAAGGCTAGGAGAGTATCAATCTCTATTGTGCAAACATGTCAAAATATTACGTAGCACATACTCCAATGATCACAGAAAACTCATACCATCCAAAATATTGACTTTATTAAACAATGTAGCAACATATTTTACAGTGCACTAATATAATTCTCTCATAAATAACTCAGAGTATAACCCAGGAACAATGATATACACAACTCTCAATCATATACACAGAAATTCTATAACAATTAATACAATGGGGGGAAAAAACTTTTGCTAGTGACGCTATGCAGACTACGTCAATTACCTAAGGGTAGGCCAGCCAGCAGGCCATGCAGATAGCAGCCTGCAGCGTTGTCTGCCCCTGGGGAACCAATGTAAGTCTGGACAATGGTGTTTGAAGTGATGCTGTGCAAACAAATGTTTCCCCTAATGTTGCCTACTTTGACAAGGAAAGTGTCACATTGCATCAAAACAAGAGCAGTGCAAATAGGGTGGAAGTGTTAATGTTGCAAATAATGTGCTTAATTGTCACATGCTCTAGTTGTAATTAAGAGCAGCTGATACTAACTGGGGAAAGATTTGGGCACATTTATAAGAACCAGTTTTCGCCTATGTGAGGGAACTATGTGTAGGTAAAAAGGGGTCTGCACTTTTGTCACGCTGAGTTTTATGAATAAACATATGTTGAAGACAAAAACAAAAATACCTGGAAAAACTCAGCAGGTCTGACAGCATCTGCGGAGAGGAACACAGTTAACGTTTTGAGTCTGTATGACTCTTCACCAGAATGTTGAAGACAGACTAGCTCCAGCTTCTTCCTTTGCCAGGCGGATGTTTACTGGAGTAACGGGGTGATTAATAAATCAGGAGACCCACACAATCTAATCTAAGTTAAGGGATAAAGTCATCAAATTTTATTTCCAAACATTGTGACCAACTCAAATGGTAGTTGATCCCAATCTTATGAGAAGACAAATCAATCTGAAGAATTTAAGAAAAATGGCCTGACACCTTTTTTCTCAAGCAGTGCTAATTATCAACCCTTTGATCTCACCAAGTCAACACTTGCCTCAAAAAAACCCTACAAGACCAAAGTTATATTGATTAGATTCAAATTGTATCAATTGAATTGCTATTTAATGTTCTGAAATAGTAGTCATCAATGGTCAGAGATATATAAGAAAAAACAAAATACTGCCAGCAATACTGCTTTCCTTCCAATCATTTTTGAACTTTTCTCTTTAAAACAACTGTTGAAAATATTGACTGTGTCATTAAAGCTTTGACATATTGTTAATCTGCCTGGCAACTCCAAAGACACTAGGAGAGCTGCAATAAACTACACTAGAAACTGGTTAACGTTTCAAGTCCGTATGACTCTTCATCAGATAGTTCTGATGAAGAGTCATACGGACTCGAAACGTTAACTCTGTCTTCCTCTCCGCAGATGCTGTCAGACCTGATGAGTTTTTCCAGCAATTTTTGTTTTTGTTTCAGATTTCCAGCATCCGTAGTATTTTGCTTTTACCAGAAACTGGTTGCTCTCCCAAGGGAAAACCTATTTTTAAACTCATAATTTAGTACTTGCTTTCAAAGTCTATTTCTAATTTAACACTGTGGATAACTAAGTTACCAAACATTGAGCACTAAGTGGTTTAGGATTCATTACAATTCAGAGATTAAATGTAGTTTCAACATGCCACATCCCTAATCTAAAGTAAATTTGTGATGTGTCCCAGAGCACCAGATGATGAATGCCAGAACCCAGTGCACTTATGATATTAACTGGAAATGAGCAGTAAGCTTCACCTTGTATTCAAAGCCAGTTGTATATATACATATTTTATATATACACGTATATATGTAAAATATATGTGTGAGAGAGAAAAAGAAATTAAAATGTGCTGACTCCATCACCTATCTCTTACTTACAGGAAAAAAAAATCATTACTTTACTGCACTCCATTTAGGCTAAATGACCCTTAAAGCATCAGCGGAGTTCATATTCAAGGCTATTTATTGTGATTTGATGCTTAGTAAAGCACAAGCTGCTACATAGACAAGAGAGGAAGGTTGGATGAAAGGGAAAGGGCCATGATGGATTTTCTGTTTAAGCCTGACTTGCTTGGAACAGAGAGGTGCTAAGCATCACAATTGTTGGTATGTAGGAACCTCAGAAGTTATGAGATCTTTGATTCCAATCATTTATTATAGGGTGGAAGTCATCAACAACCATCTGCACGTTGTTTAAGGGATTAAACAAATTCAGCACAAGATATAAAGTACGTGCAGGATTCATCATACTGCTAGAGACTCTAAGGTATCAGAGTCTCATTTGACAAGGATCAGCAGCTCAGTTAAATGCTTATGAAAAAATTCTGCAGTGTCTGCAGCCCATTTGAATTATAATTGGGCCATATACCAGTTTGTCAAATTTACTTAACTTTCACTGCTGTGGCTATATAAATTGATCCTTTATTGTTATATGACACATTCTGCAAATTGGTTCCTCCTGTCTCATTTAACTGCTGTTTTTTTAAAAAAACGTTATATTCAGAACTGCAGCCTAGCCTAATCTGACATGAAGAATGCAACTCAATGCAGTAAATTTTAAATTTGTGAATAGAATTTCCCAACATGAATAATATAGACAATGCTGACTTCATCAACAGTCCTTGTAAAGAAATGAAATATACAAAAACACTGGAAACTCTTTCCTGTACAACGAATGTAACCAGTGTCATGCAAAATGTGTCAGTATTATTTACAGTTTCTGTGAGAATGCCAATTTTTTTTTCAATTAGCTGCTGTGCAAGGTGTAAAGACATTACAATGTCAAATGTATATTTGAAGTTTTAAAAGATTTTCCACTTCTAGCTTCCCACTATACTGCTGTGCCAGACCAGGGGAGCTTTCTTCCAAGTTCTGGCCAATACTTGTCCTTTCACCAAAAAAATAGATGATCCAGTCGTTAATGGTTATTTTACATATGAACATATGAATTATGAGCAGGAGTAGGCCACTCTGTCCCTCGAGCCTGCTCCGCCGTTCAATAAGATCATGGCTGATCTGATTGCAACCTCAACCCCACATTCCTGCTTACCTCAATATCTTTTCACCCCTTTGTAAATTATGGGCAGATTTTTCCGGTCGGCAAGCAGGGGACAGGGTCCGCTGGCTGACGCGGGGTGAACGTCGGTCGTGCGTCCCTACGTCAGCCCGTGTCACTTAGATTCTCAGTTCGGGGGACGCGAAGCTGCATGCCCACCGGCCTGTCAACGGCCTATTACGGCCATTAAAAAAGTAATTGAAATGATTAGTGGACCTGCCTGTCCAACCTTAAGGATTGCGGGCAGGCGAAGAGCCCAGGCGGCCTTCAGCAAAAACATGAAACCTCATCCACAGGCGGGATGAGGTTTCATGAGGGTTTTAAAATTTGTATAAAATGTTTAAATCAAAGAAATTGACATGTCCCAGCTCACATGACAGTGCCACATGAGGGGACATGTCAGGAATATTTTTTTCTGCCTTTGATGAACTTTTGAACCTTGAGCTGAACTCCCTGAGGCAGCACTTTGCCTCAGGGAGATCTGCACTCTCATGCGCAAAAGAGCGCACTCCTGGCTCAGGGGATTCCCCCCTGCCCCCTCGCACAGGGAGCACACAGCGCTTCCTGGTGCACGTCACACTGGGCGGGCCTTAATGAGCCCACCCATGTAAAACGGCGGCACGCCCCCAATTGGGGGCGCTGATCAGGAACCCGCCCGCTCATGCCTGCTCCCGCACAACCCCCTCAATGGGAGGAAAATGCTGCCCCACAAATCTATCTAGCTCTGCCTTAAAAATATTCAAAGGGCAGGTATTTTGCCCTTGGCGGGGGTGATCAGCGGGGATGGGCGGGGGCAGTCGGGAAGCCGACTGATGCCCGTGATCGCCCCTGCACTGTGATTTCACGCGGGTGGGCCAATTAAGGCCTGCCCTGCATGGATCGAGAGTGGCAGTGCTGGGCCCTGCCTGTGCAGGCAGGGGGAGAAGGGAGAGCCAGGCCTAGTGCGCAGTTCGCGCATGGTCAAGAATGAGTGCTTAAATCTCCCTGAGGCACGGAGCTGCCTCAGGGGGATTGAAGCACTGTGTAAAAAAAATGAAGAGAATAAAAATTTAATAAAACATATCCCCTCGTGTGACTGGGATGAGCTGGGACATGTTTTTAATTCAAAAATAAAGTTCTTATTTAATGTTTATTTGCTTTCGGAAACCTCATCCCGCTTGTGGATGAGGTTTCCTAAAAACTGTAAAGGCAGCTTGGCCTTTCCACCTGCCTGCCAACCGTTAGGTTGGATGGGCAGCGTAAATTTGAATTTAATTAGATTGTTAATGGCCTTAATAGGCCTTTTAATTATCGGCGGGCATGCAGCCGATTCTGGCGCACGCCCGCCGAATGAAATATCGCGAGACTGCGCGATGATGTCGGGACGCATGCCCAAAGTCATCACGCATCATTTTATGCTTGGGCGTGTCGGACGTGCGCTTGCATACCAAGCGTAATATTCTGCCCAAAGACTCTGTTTACATCACCTTTTGAGGAAGAGTTCCAAAGACACTCTACCCTGCGAGAGAGAAAAGATTCTCCTCCTCTCTGGGCAGAATCATCCCAGATTTGCACTAAGTGATCTAGTGGGCGGGTAAATGATGGGTTTTCACGCCGTATCGTCCTAAACCTGTTGCATTAGTTATGCATTCCCGGGAACCACACCGTTTCAATGGTGGACAGGCTCTCATATGCTCGCCACGCCATCACCTTGCTGCTTCATCAAGCTGGATACCATATTTAAAGTACAGCCGTGCGCACACATCACAGTGCTTACAACCCATGACGACTGCAGGGAAGATGTCCACAAAAGGCAAAATGACTGCAGCACCCAGGTTTAGTGACGTGTCATTGGAACTCTTGGATGCCGTGGAGGCCCGCTGCTCTACACCCACTCTGGCTGCAGGATGGGCAATGGTGTGACCAACCAGTCTTGGGAGGAGATGGCAGTAATGATCAGTGCCAATGCTGCACAGAAGAGGTTGGCCATCCAATGCAGATAGAGGATGAATGATCTCATCTGTGCAGCCAGGGTATGGCAACCATCTCATCACTCTAAACTCACACACTCAAGCCCATCACACATTCACTGGCACTTCACTCACAGGCAGCTCAAGGGACATCATCACCCATTCTGTCACACATAACCTCACATGTCCACCTGGCCTCATCTCCTTTGGAGACTGCCTCCTCAGCCCTCACCATCTTGAGGCCACTTGCACAGATCAACACGTGCCCCCACACACACGCCCTGGGTTACCCTCCTCCCCCAGTACAGTCCTTGTCCTGCAGCCTCTTCCCTTGCCTGAGGCCACTTCCCCCCTTCACCTAGTAAGCCCTTGCCCTGTTGGTGTGCTTTCCTGCCAATGTGGGCGGATAATAATGATATGCTGCTGTATTACAGTGAGGTTCCTGATGTCCGATGGCAGAGAACATGGCCCGCCATCGGTGGGCTGTATGGACGATTGCAAACTGGTTTTGCACCGTCATGAAACCGATCGGCATATATTGTCCACTCACACCACTGAACACGCCCAACGCTGGTGGGCAAAGAAAATCTCAGCCTCTGTCTTAAATGAGCGACCCCTTATTTTAAACAGTGACTCCTAGTGCTAGATTGTCCCACAAGGGGGAACATCCTCTCTACATCCACCTTGTCAAGACCCCTCAGGATCTTAAAGATTTGAATCAAGTCACCTCTTACTCTTCTAAATTCCAGTGAATGCAACACTAACCTGTCCAACCTTTTCTCATAAGAACCTGCCCATTCCTGGTATTAGTCTAGTAAACCTTCTCTAAACGGCTTCTAATACATTTACATCTTTCCTTAAATAAGGAAACCAGTACTGTATACAATACTCCAGATGTGGTCTCACCTGTGCCCTGTATAACTGAAGCATAACCTCCCTACTTTTGTAATCAATTCCCCTCACAATAAATTATAACTTCTATTAGCTTTCCTAATTGCCTGCTGTACCTGTATACTAGCCTTTTAAGATTCATGTACTGGGACACCCAGATTCCTCTGAATCTCAGAGATCTGCAATCTCTCACCATTTAGATAATAAGCTTCTTTTTGATTCATTCTGTCAAAATGAGCAATTTCACGTTTGCTCACATTATACTCTATTTGCCTGATCTTTACCCACGCATTTAACCTATCTATGTTCTCCTCACAATTTACTTTCCTACCTATCTTTGTGCCATCAGCAAATTTAGCAGCTATTCCTTTGGACCCTTCATCCAAGTCATTTATAAACATTGTAAAATGTTGAGGCTCCAGCACTGATCCCTGTGGCAAACCACTCGTCACATTCTGCCAACAAGAAAAAAGACCCATTTATGCCAACTCTGCTTCCTGTTAGCTAGCCAATCTTCTATCCATGCCAATATGTTATGTCCTATACCATGAGTTTTTATTTTCCACATTAACCTTTGATGTGGCACTTTGTCTAATGCCTTCTGGAAATCTAAGTACAGCACATCCACTGGTTCCCCTTTATCCACAGCACATGTGACTCCTCCAAAGAACTCCAATAAATTGGTTAAATATGATTTCCCTTTCACAGAACCATGTTGACTCTGCCTGATTTCCATGAATTTTTCTAAGTGCCTTGCTATAACATCTCTAATAATAGCTTCTAACATTTTCCCTATAGCCCCCTAAAAATGGATAGGTTTGGGTTGGATAAGAAGTTAAAATTTTAAATATTTCAAAAAGGACCATTCGCATCTTGAACCCACCCACTCCTGGTTTTAATGGAGGTGGGCGATCAATTTGCTCTCAGGAGGTAAGTCAGCTGGTAATAGCTTTTAAGGAGGCTTTGTGCCTCCATTTCCTCAGGCTTTCTATTTTTATTACATTACCTGCAGGTTTCCCAGGCCCCAGGACACCTGACAGGTAAAAGAAAGAAAGAAGCTCACCAGCTTCCAGCTTCATAATCATTCCTAATAGGGCTACAGACTAAGAGCTGGAAGGAGGGATTATATTGGATAGCTCTTCCTTAGCCAGCACAGAAACAATGGGCTAAATGGCTTCCTACTGTGCCATCAATCTTCCTATGGGCAGAATTTTACGCCGGAGGGATTTTACAGTCCCATCAAAGTCAATGGACTTTTGAATGGATTGCCACATTTTACGGTCCTACCCCTGTTGTGATGGGGCCATAAAATTCTGCCTTATGTTTTGAAGGGAAAGATCCATAAAATAAGCACAATTCCAGCACTACTTGTGCTCCAGAATGAGCAGGAATGCTTCCCCAAGCCAAACAAGCACACCTCCTTCCCCATCCACCATTTAAACTTCCTGCAATCTCTGCCCATCTTCACAGTCTCCCCCCCTCCCTACGACATCTCCCCACAACCACCACTTTTCCCTCTCATACCTCGCCACAATTTCCACCCCCTTGCCATCTCTCTCCTCCCCTCATCCACCACTGAGTCCAATCACCCCTTGCCTCTCTACTTGTTTTCTGCTCTTTAGCTGCAGCCTAGTGCCACAGGCAGCTGGTTGTCAAACAGAAAATTTGCAGAAAATATTTAAAATGCATCATGCTGTTAATATCTTGCCTTTCTGCGTTGTGCAAAACTCCTCCCCCACATTGACTAGATATTATATAGTTTGCAACTAATACACTAAGCTACAGAAAAGGGTATTCCCTATTAACTTCCTAACACAACTGAAAACCCATGCCACGTTTATACATTACACCGCACTCTCAGTAGAAATGTAGTCTGGTCCTCAAGTTTCTCCCAGCTTTAACAAGATCTGTACTCCCTGCCCCACCATCGGAATCTTCCAGTGTCCTTTTAAACAAAATCCACTTCACTAAATCTTTTTGAGCATACTCGAATGTACTTCCAGTAGCAGAGCAGCCATTGGTAACTCTGAGTACTCAACTATCCAAAAATTTGTTTCTTTGAACAGGAAATCCATCCTCACCAGCACGCTGCATGGAGGTTAACCTGAAAACCGCACTTTTTTCCTGCTTGGAAGAACACACCTGTAGTGGGTCATCTTCCACAGAGCTCTCTGACTGATTTTGCATGTCTGTGAATCTGTACACAGCATGAACAGCTGCCTGAAGCTCTGAAGAAGGGTTATACAGACTTGAAACGTTAACTCTGTTTCTCTCTCCACAGGTGCTGCTAGACCTACTGAGTTTTTCCAGCATTTTCTGTTTTTGTTATCAGATTTCCAGTATTTTGCTTTTATCTTAAGAACAGTTACTTCCTTTTTTCTGTCCAGGTATTAAAACTTGTACCTTACTTTCAACAAGTTTTGACCTAAGCACTTGCCCTCACAGCAACCAGGTCACGTGGGCTTGTCTCTAGCCAGATTTAGTATGAGGTCAAACCCCTCTCTCCAAACTATTCCATTTTACCTTGAATTAAAGGAGATGGTATAAAGTCCAGAGGTCATAAACCAAGCTTTTGGACATCTGTCCTAATATTAATTTTCATGGCTTAATATCTAATTATGTTTAATAACGCTTCTATGGAATTCTTTAAAATGTTTTACTATTTTAAGGGTGCTATCTAAATACAAGTTGTTTTTGGATGTTATAGACATGTTTCTTCACCTCGTCCAGAACAGTAGAACCAGAGGATATCAGCTTCACGGGAAGGGGGCAGGGAGTAAATTCAAAACTAATCTGTTTGAGCAAGTGGTCATTCTAACAAACTGATTGCCTTGGAGGGTTAGTGTTGATTAATTAATATGCAAATTAGTTATATTTCTTTCATTTGATTTACAGTATATAAGTAAGTTGAGAAATTACTTGGTGAATGCAGGAAGAAAAAGGTGATGTGGGCCTATAGTTTCCAAAGCTCTCCATTACTGGGGTATTCTTTCCATTCACCTCTGGATCTGTTGAGGACTAATTGAAAGAGATGGATTGGTATTATTAGTCATCAATTCCATTATTGTACTATGCAACAATCAGGATGGCAGAAGACAATCTTAGTTGCCAATTAAGCAATGTTTAGTCAATGTTGTTTTTAGTTTGTTTATTACAGTATAAGTCTTAAAAAATGAAAATTTTTTGCATGATTCTTCGCATTGCTCACAGGGAAATTCATAACCCATTTTAAAATAATCAATCTCTAAAGGGGTCGTAGCACTTGGACAAAGTAGTAGGTTTTAAGGGGCATTTTAAAGGAGGGGAGAGAGGTAAAGGGGTGATGTTTAGGAAGATAATTCCAGAGCTTAATGTCTAGGCAGCTGAAGGCATGGCCATCAATATTAGAGCAATTAAAATCAGAGCTGCATAAGAGGCCAGCATTAGCAGCCTACTCAGAAGGTTGTAGGGCCGAAGGAGGCTACTTGTTTAAGGAAGGAGGAGTGCAGCCATGAAAGGTTTTGTAATCAAGGATGAGAATATGAAAATTAAGGCATTGGTGGAGCAGGAACCAAGTAGGTCAGCCAGAACAGGAATTTACATTATTAAGCTGTTTTAGAATATTAAAACTAATCATATACTACCTCTCAACCTTCTCTTTTCCAGTGAGAGCATGCCTGATTTAAATAAGCGCTCCTCATAATCTAATCTCTATTTTCCTTTCTTGGTTACTTTCTTCTGCATCCTTTCGATAGTTATCCTGTGGTGACCAGGGCTGTACACAGTTTACTAAGTTCAGTTGCACCAATGATTTATAAAGTAGCAGGATTACAATACTATTTCAGTTTAAAATTGACATTTCAATACATTGCAACATTGATTTTGCTTTACTTGCTGCTACTGTGCATTGTTGCGCTGGTTTCAATTTCTTGTCTTCAGATTTCTTTCATTTTCCATGCGCATTGTTTCTTTCCATTTAATTACTGGTCCTTCCTGCATTTTCTTTCCTCGTATGCACATTTCTCTACATTGAATTTTGTAGTATTAAGGGTTAACAGATGGGAAATGCTAATATATGACATGGATGATGATGTACCACTGACGTCAGTCAATTGTGTTAGACTTTCTCTCTCTCTCATCGTGCCTAGCAGCAACACACCTACTCTGTAACCTGCTTAGATGTAGTACTAATGGACAAGTGTTAAGTAGATACCAGAGTAGGACTACAGTCTGTCTACTAACCAGGCCTAGAGTCCAAGATAGAAGGGCCATTTCAGAACATGATGGGAGCAGTGGAGACATTGATGTAAAAAATACACATCGGTATTACCGAAGGAAGCAGAAGTGAAGACAATGTTAATAGTAGCTCGTAAAAAATATCAGGGCAAGAAGAAGGCACATTGAAGAGAGGCTCTGCCTCAGGACAGGGACTGCTCACCAGGTATGGTCATTATTACCTCTCTTCATTTGACTGCCTCAAGCATCTGCAAAGAGGCGAGCAGTGGGAAACACCATTTTCTCCAGTACTGAGCAGCATCAGGTCTTAACAAAAAGGAGCCAAAGCTTCAAGTCAGTTCCTTTCTTTATGCAGTAGGTCCAGTAGCAGATGATGTTCTCCTAAGGCAAGGGGTTCAGGAGTCCACCATGGACTTTGAGACCATGCTTAAAGCCTTTGACACTTATTTTAGCCCAAAGAAAAAGTCAGTAATTTAACGAGCGTGTTTTAATCAGCAGTTGCAACGACCCGGGAAATCAATTGAATTATTTCTAACTGACCAATATTGCCTAGCTAGTTCTTGCAGATACAGGGCACTGAAGGATGAACTAATCCATGATTGCATAGTTATGGGTGTCTGAGATGAAAAACTGACTTTCTGCAGACCAAAGATGATCTTACTTTGGATCAAGCAAGGCTTCACATGACACCAGAGATTGGGTAGGCCCACGAGCAGTGGCCCCATCCATATGAAAGCCTGCCAAACCAACCATAATGGCAGGAAACTCCACACCAGCAGCCATTTTGAGATGCTTGCATTATGGCACAAAAACCCAGCAGAGATGCCAGGGCTGCCCAGCAGGGGTGCAGGATGCTTCCACTGGGGCAAAACTAGACACTTCAAGTGTTTCTGAAAATCCAACGATTCTAACCAATGTTGAAGACAAGTAAGTATTTGTGAAACACATTCCATCCAGTAATGGAAAGTACAGAAAAAAAACAAAATTACAGAGTTCCTAAGGGAAGTTGATAGTCTTAATCCAGACTATTGGTCAATTATAGTCCAAGTTCAAAGCTTTGATACTACTTTTAAAATTGATGCTGGAGCTGCTGTGAACAGATTAGCAGATGAGCTTGACTGTCTTCAGCCAATGACCCTTTATCCATTAGACATCAAACTACAAGGTCCAAGCAGCATAGCCCTTCCAATAAAAGGCAGGATTATTGCTCCTCTTAGCTACAAGGCGTGACAGATCGTTAATTCTCTCTATGTTCTTCATATTCAACGTACATCCCTATTGAATGGTGATGTAGGCATACTTCCAAGCATCCTAGAAAAAACAGATGGTGCCTGCCACCTAAACAACTCACTGTCAATTATGCAACCATCTTCAACCTTTTATTTAGAAGCAGCGGAAATTCAGCTTTCGGAAGCTGAGGAAGTTTATACAATCAACAGTAAGTTCCTTTATTTCACAGAGACACCCCCCCACTAGACCCTGGGTAAAGAGTGGAGTTATGATTCTCTCAGTTCTTTATGGAGTAAGGCCAGAGGTGGTGAATACTGAAGGCACTGCAACAAACAGTGACCATCTGTGAAGGAATGCAGCTATAAATATAAAGTTATAAGAGAATCCAGCTTTAAATAAGGAGTTATAAGATTAATAAGAGTGATTCTCCTGTGAGGTAGGGATTAAAAATTAAAAACAAAGTTCAAATTGAAAGCAGAGTTCACCTGCTGGACCAAAGAAAAAGGTTTAAAAAGTTTGTAAACATACCTCGGTATAACTGTACAACAAAAATAAACACACGGCGTTTAAACTTCATAAGGAGCAGCTCCAAGTGCAGATCCCCTGGTGGCTGAGTGTGGTAGCCAGGCCTTGAGCTGCTGTACGGGGAATAGGCTGCAGTGTTGTGACTAACAAACCTGGCCCAAGATTGCAGTGGATGGCTTTAACCCTGGACTGACAGCCTCCAGGAAATCCCTGGTTTCCCTCGGCCAACTGGTACATGAACATATGAATTAGGAGCAGTGGTAGGCCAAGATTGCACCTTGGAATTGCACAAAGGGCCTTCACAGTCAATGGCTTATGTTGGCTATTGTGCCCATCAATGGCATCCTGGTGAATCAAGATTTAATAAATTTTCCACCCAGAGAAAAAAAAAAATCCTGTGAGATATCCTTTAACACAATGCAGTTTTGTAAAACAGGAATCTGGCTTTACATCACCTCAGCAAAGCATTGATAATTTGTAAAACACTGTAATCTAACAATGGATAACCTTGAGAGTCACCTTAAATAACTTGTTAACTGAATCTTGGAAACTGGGTGTTGCAAGGAAGTGATCATTTTCTGTACCTTTCAATATCCTATTTGTTTGAAGGATATTGACGTGAACGAGCATGAGTGCTCAGCTGGTTTTGCTCTATAATTCTAAATTTTGGAAGTACACAGTAGGATATTTAGATTTGTTGGATTCAATCCAGTGTCTCTCAATGTAAAGGTATGCTGCTGTATTGTAATGATGATAGCTTTCCCTTTAATTGGGATAACGGTATCCTTGCTAGACTCAATAGCTTTCTACTCGGTGGTTTAAGGTAAATTAATACTTTAAATGTTGATGGATATCTTAAATATCTCTCTGAAATATTAATAAGACCTGGATTCTCTATTATATATAAATATAAGATTATTTACTTTTCCTAGAACTGTCAATGTTGTATTGAATCACCATCAGACATAAATTTCATGTTTGGTTCTTTAATAAACCTTTATATAATTTAGAAAAAATATTGTCTCATATAGTCTTCTGTATGCAAACTTAAAACCCATCTCCATACACTCTTTATTGGAGAGGTACATTGTTGAAGAGAGGTGTCTGGACCCTTATAATATCCGAGTTGTTGTAATCTGGCAAAAACTTGTTAAAAACGCTTTCTAGAGAATGGTAATAATCTGTAGTGGTCCTTTCCTTTGGGAAGAGCTAGATCAGTTCTTCAGATCCATTTAAGTGTCTGTGGGACCTGTCTTTCTCAACCTCAAGTGAGAGTGATCATCCAAGGAGTATGCCTGATCCAGAATAATCCTAAAAAGGGGATAGGATTATAATCCATTTAACATCCCCATGAAGACCTCCTGGACCTGAGTTGGCTCTTCCTAGACCGTGATGAGGAAGAATCCATTGCAGTACTGAGCGTTCTCTTGGAGGTCGAGGTCCTTTAGGGTGATTTAGTTTTTAGTCCCAGAGGGTCCAAAGGTCGATTATCTTCAGTCTTCTCTTTTGGATCAGTCTTTCATTGTTGTCCTTGCAGTTCTGTCAGCCTGCAACCTACACTCTGCTTCCCTGAAATGCTGACAGCAATGCTGTTAAATCGTTGTCCTGTTCTAGAGATGATGGTATCCTACCAGAAGCAGAAGAGAGCCCTCATGTCTCCAAGACATTTTCCCTAAGGGCTGAAAATATTGTGGGAGATTAAATCCCTCAGGATTGTGACTTGGGGAGGGAAAGATTAGGGGTTGGAGTTGGGTAGAATCTGTAGCTGTAAAAAGGGAGTTACAGAAATGCAAGGTAAATAGTTAAAGATATAGTTAATACTTTATCTTTTTATCTTTTCAGTTAATGGATGCAGCATATGACTTCTCTGTTGTCTTTTTAGAGGAGTCAGATGTGTTTTTAGTGGCTGTACAGCATTCAGATCTTAGATCCACTAAACCTACCAATGTGTTGCCTAGCCTATCTCCTGTTGTCCATGAAGATTCTTCCACAGAGAACACCTTGCCTGAGTCCAAGTCAGAGTCCATAGAGGATCACACTGCTAAAGAACTGTTATGTTCCAGGGGTCAATGTCAATTGACACCCACACTTCAGTCCCAACTGAAAGTTTTCTTCCCTCCTGAGCTGGAGGTCAGCACAAAAGATGCAGCAGAATTTTTAGCACTTCAGAAGCTGCAGAATCCTGTACAGCAATCTTGTCCCTGAGTCAATTGTCTACAGGAAATTATCTCATTACAGAACATGAGGCTGTCTTGTCTCCATATCCTCAGCAATTCTTCCCATTGCAATAATGGAGCAACGTCACACAGAGAAAAATGTGGCTCTCTTACCACTGCCAATAGAATGTAGACAGTCCTCTCGAGCTATCATTGGAAATCAAGTCTCATTCTTTTCCTGACAGTCTTACAGGAATTGGGTTGATTTTTTTCTTTATCATCTAAGTTCATTAAAATCTCGGATCTTCAATGTCTCTTCAGTCATCGATACAGCTGTCAATGATACAGCTGTGACAGTCTTCCCTGGAATTGAAGATCATTCCTCTTCTGAAGGCCTTTCCCTGTGTGCTTTGAAGGAGCAACAAGGTCCTCAGAGTCTCCTGGGTACTTCTCTTTTAGTCCCAGAGGGTCCAAAGGTCGATTATCTTCAGTCTTCTCTTTTGGATCAGTCTTTCATTGTTGTCCTTGCAGTTCTGTCAGCCTGCAACCTACACTCTGCTTCCCTGAAATGCTGACAGCAATGCTGTTAAATCGTTGTCCTGTTCTAGAGATGATGGTATCCTACCAGAAGCAGAAGAGAGCCCTCATGTCTCCAAGACATTTTCCCTAAGGGCTGAAAATATTGTGGGAGATTAAATCCCTCAGGATTGTGACTTGGGGAGGGAAAGATTAGGGGTTGGAGTTGGGTAGAATCTGTAGCTGTAAAAAGGGAGTTACAGAAATGCAAGGTAAATAGTTAAAGATATAGTTTCAAGTTGTTGTTGAAAATAGGATAATGGGGGGGAGGTGTGGTATAAAGGGTTAGCAGGTGGGATATGCTGATGTATGACGTAGATGATGTACCACTGCTATCATTCAGTCATGTGTTAGACTCTCAAAAGAGAGGCAGGTTGGAATCATGCCTAGGGGCAATGTACCTACTCTATAACCTGTTCAGATGTAGAACTAATAAGTAGGTGTTAAGCAGATACCAGAATATGATCACAGTCTGTCTACTAACCAAGTCCCACACCTAGAGTCTAAGATAGAAGGACCACCTTAGAACAAATTTCATCTACTTAATTCCCATATCCCTCCTGTAATGTATCCCATTCTGCTTTGGGGATTGTCACTTTCATTATCTGCAAATTTAGCTTCTCTGCTTGGATCTCCCAATTTGAGATCATTTATAAAGATATTAAGTAAAAGAACTTCAAAGATACTTAATTGGTGGAAAGCGAACCCAGACATTGTGACATCAAGAAAGGCACTTATATAAGTGCAAGTTGTTTCTCTACTTTTTCCCTAGCGAGTTTTATAATTTTAGGCACTAAAGGAAGTCGCCTCACACTGCCCACAAAAAACAAACTCCTCAGTCAACAATAAAATATTTATACTTTTTATACCTTACAATTGTTTATTTTTACAGATGCAACACAGGGTGAATAATGTTGGTTCCCAATTGTTTTAGGTGAGAATAGCTTTTCCAATCCTGATGTTTGAAGGTGCTGGCAATCAAACATTAAGGCACTAAACAGTGTTCACAAAGTTAATAGATACATTAGCCTAGCTCAGTTGGTAGCACTCGTACTTCAGAGTCATAAGGTTATGGGTTCAAATTCCATGTCAGAGAGCGGAGTAAAAAATCTAGGATTGCACTTAAGTGCAGGAGTGCTGCACTGTTGGAGGTTCTGCCTTTCCAACGAAGAAATAAACTGAGGTCCCAACAGCCCTCATTAGCGGAAGTGAAAGCACTATTTAAAGTAAGGGAATTTTTCCATTGCCCTGGTCAACATTTATTCTGAAACTAACATTAGTAAAAATTGATTATCAGGTCATTGATTCTTGTGGTTCCTTATATTACTATATTAAAAAGCTATGAAACACTCAGAGTGGTTGTGAAAACTACTAGATAAATGCCAATTCTTTCATTCTTTAGCTATTACAATGTGATATAAACTAAAATTAAAATATTAAAATATGGTATTAACAATGGCCCGTAACTTCCGAGCTCCCCAATGTCGGATTTGGGGGCTATGCCAAAGATGCTCTGGGGAATCCCTTTGCAAAATTCCCAGGTAAGGGTTTACACGACAATTGCCCAGAAGTGCACACTTTTTCTGGACAATTGTGCTGCGCTGGGAACCATCTGAAAATGCGGTTTAAATCGTTACCTTCGGATGGTTCCACCAGAGTTATACCAATAGTTACTCAGACAAAGTTAGAAGAATTAAAACCTCTACTAACTTCTGAGTAACTATTGTAAAGACCCAGACTAACTCCACGGGACACCCCAGCTCCCAACCTCCAAACTCCCCAAACCTCCAACACCACCCCGCACCCCGCCACACCCCCAGCACCGCGGACCTCTGACTGACACCCCCCTACCCACCTTGGACCTCCAACCAATGCTCCCACTCCCCCGGAGAACCCCTGGATACCCCCATCCCACAAATCCTATGCACTTACCTTAGACATTTATCTTCCCCTCACCTGTCAATTTCCCTGGCCCTTTAAACTTACCTGCTTTATGGCAGCAAGTGCGGTAACAAAGGGGGCATTGCCTCCTTGAATACACTGGAGCTACACTTCGCTGGGGCCTGCAAAGAGTCTTTCAATGCATGCTCCAAGCAGCTCCGCAAACCAAGTGGCAACATAATTTTCAAGACCAGCTATGTAGGTATTTATTTCTTCTAATTCCTGCGGGCCAGCACTTTCTGATGCTAGTCGGTGGTTATGGCCCAATGAAAATAAAATTCTGCCCAAAATAGTTTCAACTGCATTTCTGAAATGTATTTACCATTACAATACAAAAGTTAGATGAACTAAATTCCTCCATTTATTTTGCAAAAAGATACTAGAATCTGCAAATACCAAACACCCAGTTTAATCAGAGCTGGCATTGGTTTGCCCACTCCGAGCAGGTAACAAATGTTATGTTGTAGCTTTTGGCCAATGATCCCATTACACACAGAGACAATAAATAGTATTGCACCTGCCCTCACCCTCCTCCTGTTCTTAGTCAAATCTGCTTGGCTGTATTCTTTCTTTTTTTCCAAACCACAGAAGCATAAGCTTTTAGCTCCCTTGTGTATAGCTGGTGCTGAATAATTCATGACATCCAGGCCTCCGCTGTATACATTTTTCATTAGCTATTTGGCAGCAGATACATTTTGCAATCCATCAGGCTGTGACTCTGGACAGCACTGGGCTCCCCTATGGGTTCAGGGATAGTAATGTCACAATAAAACAAGGCCAAAGACTTTTGTTTCTTTGGCAGTGAATTGACAACTTCCACTCATACATTCTGAGGTACACACTGAATATATCTTTATGTGCTATAGACTTGCACCACATGGCTATCAGTAGTAAGAAATAAAATATTTGTAGCATTTTTATTAGCCTATTAAAGCTACTTGATATAATAATAATTTTGGAGCACTCAAAGAGATGAAAAGGACGATCAAGGTTGTTATTGTAGTCACATGCTATATTGTTAAGTTTAACATAAAATCATTGTGCCACTTTTTTTTTGCAAATGCATTGCTACAATATGTCACCATCAATGTAACATCACTAATGTAGAAATTTTAAGAGTCCATCACCCATAAATAGTAGCGATGAGGAAGAATGAAAAAAATATGATATATATGTAGGAAGGGCTGATTGAGAATTCATATCATTGGCCTTGTGGGTTTGTCATACCAGGATTAAGAGTATAGTTGACAAAAAATTCATTAAGTAGTACCTGAAATAAGACCATTGATTCTTTGGCCTGGATCTTCGCTTCCAGCTGGAAAGTCCAGTCGGGAAATTTTCCGACTCGCTGGACCTGCCTCGGTAAAATGTACCCCAAATTGCACCTCTGAGGGTAGGGGAGCAGGATAGAGTCAGGCCTGTCAACTACAGAAGCAGAGCATAGGTGGCCCGGGGGCATGCAAGTGCAGAGGCAGGCTGCTTATAAGGGCTGCCTCAGTTCCCTGGGACTTCATCCTAGTTGTTTTAGAAGATATCATGCCCTCATACCCCCTCACTCCCCACCCACCCCCATGACCCCTCATACCTCCATGCAACTCAATGCCAACTCATGACCCCCACCAATCCTCACACCCCCTCATACCCTCCACACTACCTCTGTAACCAACTATCCAGTATGCACCAAGGGCAAACTTCATGTGAAGACGAAAACAAATTCTTAAAAATATACATGGCTCTCACTCATACACACTTGTTAGTGGAAAAATCCATTCAAAGATTTCAAATCTCAAGTGGTTGATCTCTTATAAAAAAAAACTTCCATTCAGACACCACATCAAAGACAGTTAATCCTTTAATAGCCTCTTTAAACAGTCAATCAAACTGTGAACTCAGAAACCGCTGATGAGATAATTTTAGTTTTTGAAACTCAGCCAAGCTTTTACAATAACATAATAATAGTCCTTGGAGAAATGTCAAAAAAGAACTCTGTTGAAACTATACCAGCAGATGCTATTGTTTTCTTCTAAGCTGCAACAGATGGCCTGTCAATCAAAGCAGTCCAGAAGAGGGTTTAAAAAAAAACACTCAGTGGCAGTTTTTGCTTTTCTTTAAGTTTAAAGAGCAGAAAAAAAAACTTCACATCATGACAATTACAGTATGGATTTTATCCACCCTACATGAGAGTTTATGTCTATTCTATCAATTTATGACTCCCACACTGTGGGTTAAGGCGCTTTCAACAACCAAAACGGGGCCTGTTTGAACCATCACTGAGTTCAAGTGGCCCCACTTAGTTTGGTTTCCCATGAATCACACCCCACCTCTTGCACCTACCAGCAACAGTTGGACCTGATGGTAATAGGTTTCGGACTTCTGCATTCGGATCCCAACTGCTATTTTTAAAGGTCCATAGAGGTCTCCACAACTCTGCAAAAATCCATCCCTTTGACTCCAAGAAGGTTATGGGGCTAGCGATATGCAAGGCCATGACTGATTGAGATTGGAGCATGGCCACTGAATTACTTTTTAACTACAATTTGGAATGTGTGTCCACTAGACATTTGGCTAATTTGTCAAAAGGTACTAAGAATATTTTTGGGAAACTCTTTATTTGTTCATGGGCCCTGCCAATATTCGCATTTAGTGACCATCTCTCACAACCCTTGAAACAGTGGCAGTGCACCACCTTCTTGAACTGCTGCAGTTGGTGTGGTGTAGTCACACTCATGGTGTTGTTAGGAAAGGGGTTCCAGGATTTTGGCCCCATGACGATGAAGGAACAGTGATATATTTCTAAGTCAGGATGGTGGTAATTTGGAGGAGAGCTTGAAAATGGTGCTGTTACCATGCATCTACTGCTCTTGTCCTTCTAGGCAGTCGATGATAGATATGAGTTTGAAAGATGCCCTTGAAGAAGCTTTGGTGAATTGTTGCACTGCATCTTGTAGATGGTACACATTGCTGTCATGTTACAATTGTGGTGGATAGGGTTAATGTTGAAGGTGGTGGATGAGTTGCCAATCAAATGGACTGCTTTGTCATGGATGGTGTTGAACTTCTTGAGAGTTGTTGGAGCTGCACTCATCCACGCAGGTGGATGAGTGACCTTAGCCTTGCAGATGGTGGACAGGCTTTGGGAAGGAGGTGAGTTACTCACCACAGAATTCCATCTCTGACCTGCTCTTGTGACCATATTATGTATACAGCTGGTCCAGTTAAGTTTCTGGTCAATGGTAACCCTCAGATGTTGCTGGTGAAGTATTCAGTGATGGTAATGCCATTGAACGTTCAGACAAAGTAGCTAGACTCTCTCTTGTTGGAGATAGTTTTTGTCTGACACTTGCATGGTGCCAATGTTACTTTCCACTTATTTGCCCAAGCCTGAATTCTAAATCGTGCTGCATGTGGGAATGCTACAGTATCCGAGGAGTCTTGAATGATACTCTTTTCGAGTTATCAACAGTCACAGATTGCAACTCTTTTGAGTACAATCACAGTTCTTGGTTTCCAGGAGTGGGACATGAACCCACAACCCTCTGATTCAAAGGCGAGGGTGCTATGAACTGAGCCACAGCTGACACCTGAACACTGTGCAATCATTGGCAAACATCCCCACTTGTGACATTATGATGAAGTGAAGTTCATTGATGATGCAGCTAAAGGTGGTTTGGGCCTAGGATGCTACCATAAGGAACTCCTGCAGCAAATTCCTGGGATTGAGATGATTGGCCTTCGAAAACCATAACCATTTTCCTTTGTGCTAGGTATAACTCTAGCCAGAGGGGAGTTTAACCCTCGAGACCCATTCACTTCAATTTATCCAGGACTTCTGGATGCCACACTCAATCAAATGCTGCCTTGATGTCGTTCCCTTCTTACCTCTGGAATTCAGCTCTTTTTTTTAAGTTTGGACCAAGGCTGTAATGAGGTCTGGAGTTAAGTCATGACAGAACCCAGACTGAACATTGATAAGCAGGTTTTGAAAAGTAAGTGCCAGTTAAATTAAATCAAAAAAAAGAGATTGGCTAAATTCAGAGTTCACCTGTGTTCACTAGGGGAGAAATTCAACTTATGTAGCCTATTTTGCACTTACAAAATGTATTTAAGGCCTATAAAGTTTGTATTATGATCTTTCATGCCCAATCAGAACCAGAAATTCATGAATGTCATACCGTCTTGAGAACATTTAGTCATTCAGGCTGAGCACATGAAACAGCTTATTTTTAACGGCTTAGTTTTAAAAATGGGATGGTCCTACACTGGTTATAGGACACTGAATGTAAAACTCTGGACCAAATAGGTGGAACTTGTACTGTGCAAGTTCCACCATAATTGTACCAGGTACTGAGTAGGCTAATCAGCAGTTCTTAAAAGGAGCCATTGGAGGGTGCTTAACAGAAGGCCCCGAAAAATATCCAATTCTAGGAGGATCAAGAATATTCCTCCATAGTGCAAAAATAAACACTGGGCGGATGCCAGCGCATCATGATTTCCCCTCTGCACTGGGATTGCCTATCCCTACCTCAGGTTTGACTTGCCAGCCAACTGACTTTTGAGCACAAGTTGAATTTCTACCCTCACATCTCCTTTTCAATAGGTACAATAGTTTCTTCAGAATCCACACAGTGAAACCTCGCTGTAGTTGATGATATTCCTGCAACATATATTCTTTCTGTATCATAAATCACTATAAGTAAAATAACTATGCCACATCTTGCTCATGGAGCCTGCTTCTTGAACAAAAACATCAGAATGCTTTCTTGAGTAATACATTCTTTTTAAGACCAAATGCTGTCACATCAGAACCTTGATATCACCATATTGGAATGATGATATGCACCCAAAGGCAATCAAACGTACTTCAGAGCAAATCTAAAAAGATTGTAAACTTGTCATTCTGAAGCATGTTCATCCTGACCCGAGGTCGGAACTTGTAAGTAACCTGAAAGATCATATAAACATACCAGTAAGAAGATTAAGAGAGCTAAAGTTGCTGACTACAGTGAGTTTTTTTGTACTGTCATGAAAAATGTATTGGGTTACTTAAATTGTTTTACTAAGAATGGAGAGTACTGAATATATATAAAAAATGTAGTTAAAAAACATTGCTCATTTTTCATAGGTAATTATTTAAATTTTATTTTTCATTTTAATTCTTCACTGGTGTTATAATAACTTGGTTATACAAATGTTCTAATTACATTGCATCAGAATTTATATATGCTTCTTTATGTAACTATTAATGTTTCATATCAATTTGGGTACATAGTTAATACAGAAATACATAGATTTTAATTTAGAAACATTGCTGAAAAGCAAGGCCTGTCACGGAAGCTTTTCATCAAACACAAGAATGCCAAATTTCAAAAGTTTTCAAAATAATTTCAAAGCGAGAACCAGGCTGAATGTAGAAGGTACAGAGGGGAAGTGAAAAAGCAAATAAGAGAAGCTAAGAGAAAGTATGAAAAAAGACTGGCAGCAAACATAAAATGGAATCCCAGAATCTTCTATCGGCATATAATAGTAAATGGGTGGCAAAAAGGAGGAGTGGGGCTGAGTAGGGACCAAAAAGGGGATTTATGCATGAAGGCATGAATAGCTGAGGTATTAAATGAATGCTTTGTCTCTAGGTCATGGTGAAATAGGATGTAATTCAGACACTTGAAGGGTTTAAAGCTGATATGGAGGAGGGATTGGATAGGTTGTCTGTACTTAAAGTTGATAGGGAACCAGGACCAGATGAGATGCAATCAAGCATACTGAGGGAAGTGAGAGTGGAATTGTGGAGTCACTGGCCATAATTTTCCAGTCTTCCCTAGACTCAGGGGCGGTACCAGAGGACTGGAGAATTGCAAATGTTACACCCTTGCTCACAAAAGGGTGTAAAGATACACCCAGCAACCACAGGTCAGTTAGTTTAACTTTGGTGTTGGGGAAGCTTCTAGAAACAATAATTCGGGACATAATTAATAGTCACTAGGGCAAATGTAGATTAACAGCGGAAAACCAGCGTGATTATTTTTAGGGCAAATTGTGTTTAACTAACTTACCTGAGTTGTTTGAAGAGATAACAGAGGGTTGATGAAGGTAATGCTGTTGATGTTGTATGCATGGAGTCCCAAAAAAGCATTTGATGCAGTGTCACACAACAGGCTTGTGAGCAAAGTTCTCACTCATGGAATAAAAGGAACCATGGCAACATGGATATAGAATTGGCTAAGTGACAGGAAGCAGAGGAGTGATTAATGGATGTTACTCGTGCTGGAGGAAGGTTTGTAGTGGAGTTCCCCGGGGATTGGTGTTGAGACCCTTGCTGTTCCTGATAATACAATAATGCCCAGACCTTGGCATAGAGGGCACAATTTTAACATTTGTAGAAGATACAAAACTTGGAAGCATTATAAAGCATGAGGAGGATAGTGTACAACTTCAAAAGGACAGGGACAATTTGGTGGATGGGTGGACAAGTGGCAGATGAAATTCAATTCAGACAAGTGTGAAGTGACTCATTTTGATAGGAAAAGCATAGGGAGACAATGTAAAATAAAGGGTATAATTCTATAGGTAAGTGCAGGAGCAGTGGGATCTAGTTGTATATGTGCATAAATCATTGATGGTGGCAGGTGAGAGAATGGTTAATGAAGCATATTAATGGCTTTATTAATGGGGTACAAGAGCATGGAGGTTTATGTTCAACTTTTATAAACCATTGCTTCAGCCTCAACTGGAGAACTGCAGTTCTGGGTGCCATACTTTAGGAAAGACATGAAGGCATTAGAGAAAGTGCAGAAAATATTCACAAGAATGGTTCCAGGGATGAGGAACTTCAGATACATTGATATATAGGAGAAGTTGGGACTGTTTTCCTTGGAGAAGGGAGGTTGAAAGGAGATTTGATAGAGGTATTCAAATTATGGGGTGGGGGGTGGGTATGGACAGAGCAGATAGGGAGAAATTGTTTTCACTTGTGGAAGGACTGATAACAAGAAGGCACAGGTTTAAGCTAATTGGCAAAGGAAGCAATGAAGGCATGAGGAAAAACTTTTCATGCAGTGAGTGGGTAAGATCGAGATTGTGCTGTCTGAGAGTGTGGTGGAGGCAGGTTCAATTGAGGCATTCAAGGGAGAATTGGATTATTATCTGAAAAGGAAGAAAGTGCAGGGTTCCAAGGAGAAGGCAGGGGAATGTCACTAGGTGCATTGCTCATTCGTATGCTGGTGAACACACTTCAGGCCAAATGACCTCCTTCTGTGCTCTAACAATTCTGAGATTCTGTGACCATGAAACTAGCCCTGATAGATGTACACTTTTTTTTCATTTAACTCCATAAATGGTAAATACCATGGCACAAACCAGGGCATTGAAACTAAGCCGAATCATCAGATTTATTTGCTGTTCACAAAAGCAGAAAGACATAAAGAATTGCATCAAGTACATTATTTCAAAAATAACAAAAATAGAGCGAGTTCACAAGGGTTAGAATGCCTTCCTATATTACAATTACAACACTTCAAAAGAACTTCATTGGTTGTGAAATGCTTTGGGTATCTGAAGTCATGAAATGTGTTCTTTAAATGCAAATCTTTATTTCTTGCTTTATTTAAAAGATGTTTAATAATTAGCAGGATTTTTGATGTAGTAATCTGGCGTGATATCGGGCTGCATTTTATGGCGCACACAGGGCCCTGCTGCAAGAGTCTGCCGACAGCTGACGCACCGAAAGTAAGTCAGCCCCGCGGCCATAACATGCTAACAGCAGACGAAACAGGCCCAGCATGGGATTTCAGCCCTCAGTGGGAGGATGCGCTGCCTTCGAGAGCTGCCAGCCAATCTAATCGGCCAGCAGCTCCAGCAGTCCTGGCAGCACCAGCACAGAGCAGTGGGTGCTGCTGGGACTGCAAGCAGGTCCATGTGGAAAGCAGCCATGGTGTCCAGACTGTGTCCATACAGGAAGATAGCTCTACTCCATATTGGGCAAATCAAAAACTCTACCATGCTGATTTTTCAGTAGCACTGTTTGGAGATTCTTAGCTGGTGGGTTTCCACGTGTATCAGACAACTGTTTGATCAGAAGAGAAATCAATGTCTGTCAATGTTCCAATTAGCAAACAGTTTGAAACAGATTGCTGCAGGCAGGTAGAATTCTATTCACAGAGACTGAATACTACTCTATATAAAATTATTCTGAACCTGAATGAAGTTATGCTTTTTCATCAATCTTAAATTACAAGGACTCTGAGATAAGTTCTCCCAAATAACAATGTTATTTTCATGATTTTAAAAAAATTATTTGTTCATGGGATGCAGGCATCGTTGGCTAGACCAGCAGTTATTATCCATCCCTGTGTAGGAAGTAAGCAAACTACAACAAACAAAAGAACTTAAATTGGGACTAAAGTTTTATGTAACTGAGATCTTCAATTCTTTACAAAAGGGGAAGGTTCGGAATGTTGCTTTTATCTAAAAAAAAACAATGTATTTTTATATAGCATCTTTCATAAGTTCGGGTCATCCTAAACTGCTTCACAACTAATGAATGATATTTGTCGGGTAGTCATTGTTAAACAGGCCAACAAGGCAGCCAATATGATGCACTGCAAGGCCTCAAAAACAGCAATGGCCAGTTAATCTGTTTTGATGGGACAAACGTTGGTCTGGATGCTTGAAGAGCTGGCTCGCTCTTTGATTAATGTTATAAGAACATTTATGTTCACTGAAACAAACAGATCACACTTCTGACAATGCAGCACCTCCTCATAGTACCACATTAAAATGTCAGCCTACATGTTATGCTCAAATCCTGGAATGGGACTTTAGTCCCATAACTTTCTGACTCGATCGGCGGGACTTTCCGCATCCGCCCGCCGCCCTGATCTTCCGCAAATCAATGGACTTCTGGCTGGGACGTCGCCTCGCCCAAGGTGGGCCCGCCCATGACGGGGCCGGAAAATCCTGGCCGATAAATGGAGTCCTACCATTAAATCAAATTGAGACTAATCTGTTATATCTTGTGAGGAGTGCTTGGGAAAAGGGCATCTCCAATCCAGACATTTAATACCGATATGATGTGACCTTCTGGCTGATATCTGCAGAACCGTTTAAAGTTCAAACTTTTATGTTCAAAATATTATAATTTTGAACCGTCTAAGCCTAACTTCAAAACATACAATTCTATGTTAACTTTATTGTAAATCTAACATATTCTAGTGAACTCTTTTGGTGCAGTTTGATGAAGCACCAACACATTCAGAGTGAAATGAAAATAGATAGAATCATTGCATGATTGTGCATAGATTGGTCCAAATCTTCTGGTTTCTGGATGGTTGTGCCCCTGAAGATGCACTGGGAAACCCCTTGGAAGTCCCCATGCACTGACTACATGGGAACTGCTCGGGAAGTTTCAACTTCCGTTGAGCAATTACCCTGCGTCTGCATCCCTCAGAAACTCTGATTTAAAGCCGGAGATTTCAGATGGTTCCAACTTACTTAGCAGAATAGTTATCCAGGAAAAGTTAGAAAGATTAAAACCAGTTCTAACTCCTCGGTAACTGCAGCACTGGCCCCCTGACACTCCCCCACCAATGGATCCTCTGACCATCCAATAACCACCCCACCAATCCCCTGACTACCACCGCCTCACCCCTCGACTACCCTCCCGAATCTCCGGCTAACCTCCCCCAGCCCCTGACTAATTAAATAAGAGTGGCAATCGAATGGTGATTGCCACATTACTCTGTGGAAGATTCAGTCCATTGAGTTCATAATCTTATCCAAGGCTGGCACAGCGAAGTACTTAGAGAGGGAGGAAAGGAAGGAAAATAAGGCACTCGTGTCCCTTCTATTATCAGGCTGAAGAGCAGCAGAGGGTCTGATAATCACTTCCACCTTTATAGTTAATGAATAGTATACATTTCTGATAAAAAGCCATCAGCATGAAACAATAACTTTGTTTTTTTTTCTACACAGATGCTGCCAGACCGACTGCGTCTTTCCAGTATTTTCTGTTTTCATTTCAGAGCTGCAGCATCCACAGAATTTTGCCTTAAAGATATGTTTTCTTTGGGAAAATAATACCCTGCCTATCTGAACTGTCAGATCAGGGTTCAAATGTCCAATTCTACAGGGCTCAGTAGCAGCCATGTTATCTTTGTGGTATATGTTTAAATCCAAGTGGCAACTGCGTTCACCTTCGAGTCATATGCATTATAATCTGCAGATTTCTTTTCCAAAATTTCTTACAACTATGCGATAAAGCCCCAAAGGCACAAAACTGAATAAATTGCAATGCAGTCACTCGTGAAGATGATCAAAGTGACCACAGGCCACAAGGAAGCCTGACTGCCAAATTAGCATTAGGAGAGGCATCCATGTGGATCAATGGGTGCCTGCAGTTATTCCCCCTCAACAAAGAAGTATTTTGTTCCTTACCCTTTTCCTTTGATACCGCTTCAATATTGGTTTCTAAGTAATATATGGTTCAAAGAATTTCAAAATATTTCAGTTAAACTTACAAATAACAGTGTCAGTTACTGCTCAATAAAGGAGGTTATTCAATACACAAATAAACTCTGCAAATACCCAAAATGTTTTAAAACAAGGAAATTAAGTTAAATTTGCCTGCTCTACAATGCTATACATTTCAACAAAATCTTAAAAAGCCTTTCACAACTACAAACTCTCATTTGGCTCCAATTATGTCACTAGGAAAACACCAGTTTTAAGCCTAAGCCTACATAGGGAAGTCATGTGGCCTCCTCACCAGACTAACCTGGCAGTTAATAGCTGGAGCCAGAAGAGGCACTGAAAAGTAGGTTAATTTTATTTTGGAAGGGTGAGTGTGAGGGGTTTCCTTGTGAGCCTTCAGGAGCAGGGATGATTCTCTCTCTTCACAGGAAAGCCTTGGACCTATTCTATGTGTCCTTCCTTGTGCTCTGACCACAATGCTCTCCTGACTCCTTGACACTTACAACAACAACTTGTACTTACTTAACATCTTTAACATAATGAACTTCACCAGGTGCTTTAGAGGTGTACTCAAAGGTGAAACTAAAATTCAGCATCAAGCCACTTAAAGGTGTATTCAGCAGATGATCAAAAGCTTGGTTAAAGAGATAGGCTTTAAGGAGCGTCTTCAAGGGGCAGTGAGATGCGGAAAGGTTTAGAGAGGGTATCCCAGAGCTTCAGCTCTTAGTAGCTGAAAGCATGACCATCAAATGGAGCGATGAAAAACTGGGGAAGCTCAAGAGGCCAAAATTGAAGGAGCGCAGATATCTCAGAGGGTTGCAGAAGTAGACAGCAGTACAAAAATAAGAAGGGGCAATTCAACCCTGGAAGGATTTGAAAACAAGATTGAGAATTTTAAAATCAAGGTGTTGCTTCACTGAGAGTCAGTGTCAGTCAGCGAGCACTGGGGGCGATGGGTGAAAGAAGCTTGGTGCCACTAGGAACTATTCTTCAGGACCCTAGTGATTGCTTCCTGACTCCCTAATTTCTCCACCCACTGGCTTGTCAGGTTTTGTGGCCTCTGCAGATGATGTCTGAAAGTTAAAATCTCCTCAGTCTCACGCTGGTGAAGTTTGCCATCCACCTCAGCCCCTGCCCACACTGAACTAAAATCGGAGCCTATCTTTTCAGTTGATCACTTAAGTGCCCCAGCTCACTCCTGCCACTACTTTACCTATAGCAGAGGGAGGCCCAGCCAAGCTGGTGGCCCAGCAGCATTCACTGGGCAAGCTGGTGTCAGGCAAGAGGGAGCTGAGATTCCTTGGGGGATCCCCGGTGCCCATTAGAATTACCCACCCCAAGGTCATACCCTGTTAAGCCCGCACCCTGGACTCCCAAACCCAGCTCCTCACTCTCCTTGGCCCACTTGCTGGGGTGTGCCAGCCAGGCTCTGCCAATACCGTGGACTTACCTGAAGTCTGGTTTCCATAGTTTCTTCTTTGGGGACTGGCTGTGGTCCGAGCAGTGGCCACCACTCAAAACTGGCTGGGACTACAGAGCTGCTGGCCAATTGGGTTGGCTGGCAGTTCTCTTAAGGCGGGATGTCCTTCCCAGATCGGGGCGGAAATCTTGTTCTGAGCCAATTAATGCACCATCAAGCATATAATGGCTTAGAGGCAGCCAACTTTTTGGTAGGCAGGCTCCTGACTGACCTGTTGTTGGCCAGGTTGGGGGGTGGTGTAGGTGCCCTGTGATTTGCAGGGAACATGGCAGCCCATAAAATCCAGCCCCTTATCTTTTTACAATGACGATGCAGCTGTAATGTTAAATAGTGCTTGCTATCATTCTAACTCACCAGCCCACAGCTGTTATCTAAAGCTCTATGATCAGAAGAAAATAAAGTATCTGTTGATGTAATGTAAGGTATTAGATTCATGGTAATCTGTATTTAATTCCCTGCTGATCCAGTGCTTTGTTTATGTCTGTGTTTCCTATTAGTATTGCTGAGAGAAATTTTTGTGTCCGCTTCCAGTTTACAGTGGTTTATGAATTAGCCTCTGGCAAGTTAGGCTCAAGTCTGGTTTTGCTATGACCTCAGTTTTACAGGCCAAAGCCAGAAGCAAACATGCAACTCTATTTGAAAAATAATTAAAGGAACCTCTCAGAAATCCTGCCTTGGAAGAATGTATGAGCTGTTAGGAAATAGAGATTATTTAAGTAAGTTATATTGGTATTTGTAGATGTTAGGAATGAGTTTTAGCTTTAAAGTTTAAGTTTGATTAAATTTGATTTGTATTTCTGTGCCTGCGTGTTAAGGAAGGTCAAATGGAATTTTAGTTTTACTTTAAAAGGGTGCTTGCATTTCTAATGAGGTCTTTTATGACGGTTGCAGCTAAGTTAAATAAACAAGGGTAGAGGAATTGAACTGTTGCCCAGCAACAGGGGGCCAGAGAGGCAGGTCCCTCCCACAGACACACACACAAAAGAAGAGATAAGGCAGTTTTTATTTGGAAGCTGTGGCGCTCAGTTGGTTTATTTGAAAGTTGCTGCCAGGAGAGACTGGAGCAAAGGGGAGAGATAGCCAATCCCAAGCTAAGGAAAAGACCCCAAAATCCAGGGGAGTGGAAGAGGGGAAAGTCCAGAGAAGACCTAGTCAAAGGAAGGACAGGAACCTGGAAAAGATCCTGTTAAGTGAAGTTAAGAGTGAGGGCAGAGAGAAAGGCTCCAAGCTTCAGATTTAAAGAGACAAAAGCTACAGAAAGCAGATTTAAAGCGAGAATTTGTTTGTAAGAGACAAGAAAGTCCAAAGAGATGGCTGAAGGTCTGTAACTGTTTGCTATGGGCATGTGAAACAGTGGTGTACTGTTGATGGCCGAGTTGGTGAGAGAGGGTGTGTGGAAGACAACTTGAATGCACGTGGTGACCTAGGGAAGAGGAACATTGGACGGAGAGTTTGAAACCCTGAAGGTGAACCCTTGCGGAAGGTGTCTGAGAGACAGTGTTGGTTTGGGAGAAGATTCCAAAGCGAGTTCTTGGAGAGTGGAGATTAGAAACCCTCATGTGAAAGACGGAATTCAGTGAGACTGTTTGGCTCACAGTGTGATAAACATCTAGTGGAGGAGTTGAGGAGAGATCCATAGCATCTGGTTGAGGTGGCATCTGTCACTTCATTTCAGAGTATGGTGTGTCTGACCAAAGGTTGCTACATGGACTGTGTACTTACTGTTAACGTTAAAGTATAAGATAGTTGTTGTAACTTGTGTTATCCTTACAGATCTGTATATTTCTGTAAAGGTATAGTTGGGTGAAGGAGTATTGTAATAAAGTTCATTTTTTCTTGTTGAATGAATGTTTTATTTTTTCATTAAAAGTTCATCAACTGACTTCATGACTCTGTTCAGTAGCCACTCTCCGCCTCATATCTAAACAAACAAATAAAAGTTAGGAACTATAAAGCTGGGTTCACCCTGGGATCAGGCTTGTCCAGTGGTAACCTCAGCTGGGGATCATAACAGGGGGCAGAAAACTTAAGCTTGGCTTATGAATGAAATAGGAGTAATTAAGTTGTAGTGTTGGTAGGGAACAACGCATCCTGTGACAATTTTGAGTCAATCTGTGAAAAGCAGCCAAGGAGAGAATCAGTTTGGGAAGTCTTTAGAACGTTTCAAATTGAAATATTATTAGCATGACACATATAGGCCAATTTTCTGCAGAAAAGGATGTGGCATAGGGAATATTGTAACTGATGATAATTCATGTATTCTAAAAATGAACCTGCCCAGTATGTCTCTGGAGACAAAGTTGTAAGCTGCACATGAGCAGTAACAATTGTTTAAACACTTTAATGCATATTCCATGCATGGCCACTTTTATGTTGAAAATTAGAAGTATAATTATTTTTTTGTGACACCATCTAATGTGATTCAGAGGCAAAGGATTTCACGTCATTTTGTGTGGATGACAAGAATTTAATCTCTCCAAGGAACATCTCTGACATTGCAAAATAATATGAAGTGCTACAGATGTTCTAACAGGACTGGTGATTTCATAACAAATAGCTGCATTTTATATGGCTGCTCAGAAAAAAGGATAAGATTCCACATTCTGGGGCTGAGTTTCTGCGTTGGGCACAATGAGTGATCCAGGTGCAAATTTTGACATAAAATGTGCAATTTTGAGAAGTGCTTCTCTCTCCTTTGGGTTTTCGCTCAACTTTATTTGCATATTTCCAAATACAAAACATACAAGATTCTGAAGGGGCTTTACACAGTAGACGCGAAGACATTGTTACCCCTGGCCGGGGAATCTAGAATATGGGAGCACGGTCTCAAGATAAGGAGCCAATCATTTAGGACTGAGATGAGGAGAAATTTCTTCACTCAAAGGGTTGTGAATCTTTGGAATTCCCTACCCTAAAGGTTTGTGTATGCATCAACATTGATTATATTTAAGGCTGAGATAGACAGATTTTCGGTCTAGCAGCTGGAACAAAGAGATATAGGGAGTGGGCAGGAAAGTGATGTTGAAGCCCAAGATCAGCCATGATCATATTAAATGATGGAACAGGCTCAACTGGCTTATGGTGCAATCTTGCTCCTATTTCTTATATTATATTCTGCTGTAAACCAGTACAATTGGATAGTGTTTTAGAACCAAAAAAGAATCTTGCTTTAAAGATTACTCTGCGATATGCTAAAGAGTGGTAAGCTGATGCAGTTTGATTAACAAAGCTGAAAATATGCTCATCGCAAAAACGAAGTATCTTTAAACATAATGTCTAATCAACACGTGTGTAATCCAATTTTGAATAACTGTAAATTACGTTTGCTACTTATATTGATGCACAGTAGTCAGTTTCATAACAAACCAAAAAATTCAAAAACTTTTAAAGTGTACCCATTAGTGTCTTAGCACCCAAAAATGAGTTTAATTTTACAGCCTCCTCAAAGGCCTCCAAGAAGAGAAATTGATGAAAACTTGCAATGGTGGCCAATTCAGTCTGCAGGCATGGCGGTTTTGTTGGTGGGGCCATTTTCTTTTGTGATGTTTTTATAAATTAATGCAAAAGATCAGGGAAACTTTAATGTACTGACAAATATTTGTGCTGGTTTTGCTGATTTTAGGTGAGTTGTTCTGGCAAACATTCTGGATCAGAGCTAAGAGTGCTATCACTGACTTGCTGTCCAATATTTATCATCACTGGTAAGAATTCCTTGGCAGCTTGGTGGTGTCGAACAGTCAGGGTGAGAAAAGATACACTCAGAATCTAACTTATCATTCAAAGCCAAGGACTAATATAAAGCAATTGATTTTTAAGAAATAGAATTAGTAGTCACATGGAAAAATATGGGTTGATAAGGAAGAACCAGCATGGATTTCTAAAGGGGAAATCATGTTTAACTAACTTGCTAAATAGGTAACAGAAAAGATTGATGAGGGTAATGCTGTTGATATGGTGTACATGGACTTTCAAAAGGCATTTGATACAGTGCCACACAACAGACTTGTGAGAAAAGTTATTGCTCATGGAATAAAAAGGACAGTAGTAACATGGATACAAAATTGGCTGAAAAATAGGAAGCAAAGAGTAATGGTCAATGGATATTTTTCAGGGCTGGAGGAAGGTTTGTAGTGGAGTTCCCCAGGGGTTGGTATTGGGACCCTTGCTTTTTCTGATATATATTAATGATGTAGATCTCTGTGTGCAGGGGCCAATTTCAAAGTTTGCGGATGATACAAAGCTTGGGAGTGTCGTGAACTGCGAGAAGGATGGTGTGGAACTTCAAAAGGACATAGGCAAGTTGGTGGAGTGGACAGATAGGTGGCAGATGGAGTTCAATGCAGAGAAGTGTGAGGTGATGCATTTTGGTAGGAAGAACATGGACAGACAATATAAAATAAGGGGTGAAATCTTGAAGGGTGTGCAGGAGCAGAAAGATTTGGGTGTACATGTGCACGGATCATTGAAGGTGGCAGATCAGGTGGAGAGAGCAGTTAATAAAACATATAGTATCCTGGGCTTTATTAATAGGGGCACAGAGTACAAGAGCAGGGAGATTGTGCTGAATTTATATAAGACACTCGTTAGACCTCAGCTGGAGTATTGTGTACAGTACTGGGTGCTACATTATAGGAAGGATGTGAACACATTGGAGAGAGTACAGAAGAAGTTTACAAGAATGGTTCCAGGGATAAGAAACTTCAGCTATGAGGATAGATCGGAGAAGTTTGGACTTGTTCTCCTTGGAGAGAAGAAGGCTAAGAGGAGATTTGATAGAGATCTTCAAAATCATGTGGGGGCTGGACAGAGTAGAGAGGGAGAAGCTGTTCTCGCTCATAAAACGATCAAGAATGAGAGGGCACAGATTTAAAGTGATTTGCAAAAGAAACAAATGTGACATGAGAAAAAACTTTTTCACACAACAAGTGGTTCAGGTCTAGAATGCACTGCCTGGAAGTGTGGTGGAGGCAGGTTCAATCGAGGCATTCAAGAGGGCATTAGATGATTATTTGAATAGAAACAATGTGCAGGGGTGCTGGGAAGAGGCAGGGCAATGGCATTAGATCATCATGCTCATTTGGAGAGCCGGTGCTGACACAATGGGCCAAATAACCTCCTTCAGTGCTATTAATATTCTGTGATTCTGTGATAATTTTAACAAAGCAAACTAGAAAATATGCAAAATAGGAATGAAGCTTTGGGTAGAACCTTTGATTGTTATTCTTCTACATCTGTGGATGTCTTTGCTCACTTCTCCAAGCTTCAATGAAAACATTTATGGCAACCAATAAATTCATTCCAGACTCAATGACAAAAATATAATTGGGAATTTCACACCATTTTCATGGTTAAATAATCCATTTCTTCCCCAAGTTGATGTACTGTCAATTGTTTGGAAAAAGGGACTCCTTTTTCTCCTCTTACCAGTTCATGTTTTTTTTATACTAATTCTCATGTGCTGAGATGTTCAAGAAAATTAAAAGTAAATAGCAGCTGCTTTTCGTGACACTGGTTCCAGTTTGTTGGATTCCAACATATGTATCCGTAGTTGTTTACTGAATTTTTTTGAATGCCACAGGGATCAGTTTAATCAAAACCATTATGCCTACGTAAATATGAATAGACAGGCCTTGTGACTATCACTATGGCTACATCTCTGCGGGACTTAATCTCCTTTCAGTAAAGTGCATCCAAATTGCTTTTTTCTTCCTTTTAGGTCAGAAACAACAGCAAAGTATAAATACAGTTTTGAACCTTATAGAGAAAATTTTAATTTAACTCTATAAATTATCAACAACATGCTTTCTGTCACTTCATAGATAAACTTAGTTTAGCTACTAAAATATTTTAAATCATTCATATCAGCACTATAAATGGTTGACATGGTTATAAGATAACACCATTAAATAAGGTTATGCATCAACTAATGTATGAATGGTAACCATTAAAAATTGTCAAGGACAACTGTGCTCCATCAATCAGAATGGTTTCTTCAAGCCCAAAGATCTGGCTTTAAACTGTGTGATATCACCACATCTGAGACATACAGAATAATTCACATGAATATAGGTTTAGTTATGATCAGACTGTTCTTTGCTTAATCAAAACATAAATCAAAGATGACTTCATCTCAAAGCAATATCAGGACATTCAACCATATGATGCTAATTCATAACCAGGTTGTTAAAATGTAATAATTATTAAAAACTTATGACAGATAAGTATATTTAGAAATAATGTAATTGTCAACAACTCTCCATCTTAAACAGGACAATTTAAAGGGAAGTAGAATAAGGGAGCAAAAGTTAAAACATGTTAAATTGTTTATACCCACAGGGAGTTGAGATCTTTCTGGAGATAATGCTTCCATTGTATTAGAAAAATTCTTCTATTTAACTAAAATTACTTAATAATAGTAAACACGACCACACACACCATTCTTCATCTGAAAAGGGAAATATGGGGCAGAGTTTTACCCTTGGCGGGGGTGCTCGGCAGGGACGGGTGAGGGTGGCTGGGAAGACATCTGCTGTCTGTGACCTGCAGCATACCGCGATTTTACGCGGGCAGGCCAATTAAGGCCCGCCCAGCATGAGACACGGCCTTTGAGACACGGCCAAGGGGCGGGCAGGGGTATGGGCATGGTGGCCGATTCAAATGCGGCCTCGGCAGCCCCTGGAAGACTGCCACCAAAGGATGCGGAAGTCCTGTGCATGGACACCATAGAGGGTGGACACGGCAGGCAGTGGGGCAGATCAGCGGGGCAGTCGGCCCCACGTTTCTCAGATGAATGCCTCGCTGCCCTCCTGGAGGAAGTGGCAGCACAGAGAGAAACATTTGTCCCCAGGGATGGGAGGAGGAGGCCCCCCCAACCTCACCAAAAAGGCCTGGGTGGAGGTGGCATCCAGGGTCAGCAGCCACGACGTGGTGAGGCGCACATGGGTGCAGTGCTGGAAGCGTTTTAACCTGTGATCGGGAAGGGTGAATACCGTATTGTCATGGGTCACTTTGCAGAACAGTTAAGAGCTGCCCATCCCCGACCGTGGACCTCAGAGGTGTTACAGGGTGAATGGCAAATGTCAATGAGGCAGGATCTGGCCAAGGGGGTGAGCCCTGGCTGCTTGCGCTGAGCGCCTTGCGGCTCCACGGTCACGAATGTGCTGAGCCCTGTGAGATGTCCCTCAGGTGGGATTGGCCAAGCTGCAATGGCGTTGCAGGTAGAGAGTGGACTAATCAATGTTCCCCTATCCTTCCAGGAGAAAACATCCCATAACAATGCAGAGAGGTCACGAACTGGCGGGGGACCCCCACACCTCCTCATCCTCAGTAGATATGAGCAGGAGGCCCTGGAGCTGGAGAGGCGCCATGCGCCTCGGTCAAGCAGCCACTGTGAGGTTGGGGTGCCAGAGAGAGGTAAGAGTGCAGTGCGTTGAGGTGAGAATGTGGCTTTTGCAACCATTCCAGCGTAGTCTGGAAATTGATGTGTGCCTTGAACCTGGAATGCCCATTGGTAATGGAAAGATGAGGGCACCATAATGTAGATCTCTGTCTCATCATGGTGCCAGGCATGCACACTGACAGCCTAATGACTCAAACTAATGACATGTCCTTCTTCTCCCTTTTAGGCTCACCAGCAGTCCTTTGTTGTGAAGAGCCTGAAGGCCCAGCCCTGACCCCTGAGGACCAGCATGCCAAGCATGCACTAGCATCACATCCTCTCTGTCAAGCATGCACCAGCGTAGATACCAGCACCTCAGTGTGCATAAGATCAGCATCTAGTATCTCAATGAGGGCACTTCGCACTCACTTGAGGTGCAGGCACAGGTAGAGAGTGCCCAGGGCGCCAGCAGTTGGAGGGCACTGATGCTCAGTCGATGGCTGATGATGGGCCTCTGGAGTTGTCCAGGAGGCAGCAGATACTGGATGTCCAGCAGGGTGTGTGGGAAGATTTGGCAGAGATACATGAGGGAATGTGTGACTTGGTGTCTGTTGTGGAGGAGCCCCCATAAGACCATAAGACATAGGAGCAGAAATTAGGCCATTTGGCCCATCGAGTCTGCTCCGTCATTCAATCATGGCTGATAAGTTTCTCAACCCCATTCTCCCGCCTTCTCCCCGTAACCTTTGATCCCCTTACCAATCAAGAATCTATCCATCTCGGTCTTAAATACACTCAATGACCTGGCCTCCACAGCCTTCAGTGGCAATGAATTCCATAGATTCACCACTCTCTGACTAAAGAAGTTTCTCCTTATCTCTGTTCTAAAAGGTCTTCCCTTTACTCTGAGGCTGTGCCCTCGGGTCCTAGTCTCTCCTACTAATGGAAACATCTTCCCCACATCCACTCTATCCAAGCCTTTCAGTATTCTGTAAGTTTCAATCAGATCCCCCCTCATCCTTCTAAACTCCATCGAGTATAGACCCAGAGTCCTCAAACGTTCCTCATATACCCCGTGGACTATAAGCACTGCGTTGACCCTCATGGCCGAGTGCAATGCCTCCTCCATGGAGAGAGTGGCGATTCTTATGGAGAGATTCCTCCAGGGACAGAATCAGGGGCTCCTGGGGATGCGCTCAGACCTGCAAGCCCTCACACTGACAATGACCTCAGCTGGCCAGTGTCAGCATGGGAGATGGATTGGGCACTCAGTATCCCAGCAAGGTGCCCATCCATCAATGGTGAGCAGTGAGGGCCAAAGCAACCTGACGTTGGTGTACAAGCTGCCTATCGTCTTTGCGAGCTCCTCTCAGGGCGTTCTGGATAACAGCAGCAGCTCCTCCAGCCCTCTGCCAGTGACCGTAGCATCTGATGAGGCTGCAGTGACTGGGAAGATGCCAGTCATGGCACTGGCCGCTCCCTCCCAGGCGGGGCCAGCACAGGCTCCATGGGCCAGAGGACGCCGACCAAGGTTATCAAGGCCAACAAGACAGCAGAGTCAGCAGGCTGTCACCAATGCTGTTGCTAGCGAGGGGAGAGCACCTA
Organism: Cetorhinus maximus; assembly: GCF_964194155.1. NCBI lineage: Eukaryota > Metazoa > Chordata > Chondrichthyes > Lamniformes > Cetorhinidae > Cetorhinus > Cetorhinus maximus. The sequence goes on from NC_135889.1 coordinate 87,996,712, forward strand.
GACATAGCACTCGCAAGCAAAAACTTAAAGCACCTTAAACACATCACAGGTGATATTTATTTCTCCCATTTTTCTGTTTTTTTTTTAAATGGTGTGATGTAAAACACCAGCGAATGTTAATTTCTGCAATGTTTGTCGCTCAGAAGTAAATGAGATTTTTCTTTTGCAACTGGTCTCTGGATGGTTCATTTGCTCTGTAGGTGCAGGGTAAGCCATGATGCTATGATGGACGTGTGACTCCTTAAACTTTATTGCACTGGCACACAGTGTATGTTGTTGACCAAGGAACTGGTCCTGTCAGGGATCGAATATGAAGCCTGCAGCCCTGACATGTGGTGGTGGTTTTTATTTGGTGGGCTAGCCAAAGGAGCATTGGTTCTAAGCTTCCTGTGTATCCCTGCCTCCCTAGGGGTTACCCAGGACTGAATCTATACCCTCAGCGTTCTCCTCACCATGCTCATCCTCGAACGCATCACCTGTTGCCTGTGCAACTGTGTCAAGATGATCTTTTTCCACTGCTCAGTCGATGGCTGATGATGGGCCTCTGGAGTTGTCTATGAGGCAGCAGATGCTGGATGTCCAACAGGGTGTGTGGGAAGATTTGGCGGAGATACATGAGGGAATGTGTGACTTGGTGTCTGTTCCCCCCTTTCCATTGCCAGATTGTGGACAGTGCAGTATGCAAACACTATCAGTGACACACGATCCGGGGGTATTGCAGTCCTACCCTGAATGGTCCAGGCATCAGAAGCACATCTTGAGAAGATCGATGGTTCTCCCCACCACCACCCTTGTGGGGCCATGGCTCTTGTTGTACTGCTGCTCAGCCTCTGTTCTTGGGTGGTGGAGAGACATCATGAGCCACATTTTGAGCGGATAGCCCTTGTCACCCAGCAGTCATCCACCCAGCCAGGCTGGGGCACTGAACAGCCTCGGCACCTGGGAGTATCTCAGGATGTAAGCGTCATGGGAGCTGCCAGAGTACCTTGCACAGACTTGCAGAATCAGTATTCTGTGATCACACACTATCTGCACGTTCATGGAGTGGAATCCCTTCCTGTTGACTAAGGCTCCTGGCTCACCCGCTGGCGCCTTGATGGGTGCATGTGTGCAGTCGATGGCACCCTGGATACGGGGGAACCCAGCAATCACTGCAAAGCCTCTGGCTTGTTCTGCCTGGCTTGACTTGTCCGTATGGTAATGAACACAAGTCAATGCACGCCTGAACAGAGCTTCTGTCGCTAATTTGAGCTGAAGCGAAACAAAGCTGTCCTGTTCACAGAAGCAATCAGCGGCAAGTGATATCCAAAACTACTCACTATTCGCTTTGTCATGCCCACTGAGCCCTCTTATCCCACCCGTGGATGAGGTTTTGCAAATTGTGGCCTGCCCACCTTGCCTGTGCGACGGCCTGAAAATTGCACGGGCTATGTAAACTCGGAGTCAATTGGTCTCTCAAAGGCTTAACTGGCCACTTAACTAATCCCGGGTGCGCCTCCATCTTCATCGCGTGCCCACCTAGCAAAATATCGCGGGAGTGCGGGTTGATGTCGGGACGCTCGTCCGTGTCAACGAGCTTTATTCCACGCATGGGCAGTCGGGCACGCGCCTGCATGCCAAGGGTAAAATTCTGCCCATGCTTCCTCAATGTAATCTTATGAGATTAATCTCACCAACATTACATACACAAAGGTTAGTTCTAATCCCCCGAAACAGGTGGGTTCAGGCTGGCTGAGAAGTTAAAATTTTACAAAATTTTAAAGTTGCCCGGTCAAATTTCAGTTTTGATGGAGACTGATGGTAGGGTTGTTTGGGGGGTGGCCAGGCAACCAATCCATTCTTGGGAGATGGATCAGTCAGCAAGAGCTTTTAAGGAGGTTACGTGCCTCCATTATAACGAACTTTTTTAAAAAACAGACAATTTCAACCAGGTCTCCAGGTAAAAGGTGAGAAGGCTAGCACCTTTTGGCAGCAATACCCCTCAGAGGGTAGTGAGTCTTTGGAACTCTCTTCCTCAAAAGGCCGTGGAAGCAGAGCCTTTGACCATTTTTAAGGCAGAGCCAGATAGATTCTTGAATAATGAGGGGGTGAAAAGTAGGCAGGAATGTGCGGCTGGGGTTACAATCAGGTCAGCAATGATCTTATTGAATGGTGGAGCAGGCTCGAGGAGCCGAGTGGCCTACTCCTGCTATTAATTCGTACGTTCTTATGTAACTATCGGCAGGGTGTCCGGGAAACCTGTACTGCCAATTTCTCATCCGGAGCGGAATTTTACACTCCCCTGTGGTGAGTATGAAGGTGGAGGGGCTCATAAAATCCAGCACATTGCCTTCCTGCTGCCTACCCGCTTGCCCACAACCTATGGGACATTTTTTGAGATGCATGAGAGACGTCGGGTGGCCCGTCCACCTTGGGTCAATTAAGGGTTTCATCCCGTCTCTGCCACTATTTTACCTATGGTAGGCACCCGCACCATGTAAGAAGCCTGGCAGCTTTAGCTGTGCGGGTTAGTGTCAGGCAAGGGATGGGAACCTCCTTTCTGGGTTCTCCATGTCCTTTGGGAGGTACATCCCATCTTCCCACACTTTCCCCTTTATCCTCCCCTGCTGCTTTCTCAAAACCAGCTCCCTACCCCCTCACCTTCCTCGCTGGGTCTGCCAGCCTGACCCTGGAAAAATCCCCACAACTTACCTGGCGTATGGCTCCAGTGACAATCTCCATTGGGGACCACCTATAGTCCCAGCACTGGCCACTGTTCCCCTGTGGTGCTGCTGGAAGCACAGAGCTGCTGGCCAGTCAATTGGCCAACAACTCTCTGAGGCCGGACTTCCTATCCTTGAAGGAAGAACATTCCACTTCCAGACTATCAACAGTCAACTGATCTTTAAATGACAGTAGGGCAGCTGTTCTTTTCCTGGGTAGGCATCCCACTGACATTTTAGCTTGTGGGGGGAGGGGGGCAGTGGGTGGGGGCAGTGGGGTTAGAGTCCACCAAGCCCTGTAAAATCCAACCCAGGACTCCCTCCCCCTGCTGACACCAAAAGTGTCTCCCCATAAATATTGAGACAATAGGCTCTTCATCATCTATGATTTTACAAGGACAAATGTTCCCATAGCAATTCTAACATAGAAAAAACATACCAAGGCATTTCACACAAATCTATTCATACAAAAATGTGGCTTAGCCACAGAAGATGATGTTAGGAGGAGTAATTAATAGCTTGGTTAAAGAGGTAGGTTATAAGGAGGTCTTAAAGAATCAGAGAGAGTGAGATGGAGAGATTGAGAGGGCATTCAAGAGCTTGGGACCTAAATGGCTGAAAACACGTCCACCAATGATGGGAAAAGGGATTAGGGATGCACAAGGGCCCAGAATTGGAGGAACACAGTTAGCCAAGGGTTTCAGGGCTGGAGGAGGTTACAGAGATCCGATGAGAACAGGATATGGATTTTAAACTGCTGCTTTCGGGGGACTGAGAGATAATATTGATAAATGAGCACATGAGTGGTGAGCAGATTTTGATTTTGTGCTGGAACTTGAAGATGATGGCTTTAGTCTCCCAATGCCTAACTGGGCAAAACTGCCACTCATTCATGAATGGATATCAGACAGGAAGATTGACAATGCAAAGGCAGTGAAAGGGCCAAGAGAACTGGTGCAGATGAAGAGGAGTTTGTCATCAGTGTATGTGTGGAACCTGATCCCAGGCTTTCAAACGGGATTGCCAAGATCAGTATGTAGATGAAATAGGAAAGGATCAAGGATAGATAGTAGGGGGATCTCAGATGCAAAAGTTCAGGGACAGGAGGATGAGCCAATACAGGAGATACTCTGGCTATAATTGGACAGATACAAATGGAGCCATGCAAGGAGTGTCCCATCCACACAGCTGAATAATTGATGATGAGTTTTGGAAGAGAATAGTTCAGTGAAGTCAAGAACGGTGAGAAAGGGAATGTGCCATGGTTACAATCACAGGGAATATCATGTGTGACTTTGATTAGGGCTATATCAGTTAAGTGACGGGGGCAGATATATGACTGAGGAGGTATAAACATGAAGTTATGGAAAAGATAGGCACAGATTTAGGTGGAAACGTATTCGAGGATTTTCAAGAGGTGGGAGATGATGGGCAGTAGTTTAAAGATACAAGGGAGGGATTATGATGCTGATTTTGAAACTGATCAGGATAATGATGAGGGGAAATCATTTACAACGTAGACTAACATGAAGGGTGGTCAGCAGTTTGTGAACTTGACAGCAAGATATGGGTCTCACGGATAAAAAATGTTCAGAAAGAGGATGCAAGGAGATAGGAATAAAGCTGGAGAAATATGTAAATTCAAGGTTAGAAGGAACCCTTAGGGAAAGTTTGACTTGGTGGGAAAGGTGAAGTGGGTATGTCATAGAGGCAGCTTAAAGTGAGATCACAATCTAAGTGACAAAGCAATCTACTTATTGGAGATGAAGGTGGAGGGGGTGGGATGTGGTATTTAAGGAGACAGTTGGTTATATACTGAGGCTACTTAGTCAAAGAACAAGTTAAAGATTATTCCTCAATGCAGGCTTTTTTTTAATGAATATAATATCTTACAAAAGACATTAGGGGCTAAATTCAATAATACTCAAAAAGGCATAGGGATCACGATCACCATGTGCCCAAAGTGATGTCGGCAGCACACAATCTTGGTGCTGTCTGTTCATTATAATGATTGTGGCATGTAACTCAGTGCTAAATGCACTGCAGAGTGGCTGCACACCTCAGCAGGGTGCTCAAGTTCATGTGAGACCAGTCAAAGCTAGCCTGCACTATACCTAAAGCCAAACTTCACCTCTTTAAAACAGTGTACCTTCTGGCTGCTGTAGGGGCTGAAACTGCTTTAAGAAGAGTAGAAGGCCTGCAGGAAACAACTGAACTAGTGCAACAGGCTAGAGACCATGCCCAAAGCCCCTTGAATGCCATGCTGGAGGCCTTGATGCAGGAGGAAAAAGGTTCTATTCCCTCAGGGGGCTAGAAGGCCCTCACACAAGTACTGTGAAAGCAGTAGGAGCAGCTAGTTGTTGTGGTCAATGACAGTAGTCTAGTCCTGAGGACCTGGATACACTGCCAGAAGATGTTTGAAGACCTCAGGCTAGTGATCAAGACCAGTGAATGTATTGCCACATGTCATATACCAACTTCCCCACTAGCCCCACACACTGCTCCATTCACCACAATCCTTCACTCGCCAACTGACATTCTATATTAACCATGACTCAAACCTCACACTCATATGCTTCACCTTACCTTCATACTCTTAGCATTGCTGCAAGCTGCACACTCACATCTCACAGATTGCACACACTGCAAACTATTCAACTACGATAAGGGGAGGCAATGGCATTGTGGTATTGTCACTGGGCCAGTCATTCAGAGACCCAGGGTAATGTTCTGAGGACCTGGGTTCAAATCCTGCCATGGTAGATAGTGGAATTTGAATTCAATAAAATCTGGAAATAAAAGTCTAATGATGACCATGAAATCATTGTTGATTTTTGTAAAAACCCATCTGGTTCACTAATGTCCTTTAGGGGAGGAAATCTGCCTTCCTTAACTGGTCTGACCTACATGTGACTCCAGACTCACAGCAATGTGGTTGACTCTTAGCTGATCTCTGAACAAGGGCAATTAGGGATGGCCAGCGACACCCACATCCTATGAATGAATTAAAAAAAACACATTAAAATATACTCACTGATACAGATTCCTCTCTTTGGCAGGACAAGTTGGCCCATAATAGAAGGCAGTAACAGCTGACTGGCAGGGACAGGCAGAGCCGCATGTGCTCATCCCACAGTGCTGAAAATAATTGGAGCAGCTGTCTGAGACTAGTGCGAACGGCAATGCTGCAACCTGTCAAGAATGACAGTGTGTTCCTGTTGTAGGGTGTTGGATATTGTATGCTAAGTCTCAATGAAGTCTTCGCAGTCTTAAGTAGATTAATTGCATGTATTTATTAACTACAAGAACCAAGTACATATATACCCTAAAGAGGTCAAACCAGGGGCTGTCTTCATGCTTGCTAATGCACATGGCTCTGTCCAACACTAGTGGGACAGTGCAGGTCATGTGCTCTCTTACATCACTCTGTGTGTGGTACTACACTTAGTCCCACATTAACCCTATATGTGCCAGGCCCTTACACTACAGTTCCTAAGCAAGATGCCTTCTCAAATCCCATTTCATCTTCATCCTGCAATCTATTACAACGCACAAGCTGCAAATGGGTTGCTTTGTCTTCCTTTCCCTTAGCCAAACTTTTCTTTATGCGTTGACGCTTTCAGATACCCAAGAACTGCTGTCTGGCCAGGCAGTGGTGTGAGAAGCTGAAGGTCTAGAAGGAGTACAGACTGAGGATGGAGAAACATCATCACATAATCTAACACCAACAGCTACCTGCTCAGACACTGACACTGTACGAACTTTACAGAGTAGCAAAGAGGCAGGTTCTGCATTTTTTTAAAAATCATTTATGGGATGTGGACATTGTTGGCTAGGCCAGCATTTATTGCCCACTCTTAATTGCCCTTGAGAAGGGGGTGGTGAGCTGCCTTCTTGAACCACTGCAGTCCATATGGTGTGGGTACACTCACAGTGCTGTTAGGATGGGAGTTCCAGGATTTTGACCCAGTGACAGTGAAGGAACAGCGATATATTTCCAAGTCAGGATGGTGAGCGACTTGAAGGGGAACATCCAGGTGGTGGTGTTCCCATGTGTCTGCTGCCCTTCTTCTAGATGGTAGCAGTCGTGGGTTTGGAAGGTGCTGTTCAAGGAGTCTTGGTGATTTCCTGCATTTGGTGATCATTGGGCATGAGTGGGCTAGAACCAAGCTCTGGGAAAGGATTGTGTGTGTGACAGCTCCCCAGAGGGTAAGGTCACAAATGGGTTTGCTGCAGAGGACTCAGATGAGATAGTGTATAGAAAAAAGCTGATAGGCATGCACACAAAAATACTTGATGCATTAACAGGCCTATCAGAGAGCGTTTTGTCACTGTCATGGAGTGTGGAGAAATCCAGCTCTAAGTTGGCACAGGAGCACATCCTTTCCAGCAGGTGGCCAACCCCATGAGAAGGCTTGTGGATCCAAACATCATGCAGTGTCTGACAGCTGATACATGTCTCAGGTTCCATTGCAGCACAAGCAGAAACCACTCAATGTCTGAGTGCTGAAGGTCAGACTAGGGTCAGGAAATCATGTAGGCTCAGGCTGCTGCCATCATGGTAGTGGATACCAGTGCTTAAAGGGACTTGCAGGTCCACACAGAAGTCAAACAAAGGAGCGGCAGTGACCCAATTCAGCCCAAACTGGCTGTCCTTTTTCAGGATGACAGCATTCGTGCTCCCACCACTGCCACTATGCCAGTGCCCCGCCAGTCCAGATTGTAGCCACCCATATCAAGCCACTGCAGTCCAAAGTTGAGCCTTCTAGGCCCAGAGCTGCTCAAGGTAATCGCTAAGGCTATCTGCACTCTTGCCCACTGACCATCAGCAACCTTCCAGCAGCTACGCAGCAGCTAATAGGGTAGCACTGTGCAGGAGCAATAGACCAGGCAAAGTAACATGCAAGATATATGCTAAGGGAATGGGAAAGCCTGCTATCCCCACACAACCATGTGCATGTTCCTCCTACTTCAGAGAGAAGATAATGAAGTTCCCCCTCCTGGCAGAAAGAGCCTCTGTCACCTCCCAGATACAGTGATGGATGGTGAATTATGACATGTTTGCTATGTCACCTGTTGTAGTCTGGAGGGGTAACCTCACAAAAATATCAGGACCGCGTCACCTTAATAACCCCTATCAACACCATTCCTCCCCTGCCATGTGTTTTTGGCCTGATTCCAAGAGGTGGTATAGTTGTATGACCACCTCCTTGGTGAAATTGCAACCCCCAAGCACACTGCTCCTGACTTACGTGCTGGCAAGAGAGGTGCTGTCTGAACATCCTAGGTGGGTAAGGCCTCCTGGTCGGCAATCTTTTGCCCCTCTCCTCCACCCTCAGTGAGCAGCTTTTCTTATTTGCTGCCTCTGTTCTATCTCATTCTGATGCTGCAACTGAAGGGGGACTGCAGTCAAAGACCCCGTGACAGGGAGCAAGTGATGTGATCCGGGCCCTTGCAATATGCCTAAATATTTACCAATGTTTAAAATTCCCTTCACTCAGTGCTTTAGCAAACTCAACAACAGCCAATAGAAAGTAATAAGCAACAGACATGCAAGTTGAATGATAATCCCCGTAAATATCACTGGTGGGTAGTGGCAGGGGAGGGATCCCTCGTGCTGCTCAATGCATGTTGAGCTGTCTGGGTTTTGTTTGAGAGAGAGCATTAACTGGAACAGCAGGGTTGAAAATGGCTGGTCAGACAAAAGTAAATCTGCCTAGTCTTTATATTTCCAGTGTCACACATAATGCCCACATTAATACCCCTCACAATTTGGTGGTCGATGGGCGCCATATTGGAAATGGATGGGAGCGTCATGTGTGCCACTCTTCTATTCCCTGCCACCTGTAGCCCCAAAGCTACTGGAACTATTCAGCCAAATTTTGTGGCCAAGCAATTTAGTGTAATATAATGGCATAGTACACTTCACTATAACAAGAAAGAAATGTAAACTTTTTTAAAATAGCAGATTGGTAATAATTGTACATAATTACTAGGTACACATTCATGCAGAGATAGCTTAAAATTAGAAAAGGTTCGCTGTAGTTACTGATTTGCTTTCTTTGCACCAGAACACAATCCCCTAAGTGGCGCAAAGATTTTCTGATGAGCGACTTTATTTTCTATTTATAGAACTCCTGATTGAGTGCAACATTGCTTGTCGAATTGGTTATATATCAGAATTCAGCTACACTAAACTACTACCCTGAACACTATTCGGTTTTCACAGCAAAGTTCTGCAAAGCTGCTGGTTTTACATTATTCACTCTCTTGTGTACGATATTTTTGTTCCATAACAGCTGACCTACAGTGCATGACACTGTAACACAATCCTCAAGAGTTTTAACAACCGTGTAAATATTTTATGCTATTAGAATTTCTCTTTTTTGTTTATATTCCTGGAGCACACACCCAGTCAGCTATCGTCCACAGCAAATTGATGTTGGAATAGAAGGTTTTCTCCAAAACAGTATCATGTTTCCAGTGTTCCATTGATATGAATGACTGAAGGGAACATTTTGCTCATTACCAAACAAAAAGAACCTTTAATTATGAAGCATAATAATTGACAAAGTGTGCAGTAAATAAATACAGAATATTCCCAGTTAAAATGTGTTACATGCAAAATAGCTGACTGGAAGGAGGTTTTAAGAGGGCTCAAGCCCAAAATTAAAATCGTACATGAGGCCCAACAGTGTCAATGAACCCAAATCTGCCTAGTTAAAGAAGGACTCCACTCATTTTGGGTGGACAGCTTAGCCATTTCTTCAGAAGCCTGAACAAGAATCATGGTTGGTCGAATCTGGGCACTACTATGGCAAGTAAGTAACTCTGTTATTTAACTGCCCACCCTGCCCAATGGGTCAGGTTAAAGTCACCCTTACAGGCTTTGATTTTCCCAAACTCTCTCCTTTGTTTGAACTTGGGAATCTAAAACAGAATCCTTGAACATTTCAGTTTGTGCTAGCTATTTATGTATACAGCTGCACTGTGAAAAGTAAATCAAGAGCAGAAAAAATAATATTGCAGCTCCCAGCCCTGGTGTTACTACAAGTTAGGAGAGTGAATTTCTGTGTAGGGGTGGAGGTGAGTGGAGTGGGAGGGTTCTCCTGATCACCTGCCATGTAAACTGTGTTTATATTTTTTCTTTGTGGTTCTATGGTTTCTAAGCAAAAGTTACAGTAAACAATAGGGAGAACCTCCAGAAATTCATCCTTTCAGTATAAACGAATTGCCCACATCTTGTTCTTCACAGAGAGTGAAAGAAATAAATTTAAGCACCTATGAAAACATCATACAATAGTAATGAAAACCAATGAGTTACAGTTTTCAGATGAAAAAGTGTCATAAATATGAGCCCTGAAAATATTGGTAAGAATCTTGTAATAAACCACAATTTGATTTATTTAATCCTCACAAATCAGGAACCCAATAGTAATATCGTACGCTCTGTGAGACAGCACACGTGCGTTGTAAAGCAACATTTTCCCCAACTTACTGCAAGCAATAATATAGGTGATTACTTGCTGTATGTAAACAAAAATCACAGCATGTCAGTTCAACACTCATTACAAGAGAACTAGGTAGAAAAAACTGGAGAGTTGTGGCTCAAGTGGATAAATTCTGATTGTGTGAGAAAGATGCAGTTTTGACCCTGCTGAGTGAAAAAAAAAACATTTTTAAACAGTAGCACAAAGAGCAGAGAATAATGAAAAAAATCATTTTTTTCAACTTATACTGTTTAAACCATTAAATAGGATTTAATGTAACAAAATTTAAGATGAGCTTTTTTTGTATTTCTGATATTTGCACGTGGGCTAGAGAGGGATATTTTTGAGAGATATTGTCTGGGGCCAGATCTGCCGGTATCAGGAGCAGCAGTGCACTGAATTTACACTGCTGGTGCACATCAGGACCCTGAGGAAGTCCTGACATGCACACATGCACTGCCATCACCCACAAAGTTTAAACTTCTAATGGGAGATTGGTGCTGCCCAGGACACTCTGTGAATGTCTCTTACACTGATCTAACTGTCAGAGACTTGGACTAGATATGCGCTACTTATCCAGATATATTTACTAGAACTGTTACACTGTTTAATCTCTGGTGTAACTCAGTGATTAACCCAGCCCACCATCCCTGACCTTACACCCCAACACTATCCCCCCAATCCAATAACCCACTCCCCTGACGCGACTACCCACCCTCCCTGATCCAACTACCCATCCTCCCGCTTTGACTACCCACTCCCATTCCACCACCCGTTCACTCACACACCCACTCCCTCACTAACCCCACTGAAAGACTTGAGATCTTCAAAGATTTGCCTGAATACAGCAGCTGATGTCATTAAAAAGGTGGCGTGCCCTCCACACTGCTCTTCTTCACTAGTCTTTACCATCGATACCTGTGCTTCATTATTTCAGCCAGGACCTCAAGTCCTGGCTGGAAGGACACAAAAAGATAAGCAGGCAATGATCTCCGAAGTCAGCAGCAATGTACGCAGCAGCGCCACTGATCAAAAGAGCTAGTCCATTGTTTTGGCTATGGCAATTGTAACCAGGTTCAGTAAGCTAGGCTTGGACCATAAAATGTGATTACCAGGTCTGGTGCTGATCAGTGACAGACCAATAACAAGAAATACAACTCAACCATCAAATCATAGAAGAATACAACATAGAAGGCGTCCATTTGATGCCAGCTCTTTGGAAGTGCTATCTCATTAATACCACTCCCTTGCTCTTTCCTTATAGCCTTGCAAATTTGTTGCCCTCAGGGGGATTTATCTAATTCCCTTTGAAAGTTGCTCTGGAATCTGCTTCCATCACCTTTCAGGCAATGCATTCCAGATCACAACAATTCACTATGGAAAAAAAATCCTTCATGTTGTCTCTGGTTCTTTTGCCAATTAATCTTAAACCTGTTTCCTTTGATTATTGACCCCTATACCACTTGAACCAATGTCCACTTTATTGCTTAGTAAAACAATTCATAATTTTGAACACCTCTATCAAATGTTCTCTTCATCTTCTCTGCTCCAAGGAGAACAGCCACAGCTTCTGTAGTCGCTCCACATACTAGAGTCCCTCATCTGTCATGCCATTCTAGTAAATCTTCTCTGCACTCTGTGATCTTGGCATTCTTCCTCACAGGCTGTATTTTCACCACCAAGGCAGGTAGCTTGAGTTGAAAAATTCCCCCATTACACCCATTTGGAGTACCATCGGGCCTGATAACACCAGAAGCGGATTGTACATGGCCACGGAGGTGGGTGAGTGCCAGGTGGGCTGGTTAGAAGACCCATTTGGGTTCTCTGGGACTTTGTCCCAATTGTTAAGCTGTTAGACCCGCTAACCTTCACCCCCATGCACCCCCATGGCCCCTCGTACCCCCATCACCCCAGTGTCCTCTCCATGCCAATGAATGTCCCTAACCCACACCCATGCCTCATACTGCCTTGTCTGGTCTATGCTAACTCACGTTCCCCAGGTGCTCCATGCCACTCCATACCACCTGCATATGCACTCACTCAATATCCATGAGGAGCAGACCTCAGGAACCAATTGGAGATGGAAAAGAAAAGATTAATTCCTAGCAATCTAATTGAACTCTGACTCATACACATTTCATACTGAAAAACCTCCCATTCATGAAACCCATTCAAAAATTTTAACTCCCTCAAGTGTTCAAAAAATAAACAGTTCTATCCAGTAACCACATCAAAGGCAGCAAATCCTTTAATAACCTCTTTAAACAGTCAATCAAAATTGAACACATCTCAGGGGATGGGGAAGGGGAGCTAAGTGCTTTGTAGTTTTGGAAACTTAGCAAAGCATTCATAATGACCTTGGTTGTAATAACAGCCTTTGGGAAATGTTAATAATGACTCTATTAAAACTGCAGGAACAGATGGTAATTTTTTTCTACACCAGATGAGCTGTCAATCAAAGCAGTCCAGCAATGGATTTCTTTTCAACTCCGACAACTTCAGCCTGTATTTTTATTTTCATTTTTAAAGGGCTGGGGATTTAAAAAAAAACCTCAAATCAACACACTTGTAAGTCTTTCACAAGCGTTTACATCTACTCCATGAATTTGTAACTTCCACATAACAGGTTAAGGCCCTTGGAATAGCGAAAATGGGGTCTGTTTGAACTCAGCATGAATTTCAAATGGCTCAGCTGAGTTTGGGTTTCCCGCCTGTGTGATTCAAGCCCTGCCCCGTTCCCCTGCCAGCAAAAAGAGAATGTCTGAAACGAGGGCAGGACTCCTGCATCCGGATCCCACTTGCCATTTCTAAAGGCTGCTGGAGTTGGCTCGACTCTGCGAACATCTAGCCCTAAGTGTGGTGTTCCAAATTGAACACAATACTCTAGCTGAGGCTAACCAGTGCTTTAAGAAGGTTTCACATAACTTCCTTGCTTTTGTTCTCTATCCCCCTATTAATAAAGCCAATGATGCCATGTGCTTTTTGACCAGCCTCATCATCTTATCCTGTCACTTTCGAAGATTTGCATAGGTATACTGCCAGGACACACTGTTCCTGCAACCTCGTTCAAATTATACCATAATGCTCATATTGCCCCTCCTCATTCTTTGTACCAAAGTGTATCATTTCACACTTCTCTGCATTAAATTTTATCTGTCAAGTCTCTTCCCATTTCACCAGGCTGTCATCCTGAATTCTGTTACCACCCTCCTCACTGTTTACTACTTTTCTGTATTTCATAGCATCTGCAAACTTTAAAATTATGTCCTGAATAGTCAAGTCCAAGTCATTCATATACATGAAAAAGAGCAGTGGCCCGAATTCCAACCACTGGGGAACCCGGCTGTATACTTCCCTTGAGTCTGAAGAACAAGCATTCACCATCCCTTATCCAATTTTGTGTCCTTGCTGCCACTATCCCTTACATCTGTTATGATCCCAGTGATGTTATTACTGGCCAGCTAATCCCAGGGTGGAACCCGGCTTGATAGATCCTAACTTTTAATTTCTTGTATAAATATGTGGAGAATAGCTACTGAACAGTCACAGAAGTCAGATGATGAACTTTTAACAAAAGGATTAAACATTTATTTAACAAGAAAGAATGAACTATATTGCAACACTCCTTCACCCACAATGATACCTTTACAGATATATAGAGATTTGTAAGGATAACACAAGTTACAAAAGCTATCTTATACTCTAATGTTCACAGTAAGTACACAGTCCATGTAAACCAATAGGCGATCTGTGGTCAGGCACGCCAAGCTCTGAAACCAAGTGACATGCCATCCCAGCCAGATGCTATGGATCTCTCCTCAGCTCCCACCAGACGCTTGTCACAACGTGAGCCAACCAGTCTCACTGAACTCTGTCTTTCACATGAGGGTTTCCAATCTCCACTCTCCAAGGATTCGCTTTGGAATTGTCTCCCAAACTAACATTTTCTCTCAGACGCCTTCCACAAGGGCTCACCTCCAGGGTTTCGAACTCTCCTTGGTGATGTTCCTCTCCCCTGGGTCACCATGTGCATTCAAGCTTTCTTCCACACACTCTCCCTCATTGACTCAGCCATCAACAGTGCTTCACATGCCCACAACAAAGAGTTACAGATCTTCAGTTGTCTCTTTGGAACTTCTGACTTCTCAAAAGCCTTTATATTGCTTTAAAGTTAAAACCCATTCCTAACACCCACAAATACAAATATAACTTCCTTAAACTGTCTCTATTTACTAACACATCCCATAGGCTTTAATTTCTCTAGGAAGTCTATTGTGTGGCATATTGTCAACATTGGAACTAATGGGAACATAAAATATATTTTATAAGCATGTTAATAACTCTTAAAAAAAATAGATGTAAAGGATGTCAAAAAAAATGTCAAAGAGGGAAAATGAATAAAAAGGAAATGCATTTGCATCTTAACCAAATACCTTGAATCCACTTGGAGAGGCAATGCAAGCAAAAATTAGAAACATAAATCATAGAAAATAAGAGCATGAGTAGGTCATTCGCCCCTTCGAGCCTGCTCCACCATTCAAAATGATCATGGCTGATCCTGTACCTCAACGTCATTATCCCGCTCTCTCCCCATATCCCTTAATGCCTATAAAGTCTAGACATCTATCTATTTCCTTCTTAAATATATTCAGTGACTTGGCCTCCACAACCCTCTGTGGTAGAGAATTCCACAGGTTTACCACTCTCATTGAAGAAGTTTCTCCTCATCTCAGTCCTAAATGGCCTATTCTGTATCCTGAGACTGTGACCTCTTGTTCTAGATCCCCTCAGCCATCATCTCTGCACCCAGTCTGTCCATTCCTGTTGAATTTTATATGTTTTAATGAGATCCCCTCTCATTCTTCTAAGCTCCAGTGAGTACTGGTCTAGTCGGCCCAATCTCTCTTCATACGCCAATCCTGCCACCCCAGGAATCAGTCTGGTGAACCTTAGCTACACTACCTCTATGCCAAGTATATCCTTTATAGGTAAGGATACCAAAACTGCACACAATACTCCAGTTGTGGTCTCACCAAGGCCCTGTATGACATCCTTGCTCAACTCCTCTTGCAATGAAGGCCAACATACCATTTGCCTTCTTAACTGCTTGCTGCACCTGGATGCTTACTTTCAGTGATTGGTGTATAGGGCACTCAGGTCCCTTTGACATTAACATTTCCCAATCTATCACCATTTAAATAATACTCTGCCATTCTGTTTTTCCTACTAAAGTGGAATCATCCATGTTATTCTGCATCTGCCATATATTTGCCCACTCAGTCAACTTGTCTAAATCGGCTTGAAGCCTCTTAACATCCTCCTCACCACTTACATTCCCACCTAGTTCTGTGTCATCAGCAAACTTGGAACTATTACATTTGGTTCCCTCATCCAAATATTTGCTATATATTGTGAATGGCTGGGGTCCAAGCACTGATCCCTTCGGTACCCCACTAGTCACTGCCTGCCATTCCGAAAAAGACCCATTTGTTCCTACTCTCTGTTTCCAGTGTGCTAACCAATTCTCAATCCATACCAATACATTACCCCCAATCCCATGTGCTTTAATTTTGCACACTAACCCCTTATGTGGGACTTTATCAAAAGCATTCTGAAAGTCCAAATACACCACATCCACTGGTTCAGCCTTATCCATTCTGCTATTTACATCCTCAAAAAACTCTGGTAGGTTTGTCAAATATGATTTCTCTTCCATACATTCATATTGATTTTGTCTAATCCCATTGATATTTTATAAGTGTCCTGTTATCACATCCTTTATAATAGACCCTAACATTTGATGTTAGGCTAACTGGTCTGTAATTCCCTGTTTTGTCCCTCCCTCCTTTTTAAATAGCGGGGTCACATTTGCCACCCTCCAATCTGCCGGGACTGTTCCAGAATCAGCAGAATTTTGGAGGATGACAACCAATGCATCCACTATTTCCATGGCACCTCCTTTAGTACCCTTTGATGTAGATTATCAGGCCGTGGGGATTTATCGGCTTCCAGTCCCATTAATTTCTCCAGCATTATTATTTTAGTAATACTAATTTCCTTCAATTCCTCCTTCTCACTGGACCCTTGGTTCCCTAGTACTTCTGGGAAGTTATTTGTGTCTTCCTCTGTGAAGACAGCACTAAAGTAGTTGTTTAATTGCTCCGCCATTTCCTTGTTTTCTATTATAAATTCTCCCATTTCAGACTGTAAGGGACTTATATTTATCTTCACCAATCTTTTTCTTCTTATATATTTATGGAAGCTTTTATGATCATCTTTAATGTTCCTTGCAAGTTTATGCTCATACCCTATTTTTCTCCTCTTAATGAATTTCTTGGTCCTCCATTGCTGAATTCTAAACTGCTCCCAATCCTCAGATTTGCTACTTTTTCTAACAACTTTAAATATCTCCTCTTTGGATCTAATAGTGTCTTTAATTCCTTTTGTTAGCCATGGTTGGGCCACTTTTCCTGTTGTGTTTTTATGGCAGAAAGGAATATATAACTGTTGCAATGCATACATTTGTTCCTTAAACATTAGCCATTGCTTATCCACCATCATGCCTTTTAATGAAGTTTCCCATTCTATCTTAGCCAACTCACACCTCATACCTTCGTAGTTTCCTTTGTCTAAATTTAGGACCCTAGTTTAGGATTGGACTACTTCACTTCCCAACCTTAGGAAGAATTCTACCATGTTATGGCCACTGTTCCCTAAAGGACCCCTCACAATAAGATTATTAATTAACCCCTTCTTATTGCACAAAGCCAAATCTAGGATAGCCTGTTCCCTAGTCGGTTTCTTGACATTCTGGTCTAATAAACATCTCATACACACTCAGGAATTCATCCGCCACAGTATTATTGCTAATTTGTTTGCCCAGTCTATATGTAAAGTCACCCAGGATTACTGTAGCACCCTCGTTACATGCATCTCTAACTTCCTGTTTAATATCATCCCCTACCTAACCACTTTTGTTTGGGGGCCTATAGATAACTCCCACTAATGTTTTATGCCCCCTGTTCCTTCTTAGCTCCACCCAGACTGATTCTACATTTAGATTTCTGAGCCAATATCCTTTCTCAACATTGCACTGATTTCATCCTTAACTAACAATGCCAAGCCACCTCCTTTTCCTTTTTGACTGTCCTTCCTCAATATCGAACATCCTTGGATATTCATTTCTCAGCCTTGGACACCCTGCAGCCATGTCTCCATAATCGCAGTCATATCATACCCATTTACATCTATTTGCACTGTTAATTTGTCTACCTTATTGAGAGTGCTCTGTGCGTTCATATGCAGTGCCTTCAGACTTGTCTTTTTACACATTTTTTTTGTACTATGGCCCTATTTGCTGCTAAGCCCTTGTTTCATCTGCCTTCCACTTTTGCTTTTTACTTTTCTGTCTTTCATTTCTACCTTTGCTTCCCTCTCTTGTGTCTCCCCATTTAGGTTCCCATGCCCCTGCCATTCTAGTTTAAACCCTCCCCCACAGTACTAATGAATACCCCTGCTAGGACATTGGTCCCAGACCTGCTGGGGTGCAAACCATCCAGCTTGTACAGGTCCTATCTTCCCCAGAATCAGTCCCAATGCCTCAGGAATCCAAATCCCTCCCTCCTACACCATCTCCCCAGGCACACATTCATCAGGTATATTCTTCTATTCCTGATCTCGCTAGCATGTGGCACTTGGAGTAATCCTGAGATTACTCCCTTTGAGGTCCTGCTTTTTAATTTATTTTCTAGCTCCCTATATTTTGCTTGCAGGACCTCATCCCTCTGGATGTTCACCCACCCCCTTCAGAATCTCCTGCAGCCACTGAGTCACATATTTGACCTTGGCGCCAGGAAGGCAATATACCATCCTGGTGTTACATCTGTGGCTGCAGAAACTTCTATCTGTTCTCCTTATGATAGGATCCCCTATCACTATTGCTCTCTCACTCTTTTTTCTCCCCCCTATGCAGCTAAGCCACTCATGATGCCATGGACTTCGCTCTTGCTGCATTCCCCTGAGAAACCATCTCCCCCAGCAGTATCCAAAACAGAAAATCTGTTAAAAAGGGAGATGGACAGAGGGGACTCCTGCACTGCCAACCTAGTGACTTTACTCTGTCTTATGGCCACCCATTCCCTTTCTGCCTGTGCACTCTTTATCTCTGGTGTGACCACCTCACTGTATGTGCTATCCATGAAGATCTCAGCCCTGTGGATCCTCCGCAGTGACTCCAGCTGCTGCTCCAGATCTGAAATGTGGATTTCAAGCAGCTGAAGCTGGAGATACTTCCTGCACACATGGTCATCATTGACACTGGAAGTCTCCCTGACTTCCCACATCGCACAGGTGGAGCATTTCATGTGACCGAGCTGCCCTACCACGACCTACCCTTAAATTACTCCCTTTACTTTTACTTCCATTAGTTTTGAGAATATTAAGGATAGTAAACTTACTCACCAAGTCCTACTTACCAGGGTGGCTGCTCTTCTTTCTGAGGAAAGGTAGAACATGAAAGGATTAACTCCTTCCCTCTTCACCGAACTCCCTCACTCACCAAATTCCAACTGAAGCACTCAAATGCAGCCCAAGACAGCACTCAGTGAATTTAACTGGCTCCAGGGAAGAAGGCTGCAGGGTGGGGTGAGGTGCAGGCAGTATAATCGGAGAGCTGGGTCAGATCCGCTTCCTTCGATGCATTTAACCATGGCGGGGCCATTTTATGGTGCTGTTGGCATTTTTCCAACAGTTGATCAATACTGCCCACCTCACCCCACTGTGTGAAGAGGCTGCTAAATGGATGTGACTTCCCAGTGGCAGTCCATGGAGAAAGCATTTATGCAGCAGAGAGAGCCATGGGCAGAGAATTCAACCCCCATGGCACCAATGATGCCACTGAAGGGGTTTCCCCTCCAGCAGTTGGCCAGCAGCTCTTTGGAGCAGGTCACAACCTTAATAGGGTGGCAGATGTGGTGGCAGCCAGTTAATTGGCTGCTGCCCATAAAATTCAGGGGGAAGTCCCATTGCCTAACCGTGCGTGCTGGACAAACACATTTACTCCGGACATTAGGACCTCGTGCAAATGGTAAAATCCCGGTCATAATATCAGCAACAAGCAATAGGTCTGCATCTTTTCAGTGTGTGTCAGTAAGGTATACTAAACCTCAAGTCCACTGACGATAATTTTCTTCATCAACTCAAAGGGAAAATAATGTTTAGGTTGCAGTGGGATTGGAGCAAACATCAGAATCTTCGTGGCAAATCACTGACGGCCCTTAAGCAATGCCAACAAAGATCAACAAATGTTTAGAGAAAGTATTTGCAGCAAAAATGTGCATCTGAATGCATAGAGCAATCAATGATTTGAATCTGTACATGAATATCACTTTTTCCATATCTTAGTGAAGGAGAAAAGATATTTAAAAGGTAGTGAACCACTTTATGAACCACAAGGTAGTGTACTCGTAGGTGAAGAAATGTCTTTATGTTTCATGGATGGCCAAACCATTGGACAGGATTTTTCTGTGGGCTTCAGGAACTTGATGTCAGGACCAAATGGGAGTCCCAAGCCGACACTTGCTAGGATTGAGATGGGCCAAAGAATATTCCAGAGGTGGCCTCCTAATTGGCTGCCTCCAAGCTTGCTATTCTCTTAAGGACAACTGGTGGGCTTCCGATGCTGCTGGCCCAATCAGAAGGCCAGCAACTCTAATGCCTCAGCAGCCCCAACTTATAAGGCGCTGGTGGTTTTCCCCCCTCCACCCACCACCCAGGCCTGCAGCAGGAAGGCCACTGGAGCTGACAGTTTTTATACTTGGCGGAGGACCACTACAGTGGTGTTGCAAAATTTTCAATGTGAAATCCTCCCGCTAAAAGGAATGCTTTGGGGAGCCATTCTGACATGGCTCCCCAACCTCTAAGTCTTCCACTGTGGAGCTGGGAAAATACAGCCCATCTTTTTGGCAAAAAGATCAATGGCCCAATTGGAATTTACAGAGTTTAGACTTAAGAACAATGGATTGACACGTGGCTGACGCCTGCCTGGTGGGCTTTTGAAATGGTGGGCAGGACCCAAATCTGCGATTCGTACCCCCATTTCCAGTGCTGGCAATTTTCAGTGGTCATGGATAAGGGGGTGGGTCATGAACCCACATGTTGATGTTCCAATTTTGCCAGCTCCATTGTGGAAGTGGCATTTCAAACCTGCTGCAATTTTCAAAGAGTGGGGCTGCTTTGGAAGGCAAAGCAGTGCACTCCAGGACAGAACTGGGATAAACTATGGGAGGACCATGGTTTTGAGTCGGAATCTATATGACAGGTAAATATAAAAGATGTTGCCAATTTCATGTTATAATGATATGCCATACCATAAGTTATATGTGTTTTTGATACAGTGAGTGATGATGGGACTTCATTTTGAAAGGTTAAGTGACCATTAAATAATATGTTTGCCGGGTTGTTACTTCTGACATCTGGCAAGCAGTCAATACAATGAAACAGCATTATGAAAGTGGATACGTCTTGAAATGCATTAAAATACATTATTCATTCGATAAAGAACTACATGTGTTATACCATGGTGAAACTCAGAATTGGTGGTGTGAAATGTGCCCAAAGCTTTGTTTGGCTTTCACTTGAAGTTTAACTCAGGCATCTCTTTGGCTGTTTCAAAGCTTTGACAGCTAGCTGAGCATCTGGCTGTCTTCAAAGGCTTTAACATAGTTGCCTCAAGGGGTTTTATTGACAGTTGCTCAGTTGTTCAATTGAATCTCATTATAAATCCTTGCCAAGTTCAAAACCCATTAAAGGATTCTGCTCAGCAGGGCTTGTTGATACAACTCTCAAGCGGAATGTGAACTTAATTATTTTGATAGGTTTGTGAGCTATTAAGGGGATTATGTTTTTGAGTGGATATTCAAGTAATGATTATTTATTTTGAAAGATGTGTGTGTTTCCCAAAGACTTCCCAATGTTTTATAGGTCTTGTGAGTTCAGTTTATAGTGGATACTGGGTGAGTGGATTGGGGGAAGGGCAGTGGTGAAGGGTATTGGATCTATGGGGAGGTGAGGGAGGTATTGGGGGTGAGAGTTAGGAGACCTCACGCTCATCTCCAGAAATGGGGCAACGTCTCAATGAACAGGTTTGGGCCTTTTAACTTGGCCGCCTTGGCATCGGCCAGCCTCTGTCTCTGCCTCCAGCCTGCTGCCAGCAGTGACAGGCTGACTCCAGCCCTTCCCCACTCCCTGCCGCAAAAACCTGGCACTGCCGGTGAGGAGGCAGGGTCACAACATTGACAAATCTCCCAAATCCCGTTCCCAAGATTAAAATACAGCCCAACATCCTTTACTTACTGCTAAGGCAAACTAACTGATATGGAAAGTTAGGAACCATTAAATGATAAAAAAAATTCTGAAGTTTGAACCCTAAAGAAATAAGTTGCATTTATATCAAACGTGCAATGTAGTAAAACATGCCTAAGCACTTCAAAGGAGCTAGACCCTGGACCAATAAAGGTGCAAAAGGTAAGCTTTATATCAGTTTTCAGGTTTCCTTGTATCCAGGAGAGGCCCCTTTGGGCTTCATAAGGAAAGCTTTCCCACCAGTATCCCCCCACCCTCCCCTCCCCACATCCACCACCGCCCCTCCTCAACAAATTACAGCCAGGCCCCAGACAAAACTGCAGCAAGTGTGGGCCATTATCCCCTGTCAATAAATCAATATAAAAAATTGCCAAAGGAACAAAAGCGAATGCTACCTTCAACAGCCCTTTCCCATTTTAGGGTGCATGGTAAAGTTGAAATTTTGCAAACTTTACTAGAATTAATTTTCCTTAAATTGCAGAGGTTCCAATGTTACTACTTTCAAGTCCCAATTTTAATCTCTATACCTGAACAGAACATGTCGAATGTGAAGTTAAAAATAGAGGTGGAACTCTCATCTCTCCATTCACACCACATGCCAACCCACTGCCTTTTAACTCTCGGGTTCCAAGGGGCGCGAAAGTGCTGTCGCAGGTAGGCAGATGCCTTACAGCTTCATAAATACATAAATATTGAGGTTGTATGATACAATTAGAATGCCAATGTGATTTTCACCCTGGTTAGTGATTGGCAGGCAGGTGAAGCAGGCAGCAAGCAGGATTGGGGCAGCAGAAGGCCAGGAAGCTAAGTTGTTTTTTATTCAAAACAAGTTTTACCTGTGAGCCAGAAGCAACAGTTCCCC
This sequence comes from Cetorhinus maximus, assembly GCF_964194155.1. Taxonomy (NCBI): domain Eukaryota; kingdom Metazoa; phylum Chordata; class Chondrichthyes; order Lamniformes; family Cetorhinidae; genus Cetorhinus; species Cetorhinus maximus. Next base: position 88,019,127 of record NC_135889.1, read on the forward strand.
ACAGGGAAACATTGGGCTCCCCATTTTCTGGGCAACCCTTCCTCCCCCAACTGTGATGGTATTCATGATCAATCCTTAACTACTTACCTTAATTCAGGGTGATTTCCTCAGGTCCATTGCAGTGCTCCTTGGCCACCTAAAATCTTTCTCCTGCCTGCCAGTGATCTAATCATTCCTGCAGCATTTGGGGGAGTCTGACCTCAAATCATGGAAATAAGGTCAGGAAGTTAAAGTCTCCCTGGGCCTCACACAGCGCTTGACACAAGCTTGCCTTTCACTCTGGCCCCTGAACACCAGACCCACACCCAGAGTTAAAATCAGAGCTCTCGTTTTAGTCCCAATAAATATTGCTTTCCAAGTGTGTCAGTGGCATTTTGGAAAATTGCTTTCTGAAAGATCAGTGCTAAAGCATTTGAAGACTTAAAGCATCCCTTTTGTATCACTTTCCTTACTTAATTCTCATTCCTTGGGATGGTCAAAGATTGAATTACTGTTCTACTGGGCAGTCCTTTATGTTGGATGTTATGCACATTATATTTCATTTTGTTTGTTGCTGCTCTCCTTCACCAGTAATGACTGATCACACTAAGTACTATAGATTACATTTACAAAACCATATCTTCCTAGATGGACTTTCCAAAACTCTTGAAATGTTATCGTTCAAAAATACTTGCTCAGTAGAATTTTCTGTTTAAATCACCTTTATATTGAAAGCCATTCTGACAATTCTTGGGTTTTTTTCACTTTAAGAGTTTTGTGGAATAAAAATGTGTTTGCACTGGTAACACACTTGACACAGAGATTGTTGGAAATGAGACTGATGTTTGTCCTGCTGCTAGTAGTTTGGACACACTAACAGAAAGCTACAGGACATTTGCTTATGCTGTGAAACCATGCTTTAAATCAAATAATGATGTTTACATTTACTGTCTGGAAACCCCTTATTGATTTTTTTTTAAAAAAGACTAAAGCCACATTCCATTGACTGGGATAATAGTCAAAGTCATAGTCAAAGATGACTGAACATTTACATCACTGTACCTTCTACATTCCAAAATCCCTGAAATCGGGACAACCTGTCTGCAAAGCCACACCAGGAAGAATGGACTTGGAAGAGTACGAACAGGATGTGTGGTACAAATGTTATTTGTCACTTGTCTTCCCAAGACAGATAGTTGTCCACGTCTTGCTACATGTGGCCTCCTATCCCCTTAGCAAAGTGCCCAGACAATCACCTGGGTAATTAATTGGGTAAAGGCAAACCATTACACATAATTACTTGGACAATGGGACCCTGACTGAAAGAGGAACTCCCATGTCATGCCAAGATCTAATCGAGTCACAACTAGAATACACTAGTCATGACCATATTTGGATCACTGGGCATTTGGAGAGAGAAGTTCATGTGACAAGCTAACCCTTTGAGTGTTTAAACACCTGTTCTCTCTGCAGAACAGGAAAAGCAACTGAGACACTGAAGGAGCAAGACCCTGAGTGTATTCCCTCTCTCTCCATCCAGCTTGCAAGTTTGGAACCCTGTCTGCTGTTATTTGGCTCTCCATGTACCGTAGACAGAGAATTTTTAAAAAATAATTCAACCCTGTAATTGGTATCTTCAGAAGAACAGATGAATAATTCATCTACATCTTTAAACCACCTCAACACTGATCTAGAAGGAGTACTATGTTCAGCCTGAAGCCAGCCAAGTCACCAACCTTCAAGAACCATATACCCCTTTAATTTTACTAGACATTAAATTACTTAATCTATTTTCCTAATTTGTAATCCATTTGTGTGTGTATGAAATTTGAGAGTGTGTGTGTGCACAGTTTTCAGTTACATTCACAACTTATCAGATAATGAAGCAGTCTGTGATCATATGCAGCAAGATCTGGACAACCATCAGTCTTGGGCTGACAAATGACAAGCAACATTTGCACACACAAGTGCCAGGTAATGACTATTACCAACAAGAGATAATCTAACCATCTCCCCTTGACAATCAATGTCATTACCATTGCTGGATCCCTCACCATTCTGGATTTACCATTGACCAAATACTGACCTGGGCCAGAAACATAAATACTGTGACTACAAGAATGGGTCAGAGGCTGGGAATCCTATGACAAGTAACTCACCTCCTGACTCCCCAAAACTTTTCAACCATCTATAAGGCACAAGTCAGGATTGTGACGGAATACTCTCCACTTGCCTGGTTGAGTGCAACTCTAACAATACCCTAGAAGCTCAACACCATCCTGTTCAAAGCAACCTACCACCTGAAAAGTTCATTCTTTCCACCACTGGCACTTTGTTGTTGCAGTCTGTACTATCTACAAGATGCAATGCAGCAACTCACCCAATTCTCTTCAAATGCATCTCCCAAAATCACAACCTCTTTCACCTAGCAGGACAAGGGCAGCAATTGTGTGGGAAAACCATCATCTGCAGGTTCCCCTCCATGCCACACACCAGCCTGACTTGCAAGATTGTTGTCATTTCTTTATTGTTGCTGGGTCAAAATCCTGGAACTCCCTACCTGGCAGCTGTGGGAATACCTGCGCCACGTGGACTGCAGTGATTAACGAGGGCAGCTCAACAGCACCATCTCAGGGGCAATTAGGGATGGGCAACCAGAATTTAAATTTTTTGGAGAATGCAAGAACTTTAAAATATAATTAAAATCCATTATGAGAAAGGGAGGGATAAAAAATACATTAAAATCACGTGACTTGAACATAAACCTTATACAAAATAACTGCAGTATGATATAAAAATAGATAATAAAAAGAAACAGTAGTAAGCAGAAGATTTTTTAAGAAAGAAGGCAGTGTTAAAGGGAGAAGCTATCACATCATTACATTGATGATTAGAATTGACTTCCTAGTATTGGATTAATAGTAATCAAGGGCATAATAGAGAGAAAATTGGAAATGTCAGAGATTAGGATGGACAGCCTTGTAATTCCCTTGGGACAGGAAGAGGAGGATTCACTTCTCACTTATTAATGACATTAGTGAAGAAAAGAGAGAAAATACTCCTGCTTTATCAGCTAGTTAGAGCAAACCCTCACTTGTGCTGCAGTATTTATTTAAAAATCACCAATGTGCTGTTTGTGGTTTTCAGATGTATGCCCACAATAGACTTACTAAAGGTTAGGATTTGGCAAATCTAGCTTCATTTGTACACTTATGGGAGATATAAAATCAGTTTCCAGTAGTGCAAGTATTTTTCATGATCTCACCTACAGCATACTGTCTGGCATACTTGTAAAGCAAATGTGACACACTCAAAAAGTAAATGATGAAATAGGCCTTAGTTGAAGTGGCTTAACAAAAATGTTGGTGCAACAAGACCAATAGGTGCAATAACTTTGAGGTCAATAACATAATACCAACATTACCAGACATGAAATCTGAAGGGCTAAACAATGACAGGTGTGCTTTGAACTGGCTGGGACCAGTATGCAAACTGATCTCAAGGTTAATTATGGCTATGCATAGATTGAAAATAGATAATACAACTAGAGAACCTTGATGCCATGTAAAACTCTGCTTACAAAGGTAATCCAATATCAAAGAACCTCCAAACCAAGCTTTTGATAAATTGCCAATAGCTTTCTGTATGACTGAGGCAGTGCCCACTTTCTCCCCATACAGATCCAAGTCACTTACTAAAGCCCAGAAAGCTTAGGCACAAATGGGCAGAACTAAGATTTGAGTTTCTTCAGAGATACTCTTGGGAGTTTTACCAGCAAAACAGCACAAATTACCAATACCAGATTTCCCACATAATCAGTATTTTGCCTCTGCATTACCAATTCAGAACATTGGTTATTCCAGCTTTCTTCTCCATCTGACACCACTCTGTTAGGTATTGACTTGCAACATTACTTGAAACAACAACAACATGCACTTAACTTAACTAGTGCCTTTAATGTAGTAAAATGTCCCATGGCATATCGCAAGAAATGTAAGTACTACAATGGAGTGATCTAGATTAGAGTGTAAATAATCCGAGCCACAGGTTTATCTCCCAGGTTTCCTTAGTGAGCCCAGCTGGCTGGTCAATCATCAACAATGTCCAGGAGTACTATACACCTGCCTAGTTCAGACAAACAACTGTTAACAGACTAGCTGGGTTCCAACGTTACATTATCATCCATGTTTTCTTGGAATCATTTCAAACTAAGGGGTCTTTATTACCCAGAAGGGAAAAACAGTAAAAACTGGGAAATAAGAATATGGGTCTTGTGTACTTTAAAATGGAACACCAGTAAAACTGGGAAATAAGAGTACTAGTCTGAACAGTTTTTTTTCCTTCTGGTTAGCTCCTTCCTTCCAAGGAGAATAGTCACATGTTGGTAGACAACAGACAGGTACAGATTTGAACCCATGCTAGGCTAACAATAGGCAGCAGAAGGCTCTGATGAATGGTATTGTGAGCAGTAAAGCTGATCATAAAACACATGAGTGAGCTTCCACCATTTTCCTGATCACAGCTAGGAAATATACCATAACCCATTGAATGGTGGCTCCATCAGTTGGAGATGTAGGGCAACATCTATTGCCTTTGTGCAAATCAATCATTGTTTACTTTTGAATCCTCGTCACTGGCTTCCATATTACATCCTCCAGCAACCATTATCCCAAGCTTCAGAGTTTCCTCATCAACCATGTGTCATGCCTTTAACACGTGGGAAGGCCCATCCTATGCAGTTGCCTTGCATCATCCCAGTCGCCTTGATGATCTAAATACCCAAATCCAATGCCATTTATTAGGCTTATTCATCACATCACCAAGTGCTTAATCCAAGTCCTTATATCACGGGTCGTGCCAAAGAGACATGCTTGGCGTCAGGCCGATTTGACCTCATTGGTGCTCAGTTATATGTCAGGTGTGCACCAGAATTTACCCTAACACTCCTTCCCTTTTTATTGTAAATCCATCTCATAGCTTGGTCTTTGAGTGCATTTTCCTACTGTTGCTTACTTAGGAGCTCTATGAAGGAGAGCAAAATGCCATGAGTTTAAACTGCCTTGGAAACTTGCTGCCAGAGAATTGAAGTTAAAACAAAATACCCTTTACTGTTGGCCAGTCTGTATCAAGGTCAAAGTTGGCATCAGCCAGGTCTTGTAGATACAAATGCCAATCAAGATTTGTACCTTCCTTCCTTCAGTCAATAACTTTGAGATTACGTCAGAATAGTGAAAACCATAAAAGAGAAGATAGCAGCCACCATATTGTATCAATGAGCTACTCGTTTGTTTGATATGGCGAGTAGAGCATACTAGAGCTGCCATTTTACAAGCCAGCCAGTTCATCAGGTTCACTGCCAGGTGTGAAAAATGTAATAGTATTGTCTGCCTCTCTCAAGGAGAGTCTATCAACAGCACAATATCATCTGTGAAAAAAAGAGCACTGTGGCACAACAACAGTAGGTTGCATTTATATAGTGCCTTGATGTACATGCATATGGAAATAGATGCTAAGACATGAAATGAACAAATCAGGATAGCTGACCAAACAACCTGGCCAAAGGCTGTAGGGCTTAGGGAAGGAGATTGAGAAAGTAAGGCCCTGTTGACTGATGGCTTTGTCACTAATAGTGGAAGGAAGTGGAGGGAAAGGGATTGTTTGGGTATTGAAATGTAATCAGTCTGATTGTCACATCTGGCTTTCTGTAGTCATGTGTCTATACCATGAGGCTGCCTCTGGAGGCAGACATATTAAACTAGTTCAATAAAGCCTTTCACAGAGACTGACACTGATGAAGACTGCTGTCCTTATACATGAAACAGGGATGCTCAAACATCAGAGCAACAAAGCATGAGAAAGAGGATACAGGTCTGGAGAAAATTACGGAGATAGTGAGAAGATGAGAAATAATTCCAAATTGTCTGGAACAGGCGCCAATTACATTCCTTACAATGCCTTTCATCTGATTTTTTGAGAGTGAGTTTTGTTCAGGGTGTGATTGGTCTGATTGTGCATAATGAACTCAGAGTTAATTTTCAGAAAAAAGAGCAAGATTTGCAAGTTTTGATACAGAATTAATAGAATGAATAGCCTGGGACTGTAGAGGGCATAGGAAACAAACCACAGGCAGGAACATCTGCCCTAGGGAGAGAAGCTACTACAATAAATGCAGCTACCCAGTATTTGTGGCAGAGTTGTGCCAGACACAAGGGACTTTCCAAGAATTAGTCAATGTGCTATTCAGTGATGCATTAAAAAGGTAACTGAAGCTCCTTTTCATCATGCAATCATTTATTTGACAGCAACTCCCAAACCTGTGACCTCTACCTCCGAGAAGGACAAGGACAGCAGGTGTGTGGGAACATCGCCACTACATTCATGTTCCCCTCCAAGTTGCACACAATCCTGACTTATACCACCATTCCTTCGTCATCACTGGGTCAAAGTCCTGGGGCTCCATACCTAACAGCACTATGGGAATGCAAAGGCTATTGTGCTTTAAGAACATGGCTTATTACCCCCTTCTCAAGGGCAATTAGGGATGGAAAATAAGTGATGGCCTAGCCAGTCTTGCCACATCCATGAATGAATAAAAAGAGAGCTTACATATATTTCAGCAGGGACCTGTAGCATGGGCAGCAATAGTTTGTTAGGCACTTCATCTGTTTTATTTCTGCCTCAGAACTGCATATATTCTCCTTGGTCTACTTTTGTAAATTATACTTCCTTTTTCATGAATAAATGCATGACAGACTACAAGATATGTTATATGCAAATAATTTGATTTAGTGAATAAGTGCATGTAGTGTTAGCCTTCAAGGTATTTTAAAGTTCCTTTGCTGATTTGTGAATTATTATGTATGAGTTGTCTGTGTGCCCTGCTCCTGTGGGATCTCATAGCTGAGTGAATTGCAGTAGTGGTTGACTCCTGAGCCAACTGGTGAGCTAAGTGGGATTCAGAAGGCCAGATGTATGCATCTGTGATTGCAACCAAATCTGATCCATCTGCAGTAGTTTTGAGGAGTGTCCAGTGCTGTTGAAGCTATTAGCCTATAAGGCCATCTTTCAATACCTGTTCAGGGCTATGCTTTTGGAACACAAACTCTGAATTAATGAACATTCAACAGCTCCCAAGTTTCTGCAAGTATCGCACAGCTGTGAGCCAAATACTTCTTCAGACCTAATGATTAGTCTTTGTGTGAAATGCTGATTCCCAGTAAGATCCCCCCCCCTAATGGATGTCCTTGAGTCAAGGGTGGCCTTAATTACATCTTGAAGCTTGGACACCAAAACATCTATGGCAGCATTTGATAAAGATGCTTTTCATTTGTCCATGGTCTGCAAAACTATTGTACTGCTACAGTTCCCACACCCATTTCTCCCCGCTCAATGTCAAACTGTACAGCAATATAGCCATTACTGCATCTTTTGCAGCGCCATTGATGCACAAACAAGTGCCTGCTCAACAATATGCAAAATAATCTAAGGTAATTGACAAATAAGATCTTCAGTTGCTCCTTGGCAGTCATTTTCTTTACCACCCTTCATTACTTTTGATCTGTTTCTCATCAAACGATGCCTCACTCTATAATAGTTGTGAAGTGTATGTATCTGGGATGTTGATTACATGATGTATTGATAATCCTTGGTTCTATTCTGAATATTATCGTCCAATTACTGTGAAAAGAGCAAACAGGGTATACATACTATTCTGGTGCATGAATCCTGATTAAACACTCACTGTATTTCATATGAATTAAAGCACTTATGAGCAATCTGACTGGAAGTGTTGATTTAACATCTAGTTCAAATCATACAATATGTAATTAATATGATGCATGCCAGGTGGCTATGTAGTCCTCATATCTCCTGAGAGTAAGAATTGTCCAATGTGTCCCTTCCAATGAATTGCCTTATTCAATGTAAAAGGCTTCTCCAGGGAGAGAACACAACCTGATCCACTCTTGCCCTTTGTAACTTTGGCTTTTAAATTTGGAATTCTCGGACATAAGCTGTTGTTGAAGCCTTCTTCATAAATGTTTTTTTTTAAAAAAAGGCAATAAATACTTGCTTGAAAAAGTAGAATATTCAAGGAATAATGGGAAGCAAGCAGAAGAAATTGAATTAGATTAAGTGGTCCATATGGAGAAAACACACAAACCATTGTTGGGCGAGATTATTAATTTCCGTGCTGTAATACAGGGCAGCCTCTTGGCTCACATGTGTTTTAGGGACAGTTTTATGGATTTGTGCTCCCAGTGTGGAGTTTCAGTGGCAGGAGCACACATTTATAATTTGAGTGTGTAGGATGGTGGGCCCTGGGAATTTACCATATATGAATGAATGTCAAATCCTTTCGATCACATTGACCACTATGCCCAGATTCCAGATATCCTAATACAGCAAGTGGAGCTCTGCCCCTAGAGCATAAATTTGTAACATTTACCCTTATTTTCATTAGTTTGACTACGCAAAGATTTCTCTGCTTCACATTGTTAAATAAGTCAAAGCCCAAAGCATCATCAATTTATATTCTTGAAACCTATTTGAAGCCAGGTTGTTATTGCCTTACCCAAGTGCTCTTCTTAAATTCACCAAGCTTAGTGTGGATTTCTCCTAGATAATTGCAATGATTATCCCCAAGTTGATTTGATCCTTAATGTACTACCTAACTGTTTAATCTCTTTTTCAGGCTTGAGTCTTTTCTTCTGTCAAAATTTTAGTAAATCAAGACACCAAAATCCCAGTCTCTGAAATGGGCTTTGAGATTTTTTGCTCCATTTTGTCAACGCTTTGTATTCCCCACAGAGGGAAAGAGAAAATATAAACTATTTATACCTTTAACTGGCAATACTGTTGCTCCAGATTTTTAAAAACAACATTATTACAGATACTTCATGATTGCCCCCCCAACAATAAATTATTTAGAAGCAAAAGTAATCCTACCACCCACTTAATTCTGATTCAATATCAAACTCTTTTTTCAAGAAGAGAGAAAACAATCGGAGTAAAGGATTAATTTTTATTTATGAAAGGGAAAGAAATAGTCAAATAATTTATTGTTTTTTTAAATTTGGAAAGCACAATACCATGGCTGGGAGTCTGCTCTTCGGGATGGAGTTTTGGCTGCAGTACTAGAAGAGATGGTGAGAGAGAATAAGGGGGCAAAAGGTCCTGATTCTGTGTTGGGCTCCCACCTGAATGCTTTGGTCAAGATTGAGGCCTTCACAGTTAAGTGCTGGGTCTGAGTTAGAGCTCTTCGGACATTTATTCCTATATTAACAAACAGCATTTCTTTCATCACAACAGTCACTACTTTTAAAAAGAACTTCATTGGCTCTAAAATTCTTCGGGATCATCCTGAGGTTATAAAAGGCACAATATAAATGCAAGTCATTTTTTTCCCATTTTTTTGTATCGTTGCATCCTTGGACTAACCACCACCTTTCACCTGTTGGCCCCAAGCAACAGCAGTAAGTGGAAGGACAAGCCCCACCACTTTTTGCATATGGTCAGCAGCATAAATTGGTCAGTGACAGTCCTTGCTGCAGAAGGGGGTGGGGGAGGGGGGGGAAATGGTGGAATGGGTTGGGGGAAATACAGTTCAAGTATGTGGCGGGACAGTGCAATCTGCAGATATTTCAGGCAGAATCACAGAGAAGAATCCAGTCCTACAGCTTTCAAATTTCCACCCCATGTTGCTGTAGCCAATAGAAATGGAAATTCTTATAAATACATTTCAAACCTGATATAGATACGCCTGGCTTTTCGAAAGATCCATGCAAATTCTAGAATTATATTCAACATAAATTTCTAGAAATTGATCATCTAGATAAATATATTATGGCCAACTTAAGCATTCATTAAAACCTGGATTGTATAAAGTCAAATCCAAACACACAAAACATATTTTACATCAGATTAAAGAACCCTGAAAGAAATTAGATATGCAGATTGTGCTGCTGGCTCAGTGAAATTAGATTAAGTGAATTTACTTTTAAGAACTAGATAACTGGAGAAATTTGATGCTTTCTTCAAAATTGATGCATCGGAAGAGTCAATACAAAGTGACTTAACTTTGGATATTGGAATTGTGTACTTGAATCAGAGATTTAATGACATCTATTTGTATGGAATTGTCTGTTTCTATAGTTTGCTATGACTATTGCTTCATTTAATTGGCAGCATTCTGAGCTAACCCAATCATAAAACTGATAGTATATTTTCCTCTTATAGAGCCAATTCACTGTTATCACAATTGGAATGTGTTATTATGGGCAGAATGGATGAATATGCTCTGGAAATTTTAGAGTTGACGTGGCTGACTACAGATAATTGCATTATTACCATGAAATACCTGGATGAAAGTGGCTATGAGAAAAATACAGTACTTTACACATAGATTAAGCCTTGTTGAAAAGCACAAATTAAAACTTGTATATTGCAATAGCTGTGTAGAGTGAGCCTTCTAATTTGTACAATTGCTCTTCTGTTTTTCTATTCAAATGTACAGTATTCTGCATTTTACATGCCTCCCTGGATGCTTCTAAATCTGATACAAAACTGGTTTTCAGTCATGCCACTCATTCATCTAATTATTAGCACTAGTATCTATGGTGAAAGGAAGTAATTTCACTAAATTCACAGGACATATAATGGACATAGCATTGAAAAGCACATCATTACTTTTCAATTAGAATACTGCATGAAACATGTCAATGGATTGCGAGTTTGTAGCTGTTGCATATATTGTTTCATGCTTTAAAAATTCTGAAAAATGTAAATGCAAGATAATTTTGGATATAATTAGTATAGTTTTATTTATGATAACATAACATCCCATATATTCAAGAGCTAAGCAGAAATTGAATTTGTTTCCCTCAGGTAATATGCTCTTACCCTGGAGCAAACACCTAACTGATAATTGCCCTGGGAAAATACTCAGGAACTAGAAACAATCAGGCAAAATACAATATTTACAGTAAATATGTAGTTTTCCATTCTGTCTCTCTTTTATAGTTGAGGTGCCTCTCAACCTCTTTCTCATGTTTTTTTTTAAGTTACAGTGAGATGATCAGCTCAGTACATTAAACATTGGCCCAGATCTTCAAAGCAGGACCAGAAACCCTATTTTCGACCCTGATCAGACAAAAAGATGCACACTGACCTTCCGCCAATATTTCAGGGCAGTCTTCCTGTCCAACCCAGTGCATAAAGCCTCATGGGGGCGGGGCAGATAATCCGCGCAGAAACCACCCCCCTTTATATGGCACCAGCTGCTGTACTCTCCGGTGGGTAATGACTTTAAATGTCCCAAAACTGCTTTGAAAACAGCTATGGCAAGAAGGTAAGCATGTAAGGTAAGTAGGTAAGGGATAGGGTGGCAGATGGGTGGGTGGATGAGTGGGTAGGTGGGTTGCTGACTGCATTCAGAACTGCAAAGCAGATGAGGACACTATGATCATTATCCTATGACAACAAAATCCAGTGCAAATTGAACATGTTTTTTTAAAATTCATTTACAGGATGTGGGCATCGCTGGCTGATCCAGTATTTATTGCCCTTCCTTAAGTGCCTTAGATAAGGTAGTGGTGAGCTGCCTTCTTGAATTGCTGCAGTCCCTGTAGTGTAGGTACACCCACAGTGCTGTTAGTGAGGGAGTTCCAGGAGTTTGACCCAGTGACAGTGAAGGAACGGCAATATATTTCCAAGTCAGGATGGTGAGTAGCTTGGAGGGGAACTTCCAGGTGGTGGTGTTCCCATGCATCTGCTGCCCTTGTCCTTCTAGAGAATAGTGCTCGTGGGTTTGGAAGATGCCACCAAAAGGAGCCTTGATGAGTTTCTGCAGTGCATCTTGGTAGACGGTACAAAATGCTGCCACTGTTCGTTGGCGGTGGAGAGAGTGAATGTTTGTGGAAGGGGTGCCAATCAAGTGGGCTGCTTTGTCCTGGATGGTGGCAAGCTTCTTGAATGTTGTGGGAGCTGCACGCATCCAGATCAGTGGGGAGTATTCCATCACTCTCCTGACTTGTGCCTTGTAGATGGTGGACAGGCTTTGGGGAGTGAGGAGGTGAGTTACTTGCCGCAGGATTCCTAGACTCTGGCCTGCTCTTGTAGCCACAGTATTTATATGGCTAGTCAGTTCAGTTTCTGGTTAACGGTAATGCCCAGGATGTTGCTAGTGGGGGATTCAGTGAGGGTAATGCCATTGAATGTCAAGGGGTGATGGTTAGATTTTCTCTTGTTGGAGATGGTCATTGCCTGACACTTGCATGGTGCAAATGTTACTTGCCACTTGTCAGCCCATGCCTGGATATTGTCCAGATCTTACTGCATTTGGACATTGACTGCTTCAGTATCTGACAAGTCGCGAATGGTACTGAACATTGTGAAATCATCAGCGAACACCCCCACTTATAACCTTATGGTGGAAAGGAGGTCATTAATGAAGCAGCTGAAGATGGTTGGGCTGAGGACACTAGCCTGAGGAACTCCTGCAGTGATGTTCTGGAAGTGAGAAGATTGACCTCCAACAATCACAACCATCTTCCTCTGTGGTAGGTATGACTCCAAACAGCAGAGAGATTTCCCCCAGATTCCCATTGACTCCAGTTTTGCTAGGGCTCCTTGATGCCACACTCTGTCAAATGCTGCCTTGATGTCAAGGGCAGTCATTCTCACCTCACCTCTGGAGTTCAGCTCTTTTGTCCATGTTTATACCAAGGCTGTAATGAAGTCAGAAGCTGAGTAACCCTGGCAGAACCCAAACTGAGTGCCAGTGAGCAGGTTATTGCTTAAGCAAATGCCGCTTGATAGCATTGTTGATTACACCTTCCATCACTTTACTGATGATTGAGAGTAGACTGACAGGGTAGTAGTTGGCTGGCTTGGATTTGTTCTGCTTTTTGTGTACAGGACATACCTGGACAATTTTCCACATTGCCAGGTAGATGCCAGTGTTGTAGCTGTACTGGAACAGCTTGCTAGGGGCATGGCAAGTTCTGGAGCACAAGTCTTCAGTACTATTGTCAGGGCCCATAGGCTTTGCAGTATCCAGTGCCTTCAGCTATTTCTTGATATCATGTGGAGTGAATGGAATTGGCTGAAGACTGCCATCTGTGATGCTGGGGAACTCCGGAGGCTGAGATCGATCATCCACTCGACACTTCTGGCTGAAGATTGTTACGAATGCTTCAGCTTTATCTTTTGAACTTGTGCTGGGCTCCTCCATCATTAAAGATGGGGCTATTTGTGGAGCCTCCTCCTCCTCCAGGGAGTTGTTTAATTGTCCACCACCATTCACGTCTGGATGTGGCAGGACTGCAGAGCTTAGATCTTATGCGTTGGTTGTGAATCAATTAGTTCTCTATCTCTTGCTGCTTATGCTGTTTGGCATGCAAGTAGTCCTGTGTTGTTGCTTCACCAGGTTTACACCTCATTTTTAGATATGCCTGGTGCTGCTCCTGGCATGCCGTCCTGCATTCTTCATTGAACCAGGGCTGATCTCTGGCTTTGTGGTAATGGTAGAGTGGGGGACCTTTTTTTATTCGTTCATGGGATGTGGGTGTCACTGGCTAGGCCAGCATTTATTGCCCATCCCTAATTGCCCTTGTTCAGAGGGCATTTAAGAGTCAACTACATTGCTGTGGGCCTGGAGTCACATGTAGGCCAGACCAGGTAAGGATGGCAAATGGGTTTTTATGGCAATCAACAATGGTTGTGTGGTCATCATCAGACTTTTAATTCCAGATTTTTATTGAATTCAAATTTTACCATCTGCCACGGTGGGATTCCAGCCTGAGTCCTCAAGAGCATTACCCTAGGACTCTGGAATACCAGTCCAGTGACAATACCAACCATCGCTTCTTGATGTTCAATGCCATTACCATCACTGAATCCCCCACTATCAACATCCTGGGGGTTACCATTGACCAGAAACTGAACTGGACTAGCCATCTAAATACTGTGGCTACAAGAGCAGGTCAGAGGCTAGGAATCGTGCAACGAGTAACTCGCCTCCTGACTCCCCAAAGCCTGTCCACCATCTACAAGGCACAAATCGGGAATGTGATGGAATACTCCCTGCTTGCCTGGATGAGTGCAGCTCCTACAACACTCAAGAAACTTGACACCACCTAGAAGGACAAGGGCAGCTGCTAAATTGGAACACCACCACCTGAAAGTTCCCCTCCAAGTCACCCACCATCCTGGCTTGGAAATATATCGCCGTTCCTTTACTGTCACTGGGTCAAAATCTTGGGACTCCCTTCCTAACAGTGCTGTGGATGTACCTACACCACATGGAGTGCAGCAGTTCAAGAAGGCAGCTCACCACCACCTTCTCAAGGGCAACTAGGGATGGGCAATAAATGCTGGCCCAGCCAGCAAAGCGCACATCCCATGCATGAATGAATTAAAAAAAAAAAAATTAGCACGGTGGTAGTGCCACACAACACAATGAAGTGTATCGGAAGAAGGAACTTCGTCTCCACAAGGACTGTGTGCTGGTCACCAGATTCAAGCAGTGGCCATTACTGGGATGACAAGCAGTTCCAAGGAGAAGCAGTGATGGAGCCCAGACCTCAAGGTAAGTCCAGGGTTTTGGATGAGCCTGGCTAACAGGCTCCAGCGATGGGGATGATGGACCAGATTTGAGAGGCCAGGAGGAGAGGAGAGTTAAAGAGAGGGTGTAATCTTGGGGAGATGCCTCTGATGGGCACAAGGGACCCTTCCCCCCTCTAAAAGGAGGTTCCCCCCTTCTTGCCCAACACAGCAGCCCATGCAGTGAAAGCTGCTGGGTTACCCGTCTGGCCTCCGCCTTCCACTGCCGCAAGTAAAATAGCAGTGAGGGTGGAATGAGGTCTTTAAGGGGCCATTGACTGGCCACTTAAAGGCCTCAATTGGTCCAGTGGTCGAGGGAGTTGGGGGTTGGAGGGCTGCCTGATGCCTTCCTAACCTACTGTAATATAGGAGGTAGGTTGGGGCTAAACAAGAAGGCAGTGGGAAAGCCACACGCTTTATTTTATAAGCCCTCCCGCCTTAAAATACACCTGCGGAGTGCTGTAAAATCCAGCCCATAATGTCCACAAGTTCCAATTGAACTACCTCATTTCATAATCCCATCATGTTCAGTTCATCAAACACAGTTGGGAAATGCTTGCTCCAAAGCATAAGAAATAAATAATACAGAAATGCGAAGGGCAATTATAATGGGAATGCTAGAACATGTACAGAATAGATAAGGAATTTCACATATTTGCAAGGGTTACTTTGTTCACCAAGTCACAGAAGACATTGCAGCTTCTCAAGCTACATGGTGCTCCAAATCTCACTTCCCACCATGTTTCCGGCCAAGCTGTAATAATCACAATGTCTGTTTTGTCTTTGAATGGTGCTGCACAAAATGTTCGATTATTGGAAAAAATACTTTTCTCATTTGGAGCTGTAATACTGTCAAGAGAAGCTGCAAAACAGAAAATGTGTAAAGAGCTCAAGACCCTGGCAATCTTTAATAATGCAACAAACCACGTCTTAAAATGCCAATGAACTCTCAACCTATCACACAAGGTATCACCAGAATTTCTGAATATTTTCCAGGCATTTGGAGTCTTCCAATAGCTGCACTTATTAATATTACTTTCCTTCAGCCATGCATCCTGATCACAGATGTGTCAGTAGTGCAATTAAAATATACACGATAAGACAGCTATAAAACACGTCATTTTCCATACCATTGGCAGAGACAATGAGCAGGTTTGTCGTGGAGAGAACAGAGCCAGTCCACTTGGGAATCTTAAATTAAAAGGGAGTCTGGGACAGGGCACTTTCTATTCAAGGTGGTTCCACAGATTTTCTTTCCTTTTTAAAGGGTGTACAGAAATGATATGTAATTATATTTTAAACTAATTAAAAATATTCTTCTGATGGACTAAGCAATATATTATGGAAGTTTTTCTTAAATACCAGGCAGCATTGTGTTTAATACATACATGATCTTCTGAGGAATGTTAGGACATATGTTAAAATGTATTCTTCTCGTATCTTCCATCTTCTATACAAGACAAGCTTATCATCTTGACTGCACTGTGATGGACCGATATCAAACAAATGCTTCAAGCTTCACCAAAGGGAGGAAATGAAAATTGAAAAGCCAATCTTGCTGGGATGTCCTTCTCTAATGGCCCAACTAGAATGGAATTGGCAGCGATTCGGTAGCAGATTTCTGGGCATCACTTCAACCATGTAAAGATGTGTAGTCCAGGAAGAATGAAAGAAATAATACATACTATAAAGGTCTGACCTTAAAATCGGTAAATCCAAAAATGTTACAAAGTTCTTTTATCCAAAAAAGGCATGTTTATGGTGTAGCATGCAAGATGAAGACTACATGGCTGATAAGAGCTTAAACATAACACAACATCATGAATCTCCACAATAACACCATGAATCTCCACAATAAAAGTAAGTCATATAGAATATCTGAAAATCTTCCCTCTCTAATCCATAACACTTGCAAAAAGTACATGGTTCTTAATACTGGCAAACAACAGAGACAGCTCTTGGATGATTAATATCTTTGTACTCGGATCACTATGGCATTTTTTTTTCTGTTTATTCCTTCATGGGATGTGGATGTCACTGGCTAAGCCAGCATTTGTCACCCATCAATTTCTTGAGGAAAGTTTGGGATTGTGAGCTGTCTTCTTGAACCGCTGCAGTCCATATGCTGTAGATACACTCACAGTGCTGTTAGGAAAGGGTGTTTCAGGATTTTGACCCAGTGACAGTGAAGGAACAGCAATATAGTTCCAAGTCAAGATGGTATGTGGCTTGGAGGGGAACTCACAGGTGGTGGTGTCCCCATGCATCTGCTGCCATGCCTTTTAAAGTATGAGAGGTCATGGATTTGGAAGGTGCTGTCGAAGGAGGCTTAACAGATTGCTGCAATGAATCTTATAGATGGTACACACTTCTGCCACAGTGTGTTGGCGGTAGAGGGATTGAATGTTTAACACGGTGAATAGGTTGCCAAACAAGCAGGCTGCTTTTTCCTGGATGGTGTTGAACTTTGAATGTTGTTGGAAATGCACTCATCCAGGCAAGTGGAGAGTATTCCAACATCCCTGACTTGTACCTTGTGGATGGTGGACAGGCTTTGAGGAGTTAGGAGGTGAGTTACTTATTACAGAATTCTCAGCCTGTGACCTGTTCTTGTTACCACATTATTTATATGGTGGGTCCAGTTCAGTTCCTGATCATCATATATCATGGACCACAACATTTCGACCAGCAACAAGACAGAGGCTAAATGGAATTGGAAAGGCACAATAAACAGATAAAGAAAATGTTAAAATTAGGTAATACTGAAAAAATGTATTGTCAGAATGTAATAATCTCATCCTAAAGCAATACTTGGAGCAATGAAGACATCTCAGTGTTGTGGATGACCTGCTGATTTATGATGGGAGATTGGTCATACTAAGAGTCCTGAGACTTGAGATCCTTCAGAGAATACACCTGGGACACCTGGGTATTACAAAGTATCATGCTAGAGCATGAGATTCTGGTTAGTGGCTAGAGATCTCAAAACAATTATAGGAATTGATTTCAAGCTGCATCACCTGTAGAATCCATTGCCAGGAGAAAAGGGAATGGCTGATGGTATCCTCATTTCCATCCAGACTATGGGAATATCTCAGAATGGTTTTTCTTAAGCTCAAGGGGAAGACGTTCTTCACAGTTGTCAACTATTACTCCAGATGGATTGAGGTTAAACGTCTTCATGGTCCGACCTCAGAAGCAGGCGTTAAAATCACTAAAAGAAATTTTTGCCACACGTGGCATTCCAGATCTAGTCATTTCAGACAATGCCCCACAGTTTGCAAACAAGTGTTTTAAGCAGTTCACAGAAGACTATGGATTTGTCAACATGACTAGTTCATCCTGGTACCCACAAGCTAATGGAGAGGCCAAAAAAAGGAATAAGAACGGTGAGAGCTTTGTTGATGAAAAATGACGGTATCAACTTGGCACTGTTGAGCTACCATTCTACACCATGCCAGAATCTTTTGGCTCTGCCAGAACTTCTGTTGGGAAGATGACTATGAATTCAACTCCCTGTTCTTCCAAACACACTTATGCCATGTCTTAAAGCAGTAGATATAGAGATAGTAAGGGAGAAGGAGGATGAGTATCATGCAAAACAAACCAGAAAATATCATCAGTGCCAGAGTGCAGGATTTACCAGAACTCCAACCAGGTGAATCAGTCTGGATTCGTGACTAGAATTGCAAAGACCAAGTATTGGAAAAAAAAACTACATCTGCGATCTTACCTTGTAGAGACTAAAAATGAAATAGTGAGAAGAAACAGAAGGGTGCTTATATCTACAAGAAGAAGACTATCAATGGAATGGACCAACTATCCAGACAGTCATGAAGGTAACATAAGCAGAAAGCCAATAGTCTCTGAAGATTCACATATTACTCTACAGAGTTAGAGAAAGCACACCGAGAACTTGAATCCTATGCAGTCTCCGAGTGAGCTGAGAACAAGGTCAGGGAAATTGGTGAAACCACCATAACGGTTATCTCTGTGAAACAGGGATGAAGGTAGAGACATCAGGGAGGGGGGATGTAGGATGATGTAAATAATGTATTTAATAGAGTCAGGGACTTGTAGAGAAATGTAGTATAAAAGGTTAATGTTAAATATGCAAATAGAATCTACATCATCAGTGATCTAAGATCACATGCCAGAGTCTGCTGCGATAGTTCTTTGTGAAGCCTCGTGCTAAGCCTTGAACTGTATATGATTAGTAGAATGTTCAGTAAAAGCATGGTTTAGAAACAGCCTAGCCTTCAGCAGTCTCAATCAATCCAGACCAAGGCCAACCTCATCTAAGACCCACAATGATGATAACAGAGTCTCTATTTGTAAATTCGGTAGAAGGAAATAAGTTTCTTAATACTTAATCAGAGCAAAACAAGAGAGATCTTAATTGACTTAAAATCAGGAAGTGTAAAAGATAAACGAACTGGACACAGATGAGGAAACAAGCTACAACATAACTTTTAAACATGAAAGTCAAGCATGTTTAATTTTCAAGTATTCAACAAAATCCTTACTTTGTGCCTCTATTTTTCAGTTAATTCCTAAAATATATAAATTGCAGTGGAATACAACTTGCTACATGTGGGTAATAAAGGCAAAATACTGAGGATGCTGGAAATCTGAAATAAAAACAAAAAAATGCTGCAAAAACTCAGAAGCATCTGTGGAGAGAGAAACAGAGTTAACATTTCAAGTCCATATGACTCCTCTTCAGAGCCTCACTCTAGCGATGCTGTCAGAGTTTTTCCAGCATTTTCTATTTTTCTACATGTGGGCTCTGGATCAAGGAAATGATTCACATAATAACAGAACCATTACATGTGTTCCTTAATGATATGCGGCCTAGGAAGTAGGAACACTCTTTTGGAAGTCCATATGTAATATTTATGTGTCCATCAGAATTACGGGACTAATTTTCTACTTTTAATTTTTTGCATGAAAACAACTAGGACTAACTTAATCTATAGGCTGAAACATTTTAATTTTTAAACTTGGCATTTCGTTAGGAATAGAGCCATAATATTAGGAAATTTATCATTAATAAATGCAGCTCAAGGCATATTGATGCTTTAAAAGCAATTAACCTTTTCAATATCTGGAGATATTAAAATTCCATTATATTGAAATTATGCTCCAGATAAAATGTCACATGTGCCTAACTGTGCACTTTCAATTGGGACCAACCAGGCTTTACATATTTCAGTGACTTAACATTATCACACACATCCTAATTCTGTGCTGCACTGGAAAGTTCTGCCATAATGAATTGAATTATGAACTCACATCAAGTAGAGGTTAATCAGCAAAATCCAATCGCCAGTACAGCATTCTCATCACTTAACATGTAAACTATCACAATGCAGACTCAAACTTTCTAATTAACAAAAGCATGTACAAAAAGGTAGACCTGCACCACCCACCTTCCCTTTCCATACTCCACATGATCTCTGAGGGCTGCTGTCAGCATGGCAGTCGGCCTAAACTGGAGCTCTTCAGGATCTCCAGGAGGCCCAACAGGCACCCACAACTCACTGAATTTTTTTTAGTTATTCGTTAATGGTATGTGGGAGTCACTGGCTAGGCCAACATTTATCGCCCATCCATAATTGCCCTTAAGAAGGTGGTAGTGAGCCACCTTCTTCAATCGTTGCAGGCTGACGTGATCTAGGTACACCCACAGTGCTGTTAGGAAGGGAGTTCCAGGATTTTGACCCAGCAACAGTGAAGGAACTTGTTCCAAGTCAGGATGGTGTACAGCTAGGAATGGAACTTGAAGATGGTGTTCCCTTGCTGTATTTTGCTGCCCTTGTCCTTTTAGGCGGTAGAGATCACAGCTTTGGAAGGTGCTGTTGAAGGAGCCTTGGCGAGTTACTACAGCACATCTTGTAGATGGTACAACTGCTGCCACTGTGTGTTGGTGGCGAAGGGAGTGAATGCTTAAGCTTGTGGATAGGGTGCCAATCAAGCTGGCTGCTTTGTTCTGGATAGTGTCAAGCTTCTTGAGTGTTGTTGGAGCTGCACTCATCCAGACAAGTGAAGAGTCTTCCATCCCACTCCTGACTTGTGGCTTGTAGATGGTGAAAAGGCTTTGGGGAGTCAAGAGGTAAGTTACTCGCCACAGGATCCCTAGCCTCTGACAAGCTCTTATAGCCACCATATTTATATGACTAGACAAGTTCAGTTTCTGGTCAATGGCAACCCCCAGGATGTTGATAGTGGGAGATTCAGCCATTTTAAGCCATTGAATGTTAAGGGGAGATGGTCAGATTCTCTCTTGTCAGAGATAGGCATTGCCTGGCACTTGTGCGGTGCGAATTTTACTTTCCACTCATCAGTCCAAGCCTGAATATTATCCTGGTCTTGCTGCATATGGACTTGGTCAAATGCTGTTTTGAAGTCTAGGGCAGTTACTAACCTCATCTCTTCAGAATTCAGCTCTTTTGGCTTCTGCATGTGTACAATTTGGGCGATTGATTTTTTTCTGCCAAGGAAGCTCAAAGATAACCTAAGTATTGTCCTTTGAGGTGCTCGTTTAAGACTCAGTAAGAATAACATAAAAGCTGAAGAGTAGCAAAACAGCAGCTCATGTGTTCCCTAATACAGGTGAAAGAAAAGTGAATCAGAAAGTGATTGGTGGTAGAGTCTGCAGGAATAACCAGTTGGTATTTGTGGTCCCAAAGATTGGAATCTGCAAAGATATCAATTTTATGTTGTACTTATTGTCCTGCTATTCTACATTTATGGCAGTCTTGCAGTTATCCTCTATAAAATGTACTACCATTTTATTAATTTTTTTTAAAAAACACAAAGCTAATGGACAGGTTAAAGTTTTCTAGAAGGCACATGCGAGTACCAAAAATTCTGACTCAGTAAGTGATAAATTAAATGTTCTTTCAAACTTGTATACGCATGCAAGATGAAGACTATGCAGCACATCATCTGAAGCTAACAAGTGATTGAACATAACGCAACATCATGACACAATAATAATAAGTTTTGCATTTATATGGCGCCTTTCATGGCATGATAAAATGTCCCAAAGCACTTTACAACCAATGAAATACTTCTGAAGTGTAGTCACTGCTGTAATGTAGAAAACATGGCAGCCAGTTTACGCATAGCAAGCTCCCACAAACAGCAATGTGATAACAACCAGCTAAGCTGTTTTTTTGTGATGTTGATTGAGGGATAACTCTCCTGTTCTCCTTCAAAATAGTGCCTTGGATTCCTGTACGTCCACCTAAGGTGGCAGTCAGGGCCTCAATTCAACATATCATTCAAAAGACAGCACCTCCAACATCCAGCAGTCCCTCAGTACTACATAGGACCTCAACCTTGAATTTTGTGCTCCAGTGGGCATTGAACCTGTGGGTGTACCCACACCACATGGACTGCAGTGATTCAAGAAGGCAGCTCACCACCACCTTCCCAAGGGCAACTGTGGATGGACAATAAATGTTGGCCCAGCCAGCGAAGCCCACATTCCGTGAATGAATAAAAAAAAAAGAACTCACAACCTTCTGATTCAGAGGTGAGAGTTTACCAGCTGAGCCACATCTGACATAAGTTCTACAGTAAGATCTGTAAAACCTTTCTCCAATCCTTCAGAATACATGCAGAAACACTTGGTACTTAATTGGAAAGCAATGAGGATAGCACTTGGATTCTTCAAATCTTTTTACCAAGACCACCATGGCATATTATTTGAACTTTAAACAGCATCAGATCCACACTAACCACAGAGTTCCAGCAAATGATATTGATTGGGAGAGAGCACAACAAGCAAGAAAAGCAGTATATGAACTTCACTATTAATACTTAGGATGAATATTTCAGAAAAGTTGATGTGCACCTGCTGCAGATCTTGTATTCTTGGTATAATTATCAAAAGTTGCCATACGAGTCTCAGTTGTGAGGAACGGGACCATTTGTTTTGGATTAATGTGTT
Source organism: Cetorhinus maximus (assembly GCF_964194155.1). Lineage (NCBI taxonomy): Eukaryota > Metazoa > Chordata > Chondrichthyes > Lamniformes > Cetorhinidae > Cetorhinus > Cetorhinus maximus. Next base: position 88,041,667 of record NC_135889.1, read on the forward strand.
CAGTACATTTCAAATACATTTGTTTTTTGGGCTAATGATCTGAATGTTTTCACTTTATCCATTGGAAACAAAAGGCTTGCAGGTTCTCCAAAGTAAATTTAAATTTGAATTTGATGACCTCCAGTAAAAGGAATTTGCATGAATATTGTGTCTTTTATGTCCTCGGGATGTCCCTTAGTGCTTCACACTCAATTCATTAATTTTGATTGCAGTAACTCTGGTCATGAAAGCAAATGTCAATTTTCGCACAGAAGGCCCCACAAGCAACAATGTAATGGATGGTCAGTTAATCTTCTTTTGGTGATGTCCGACAAATGCTAAGAGACCTTCCATCAACCTTTTCAAATATTGTCATGGGATCTTTTGCATCTATTGAAGTAGGCAAAAAGGGCCCCAATTTAACTCGTCAATAACAACGCAATACTCAGTGTACCAAAGTGTCAAGTCAAGATTTTGTGTTCAAATCTCTGGAGTGGATGCTTGCTCTTGGCCTTCTAACTGATCCAAACTGTTAAAATGACATCAATTCAAGGCCTCCAAGCCAACTGTCATGATTAAGACAAAGAAACAACACCTTTTTACATCTTATATGGCATACACAACGTTGTAATCATTTATTTTGCAGTATAATAAAAACAATATTATTGAGATGAAACCATTTAAAAATGGATTATTTGATTTCTAGAACCAATTACATTGAACAGCAGTGAAGAAGAATATACCTACAAGATTCAGCTGTTCTCAAGAGACTTGTAAAAAGATTAGTTGGCTAAAATTCATACCAACAGCATTTGGAGAAATTCTTATTCGATTACATTTTTTTTTGCAATGGATCAATCTAGAATTGCTTTATACTGTAATGAGCCCACAACAGCTGAGCAGCACCTCCTTTTATCTGCAAATTTATCTCTACTATATACACAGAGATAAAAACAAAAAACTGCGGATGCTGGAAATCCAAAACAAAAACAGAAATACCTGGAAAAACTCAGCAGGTCTGGCAGCATCTGCGGAGAAGAAAAAAGTTGACGTTTTGAGTCCGACTCCCTCCTCCATCCCCACCCCCTTTCCGTTTCTTCCCCCTTCCTTTTGTTTTTTCCAATAATTTATATAGATTTTACTTTTCCCACCTATTTCCATTATTTTTAAATCTATACCTTTTATGCCCTGTTAGTCTTTCCACCCCACCCCCACTAGAGCTGTACCTTGTGTGTTCTGCCATCCATTCTTAATTAGCACATTCATTTAGATAATATCACCACCTTCAACACCTCTTTGTCCTTTTATCTGTGACATCTTTTGATTATCTGCTCCTATCACTGCTTGCTTGCCCCTACAACCACTCCCTCCCCCCTCCCCCACTTCTCTTCCCCCAACCCCCCCCCCAACCTTAAACCAGCTTATATTTCACCCCTCTCTAAACATTACTCAGTTTTGCTGAAGGGTCATGAGGACTCGAAACATCAACTTTTTTCTTCTCCGCCGATGCTGCCAGACCTGCTGCGTTTTTCCAGGTAATTCTGTTTTTGTCTACTATATACAGCCTTACTTTCTCCAAAGAGAGTTACTGAAGCTCACTTTCCTGTCTTTTGAAATAAGTGAGTCCTGTAAAATAGGGGTCAAGCAATAGACAGAATTGCAGACATAAATTATTGGAATGGTAACAAGATTCACACAGAAACTGGGAATACTCTGAATTTTAAATTTTAAATAATAAAGTGCAAGAATCCCTCAAATTACAAAGACATGGCAACAATCAAAACTAGGCTAATACCAGGAATGGGCAGGTTGTCCTATGAGGAAAGGCTGGGCAGGCTAGGCTTGTATCACTGGAATTTAGAAGAATAAGAGGCGACTTAATTGAAACCTTTAAGATCCTGAGAGGTCTTGACAAGGTGGATGTGGAGAGGATGTTTTCTCTTGTGGGAAAATCTATAACTAGGGGTCACTCTTTAAAAAATAAGGGGTCGCTCATTTAAGACAGAGAGAAGGAGAATTTTTTTTCACTCAGGGTGTTGAGAGTCTTTGGAACTCTCTTCCTCAAAAGGTGGTGGAAGGAGAGTCTTTGAATAATTTTAAAGGCAGATCTAGATAGACTCTTGATTAACAAGGAGGTGAAAGGTTATCTGGGTTAAGCAGGAATGTGGGGTTGAGGTTACAAGCGGATCAGCCACGATCTTATTGAATGGCGGAACAGGCTCGAGGGGCTGGGTGGCCTTCTCCTGCTCCTAATTTGTGTGTTTGTGTCATTAGAGTAAATGAAGATCTCAGCTTCATCTACAGACTTTTTTTTCCCCATGTAAATGTGAATTTTTTTTACCATGAAAGCAATTGAAAGATGTTATATGTGGAGAATAAATCGTTGAAAATAAATTTTGGTCTGGTAAAAGTTGTTATTATTGTGTCTGTGGTTACTATTCTTTTCTAAAACTTGCATCACTTTTCTGTGAGAAACTGCTCTTGAATCTGGAATATTATAAGCGGAAAGTTAAGGGCACAAATTTGAATGGGATGCATTGTATATGCAAAAAGAAAAAAAAATGAAGTCAAGTTATTTCTTCAACAAACCATGTATAATTTAATTGTTTCAGATTAAAAGCAAAATACTGCAGATGCTGAAGGTCTGAAATATAAACAGAAAGTGCCAGAAAATCTCAGCAGTTCTGACAGCATCTGTGGAGACAGAATTAACATTTTGTGTCCAATCGAAGAAGAGTCATATTGCATTGAAACGTTGGGCAGGATTTTCCTGCCCCTCCCACTGGTGGGGCCTTTTGGCCCCGCCGAAGTCAACGGCAATTGGAATGGTTCACCCGCTGCGGCAGGACTGGAAAATCCCAGCTGTTAACTCTGCTTGCTCCCCACAGAGTTAGTCGTGAAGAATCTAAGTTAAGTCAATAACCAAAAGTAAAAGTAACAGGACAAAGCTATGTAATCATTCCCTCCCAACATCTTATAGTAAAGCACCAAAAACATCTAAATATCAATCGAATGTTACAACCTACATTATATAACTTCGGCCAGATATGTGGTCCTGAGAATGCAGTTATGAACATACTCTATAGGACCACTTGACTCTTTTATTTATCAATCTCATTCTTAATCAGACATACATTCAGCATCTTTGAAAAAAAGTTAATCAGGTAGCAGTGACTGGTATGAAGAGAGCCTATTCCACATAACTGGTGTAACAGAGGTGGAGAGAAGGGTCCAATTCTATTTAAGGCCTAAGTTGTGTCCCTAAGTTCTTCTTCAAATTATATTCACAATTTAAATTACCTACTTTGGCTCACATGAATTGTATCCTTCAGTCTTATAAGAATTTGTTCTCCAGTGAAAACAACTTAATTCACTCTTCGTAATTTAAAGCTTCAGGTCCCAGAATCATCCACAACACTCTTCTCTGAAGTACTTTTGAATAATAGCGTTACCTGCATCAATTAGTAATGCAGGGTTAAGAAAACTGATCTTGATTTGTGCCCCCAAGATTACGCTACTTAATTGATTAGTCTTCTTGTTAATCGTTTTACATTGACTGGATACTTTGAGTGGGTGGTTGATAATCAGCCCCAAATCCTCTCCCATTCTTTGTATTAGACAGCCATTAAAGGAGCGCATTTCATATTTCCTGTACCTTTGTATATGATCTTACATTTATTCACATTGAAATCCATCTGGCATTTCATAGCCCATCCACTTAATTGATCCAAATCCTTCTAAATGCAATAAATCTCCCTTAAACTAGTCACTTGGTCACAAAGTTTGACGCCATCTGCATATTTTATAATACTTTAATAATTATATTATACTAGGAAATTACCCATTATATTGTTCACGGGTGACAGTGAGCCAGAGGATTCAGGGTTAGATTCTGGGATAAAAAACAGAACATTTTTAATTATATGAGCTGAATTCGCCAGCTGCCAAGTAGGCTCTTTGCTGTGCCCGGAGCTATGCACAATATATACAGATAATGCAGAGAAATATCCTGAAAAGCAAATAATAGTTATGTGACAGGTAATTTTACTTTCTGATTTTAGGAAATCCTTTCTTCAGCAAGATTGAATAAACATTGCTTTATGAATGCTAAGGTCATAATTTTACCAGCATCTTGCGACAGGCTGGGTAATGGAATAGCATGGAAAAGCACCGGGTGGGGCGTGGCCGTCTTCCTTCCACCTTGGCATTTTGCCAATGCTGGAAAGCTGTCAAATCGGTCTCTCGTCTGGAGCCCAACTGAGCCACTTAACTTCCAATTATGTGCCTCTTCCTGCCTCAACAGGCATTTTCCCACTGTCAGGAGAGCGCCATCATGTGGGGACACTGTCCGGAACCGGGCAATCTCTCAGCTGACTCCTAGAGGGGCCCTCCTTTTTGGGCACTCCATGGTCCATGGATGGGCCTCCCAGGCAGCATTGACCAGCCCTGTGGCAATTGTACCACATGCACATGGCAACTCACCCATCCCATTGCTGGCTTGCCTGCCTGGCATCTTCCAGCCCCATTTATCCCTCTTTGAGTGTGCCACGACCATTGAGGTGCCGCCTCCTCACTGCTGAGGCTGCTGATCTGCTGGACCTCTAATTGGGGTAGGACCGCCATCCTTAATTGGAAAGATATCCCAGGAGTGTCCACTTAATTGTTCACCACCAGGAATATGCCTTTACAGATCCTACTACTAGCCTAAGCGGGACTGCCTCCCACTTTTGGCCCTGGGAGCAGGACTTTGTAGTAAGATTCTTGCCTACATAAAGCAAAATAATAGCGAAGTAAGGGTAGCATAGCAATAGCAGTATATAGGAAGATAAAAGAACTCAGTTCTGATCCCAATCTACAAAAAGTATTCAAATTTAAACTTCTGGGGTTAAATTTCTTCAACCATTGGCAGGTCTTTTGACAGGGAGGAAAACCAACATGAAGGAGGGTATTTATTTCTGCACTGGCAAACACTGCCTGAAAAAGCAACCAAGCAGTACTGCCTGTGTCCATAGAGAGACCTAAGAGATGGCCAACCAAGGAGGATAATATTGTGTGCATGATTGATGGGGATGGGGGTGGGGTGAAAAATATCCAGATAATAAATAAATGAAGAGCAATTTTAAAATTTTACATATGGAACTTGCAGCAGTTGCACATAACCAGGATCACAATGCTGGTGTACACGGCACATGCATGTCAAATGCAAATTATTTAACTTGACAGCAACAGCAAGTTGTAAAAATATGATACCGGTCACACTTGAAGTATAAATATTAATACATCACTGTGATACACTATCAATACAGCAGTGCTTTTGTCATATACTGTTTAAGCAAAGCAATTATGCTCTCCCCTTGTGGTTTAATTGTCATCTGAATTTTTGACAATAGAATGGCCATTGTAAATTTTGCAGAAGTAAATTTTTTTCTATTTATTTAAAATGAGGTCAGTTTGCAATTCCTTCAAATTGTGAAGTTTCAGCAAATAGTAAATCATGTGTCACCTCCAGAATACATACATAACATTGCAAAATACTGTGGATGCTGGAAATATGAAATAAGAACAGGAAATTCTGGAAATTCTCAGCAGGCCAGAAATGTTAACTCTGTTTCTCTCTCCGCTGGTGCTGCTGGACTTAGAGTATTTCCAGCATTTTCTGTTTTTATTTAGGATTTGCAAATATAATATTTCTTGCTTAAAGCAAGATATACCTTTAGAAAAAAGCTACTGAGACAAGTTTACGTAAAGCAAAGAATGTCTATTGTGATGTCTTACAGTGCATGGTCTGGAAATTCCTCAATGGGTGTAACCCAGATGTGAGATCTGAAACTGCACCCAATTATACTCCTAATCTCATTAGAGAACACCCCAACATAGAATGGACAGGAATCAGTGCAAACTATTGAGACACAAGGGAGGTGCTAAACTCACAATATATATGCTCATACTTAAAGAAAACATAAATGTTTCAACTCATTTAACCACCATCCATGCACCTAAGACACGGCATGTTTAGGAACAGCAATCGGGAAATCTTTTCAATTTATAATGTGATTTATGAACACCATCAAAATGCATGAAAAAGGAACAGAAAATACAAAGGGTCTCAATGAGAATCATTCAAAAAATCTTTGAAAGTTACATTAAAAAAATGACTTTCTCTCAATGTGCCTGAAAACCTGGTCATAATGTCAAAAAAGCCTCCAAGCGAGCACTATTCAAGAATTGGGGGCCTAAGCAGCTTTGTGTGTGAAGGTCAGTTTGTGTGGAGGATTGGGTGGATAGCCATAAAAGATCAAGGAGACTTGGGCATATTGTAAATACTTACCCCAAAATTCTGCAATCTTTTGAGCCTCCCAGTTGGCTTACAGCCAGACTATGCATGTCTTTAGCCACAGATGTAGAGGAAACTCCAGGCCTGACCCATATGTCATTGGAATCCAAATGACAAAATGCAGATATCTAATTCAGGACTAGTGACGCAGTGACATGCTGGTAAATGTATAACTAATTCTGTGTAGATCAGCATTTCCAAACAACAGGAGACTGTGGCAATGACTCCTGAATCAGTCATGTGTTAGAAGTATTGGGATAAAATAGTCAAGGTCGAAATATTAAGTAAATCAATTGAAATCAAGCCATGTTTCTTTCTCATGCCAATGTTTCTCCCTTGCTACCATTTGGGAAATGCTGATCATTGCTGGAGCACAAGTCCACAGGTCCCAGGTGCCCTTTGATACCTGTGCAATATTCACATGTAATTTCTAACATTGAATGCTGTGGACTATCCTACAGTGGAGCATATCATTGCTGAGTCTTAGCTCAGCACATTCACACATGCACAATTCCAGTTAGCATTGCTGGATAGTAACTAGCTGCAGCAATCTGACTGAATTCCTTTCCTCTGTGCTCCTGCCACCCTCCCGACAGCAGACATCTACATCAGCACAGATGTGAGATCAAATCTGGTATCTTCCTTACTTGTGTGACTAAGCTATTCTCTGGGTATACTGGCTGAGCCATTAGAAAGGTCATCTTTTTCCCTCCACTGTATAGTTGCTAAATACAATATACAATGCAGCCATTGAAACATATGAAAGATCTAAAAAATATACATTGACTGTGTCTTGTTTAACTGAATGCTGTCATTATAAATAAATAATAGAGGCACAGAGTACAAAAGACAGGAAGTTATGCTTGGCCTATATAAAATATTAGTTTGGTTCCACCTAGAATTTTATGCCAATTCTGGACACTGCACTTTTGAAAGGATGTGAAGGAATTGGAGTAGGGATAGAAGAGATTTACTAGAAAAGGTTCCAGAGTTGAGGGATTACAGTTAAATGGATAAACTGGGGAATCTGGGATAGCTCTCCTTAGAGCAGAGAAGGCTAAGAAAGATTTAATTGAGCTATTTAAAACTATGAAGATTGAGAAAAGTAAGTACTGGGAAAGTGTTTCCAAAGTCTGAAAGGTCGATAACCAGAGGGCACAGAGTTAATGGGTGGTAATCAGTGGAGGCAACAGGGGGTCTCGCCGGCCAGCTGGACAGACAGCAAGAGCCTCACATTGCCTTTTTTAGAGATAGCCCACTGAATTAAGTGCCACTCAGGCACATAACTGGGCAGAGGTGGGCCTTTTCCAGGGAGCAGAAGTTCCACCCGCCGAGAGCTGCCAGCCAATCAGAGCTCAACAGCTCTATTGAAAGGCAGTGCTACCAGGCAGGTGATGGCTACTGCTCATACGACATCCATCTGATGTCTAGTATCGTTGCTGGTTCCAGACCACAGGTGAGTGATGGCAGGAGGGGGGTGGTTGCAGGCTTGGGGTTTTGAAGGGAGAAAGCAGCAATGGCAGTGGGGTGGCTGCCAGTAGGCACTGTGCCTTTGAACAAAACCACACTTCCGCCCTGCACTTCCTCAGAGCTACAAGCAAACCCCCACAAGCTCTCTGCCCAGAGCAGGGTTAGTTAGCAGCTGGGTGGGAAGGCTGCCCACAGACCTTCCCACCAGAAGGCAGCAGGGTCCCCACAAGCCACCAAGACACCTGATTAAATGCCCCCATCATCAAAGTTGCCACAGGGGTGGGCATTAAATTCCACACAAAGTGATTAGAAAAAGAACCAGTTAATGTACAGACAAACTTCTTCCTGCAACAAGTGGATAAGATTTGGACTGCGCTGTCTGATAGAATGCCAACAGTAGTTTATAAATGGGAATTCGATAAATGCTTGAAGAAGGAGAAGAAGAAAAATCCTAGGATTATGGGGAAAGAGCAGTGGAGTGGACTAACTGGAAAGAGCCGCACAGACTTGGTGGGATGAATAACCTCCATCTGTGCTGTATTATTCAATGCTTTCATAAGTGCCCAAGTTTCTTTCATGCATCTGGTTGGCAATGCTCAATGTCAAAATACACACTGCACACTAAATTAACAACGAGAAGAGAACAGATTCACATCATGTGAAGGGTGCTATAAGGAATTGGATTGAATGTGATGGACGCTATTTCACTTTCCACTCTGAATAAACATGAGAGGAGAGATCTTTATCACAGCTGTTTGAGCTGTTTTTCAAGTCAGGTTCTACATGCAATAACTTAACAGTTTGCTGAATGTATACGCCAAAAAAGCAACTTCATAGTTAACGTCTTGCTTTCTCCAATGAAACATTTCCCATGTAAGAAAACTAGATTTTGGCAGTGAGATCTCTCCAAAATGGAGAACGAAAATCACATCTACAAACATCACTAGGGATTTTGTATTTTACACAAATCCATAAATCCTATAAGCATCTTACTATAACTATCAAATCTTTGATTAATTTATTTTGTATTCATTGTACAATAATGTATAAATCCCAAGTAATCTGTCTCTTTTATGGTCCAATAAAATTAAAATGGTCCATGTAAAATTCAGTTTAAAACATTGTTTTGTCTTTTTCTGACTCAACCATTAATTGTTGACCATAACTCTCTCAGTCAGAGAATATTTTGTTTGTCCTCTGACTAGATTTCTGTTACCCATTCAAAGCCTTGGTCTATGCACTCGATACCTCCCTCTGAAATATACTTCTACTGTCCTTTTAGATGTCACTGTGGAGGCTAGTAACAGCGAACTGGTTTTATTCCAACAAATCAGAAAATAATGAAAAATACACCAGTGCATAAGATATATGATATTAATAAAACAGTCTGGGTAGTAACTCTGGTGGAGAGAGCAGGGGTTTTCATAGAGATCATGCACTGTGGTGTGGCCTGACAATATGCAATAATGATAGAAATACAATGTATAAGGAAAGATTTTTTTGCAGAGCAAGGTCACCTTAAAGAATAAAATACAATAAAAGTGCTTCCAGAGCAATATATTATTTTAACAGCTTTATCACTATACTGATTTAATTGGTAATTTTGCTATCCAGGTAAGTTCCTAAATATGGATTTTATAATGATCAACAACAGTGCAGAGTTCAGGAGTAATTTCAAGAGATATTTTGATCACAGATTTAAATCCTATGCCATATATCAGTGAAATGCTGGGTATAAATTCTCCACTTTTAGCTGCTCCTTCACACTGATTATCATGGAAATTTCTGCTATCTCAGAATTCTAACTCAAAAGCAAGCTGGTTTACCAAACTTGCAAAGATGGAGCAAAGTGCAAACCCAAATATAGCAAACTCCAGTATATGACAAAAGCAAGATAATGCAGATTCTGGAAACCTGAAACAAAAACAGAAAATGCTGGAAAAACTCAGCAGGTCTAACAGCATCTGTAGAGAGAGAGAAACGTTTTGAGTCCATATGACCCTTCTTCAGAATTCCATTGCATTTAAGAAGGCCTGGTGACTGTCCTAGGAAGGATAAGGGGAGACAAGACAGAGAAAACTATTTTTTAAATAAATGACATGTATAGTTTCCAAAATATATAGTTACACAGGACAGGAGGATAGATAGTTCAGCATTAGCTTTGTGTAGGTCTTGCCTTTCAGCTCCTTGTTATCCATAATTGTCCTGAGGTATATTGCACTTTTAAGAATAATGTGTTGAGCAGGGCTACCCAAACTTGGGGTCATGGACCCCAGTGGGGTCACGGGATGAGACTGGGATTGCAAGCTCTGACTGAATGTTAAGAGCTGTGCTGCCCCTTTAAATCCTCGCTATTTAAGTGGCCTAAGTGACCAATTCTTGAGGCCTGATTCCTGCTCTGAAAACCCACTGAAAAGGTAAGCTTTTAAAAATCCAGGAAGATTAAAAACTCTGCCGCCACCCCACCCCATCGCTGTCACCCCTGCTTCAAGCTAGTCTGCAACACAGCATTATAGTCCTTCCCCACAACCATGTTTCTTTTGAACAATGGCAAAATTACCCCTATGCCCCAGTGTTGAGCAATATTCAAGTTTGAACTAAATTAGCTCTATCTATAATTCCTCATTCCTTCCAAGGCAATTTTCGGATGGTGTTATTTCCAAGAAGGTCAAAAGAGTATACATGTGCTTTTCAGAAGCATTAAATTTATCTGTACAGTTGTAATTATCTTTATGATAAATGTGTTTAAAATGGATTATAAAATTCAGAGCTTCCCAGTGGCCCTCCTAGGTTTATTCCTGGCCTGAATTAAGTTGGCTCTCAGCTGAAACACCGGTGGCCTTTGGGGCCTAAATTCACCTTACTGTCTCTGGGCAACTGGCCAGGTGGGGTAGGGGGGGGGTGGGGGGGGGGGGGTGGGGGTTGAAGGCGAAGAACGTTGGCTAGAATTTCCATTTCCATTCTTAATTACTATATAATGAGCCAATAGAAGGGGTGTATGTGTTAATGTTCAGTGAAGGTTGGATTGGACTGTGATATCCCCATGGTATAATAGTCTGCCAACAATTATTTCTTGGGTCAGAATAATGACCGCTGGTGAAGTACAGGAAGATACTTGCCATCAGTGTTATATAGCAGTACAGTGATTATGGTACTGCACTAGCAAAGCATTGGAGCTGCTTTCTTCACACACTTAGAAGACAAGGTCACACCTATGTCTGTAGCGATCTGGGCCCTGCCGGTCAGTGCCTTTCAACATTAACAACATCATAAAGAGCTAATGCCAAAATATGGAGTGGAGTCCCATTAAGTGTTTGATGTTTTCCTTCAGGTACTCCTGCAACTGGCTAGGCCCCAGGCATACAGGCTTTTGTCTTTTCTCTGAATACCAACCTAGAAGTCGAGACGGGGGTACAGATGCTAGGCAAGTTTGCACCTCCTAAAACCATGCCTAGGCTACCCAGCAAACAAAGGTAACCTTTTGGCTTGGAAGCTGGAATGGAAATCTGCCCTGGTATGAACAACGGCCCACACTCCACAATGTGTGTACACCACCCTGATTGACCATGAGCTACACAAGCTTGGTGTTGACGTTGCGTCACTACAAGAAAACAGATTAGCTGATACAGGTTCTATCCCTGAGCCTAATTACGCCTCCAGCTGGCATAGAAGAAGCACTGAAGACTACCATGAGAGTAGTATAGGCTCACAGTGAGCAACCAACTGACACAGTCAACTGATCTCCCAGTGGCAACCTTGGATCATCTTGAATTCCTACGGCTATCATCTGATGGAGCGCAAGCAACATCATTTGCACCTACGCACCAACGCTGTATTCCAGCATTTCAGACAAAGAACATGTATATGGCTCCCTAGGTGACATACTGAGGAATATTCCAAATGGTGAGAGGCTATTCATCCTGACTGATTTTAACGCACGTGTTGGGCAGACAGTGATTCATGGCCAACATGCCACAGTCGTCATGGATGGGCAAGATCAATGTTAATGGACAACACCTCCTTGAGCTTTGTGCCCTGAATGAACTCTGCATCACCAACACTTTCTTCCAGGGCAGACAGTGCCACAAGGTTTTTTTAAAAATTTGTTCATGGGATGTGGGCATCGCTGGCTATACCAACATTTATTGCCCATCCCTAATTGCTCTTGACAAGGTGATGGTGAGCTGCCTTCTTAAACTGCTGCAGTCCATGTGGTGTAGGTACACGCACAGAGCTGTTCAGAATCATGGCATCGCCCAAGGCCTGGACATTGGCACCGACTAAGACCTGGTGCGATATTCCCAGTGTTCTCCACACACACATCTAACAGCACAGATTGTGACACCAGCCATTCTCTTGTCAGCAGCAGAGTGAAGGTGCAACACTGAAATTTTCACAGCTCCAAACAAGACTGTCCACCACTCATCAACATCCCTTGCACAAGCAATGTTGCCAAATACAGAACTTCACACTGTTGCTAGAATGATTGCTACCCACTAAAGGTTTACCAGGAAGTACTGATGCTGGTATCAATGAAAATTGAAGTCATTAAGCTCAATCATCTATGAAACAGCAGAAGCATCATTTGGTAAATGCAGAACCGGCAACAAGGACTGGTCGGAGACCTCCTCAGCTGGGATGATATCTATCATTGATGCGAAAAACAAAGGCAACATGATTCACCACAACATAAACTCAACACTTAAAACAGTGCACGACCTGAAAGTAGCCAAGAGAGCCATGCAAAAGATAGGGAGATACTGCGCAAATAAACATTGGATCAGGTTGTCAAGAAATCCAAACTGCCTGTGACAATGGGATCTACAAGCTATGTATGAAGGGATCAAGGGGGTGCTTGGCCCTGCCATTACTAAAGTTGCTCACCTGAAGTTGGCAGGTGGTGAAATACTGACTGACAGAAGTAAACAGATGTCCTGCTGGGCTGAACACTACTGAGAGCTGTACTATTGTGAGTTGGACATCACTCAGTCTGTGCTTGATATTCTCCTGGAGCTTCCTGTCATGGATGAGATAGATGAAGTACCCTCATCACTTGAGCTCAAAAAGGCCATAGACTCCTGAGCAAGCAGAAAAGCACCCAGCAAGGATGGATTTCTAGTTGAACTGCTCAAGCAGGGCAAGTCTTATCTATTGCCACGCCTTTATGACCTTCTCCTCCTCTGCTGGAAGGTAGGCTTCATTTTACAGGAGAGGCATGACGCCAAAATTATCACACTATACAAAACAAAGATGACAGAGGAGACTGCAACAACTACAGGGCATCTCACAGTAACCCAGCTACAAAGACTCATGGACTGCCCCTTCCATGCCTGTAACTTGTTCTCCTTTACCATAAGCATCACAGAACCGTGGTCATGGGACAATGTGTTGCATCTCTGCCCCTGACCACATCAAAAACACTGCACTGGAAGTGGTTAGTGTTAGAGTGTACAAAGGATAGGGCTTAATTAGCAAAGGGTAACACAGAAGAGCAGTAGTTGTTTTAGCTCTGAAAAATATCAGAAATGAGCTTGCAAAGCAAAGGCTTCTGGGGTACTTGATATATATTAGCTTAGACAAGGACACAGCAAAAACTAAATCAGACTAGCTTGAAGCAGATGTGAGCCCAGCAATTACAGATAACTAGGTCAGCGATTACAGATAACTAGGTGTCAGTCACTGGAATGCTAGATACGCAGCACAATGAGATAGTTGGTGTATGACATAGCATCCAATGTGATAGATTGTGAGCCTACATGACCAAGAGTCATCTTCAGTCATGAAATGACAGGGACTGAATGTATAAAAGACAATGTAATAACCCAGAGTGTAGAGCTCTGACTTAGATTGGATTGATTAAACAGACTCTCCTTTCGTATGCATGAATAAATGATTGAGAAAGCCGTAGCTGAGATTCTGAGGTGTCTGTCAATTTCACCACAACAGTCGGTGCAGTCAGCAGGATATTCGCATCGGGTTTTCAGGACGGCACAGTAAGATGGGTGAGTACATTTGAATTTACCATCCATAGATCGGGCAGTTAGCCTGACCAGATTGACATGGGTAAGTCTCAAAGGAATCGAGTTGGCGAACTCAGGGCAGTAAAGGCGCCAGGGAAAGGGTTAGAACCTCACTGGCAAACCACCCAGGGAGGTCAGAACTCAGGGTCGAACTGCGCTGATAGTGATTAAAAGCCATGCAGGGAGGTCAGAGCCCAGGGTTGGAACTGCGCTGGGAGGAATAATGAACTGCACATGGAGGTCAGAACCCCAAATAGGGATGGCTACTGTGGAGCCGTCTAAAAGCAAGGACCTGGATTGGGCGCCAGAAGGCTCCATAACCAGATTCACAGCAGACCAGGAGAAGATGATAATTAAGAAAATGCAGAAAGAAGGTTGGGACCCTGATAGGTCCACTGAGGTGTAGAAAGCCTGTTGCAAGGGGCAAAAGAAAGATAAAGAGCAGTAGGGACTAGTAATATTAACAAATTTGTATTTGGGATTATGTAGGACAGTAAGTGCCAGAGTATAGAAAACCAAAGAGAAAGACCAGGAAGTGGTGGCGAGTGTCGCCCCTCTCAAGTAGTGATAGCGACGACAATTTTGACTGGGGAAGGATAGGAGAGGAGGCAGCTGAATATAGGGAGAAATGTCCATCCCCCTTACAACAAGGCTGAAGTAATACCCAAGGTACTGCTGTGTCCATTTAAGTTAGCCCCAATGACAACATTTACAAGGAAAGCTAAGAAAAAGCTACAGGATGAACAGGGGAATGAGAAGGACGTAAAACTCATCATAGAGGAGGTTACACATGTACCCTACAGCTCCAGTCAAAAACAAATGCAACTCAAAGAGCTACTCCGTCTCAAGCCCCATAACCATACCCCAGAGTTTTGGACAAAGCTCAAGGAAATGCAAGAGTTCCACTCCTGATCCCAAAGACACTCGCATTTTGGTAAAAACGAAGTGTCCGGGTGATATCTGGGAGGACTCAGCCAATGAATATAAGTCAGGGGAATAGAATGAGAAAAGGGAGAATACAGTTGGGGAATTACATATAACTTTTGAAACTCGAGTTTGTGAGGACTTGAGAGGAAGGGAAACATCTGTCACCCAGTAAAAGGGACAATCAATAATAGATATGCGGACCGGAAATGGGAGGCAATATTACCACCGATGGACAAATTGGCTGTGATAGTGCATGACAATAGGGTAAACCTAGCAGAAAGCATACTCAGATGGGAAGGAACATAACTGCCTATAGGAAATAGAGGAAGAGACCCCAGGGGTAATAAAGGAAGAAGAAATAGAGAGAATAAACATGACCTTATTTGTGGATGGATCCCGGAGATATGTGGATGGAGCTCCACACACCGGGTGGTCGTGAATGGGGAAGGAGAGTTAGTGGATAGAGGGAAACTACCATGAAAACTCTCTGCCCAGGTAGTGGAACTAGTGGCCTTAACTGAGGCCCTGCAACAGGCAGAGGGAAAAAGGGCCAACATGTACACGATTAGTAGGTATGCCTTTGGTGTAATGCACAACTACATGATCGCAGGGGATCATAGTGGGTATATCAACTCAGGGGAGGACAGATACAACATGAAGCAATGGTTAGATACTTGGTAGAGGCTGCAAAGCTGCCACTGGAGGCAGCAGTTGTAGAAACATGCTCTGGGAGGCTTCTTAGTCAAACAAAATGAACTTTATTTACATGAGAGCTTGCTTGGCTGCTTGTATCCAGCCAGCCCCTCAGAGCCATCTTTTCCCTAGGGAACCCCTCCCTAGAATTTATTCCACTGCGCTAGCCACATATTGGTTGAACAAATCATGTGACCCCTACTCAGTTGAATTGATCTTAAAGTGAAAATCATCACAAAAGTGGTGAAAGTTTAAAGCTCACCAGAAATTTATAGGTCCTATTCAGTGAGGTAACCTGCAGGCAGATGAGGCCACCAAGGAGGCAGCCGTAAATGGCCCAGAATATCGGATAGCAGTAGCAGCAATCAGGCCAGAGGAAGTAAACATGGTAGAGCTGCAAAGAATCACAGAATCAGAGTGCAGAAGAGGCCCTTTGGCCTATCTGTCAGTCTGCACCGACAGGTGAGAAAAACCTGACCTACCTACCTAATCCCATTTACCAGCACTTGGCCCATAGCCTTGAATGTTATGACATGCCAAGTGCTCATCCACGTACTTTTTAAAGGATGTGAGGCAACCCACCTGCACCACCCTCCCAGGCAGCGCATTCCAGACCGTCACCACCCTCTGAGTAAAAAAGGTTTTCCTCACATTCCCCCTAAACATCTTGCCCCTCACCTTGAACTCATGTCCCCTTGTGACTGACCCTTCAACTAAGAGGAACAGCTGCTCCCTATCCACCCTGCCAATGCCCCTCATAATCTTGTACACCTTGATCAGGTCGCACCTCAGTCTTCTCTGCTCCAACGAAAACAACCCAACTCTATCCAACCTCTCTTCATAACTTAAATGTTTCATCCCAGGCAACATCCTGGTGAATCTCCTCTGCACCCCCTCCAGTGCAATCACATCCTTCCTATAATGTGGTGACCAGAACTGCGCACAGTACTCCAGCTGTGGCCTCACCAAAGTTCTATACAACTCCAACATGGCCTCCCTACTTTTGTAATCTATGCCTTGATTGACAAAGGCAAGTGTCCCATATGCCTTTTTCACCACCCCACTAACATGCCCCTCCGCCTTCAGAGATCTATGGACACACACAAAGTCCCTTTGTTCCTCAGAACTTCCTAGTGTCATACCGTTCATTGAACACTTCCTTGTCAAATTACCCCTTCCATCAGGGTATCAGGGAAGAGAAGAAAGCACAGTGAGAAAAGCATAGAGCAGTTAGGGGCACTAATGGCATCTGGCGGTGTGGTAATTAAAGGTATAACCTTTCCTACTGTCTATCAGGGAGCATGTGATTGTTCTTGGGGACTTTGAACAGTGAGCCCTAATCGCAGGTATCTGGCGGGGGTGGGTTGGGAGGGGGGGGGCGGGAAACATGGCTTTCTCGTCAAGTGCATAGTTTAAGAACATGGTTTCTGAAGAGCTCTCTGTAACAAAGTTATCTGTTTCAAGTAGAAACCTGTCCGGTACGTCAAGTTATTACATTTTGCAACGAGGGTAAAATAGTTCTGCGCTGCACCTCGCCTTGTGAATGTGAGTACATCAGATCTTAAGAAAAAGGAAAAGTATACTTACCAGTCATTCCACTCATCTGCAGAATCGATCCTTACGATGCAACTATGGAAGACTGGAGCGAGTATGTAGAGTGCCTTGGTTTTTATTTTGTGGCGAACAAAATTACCACGGAGGAAAAGCAGAAAGCAATCGTTTTGAGTGTATGTGGTAGCAGGACATACAATCTCATCCGCAGTCTGATTGCCCCGAACACGCCCAATTCTAAGTCCTTTAATGAATTGGTAGATCTCGGGAAGATGCATTTTCAGCCGAAGCTGAAGTAATTATGCAGAGATTTAAGTTTAACTCCAGAGTAAGGTACACGGGTCAGTCCATCACAACTTATATTGCGAAGTTGTAACAGTTGTCTGAGCACCGCGACTTCGGAAACACACTGACTGATTAGCTTGTGGAGTTCATAACGACGCCATTCAATGCATTTTACTCACAGAAGTCAACATCGATTTGAAGTGCGCCATGGAAAAAGCACTAGCCATGGAAAGTGCTGCGAGAGACTCACAGGCTTTATAAAATGCGTAACATGGCGCTTTTCTTCATGTGGGCGGGAACCTACCACCAGGCGTGGCGCGAAAACCAGAGACAGAGCAGTGAAGTGAGAGGCAATCTCTGCTGCTAGAAAAACAAAAAGGCCTAGTGGAAACACTTCAACAGCAGAGGATGTTGTAACTGGGAGTGAGGAAGTTGGACCCACGAGGGAAAAGGTTAAGCAGTTTGTGAGGGAACTGTGCAAGCAATTGCATGAGTTGAGGCAGGAGGCCAAAGATCAGCAGATCGTTTGAGATATGGAGATGGAAGCAGGCATGGAGAGGGCGGAAGTGCCCAACATAGTAGAAACAGTGATGGTAGCGGTAACACCCAAAAAGACAGGGTTTGCACCCGAGTGGGTGGGGCCATATGAGGCAATAATGACAAGTGAGACTTGCGCTTGCATGGACATGAAGGGAAAGGGGCGGTGGAAGCACTGGATCAGGTAAGGCCGTTCAATAATTGAATCTGTTTGTCTTACAGGGATACGACAGAATAGACCATTAACACAATCTTGAAACCCGCAGTTAACCAATAAGGCCAAAAAGCCGATTATGTGCTTGTGTCCTGCTACAGATAAGAACTTACTACTCAGCAGTCTAGTGATCTTTATAGCCTCCATTGCAGGGACTAAGAGCATCACTCTCCGGCAGCTGACATGGCTCTGGTATAGCGGCACCAGTTCTGACAGTTGTAGCCAAGAGAAGGGCATATTGAATCTCATGCTAGGATCATGCCTAAGTTATAGCCAAGGGATCCTGCAGGTCAATGGGATCCAGGCAGTAGGGGTGTCAGGCAGCATGCACAGCGTGACCTTTACCACCTGGCCACAGCATGCACTGGACCTGGGGGTGTGGAACAAGCATGCAAGATACAACTGACTGAGAATTGTATAAAGGCTCAATGCATTAAGAGCCCTAAACCCACCTTCTTCCCAAGTGTCAACCTACAAGACTGGGAGATACGTGCAAGCACAGGACAACAGGTCAGGCCAGCAAGGTATGGTGGATTTTCCCCACAGGCTGCCAGACAACAACACCACCAAATCCTACCACTGTTTCAGGTACATCTGCAACTCCTGAGCTAAAGACTGAACAAACTGTATTACCCTGTCCAGAATTAAGTCCCGGACCTGAAAACGGACTTGTGTTAACCAAAGAAGATAAGTTATTGTATGGCAATATACACCATGAGCTGGTACCCGTGGTCCTAAATATATCAGATATAGGCTTACCCAGTGGTGATTGGCTAAAACCCAGGCATTGCACACATCACTGTTAAAGTGAGTTTTAAAGCAAGCAGCCCAGTATAACAGAAGCGATGCACAGGGTCTCCCTCCAAGGAAAGGACAGAGGAAGCATGGCCCATTGAACACCACCACCACAATATTTAATACAGGAACCTCAGTAGTAAACTCAATTGATTTGGCCTCAATGGGTCACATGGTCTGCAAATGAAGCACCCAACTCAAGAAAATACTAGAGAAGGAACAGGGACTCCAAGACAGACAACTTGGTATGGATCAAGATCTGGCCTCGGCAGTGCAGGCCTTGTCAACCATATTGGAAAGTCACGCACACACTATTAATGAATTAATTAATGAAGGGCATAATGTCTCACAGAAAGCAACCTTAAATGATGTCTGCAGTACCTATGGATCATGGGTGCTCAAGCAGAAGCGAGAAAAGCTAAGGCAGATAGATGGTACCCCTGTGGATCACAAATGAACAACTGACTAACCTGTCTAGTAGGACAGGGGTGTGCATGACCAGTTGCCTGTTCAGATGTTTATTACATGTGTATCCAATTAATAATGCAGAATGTGTTGTGAAAATGGTATGTTGCTTGGTATGTTGCATGGCATTCCCTGTGTTAACAGAACTGACACCAGGAAGAACATTATGTAGAGAACACATGGGTAATTAGAGGGGATTATTGCCATCATACACAGTCAAAATAGAGGGGAACATGATAGGTACCACCTTAGACGAATGTAGTGTAGAATCCTCCTCAGTCATGTGCCCCCATCCAACATATGTGACGGAAGAGGCCAGGCGTGGATTTAATGCAACAGCCAATTGTACAATGGAAACCATATGGGTTACAATGGCACCAACTCATGTCGCATACTGAGGAAAAGGAAGATATTGCATTACCACATCACAGCAAGGATACTCCTATGGGAATTGCTAGGCCGACTGACCGGTCACACAGTGTGTTTGCGCTCACAGGTGCCAGCCCAGGTGGGGAGGGTGGAACTAATAGATATCCACAAGTGGGAGATGGTTAACATGCACGTCAAAGAAGGTATTATAAAGGATAACCTGACACAATACATTAAGCATTTCCCCTACCCAATTCCACCTCTGACTAAACATCTTACTGCAATACGGAAGTTGAGAGGATGCACAGGGCTTACTACACACTGCAACAGAGGAGCAATAGATAACAATATTGAGCAAATAGACAATACCAATTGGTGGGAGGACTCTGGAACTCAGGCCTCAATGTACAGATCCACCTATGGACCAGGATTATCTCCCACATTTTGGTAGCAGCCCAGCTAGTATTGCTGTTGTACTTGGTATGGTTCACACGTAGCTTGAGGAGGCAATGGAAGGCCAAAAAACTGACTAAGACTCTGAAGTGTAGGGAGGAGGAGGTACTTCTGAAAAAGGGGAGCCACTGCTTAAGAGGAAAATTCAGCCTTCAGCCGAGGAGGATCGGCTGCAGAAGGGGAAAGATATATAGAGTTTAGTGCAGTCCAAATGGTATAGCCAGCTCTCTGCAAATCCAGGTCAGTGTCTCAGCAGCACAAGAATGGTGAGGGGCAGGGGCAGGGAGATATCGCTGGCCATTTTGGGCTTGGCCAAAGGATAAAAGGGGGGACTGTTAGAGTGTATATGGGATACAGCTTAATTAGCAAGAGGTAACTCAGAACAGTCATTTTTAGCCATGAAAATGATCAGGAATGAGATCACAAGGCAAAGGCTGCTGGGGCACTTGACATATATTAGCTCAGACAAGGACACAGCAAAAACTAAATCAGACCAGCTTGAAGCAGGTGTGAACCCAGCAATTACAGATAACTAGGTCAGTGATTACAGCCAACTAGGTGTCAGTCACTGGAATGCTAGATACACAGCTCAGTGAGATAGTTGGTCTGAAACATAGCATCCATTGTGATAAATTGTGAGCCAATGTGACCAAGAGCCATCTTCAGTCATGAAAGGGCAGAGACCTAATGTAGAAAAGACAATGTAATAACCCAGAGGGTAGAGCTCTGAATTTTATTGGATTGACTAAGTCAGTCTCTTTTTTTATTATTCGTTCATGGGATGTGAGTATCACTGGCTAGGTGCTGGGTCTCCCTATGTATTCTTGAATAAACGATCGAGAAAACTGTACCCGAGTCTCTGAGGTGTTGGTCAATTTCACCACAACAGTTAGCAAATTCTGCTACCTCAGGTCCACGGTAACAGACAATCTGTCCCTTGATGCAAAACTTGATATATGCATAGGGAAAGCAACCACCACCTTTGGTTGACTTCTGAAACATGGAAGGGATAACACCAAGCTGACCCTTAGGACCTAGCTGATCAGTTCATAAAACCTGTGTTCTCAGCACCTGGCTCTATGGAAGTGAAACATGGGCAACTTACAGCCACCAGGAAAAGCTCAATAATTTCCACCTTCTCTGTCTGCAGCACATTCTGGGTATATCCTAGCAGGACAAAATCATGAATGAGGCAGTCCTCTCAAAGGCAGAGCTCCCAAGTTTGTTAGCACTAATTAAACAGAGGCAGCTTTGGTGGATCAGGCACATCCACAGGATGGAAGACAGTTGCATACCCAAAGACCTTTCATGTGGTGAGGTAGCCAGAGCCAGACCACCAGTGGGATGCCCAAGGCTCCACTTCAAGGACGCTTGCAAATCTGACATGAAGGAGCTAAACATCGACTATCGCACCTGTGAGTCACTAGCTGGCAAAAGAGAGAAATGGTGTCACCTCCCCTGGGCTGGCGTGCATTACCATGACCTAACCACTGGCTCCAGCAGCCACAGATGTCAACTCCTAAAACATTGACCCACAACGTCACTCAACAGGTTCATGTGTGGCGCTTGTGGCAGAATCTGCCTGTCAGGGATTAGCCTTCACAGCCATCAGCAAAGCTGCACCAAATGAAGACCTCCCACATAAATTAATTGTTTGCTGCATGTCCATCATCTCTCGTAGATAGAAAGATACCAGCAACTAGCAATGAAATATTCACTAAGTGAAGAATTGGGTTGTGTACTGAAAATTCTATTGTATTCAGCTCCATTCACAACTTCTCTATTACCAGAGCAACTCATGCCATCCCTTAGCAAAGCTTGGGCATCAATTCAGAGTTGGGCTGATAAGTGGCACATAATATTTGTGCTGCATAAGCGCCAGGCAATTATCCAACAAAGGTCCAATCACCTCCTCCTGGCTTCCAACCGCACCATGGTGGTTGAGTACTTCATTAACTTTAGGAGTCAACATTGGCCAGAAATGAACTCGACTAGCTACATCAACTCCATGGATACACAAGTAGGCTAGAGGAACAGGCTAGGCAATCCATGGCAAGTGGCTCACCTACTGCACTTCAATGGCCCTACAGCTTCAAAAAACATTGTGATAGAATACTCTCAAGTTAACTAAAAAGTTTCAACCAAAACAAAATGCAAGAAGTTAAAAGCTATCCGGAGAAAAGCAACTAGTTGGTTCTTGGCACTGAACACAATTTCTACCTTAAACACCATTGGTGCACGGTGGCTGCAGTGTATACTAACCACAAGTTGTATTTCAGCAACTTAACAAACTTACATTTACAACAGCACAACCTCCATCACCAAGGAGGACAAGAGGAACAGCATCACAGGAACAAGATCTTCTCCGAGTCTAATTTGCACAGCTCTTTCAAAGCGACATTATGAGCATGACGGGCCAAACAGCTGCTTCTGTGCTGTAAGATTCTATGAAAGTCATACACTATCCTAATTGGAACATGTAATCACTCTCATCATCTCTGGATCAAAATCTTGTTACCACCCATTGTGGAATGCCATCACCACAAGGACTGTAGTGGCTTAAGGAGAAGATCAATTATCATTCCTGAGAAAAACTGAGAATGTGTGATAAATGAAGCCTTTCAGGCATCACCCATATTCTGAGAATAATCTTTTTTTAAAAAGTCAACAGCTTTGAGAGAGAAAGGGAGAAAAAGGAGGCGTGGTAGGTAGAAAGTACTCCATGTGGAACTGAGGAATACAGAAATGATTTCTGAGAACCGTATAAAGTTTTCAGGTCTTCCCTTGGATTAAACAAATTCAATATTCCACAGTTTCCCACAGAGTTCTTCATACAACTCACCCCTACTTCAAACAGGTCACTGAATGGCAGTTTCAGTTTTCCAGCAGAGATGACATATTATGACATCCATTGAACAATTAAGATTGCATAATGAATTGCTGTTTGAGCAGTTAGGTTTCTGCTGATTTTGTATTTTATATTTTAGGCTCTGTTGCATTCTTCAATTAATTCCTGTTTACTTATTTTTCATACTTGTTGGCTGTGATACCTTGTTGACTTTTATTCTTGTTTATCATGTTTCTCTTCTCTGCTTTGTTAAACTTAAAAAGCTAATTATGACCAAAATCCATCCATCTGACAATGAAGTTTTATTATTTGAAGGGTGATTGCAGCAGCAGACTGACCAACAAGATGCTTTGACAATGTTTCAGTCCCAGACCAGCTGGTAGTTAATGAGAGGTCTGAATCGGTGTCAAAGCTGTCCATCTGAGTTCTCAAAACTTGCCTGAATGCCATATGGTTCCTTCTCATTCCATCCAGTATCACTTTCAATCTGCACTCTTAGGGCAAGCTATAATACTGTTGGTCAGGTTACACGATTACCTACATCTGATAGAGCTTGGCAAAAATGAGAATTGATCGTTCCCATTGAATTTAATTTTTTTTTACCCTAAAACAAATTTGATTTCTGATTCACTGTTAATGTTCTTTAAAGCAGAAGTTATCATGCTGCAATGGTATTTTCACAACAGCATTTTTCATTCAATTTAAACCTGGAAAACCTGTCTGATCTCATGAATTTGCCAGAGATATTATAAAATACTGTAATGATTATGAGACTCTCAATATCTCCTGCGCTCCAGTTTAATGGCCAGGCTTCTGACTTGATAAATGCTACAATGCATTTCAAAATGCTGATGTCACTATAATTGTAGTTATACATCCATCCTAAAATTCAAAAGTGCAATTATTGCCGGACACTTTTATTATGGTTTAACAATAATGCCTAGCTACAGAAAGCTAATAGAAGTGCAGAATTCTAATACATTTCTACATACATTGCAACAAGCCATGAGATCCCAGAGGTCTTGTGAGACTTAATTACTTCCATTCCCATTTCACTTTTCTTTTGTGCCACTATTGTTCATCAGATTAAGTGTACATATGTCAAACACAATATTAGATAACAACCGACAAAGTTCTTATACTGGCAGTATATTTCAGTTTCTTTTGTGTGGTGAACAAAGCAAAAATATTCTTAACCTTAATAAATTGATTTATTTTTATTACGGTTCTGTTAGAGAAGTATTAAGAATGGATTCAAATATTTAGCCACTCTTGCTGTGAAAACTGCAACTAAAATCTTTGACTGAAAGCGTAAATGAAAATGAAACAATTAATGATGCTGACTGACACTGCTCCAGCGTAATAGTGGCCTGAATGTGATGAGTTTATGATCCCAAGTAGGCCAAGGGGGGAGGTGTCAAGCAGAGGCTAGATATTTACTCACATAAGGTAGGGAATTTTAGAGGCCAATTCACCCAGGCTAAGTTCATACATGTCCTAGCAGTCTGTTAAAACATTGGCGAGCTTGGAAGTAGGTTGCCTGCTTGCGCTCAGCTTAGATAATGATATGGAAATACTCAAACAGATGTAAATGTTTTACATGGAAAATGGAAACAAAAGGCAGAATTTTTAGCTCAGCAAACGGATGTCTGCCCGACCGGACCGAGCGTGAAATGACGCAAAACAAAAATAAAAATACCTGGGAAAACTCAGCAGGTCTGACAGCATCTACGGAGAAGAACACAGTTAACGTTTCGAGTCCGTATGACTCTTCAACAGAAGATCCTCTCCGCAGATGCTGTCAGACCTGCTGAGTTTTTCCAGGTATTTTTATTTTTGTTTTGGATTTCCAGCATCCACAGTTTTTTGCTTTTATCTTAGTGAAATGACGCATGTTGACGTCGGCCGAACATGCCGACATCAACGAGTAGTCACGCAATAGTTCAGTCGGTGGGCACGCGCCAGAGCCAGTTTCCCGCCCTCCAACAATTAAAAGGCCTGTTAAGGCCATTAGGTTATCAATTGTACTGAATTTTCACTGCCCATTCAACCTAATGGTTGACGGGCAGGCGAAAAGGCCAAGCATCCTTTGCATTTTTTTGGAAACCTCATTCAGGGACAGGATGAGGTTTCCAAAAGCAAATACAAACGAAATAAAAACTTTAATTTTTAATTAAAAACATGTCCCTGCTCATGTGACAGAGTCACATGAGGTGACATGTTTTATTAATTTTTTCAGTTGTTTAATCATTTTTTCAATATATTCTTCATCTCAGTGCCTTAGGGAGATTATTCAGCGCTCTTTCACGCACATGCATGAAGCACGCGTTAGGCCTGCTCGCCCTCCTTCCCCGCCCACACAGCCAGAGCTTGGCACTGCTGCACACATATCACGCTTGGCGGGCCTTAATTGGCCCGCCAGCGTGAAATCGCGGTGAGCTGTCAATTGCAGGCGGTGGTCGGCCTCCCGACAGGCCACCGTCCGCCCCCGCCAATCCCACATGCCAAGGGCAAAATTCTGCCCAAAGATCTAATTTAAATAGATATATTTAAAATCACACAAGTAGAAGACAGCAAAATAACAAAAATTCAAAACTGATAGGTTCAAGCAGCTACCCTTTTAGGTTAATGCTGGCATCCCGACCGGCTCGCCCGACAGGTAGAAAATTCTCCCCTTAATTTTTATTTCACAACAATCTATTTGGCAAGCATGATATACATGGAATATCAACTCGCACAACGAATATTAAAACAACCTAAAGATCATACACATGAAATCTTCACCTGCTCTTTGCAATTCCATGCGTGTGAAAGAGCGCAGAAATCTGCCTGAGGCAGCTCCGTGCCTCGGAGATTAAGTTCAGTGCAAAAGAATGGTTAAAAATCAAAAAAATAAAATTATTCAGTTATGTCCCCGTGAGCTAGGACATGTTTATGAATTTTAATATAACATTTTAATTAATTAATAAACCCTTCATGAAACCTCATCCCACCCATGGACGAGGTTTCATGAGAAATGTGAAGGCTGCCTGGGTTCTTCGCCTAAGCGCCAGCCATAAGATTGGACAGGCAGCTTTCTCAACAGGGTCAATTGTATAATTAATGGCCTTAACAGGCCTTTGACAGTTCAGCGGTTGTGCAGCCGACTCTGGTGCGCGCCCACCGAATGGAAGGTCAAAATGATGTGTGGTGACATCACGACGCACACCCAACGTCACCGCACGTCATTTTACACATCGGCATGAGGGCCCCGCCCCTGCACGCCGAGCAGAAGAGTCTGGCCTATGAATTGTGGAGCATTTTTAAAAATTGTGTTTTTAAAATAATGGCCAGTTTAGCAACTTCCGTGAAAGGTAAAACATTGCTCATATACAATATATGTCAGTCAGGTACTGACTGAGGAATATGAAGCCAAAAACGTTGCCCAAAAGAAGATTAGGAGACTCAACTTTGCTTCAGCAAATATGATATAACAGGTGCTAAGGAAATAATTGAGATGGTAGTATCGTGGTAATGTTCCTGGATTAGTAATCCAGAAGCACAGGCTTAATACTCTGGGGGCACAGGTTCAAATCGCAACACGGCAGCTGGTGGAATTTAAATTCAATTAATTAATAAATCTGGAATTAAAAGCTAATCCCAGTAACGGTGACCATGAAACTATCTTTGATTGTTGTAAAGACCCATCTGTTTCACTAATGTCCTTCAGGGAGGGAAATCTGCCATCCATACTCAGACTGGCCTACATGTGGGTCCAAATCCATAATAATGTAGTTTACTCTTAACTGCCCTCTGAAATGGTCTGGCAAGCCACTCACTTCAAGGGAAATTAGGAATGGGCAACAAATGCTGTCCTTCTGAGCAATACCCACATCCCGTGAAAAAATAAAGAAAAATAATATCCAATGCAATAGAGAAGGCAGAATTTGTAGGACATGAACTGCTGCTTTGGATAGATATAGGTTATCATCTCAGTGTACAGCAAACCTGAAAGGATAAACGGTATGCTTACTCATACTGATGAAAATCTTCAGCTTGTAATAAAATGAGCTTCTATGACTTTATACGCTGAGCATGGCATTCTTTTGCAAAGCTCCTCTACAATGCTCAAACATTATTATTTATATACTGTGATTGAAGTGGTTTATAATACTGAAACCTTCTAAAATAAATATTTGGTTTTGTTGATCCTTCCAACAGGAACTAAAAATGGAAGTCCTGTAGATAGACCTCAGTCATAAAGGTGATACAACCTATTAAGATGCTGACGTTTCATTGATAAAAGAAATCAGGTATGGCTTTAAAAGAAAGATATTCCAAAGTCTGGAGGAAAACGACACAGTGCAATTCCTATTGATTTTTGTTTTAAATTCATATTTTTGGTGGATTATTTTGTACTTGTCAAGGTGAGGGATGTTAGTGGTGGAGATTGAATAACTTTCCCATCTTTGGTTTTCAGTGGCAGCACCAAACACTCAGATGCCAGCAGTCATATGATACATATACAGGGGATAGATTTATTTACTGCATCCAAACTGCTTGCTGAAAAAATTGGCTTGAAAAGAGCAATCCCTACATCCCAACTTCCCATCTCAGCCAACCTTGAGGTGTCTGAATAAGACTGCTAAATTAGTGCCAAATTATGCCTCCTTTTGTATTATTGATTTACAGCTCCTGAGAATGGGATCTATATTGCTAAACTCAATTTAGGAAAGCCTTGAAGCCAGTCAAGAGAGGAGGAGACATACATCCCATAAATCTGAGCTAGATTCAATTTTACAGGACAACGGGTCAACTCACATTGTCCCATCCCCATCATTTCTTTTTCGAAGTTGCATTCAGAATTGTGCTTGTGGTTTTGCCTCATTGTTAATTGCTGAATGAGCTTCAGCTCTATAATTGTTTTCCCTTCAAGTATTTACCTAATTCCATTTTGAAAGTAACTATTGAATCTCCTTGCACCTTTCTTTCAAGCAGTGCATTTCGCATCACAACAACTTACGGCATATAAAATTGTTTGCTAATGCCGTCTCTGGTTCTTTTGCTAATCACTTTAACTCTGTGTTTTCTGGTTACACAAACCTAATGCCATTTGGAACAGTTTCTCCTTATTCCCTCTATTAAAACTGTTCATGATTTTGAACACCTCCATCAAATCTCCTCTTCACCTTCTCCACTCTATGGAAAACAACCCTAACTTCTCTAGTCTACACAAAACTGAACTCCGTCATTTCTGATACCATTCTAGTAAATCTCTTTTGCACCATTTCTACTGTCTTACATTCTTCCTAAAGTGTGGTACCCAAATTGCAATATTCCAGCTGAGGCCTAATAAGCATTTTATAAATTTATGACACAAACTCCTTGCTTTTGTATTCCATTTTTCTATTAATAAAGCTAAGGATTTCATATGCTTTCTTTAAGAGTCTCCTCAACTTGTCCTGCCACCTCTATAAATTTGTGTACATACACTCTCAGGTCTCTGTGTGCTTGCACCTCTTTAAAATTTTACCATTTAGGTTATATTATCCTTCCTTATTCTTACTACCAAAATTAATTCAATTCCACTTCTCTGCATTAAATTTCACTAGTCTGCCTATGTCCCACTGAAGTCTGTGACTATCTTCCTCATTGTTCAATCCATTTATGTGTATTGTGTTAGCTGCAATTATGAATTTGTTGTATACTCAAGTTCAGGTCACTAAAATATCTCAAAAAAAGGAGCAATGGTGCTAATATGAATGCCAGGGAACACCATTGTGTACTTCCCTCCAATCTCAAAGACAAATGTTTACCACTACTCTATTCTTTCTGTGTCTTACTGTTGTGACCACTGTCCCTTTAATCCTGTGTTTTGTAATTTTGTGAATAAGATTATTAAGTAGAAGTTTGTGAAATACCTTTTGAAAGTCCATAAACATAACATTAACTGCACCATCCTCATCAACCCTCCCTGTTACTTCAAAATAACTCAATCAAGTTAGGCAAACAATTTACCTTTAACAAATCTGTGCTGATTTTCATTTATTAGCCCAAGTACCAATTAATTTTGTCCTGAATTATTGTCTCACAATCTCGCTACCACTGATATTAGGCTGCTTGGTGTGTAATTGCTGTGTTTATTCCTCACCCCTTTTTTCAATCCTCCAGTCCTTGGACATCATCCCCATAACCAAGGAGTACTGGAAGATTGTGTCTAGAGCCTTTTGCAATTTCCACCTTTAATTTTCTCAGTAAAATAAGATGCATCGCCTCTGGACAGACTGGTTTCTCTACTTTGAGAACCAACAATGTTTTAAGTACATCCTCTATTTTTATCATATCCAATGTCAATTATCTCATCCTTTACAGCGCTATTGGCAGCATCCTCTTCTCTAATAAAGAATGATGCAAAAAAGTAATTTAGTACCTCAGGTTTGCCCTTTATCATTACAAGAAAATCTTAGTTTTTGTCTCTAATTTGCCCCACCCTTCCTTTGACTATCCTTTTATCATGTATATGATTATAAAAGTTTGTTGTGATCCTATTAGTTGGCTACTAATCTATTCTTATATTTCCTTGGCCCTTCGTATTCTCTTTTTTAATCTTCCTAAACCCCTTGAGATCCTTTTTAGCGTCAGCTAAAGTTAAAGTCCTTGGAACTGAAGGCAAATTATTGACCTGGTTAGGAAATTGACTGAGCAGCAGGAGGCAGAGTAGGGATAATAGGCTTGTACTCTAATTGGTAGGATGTGAGCACTGGCATCCCACAAGAATCTATGATGGGGCCTCAACTGCTCACTGTATTTATGAATGACTTAAATGATGGGATAGAAAGTCACATATCTAAATTTGCCGATGCCAAAATATAGGAGCCATTGGAAGTAGTGTGGATGGAAGCATAAAATTACAGATATATTAATGGATTAAGTGAATGGGCAAGACTGGGGTAAATGTGAGGTCATCCACTTTGGACAAGGATAGACCATGGCATTTTCTAAATGGTGAAGTTCCAAAGAGTCTTGGGGGCTGGGGTGGGTGGTGTTGGTCAGGGGTCCAGGACATTATGAACAGGTACAGAAAATAATCAATGCTCTTCTTTATATCTAACAAAGTAGGATACAAGGGGGAACATTTTCCCCGTTTGGGGGGAGGTGGGGGGGGCAGGGGTGGGGTGGAGGGAAGTGCGGGAGCGGACACTGGTGGCCGGCCTTCCGATTGGCACCCCCAGTCGGGGGGCCCTGCCATTTTACATGGGCAGGCCAATTAAGGCCCGCCCAGCTTGACGTCTGACAGGAAGCGCTATGCGGGCGGGGGGACTCCCTCAGCTGGGAGTGCGCTCTTTCCTGCACACGCACAAAAGAGCACACAGATCTCCCTGAGGCAAAGTGCTGCCTCAGGGAGATTGGCTCCGAATAAAAAGTTGACAGAAAGGTAATAAAAAAATTTCCCTGACATGTCCCCTCATATGACACTGACATATGAGTTGGCACATGTCCTTAACTTGGCATGCACCCCACCACCACCACCCCACCACCACCACCACCCCCCACCCCCCCCCCCACCGCCCCCACCACCCCCACCGCCAGATAAGTGGTTCTAGAGCTTTTGAAACTCAGTCAAACATTTATGAAGGTCCCTGCTATTGAAACAAATCCTGGGAAAATATAAACTATGGTGTCCATTTACATTGAAAACCAGGTGGCCTTTTTTCCCAAGCTACTGTTACTCACAATAAGAGGTTGTGGTGGAAGAATTAATCCAGGCTAGTCTCTTGGTTAAAGCTGGTTTATTTCCAAGACAACTCCTCAGTGCTACTAACTTCCAAGTAGCTTCCACAAAAAGTGTTGCAGCTGTACCTTTTTATTCTATTTAGATGGGCTTGTTAATGCCATCACCTGTTTAACTAGCAATTAATTTTTACAAGATGATTGCCATATTAATAGCTACATCAGATGTCCTGTCAATCAAAACAATGCAGGAGTAGGTGGCTGTGTGTTTTCTCTCTGAGCGAAAGCTGCTGAACACTTTTTTTTCCAATTTAAAAGGGCCCTGGCATTTAAATCACTAGAAATCCCAAGCATTGTTTTCTTCAGTATTGAATGCATAAAAGCATTTTATCTAATAGGAAAAGTATTCTAATCCATGACAATAATTACATGATGCTTGTCAATGTAATGATTGACTTATCTTACAGGGCAGAGCCCTGTAATGAATGACCACAGTTAAACCCATCTACATTACGATACAGCATCTAATAGTGACATTTAACACTTAGCTGTCAGAATGTTTCTGACTACTCAGCAGGCTTTCCTCATTGGTCACAAACTCTCAAATGAGAGTTTTTTTTTAGGACTTCAAAAATACCCACTAAGCACACAAAAATAGTGGGGGGAGGGAATTTAAATATTCTATTGGGCTCACAATGATGACCTCAACCTCAGAAGAGGCAGGTAGGACTGCAATCCAAGGCCTTCACAACCCAAGAAAAGACCACACAAAAATAGTGTGGTGTTGGGAAGGCACTGCAAATTTGAAAGTCTTGCAAATAATTCAAAGTTTTTGTTATTCACGGCTTCATTTTCACCTCCATCACCAGATGAAAATCTGGCCTAACTAGATGATAGGTCATTGAC
Source organism: Cetorhinus maximus (assembly GCF_964194155.1). NCBI lineage: Eukaryota > Metazoa > Chordata > Chondrichthyes > Lamniformes > Cetorhinidae > Cetorhinus > Cetorhinus maximus. The sequence continues at coordinate 88,073,223 of NC_135889.1, forward strand.
CTGAAATGCTAACTCTGTTCTCTCTCTACAGATACTGCTTGACCTGCTGAGTACTTCTAAGATTTTATGTTTTATGTTTTATTTCAGAATTCCAGCATCTTTAGTATTTTGCTTTTGTATTAATGATCTGACTTTAGCGGATTGTACCGGGTTGTAACCAAACCACATTTCCGAGGAACATTTTGGAGGCATCTAATCCCTAATTAGAGTTGCAGGTTTAAGTTTTGAGCACGTTAAAATATTATTAATTTTTCCTTTAATTTGACTTCCTGCCCTGGATGAGTGATGGCTCTTGTTTTTGTACGTCCTGCTGCATTCAAATTGTGTTATTTTTGTATGAACTCAAAGGGTCGCTTTGGCAGTTACAATGGTTTATTGTCTGCACTGAACTTCAATGAGTTGCTGATAACAAAAATTATAAACAGTTCAATGCACAAATGCTTTCTGACATCTTTGCCTTTCTTATTTCTGATTCTATTCCCAAATAATAAGTTTTAGATTAATTGTCATTTGGCAGTGCAGAACTTGAGTATTGTTGAAAGAAGAGATATGATATTGAAACTGTTTGTCTTGCACTCATCAGGACAATATAAACCAACAATTTACGCTGCAAGAGAAGAGAGTGCTGATTGATTGGCAAGTGGGCTCTGATTGTTAGAGGTGTTGCCATAGAGAAAGCAGCATGGAACAGTTAACTGTTAACAGTCAAGCTTTTGTTTCAAATTTAAATCAGGCAGGTATACTCTTGATGGGTCAAGGCATTACCATAAGGAATGAACCAGGGAATTGGGGTCGTCCAGTATTTTGTTTAGTTGAAAAAAGCATAATGCATAGACATCATACTTCCGTCTGCAAAGGACAGGACCCTGTGTGTGAATATATGTAGCATCTAGCATGCGTGAGCTGCACTGCGAGCTTGATTGATAATCTTAAATTGGTTTTCAGTGTAATTCTTAGCACAATCAGGATTATTTAGAAAGCGTTGTCTAATCGTGGAATCACATCTAATGTCGGACACTATGTTTTGAGTTTTGCATGCAATCGCTGGTTGAGTACAGTCAATACTTTGCCTATTGCGAACAGCCAAAGGGACATGCTGTTTGATATGACCTGCCAGTTGTTGGGACATACGTCCTACATACCTGGCATCACATCGCTCTGCAATTCACATTACTCATTCGTGCGATAGGCAGAATGTCTTTATGGCTTGACAGCAGCATTCTGTTAATGGAGAATATCACTCATGTTGCTACTGCACAGTAACAGAATGCAACAGCTAGCTTTACCTGTCGTTCAAATTTTTGAGACAACTTACTCTTGCAGGGTAATCTGAGGTAGACTGGGCACTTTTCAGGGCTGAAAATGGCTGCCTTAGGCCCATTTGTGAGTTTGCATGATATACAACAAGCAATGATCTGACCAGGGCAGCCATTATCATGCAGGATGGCTTTGATGCACCCTATTTCAGCATCAAGCTTGCAAGTGAGAAAAAGGCTCAGGCCCTATTTACGAGGTTGCAGATGAGACCAATCTTATAGCTTGTGGAACTGTAGAAGGTTAGGTGTCATTCCATCAAAGGTGTGTTTCTCAAGGAAACCAATAAAGATGTTTGCAAGAGCTAGGCCTAATGGGGATCCCATGGGATCACCATCTATTATGTAAACATAGTGTTGTTAAAACTGAACTCAACTGCACGGCTTGCTGAGTTCATAAGTTCAATGAATACAGATTCAGACAATGGGGGGGATTCTAGATCGCCATGATATGGTGACATGGTGCAAATACTATGGCTTCCTTGAGTGGTACATTGGTGAACATGCTAGTGATGTTGAATGAGCACATGGACATAGCATTGCTATCGATATGGAAGTCCTGTATGGCTTTCACAAAGGTGAAGGAATCCCTCACAGTGTATGGAGAAAACCTGCTCAGAACTGGTTGTAGCAACTTGCTGTACAGAACCAGTGATAGATAAGATAGAGCATAAAGGGATATCACTTTTGTGTGTCATGAGCAGCCCATACATACGCAGACACAGTGAGCTATGAGGATGAATCCTATCGTATATACCAGCTGGCAACTCCTTACTCTTACACAAGTCCAACAAGCATTTTTGTAACTTGCTTTCAAGCAGGGCTGTCCGATCGTGCTTAGTGACAGATCCAATGGATATGAATTTGGACCTGTCATTAAGAATGGTTTGCATTTTGTTGATATAGTCACACTTTTTGAGGATGACTATTCCAGCCCCTTTGTCAGGTTTACAGGTATGTATGTCTGGGTTGGCCTTGTGACCTTATAATGCTGCCAGGCATTCATGTTGCAAGTGAAAATCAGCCACGTCATTCAGATTCCACAATATGTGTGTGCTAGATTAGCTAGACTTTCAAGAATTCAGTGGCCAGGATTTTCCCCTTGGCGATTTGGGGGTCGGGCCCGCTCGCCGAGTGGAAAATGACGTGGGATGACGTCGGGAGGAATCCCCGACATGATCCCGGTCCCTTTAAATTTTTAGGAAGGCAGGCGGACAGCGAAATCAGCTGTCTGCCCGCCGACCTGTCAATGGCCAATTGAGGCCAATGACAGGCTAGTTAAGATAATTAAAGACCTGCCCGGCTAACCTTAAGGCTGGCGGGCAGGCCAGGAGCCCCAGCGGGCTCCAGATTATTCATGAAACTTCATCCACTGGCGGGATGAAGTTGTATGTCCGTTTTGTAAAAAAGTAATAAAGTTTATGTGTTTTTTATTAACATGCCCCATCTCGTGTGACATTGTCACATGAGGGGGACATGTTAATAAGTTTTTAATGTTTCTATTTGTACACTTAATTTACCTGTCACGAATCTCTCTGAGGCAGCACTTTGCTTCAGGGAGAAGCGCACTCTTTCGCAGATGGGGAATCCCTCCCCTTCCGGAACAGGAAGCGAATAGCGCTTCCTGTCGGGGCTGCCGCTGGGCGGGCCTTAATTGGCTCACCCTCTTAAAATGGTGACGGGCCCCGTTTCAGTGGCGGGGGTCAGCTGGCCGCCCGCCGCCGAGCTGGTGGGGCCCGCACGCCATCCGAGGGCAAGATTCTGCCCAGTATCTTCAGTGGATGCTGGTTTGTGTCGGGATAGCTGGGAATAGAGGAGTTCAAACTCAGCAAATACCTTTTCCCGTTTGATGTGGGACAAGGGCACACCAAAATTGAAGCTATGCACAAAAACAAACTCCTCGCTTCCAGAGAGCTCATGGTCAGAGAGATTAACTACGTGTTTTTTGGCATTTTTAATTGTGCTGCCAAACCAATTAACCGAGTTTGCAGTGTGGGTGTGTTTCAAACGGGTATTGTTTATGGTGTGGTTATCTATTGAGGCAATGTAGCTGCACAAGCAGATCAAATAGGGCGCATTAAAACCATCCTGCGGGATAATGGCTACCCTGCTCAGATCATTGTTCAATGTATATGGTGTAAACACATGGATGGGCCTAAGGCTGCCACTTTTGGCCCTGAATTGTTCCTAGTTTACCTCATATTACCCTCGAAGAGCAAGCTGTCTCAAATATTTGAGCGACAGGTGAAGCCAGCCATTGCACGCTGTTACTATTCAGTAGCAACACAAGTGATATTCTCCACTAACAGGATGCTGCTGCAAGCCAAAAACACATTCTGCCGATCACACAAATGAGTAATGTGGTTTATGAATTTCAGTGCTGGTGTAATGCCAGCTATGTAGGACATATGACCCAATGACTGATGGATCATATCAAACAGCATGTCCCTTCGGCTATTCACAATGAGCAAAGTACTGACTGTACTCAACCAGCCCGTGCTGGCAAAACTCAAAATATAGGATGGGATTTTCTGGCCTCGCCCACTGCTGGGGATGGTCCAGTCCCGCCGAAAGGTATTGGACTTTTGGCTTGGACACTGCATTGCCCACGGTGGGTCTGACCATGGCACGGCCAGAAAATCCCAGCTATAGTGTCCAACATTAGATGTAATTCTGTGATTGGACACACTTGCTAAAGAATCCTGGTTGTGCTAATTTAAGCTTATCAGTTGAGCTCACAGCGTGGCTCACTTATACATGCTTAAAGCCACATATATTCACACACAGGGCCCTGCCCTTTGCAGACAGAAGGAGTACGTCCATGCCTTTTCCAACTAAACAAAAACTTAGGGGACCACCTGGTGAATTCCCCATGGCAATACCTTGACCAATCAGAGTCAACATGCTAGGTTTGAATTTGAAACAAAAGCTTGGCAGTTAACAGTTAACTGTTCCCTGATGGACTCTCCATGGCAATACCTCTACCAATCAGAATCAACTTGCCAACCACTCAGCACTCTCTTCTCATGCAGTACAAATTGTTGTTCCCTTTATTGTTGGTTTATTTTACTTAGCTGTCCTGATGAGTACAAGATGAAAAGCTTTGATAGCATGTCTTTTTTCAGCAATATTCAAGTTTTAGATTACTTCTTCCCTGGTAAATAAGTAAAACAAAATCAGGTAGCTATGAGCAATAATTCATAGAGTGTATTTGGGACAGTTTCCTAGAACAACATGTTGTTGATCCAACCAGGGATCAGGCTATTTTGGATCTGGTAATATGTAATGAGGCAAGTTTAATAAATGATCTCAGAGTAAAAAATCCCATATGAAACAGTGACCATAATATGGTAGAATTTAGCATTCAGTTTGAGAATCAGGAACTTGGGTCAGAAACAACTGTGCTGAACTTAAATAAGGGTAATTACAAAGGAATGAGAGCAGATTTGGCTGGAGTGGACTGGCAAAGGAGTTCAGCAGAAAAGATGGTTGATGAACAATGGCAGACGTTCAAGAAAATAATTCATGACTCACAACAAAGATATATCCCAGTTAGAAAGAAGGACTCTAGGAAGGGGTTAAACCAACCATGGTTGACCAAGGAAGTTAAGGATAGTATCAAATTGAAAGAAAAAACATACAATGTGGCAAAGATTAGTGGTAAGCCAGAAGATTGGGAACATTTTAAAAACTAACAAAAGGTGACCAAAAAATAATAAAGAGGGAGAAAATAAACTTTGAGGGTAAACTAGCAAATAATGTAAAAATGGACAGTAAGAGCTTCTTTAAATATATAAGGAAGAGAAAGGCCAAAGTGAATATAGGCCCCTTAGAGAATGAGGCTGGGGAAATAATTAAAGGCAGTTGGTCTGAAGGCTGTGATATATTAGAAGATACGTTAGGTTTGAAATGTTAAGTAGGTATACATAGGTGTAAAGGGAACTTTTGCATGAATCACAAAAAGCTAGCATACAAGTTCAGCAGGTAATAGGGAAGGCAAGTGGAATGTTGGCCTTTATTTCAAAGGGAACGAGGTTTAAAAATAGGGAAGTCTTGCTAAAACTGTACAAGGCACTAGTTCGATCACGCCCAGAATACTGTGAACAGTTTTGGTCCCCTTATCTAAGGAAAGATATACTGACATTGAAGGCAGTACAGAGAAGGTTCACTAGGTTGATCCCAGGTTTGGAGGGTTTTTCTTATGAGGAGAGGTTGAGTAAGTTGGGCCTGTACTCATTGGAGTTTAGAAGAATAAGAGGTGACCTTATTGAAACATACAAGATTCTTAGGGGGCTTGACAGGGTAGATGCTGAGAGGTTGTTTTCCCTTGTGGGACAGTCTAGGACCAGAGGGCATAATCTCAGAGTAAGGGGTCACCAATTTAAGACAGAGATGAGGAGGGATTTCTTCTCTCAGAGGGTAGTGAATCTGTGGAATTCTTTGCTGCAGAGGACTGTAGAGGCTGGGTCATTAAATATACTCAAGGCTGAGATAGACAGATTATTAATCAGTAAGGGAAACAAGGGTTATGGAAAAAGGCAGGAAAGTGGAGTTGAGGATTATCAGATCCACCGTGATCTCATTGAATGGTGGAGCAGGCTCGATGGGCTGAATGGCCTACTTCTGCTCCTATGTCTTATGGTCGTTTTAGTTATGCATCTGGGGATTTTTGATTTCTTTTTAAACAACCGTGTACATTACATTTTAATATTGGAAAAAATATTCCTATAACACAAGAAAAAAATATTCAAATCTGGTTATAATTTGAAGGTCACAAGCATTCCAATTTTCTGTTGCATCAGAAAATTATGGATTAGTTGTGTAAAGTTTGGCAGACACAAACAAATTTTGCAATAACATGACCTTTCTATTTATTAATCTACACTGGTGATTGCCTCTCACGTTGTAAAGGTTTGGCATCAGGAGGTTTGTAGGGTAGCAGGGCTTAAGAGCAACAGGCCTGAGGCCAACTTAAGAGTCACGCTACAAAAGCAAAATACTGCGGATGCTGGAACATTGAATTGGAAACAGTAAATGCTGGCAACACTCAAGCAGCTCTGGCAGCATCTGTTGAGAAAGAAATCGAGTTAGCGTTTCAGGTTGATGACCTTCCATCAGATCTCCAATGAAAGGACATCGACCTGAAACATTAATTTAATTTGTTTCTCCACAGATGCTGCCAGACCCACTGAGTGTTACCCATTTTCTGTTTTTAGTTCATGCTCTTTAAGCCGACAGCAAATCATGAAGGCAGGCAGACATGTGGCGCAGCACGCCTGAAGCCTAGTATTCAGCTATATGATCGTTGGAGGGTTTTTTAAAAAATTCTTTCATGAGATGTGGGCACTGTGGACAAGGCCAGCATTTGTTGCCCATCCCTGATTTCCCTTGAACTGAGGGCAGTTAAGAGGCCAGACCAGATAAGGGAATCAGATTTCGTCCCCTGAAGGACATCAGTGAACCAGGTGGGTTTTTACAACAATCGACAATAGTTGTCATGGTCACCATTATGAGGACTAGCTTTATATTCCAGATTACTGATTGAATTTAAATTCCACCATCTGGGCCTCTGGGTTACTAGTTGGGTGACATTACTACTGAGGATAACCAGTTTCTGATGATAACCAGTGGAGCAGCAGTCCCAGGGACAGAATATGTGCCTGCATTTCAGTGGGGTGTAGAAAACAAAATGCCCAGTTTTGAGGATATTAAGCAGGTGAAAGGTAGACCATTAAAAATATGCTACAAATGACAGAAACCCTCAGATTAAAAAAAAAAAATTGGATATACACTTGAGATGCCATAAGCTACTGGGCTATGGACCAAGAGTTGGAAGGTGGGATCAACCTGCACAGCTCTTTTTTGGCAGGCACAGACATGATGGGCCTAATGGCTTCCTTCTGTGTTGTAAATCTTCCTATCTTTCTATAACTTTACTCCCAGCTGAAATGGAATGCCTCTGTGACCTGTGAACACCAAGGGATATTGGTTGTATCAGTGTTCATAAAGATCAACTTATAATTTAACCCACATACAAGTTTAGTTTGGATGCTCAACTAACATTAATGGTGCCCTTCTCTTGGGAAGGCCATATATGTAGATTTTAGTTTTTGTACAGAACTGGACCAGTGTTGCTCCATTGGTATATTTGAAATGTACTTGAAATTGTGTCTAAAACAAAATGGTATCTGGATCGAGGTATATTCATCACAGCACCACCAAGCAACTGGGGGCTTCCTGGTAAATTGGGACTGTCCACCGCTGAAGCTGCTGCTGCTTCAGCACCACAACTTCATTCAAGGTGTGGTGAAACAATGTTTATGTGCATTTTGGTCAGGAAAATAAGGAGGTCAGATACACCTTGGATAATAAAATCTGAATGGGACGGCAGAGAAAATAGATCTAGGAGATACAGATGCATGAATCACTAAAAGTAGCGACACTGCATAATAAGACCATTAAAGAAACACAAACCTGAGATTAATTTCCATCGAGATAGAACTGATAATTAGAGAAGCTATGTTAAACTTGTATCAAACCTTGGTTAGGCCATACTTGGAGTACTGTGCACAGTTCTAGTCTCCATATTAATAAAGCATATAAAGGCATTGGAGAAGATCCAAAGAAAATTTACAAGAATCAGGTCATAGCTGAGAGAATATATTTATCATCATGAAAGGCTAGTGCTTTTGTCCAGAAATGAGAAGACTGGGGAATGACCTACTAGAAAGAGGCCCTTAAGATAATGAAAGGGTTTGATAGGATGGATAAAAATAAAATGTTTCCACTTGTGGTGAAGTCCAAAAGTAGTGATTATAAATGTAAGATAGTCACTAATAACACCAATAGGGAATGCAGGAGCAACCTCTTTACCCATAGATTGGTAAGAATGTGCTTCCACAAATAGTCATTGATACTTGATTTTTAGCATTGACACATTCAGGGGGAAGTTAGATAAGTAATGAGGGAAAAAGGAACAAACGGGTATGCTGACAGGGATAGATGAAGTAGGCTGGGTGGAGGCTTGTGTGGTGCATAAACATTGGCTTAGACCAGCTGGGCCAAACTACTGCCTGCTCCTGTTCTGAGCTTCTATTTAGAGAGGGCTTTGAATTAAATAGTGGAATGGGGGAAGATTCACATGAGGGAGGATTTAGAAAGTTAATGAGAAAGGACAAGGCAATATTGCAGAGCAACGATACGGGTTATGATGACAAGAGTGTGACAGGAAGGGGTAAAGAGTGCACCAGCAAATAGGGTTAGAGTGGGAAAAAATGATTAAAGCGCAGAATTAAATGCTAATTATCTGAATGTGCACCAGAAAATGTAACAAGATAGCTGAATTGATGGAATAAATGCATATGATCTGATAGCCATTATAGAGATGTGATTGCAAGGTGACAAAGGCTAGGAACTGAACATTCAAGGGTATTTGACCTTCTGAAAGGGTAGGGAAAAAAAGGAAAAAGAGATTGAGTAACGCTGTCAATAAAGGATATGATCAGTGAAGTAGTGAGGAATGATCTTGGCTCAGAAGATCAAGACGTTATTTCTCTATCCAAATTCCAGAAGTGAAATAAGCCACCGGATGGAATAGTTTATCGGCCCTTAACCCATAGCTACATTGTAGGACAGAATATAAATCAAGAAGATAACGGGGGCTATAAGAAAGGTACTGCAATAATTGTGGGTTTAATCTTCATATAGATTGAACAAATCAAATTGGAAAAGGTAGCCTTGAGGATGAGTTCATAGAGTGTATTCAGGGCAGTTTCTTCGAGCAATACGTTGTGCATCCATTCAGGGAACAGGTTATTTTGGATGTGCTAATATAATGAGACAGAATTAATTATTGATCCCATAGCAAAGGATCCTTCTAGGGAAGAGTAATTATAACATGATGGAATTTCACATTCAATTTCATGGTTAAAAACTTGGATCTGAAACTAGTGTCTTAAAGTTAAACAAAGACAAGTACAAGGTATTAAGAAAGAGCTGGCTAAAGTAGTTTGGAAAAATATGTTAAAAAGTAAGACAGTAGAGAATCAGTGACAAATATTTAAGGAAATATTTCATAACCCTCAACAAAGATATATCCCAATGAGAAATAAATTTTCTCAAGAAGTATGAACCATGCATGGCTAACTAAAGAGGTTAATGATGGTATCAAATTGAAAGAAAAGGTATGCAATGCTGCAAAAATTATTGAGAGGCCAGGAGAATGGGAACATTTTAGAAACCAGCAAAGGATGACTAAAATATATAAAGGGGGAGAAATTGGACTATGAGAGAAAACTATCAAGAAATATAAAAACAGTCAGCCAAAGTTTCTACAGGTATGTAAAAAAGTTAAAGCATATACATAATGTAAATTTTGGTTCCTTAAAGGACGAGACTGGGAATTAATAATGGGAAATAAGGAAATGGTGGAGACTTTGAACAAGTACTTTGTATCGCTTTTCACAGTAGAACATAGCATCCCAAGAATAGTAGAAAATCAAGGGGCAAAAGGGAGATAAGAACTTAAAACAATCACCACCACTAGAGAAAATGTACTGGGAAAACTAATGGGATGAAAGGTTGACAAGTGCCCTATAGTCTTAAAAGAAGTATTTTCAGAGATAATGGATACTTTAGTTGCAATCTTCCAAAGTTTCCCACATTCTGAAAAGGTCCCACGTATTAGAAAACTGCAAATGTAACACTTCAGGAAGGGATGGAGGAAGAAAACAGGAAACTATAGGCCAGTTAACTTAACACCAGTCATTGAGAAAATGCCAGAAACCACTGTTATGGAAGAGTAGTGACAGCACATTTAGAAAATCATCATACAATCAAGCAGAGTCAACACAGTTTTGTGAAAGGGAAATTATGTTTGACATCCTTTGAGGATCTAACCAGCAGGGTGGATAAATGGGACCAGTAAATGTAGTGTATTTAGATTTCCAAAAGCTATTCAACAATGTGCCACACAAAAGGTTACTACACAAGATAAGATCTCATGGTGTTGGCCTTAATATATTAGTGTGAATAGAGAATTAGCTGACGGACAAGAAAAATAGAACTGAGATGAACTGGGTCCTTTTCAGGTTGACAAACGGCAACTAGTGGAGTGCCACAGGGATCAGTTCTGGTGCCTCAGCTATTTTCAGTCTATATTAGTGAATTGGATGAAGATATAATGTGTACTGTAGCCAAATTTGCTGATGATACAAAGATAGATAGGAAAACAAGCTGCAACGAGGGGCATAACAAGTCAGCAAAGGGATATAAATCGGTTAAAATGAGTAGGCTAAAATTTGGCAGCTGAGGTATAATTTGGGAAAATGTGAGTTTATCCACTTTGGTGGGAATAATAGAAAAGCAGATTATTTAAATGGAAAGAAACTACAGAATGCTGCAGTACAGAGGGATTTGGGTACCCTTGTACATGAATCACAAAAGGTTAGCATGGAGGCACAGCAAGTAATTAGGAAGACAAATGAAATGCTGGCCTGAATTGTAAGGAGGATGGATGGAGTTTTAAAGGAGAGAAGTCTTGTTACAGCTATACAAGGTGTTAGTGATACCGCACCTAGAGTACTGAATATAGTTTTGGTCTCTTTATCTAAAGGATGGATATACTTAATTTGGAGGCAGTTCAGAGAAGGTTCACTAAGTTGATTTCTGGTTAAGCAGGTTAGGCCTAGGCCTTGGCCACCTGGGTAAATGCTGAGGGGAAGTTTCTCCTTACGGGGATGTCTAGAATTAGGGGGCACAGACTCTGAATAAGAGATCACCCATTTTAGCCAGAGATGAGAACTTTCTTCTCTCAGAGGGAATCTTTTGCAAATGGAATGTTGTCATTTATTGCAAGGAGAGTGGAATATAAAAGAAGAGAAGTCTTGCTACAAATGAATAGGACATTGATGAGGCAACATCTGGAGTACTGTGTGGAGTTTTGATCCCTTTATTTGAGAAACAGCATTAGAACGAGTTCAGCGAAGGTTCACCCAAATGATTCCTGGGATGAGGGGGTTATCCCATGATGAAAGGTTGGACATGTTGAGCCTGTAACCTTTGGAATTTAGAAGAATGAGAGGTAATCGTATTGAAACATATAAGATCCTGAGGGGAATTGCCAGTATGAATGCCAAGAGGATTTTTCCCCTTCTGGGAGAGATTAGAAGTAGGAAGCACAGTTAAAAATAAGGGGTCTCCCATTTAAGATGGAGATGAGGAGAATTTTTTTTCTCTCTCAGAGAGTGTCAGCCTGTAGAACTCTCTTCCCCATGAAGCAATGAAGGCAGGGTCATTGAATATTATAAGGCTGAGTTAGAAAGATTCTTGACTGATAGGGAGTCAAAGGGTATAGGAGATAGTTGGGAAGTAGAGTTGAGGTCACAATCAGATCAACCATGATCTTATCAAATGGCGGAGCAGGCTCAAGGGGCTGAATGGCCTACTCCTGTTCCTAATTCATATGTTCATATTGAATTCTCTACCCCAGAGAGCAGTGGAGGCTGGGTCATTTAATATACTTATGGCTGAGTTTGACAGGTTTTTGATCTTCAAGGGAGTCAAGCGTTGTGGGTTGTGGGGGAAGATGGGGCAGGCAAGAAACTGGACTTGAGGCCACGTTCAGGTCAGCCATGATCTCATTGAATGAAGGAGCAGGCTCGAAGGGCCAAATGGCCTACTTCGCTTCAGATTTCTTGTGCTGTAATGTTCACTCATTGTAAAGTGATGTAAACCAAGTTTTTGCCTCACTTCCAACAAGTTTACAATGGTTTGAGTGGGAACAGTTCTGAAGGAATTCCAAGACAATTTTTTTGGATACAGGAATTATATTGGAAATATTTACATTCCACTCTAAATGTTAATATGGAAAGGGTTACAGGAAGTAAGGCTTTATAGACAGGAAGTGAGTGTCAGATGCAAGATGTTTTCTAATATAGATGTAGAATAGCTATCTTTATTAACTAATTAAAAACTTTATTTAACAACTGACATACAGTAATGTATTTTTAACATTTATTAAGTAATGAAAAAATATAAACATAATTATCCACTTGTCCCTAAATAAAAGCTATTCAGATATGAAAATACAGCTGATAGTTACTGCACTTATTTCCTTTATTGCCTCTAGCAATTCTATACAAATATTTCCTGCTAGATTACCATAGCAACTCCTTTTTTCCTAAATATAACAGATCTTTGCATCTACTTAACATCCAAACATTCAGTTTTTGTTTTTCTGTTTTACCTTAGCGGCAGGAATAAAAAGCATTATCAGGAAATGAATTTATCAGCGTGTTTTAAAAAGTCCATCAATAGTGCCACATGGCCATACTGTAGCATTATAGGTGTGGATGGTGTAAGAATCACTATTAATATGTCAAGATAAGCGTTGTTGATACAATTGTAAATATTCAACAGCCATTACCTTAGAGACACATTAATGCTTTTCCTCACTCTCAACACCAAACTACATGTGCTGGACTGCATCAAGAGGTAAACTTAATGGGGTAGAAATTGGAAGGTGTCTTTTCAGATGTAAAATGGACATGAAGCATACAAATTTGGTCGTGGAATGACCTGCCCCCAAACTGCCCAGGCTTTAATCTGATTGCTATGGAGATTTATTTTGTTTGGCATCCCAGACGGATGCTTGAAATATGCGTTAGGCCTATTAACTGTGTAAATTATGTAAATTAGAGGCCCAACACTTGTAGAAGGGTCTTTGGGGAAATTTGTTCTCTTTGATGGCTCCCAATGCAAGGTGGCTGATTTCTTTTAAAAAAAGTCCCTGGAACTGAAGGAGCAGGTGTGTTCCCTTGACACAACAGAAGTTGTGATCACGCCATCTCCCACAAACTCACATCCCACCACACTCTTCAACACTCCCATACTGGGACTTACCTCAAAGCCGCTGCCAGCTAGTTAGGCAATCTGATACCGATCTGTTTGCTCAGGCAAGCCACTCGTGGAGGTGCGCTCAGTGATCATGGCTCATATCTTGCATGCTCACGAGGCCCAAATTTCCATCAATCCTTTGGCCACCCAGCTTGGATGTACACTGGTTGTGCAACATTAAGGCTGTGCCTGAAAACTGGTCCACACTAAAATCTACCCAACTCTCCAGTGAATAGCATCATAGTATTTATATATATTCAAAATACAAACATACAAATTAGGAGCAGGAGTAAGCCATTCATCCCCTCAATAAGATTTGACAAGATCATGGATGATCTGACTGTGGCCTCAACCTGATGCCTTTGACTCCTATATTGCACATTATTGCACAAAATTAATGGTCTTTTTCAAGGGGTCAAATATGCCTTTGAGAAATGGAAATAGTTAAGGCACTCAGAGCTTCAGCAGGGACTTAAAACTGTTGTATTCGATTGTCCATTCATCAGACACCCAGATTTATTTTAATTTCCATTGATTTTAAAGGAAAGGTAACCATGCAGGGTGTGCAACAAAGAGGTGATCCAATATCACCAAAGTTGAAAGTTACCCCCTGTGCTTCTGGCTACACATGGCCTGGGTGTTTGCATGGACAATGAATCTCAAAAGAGGGAAAATTTCAATTTTGCATCAGTGATAACTTTCAGCTTTAGGAGCATAAGAGTTCATAATTAAAAGAAAAATTAAGAAAACTATGTAAGGACACAACTATCATAATGGTTTAAGGCAACATTGAACTGGATAAACAGAAGGCACTTGAACTCATCAGATGGGAAATCTTTAAGAAACTTCAAAATGGCATTGCATGTGCATAGATGTTTCCAAACCTCCTTTGAATGAAGTCAGCAAATAATAAGTAGCCCAACTATAGCTCAACTCGAAGCAACTCACTTTCACATTAGAATCTAGTATTCATCTTTGATGCTGCAATAATAATGAACCAGTTATATTCTCTAATAAGGGACTTCACACTCATTAAAATACTCATTTCAGCTGGTAGCACTCTTGCTTCTGAGTCATAAGATTCTGGGGTTAAGTCCCACTTCAGGACCTAACCACAAAATCAAACTTGGCAATCCAGCACAGTATTGTGGAGACGCTGCACTGTTGGAGGTGCCGGTTTTTGTGTGAAACATTAACAGAATCCCCACCTGCCCTCTCAGGTGGACATCAAAGATCCCATGGCACTATTTTGAATAAGGGTAGGTCAGGTTATGCCTAGTACCCTGGTCAATATTTATCCCTCAATAAACATAATACAAAGAGATTATCTAGTCATTATCACATTGTTGTTTATGGGAAATAGCTGTGCACAAATTGGCTGCTACACTTTCTACATTACAGCAATGACTGCTCTTCAAAAGTAATTCACTGGTGTAAATGTTTTCGGACATCTGCTGGTTGTAAAAGGCGCTAGATAAATGCAAGTCTCGCTTCCAGATTTTTAAAAATTAATCTATTTCCTTTCTAATGTAGAATTAGGAATTATATTGTGTTGCTTTGAAAGCATAGGAGAATTTCAGAAGTTGAATCTGAATACTAAACTTAGCCAGTGCTGTAAATTGTACATAAACCATTTCACAAGCTCTTGAGTGTCATATCATTCATAATTGCCTGTTGCTATTATTTCTGGTATTTGGGGTAGTCATCAGAGTATAGCAGCAGAAAGAACCTAAATATAGTTCCTGCTAAGGAATGATAATTAGTCTGGTGTTCCCATGGCCAATATTTAGGTTTATTCGAAAATAAGATCGAAAGTTCACAAACACAACTTAAGAAGAGAAAAAAGGAATGGCTTCAAGCTATAATCCTGTGACAATGATGCCCATTTATGATCAAATTATTATAAACAATAACCTGACCATAATATTCCAAATCATCAAGCATAATCCTATTCCTTTCTACATATCAGATCACAGCAAATATCCTGCTGGGTCCCATGACATATTACATTTTCTTTTGCTGTACTGAAGCACTTCAGGTAAAGTTAAGTCTTCTTTTGCTGTGCAAAGACATCTAAACTTAATTAAATTTCATCTACAGGAGAATCGAGACTGCAATTATACCGCACTATTGATAGGAGGCTGGCAGCAATGAGCACAAATTACAGCAAGATCAGAGTTATACTGCAAGCTATTATTACCAGCACATGTACAGAGCTTTGCTGCTCCAAGGGCTACTTTAGAGTGTTAGGAGACTGCATGTGATGGTTTCATGACATTAAAAATGTTGAATGCTAAATGTATTGTTGGGTTCCTACGACATGAAAATAAATCCAACACTGTACGTTCAAAACTTTATTCTTATTGCCATTTTTTAAAATGGATTTTCTGCTGAAACTAAAAGGATGGCTGCTAAAAGTCACATGACCACAAGGTTGCCCCTTTGTTCTGAGAGCTTCCACCATGCGTTACAAGCGCAAAAAAAACTCCTTGCTCAGCCTGGGAAATCACACACCTCATCGAACATCCTTGTAATCACAGAAAGCCCAGGAAATGCAGACAAACTGGCTCCCCAACTGGAACTATCACAAAAGAGAGATATTGAAACTCATTATGCTGGAGGATATGCTAATAGCCCCCTCGTCTCTCTCCTAAGGAGGAACAATGGAATTCTGGCCAGAAGCACATAAACTGATTGTTATGCTGCAACTAACCATTAATGTGACATGTCACATGACCCAAGCCACTGGAATTTTTGGATAGTTATAACATTACATCTTTAGCCTCACCAGCAGTCTGCTGTTTAACATCCAACTGGTGGACCACCAAGAAGCAGCCCTCCAGGCAGAACAACAGCCTGCTCCTCGCAGCCTGTCTTTGTTGAAAGATTTCCTACCATTGCCTGAAGAACTGACCCAGACTCTGTGTACGGACTTCATCGTGTGGTATCAGCACCAACTGTAAACTGAATTCTACATCTCTGGTTTTCAGCCAGCTGAACTTGAAATTCTACATGAAAGAATTCCTCATTGGACTCTGGAAATCACATGAACTGATGTTCATTTTTGTGGTTCTTGTACTGTTACTATTCATAATTGTAAAACTCTTTTTTTCTATACCTCCTACCCTTTACTATGTGTGAATGTGTGTGTCTAATGGAGTGGGAAGTCGCGAACACTCCTGCCCCAGGTTTTGAGTGCGAAATAGACTAAATTTCTGAGTTTGCTGTAGGTTATTAGTAAATTAGATCACACAAATCGAGAGTTTGGGAAGGCATGCCACATACTTTAAAAAATAATTCAAAACACCTTCTGCTTACAAACAGGTGGTGAGAGAAAATAAGTAACATTTGTCTGTCTCTCTCCTGTATATAATATCTATTGTTGCCTGGAAATCCAATGGTAAACCCAGTTTCAGATCGGATTGAAGTTATAGTGTCCTTAACGTGCAGCACAAATGAGATGAGACTGTCTCCTGAAGCCAAGTTGGGCCCAGTCTGCCAATTTGTGCTGCTACTTTTTCACTGCTGCACACCGAATACCATTTCACATGGAAACAATCGTAGCGGTATAATTACAGCTTTAGTTCCTATCAGACTGCTGAATGCACGAACATGTGGAAACCCCTCACCATTGAACTACTCTGATACAGTCTAAAATGGCTTAAAATCATACCAAGTTAATTGTTTAATGAAAGTTTGTCAACTTGAAACATTACAATTGACCTGATTTTAAACTCTGTACAAAGGAATGGGTTTTGGGTGAGTTAAAATCAACTTGAAATGTTAATTCTGTTTCTCTAACTACAGATCCTGCCTGACCTACTGAGTGTTTTCAGCATTTTCTGTTTAAAATTCAAAACTTATTGCATTGGAAATATAAAAAGACAATAATGACTTTCCATGAATTGTATTTCTGTAAATTATCATCATGCAAAACATATACATGATGGGGTAGCTGTTAAACAAGGTATTCTCTTCATAAGAAAATTATGCAAGAGAATTTCAATAGCTCTGAACTTCAGAAGTTGCAATTACTAACTATGTAAGATCAAATTTGACAGTGTGATGTCCCCAAGAAGCATCACGGAGGCACAAGGGATTCCCATTAAATAAGTTAAGGTGGCTAAGGTAGACAATTCATTAATATGCAATTGTATTCACATGTGATATAGCCTTACAGCAGACTGAAGCAGTTGTAATGGATTATCTCCAAATTAAGACACAAGAAGTTCTCGAGGGGGATTCAAGGATAATGGAATTTGGTGCATCTCTGCTTTAATGCAGGAATGCCACAAATCCCTTATGATCTTGCAGCCACTGCAGAACCCAGGCCTCAGATGAAAATATGTAGCATTGCTGATTTGCAAGATATTTGCGGGTCCCAAATGGTCATGCAGCATCATGAAGAAAATGCTCTCTTAATCAGATCACGTAGATAAAACAGTTTCACTGCACTGTATTTCTCACTTCCTTAACTTACCTTCTTACAAAACAGATTTCTTCTATATTCTTTGATTTCCTTATTATTTTAGTTCAATTTCTATTATGTCATTTTCAATAAGCATAACAAGTTTACAGTCTGGTTAACTTCATCAATTTAGATGATAGGTTGGATGTAATAACAAAAGGACTGTTATCAATAGAAAGTAATTGAACAATACCTTGATCTATAAATAGCTGTATGCTAATACTTCAACCTGCCTGGGTAGTCAAATAACTGGGGCAAAGTACTGCTTGGTCATCATTGTACTGTAAATTGGTTAAATCTTAGAAGATTATTAAAATAGAAAACACAATGGACTGAAAGTAATAACAAGATGGGAGATCAAAACGTGCTATTGATTAGTTCACTGCTTTATTGCACTAATTACAATAAGCCAGAACTAGAGAAAGTACTAAGAAATCTTTGCATTTTAACCTTGACAAAATCCATTGAAATCTGGTTTAAATCCCTACTGTTTTAGTAATCTCATGGCAAAAGATAGTACATTAGAAATACAAATGCTCAGCACAGCCATACCTTTTAGCAATCCTTTTCCTTCTTTTCCAGGAGGGTTTTAAGATTAAAAATGAATTGTTCTAGTAAGCAACATGACAAGAACAATAAAACAACATCAAGATATGCAGCCTTTAATGTTAGTATAAATCATATGCTGATTAACATCCCAGTGACGAGGTCTGAGCTAGCTTGAAAACTTTATTCTATACCATCTAAAATAATGGCATTTGATTTAGCTATCAACTAATGAACAATAATATCTCGGAGGTGAATAATTCCAATGGTGAACTTTGCACCATAGATTCATGTGCTATTGCATACAAGCCACTATGCCCCATTTTCATTGTTAACAATGTTTTCTTGATATTAAAGCACTCACTTATATTCTTGCCTGAATTCCAAATGGCAAACAACAGGGGCACAAGAAGTTAATAAAAATGCATCTTGCCTTTGGGCAGGATGAGTTTCGTGTCCACACTTATGCGCATATTGGTTTTTGTGGTATAAGAACGCATAGACTGGAGCTCTCTGCTGCCACTTCTTTTATACAGGACACACCATGATTTTCATACATTCCAATTTCAGACTAAAACTCAGCCTATTTTACTCTGTGTGCAAAATAACATAATCCTACACTATGCACTGTTTTGTACTCTTGTAGACTATGAAAAGAGTTTATTATGCCTATTGTTAACCCCAGATTTGCCTCAGTCTCAAAATTGAACAGTATTACTTTTTTTATCTTTAGCAATCTGGCTTCTGAAGAAATCATTAAAAGCAATGCAAAATTTGCCTGATTCAATAATTTGCATATTGAAGACTAGCATTCATTAAATGGAGGTTTTTTAGCAACTAATACTGTAGTGTGTACCTTTACATCTGGCAGAGTGGGCTAAACTAAAATAAATGGTTTGAATCAAAAGCTGCTGGATACTAACATTTCCAAAGAACAATCATTGAAATGGTAATGATTTTTCTAGAAATGTTTGTCACATAAATACTAATGGGCAAGTATTGGTGTAATCTATTATTAAAAAATGACCACTGTGGGGCAGAGTAGCTTTAAACATCTCCAAAATAAATCATTTTACAGGATTTGTCCTCAAAGAGCATGAGCTGCAGATATTAATATTTTAACATTCTTTCCACCAGAGCTTGTTTTAATAACTGAATATCATATCACATAACCCATTTAATTACTGTGCAGAGATTGTGCCATCTAATCCTCTATTCCCTAAAATAACTGAATATCATGTCATATAACCCACTTAATTACTGTGCAGAGATTGTACCATCTAATTCTTTATTCCCTAAAATCCCCAGATATAGTGTATCATTTTACCATTGCAATACCATGGTTTTCTACCAGTATCCTCGATACAGTGCCTAGTTCAGTTCACTAAGCTCTCTGTGCAATACTGTACAATCCATGCTAGTTTATAGCTAGCACTGCAGTGCAGACATCCAAGAGAACTTGTACAGAAATGAGGCAAATGCTGAAGAGTGGTGCTGGAGATATAGAGGGAAATAACTGAGCTGCTCTTTAGGTATTTCAGGAATCACTTCAGATTCTTAATGCAATAATATTAATGCAATTCTGTGTACTACCAGAGAGTCAGTGAATCAAACACTAAGTAACACAGAATTGCAAAATAATTGGATTATTTTAACTCATACAGTACTGAATGTTACTCTGTACAATACTGCATTTCTTCAGATATTAGTGAGATCATTTGATAAATCTACACCGTGGTTATTACAAAATGCAGTGAGAGGGAAGAACAGATCTTACCTAATTTTGGAAAATACATATATGGAAACATTTAGTTAGCACTTTCATTAATACATAAATGAATGACTATCAAACCTGAAAATGAAATTAAAATCCCAGAGCAGTGGTAGCATGTGTTATTCAGACCAGAGAAAATAAATAAATATTATTTAAACTTCTAATATATCTAACAGATTGCAAAGATTGTGTTATTGTCAACATTTGTTTCATTCACTAGTAACTACCTCAAGTGAAGCACACCACCTAGCTAAGCCTAAATCAATGACCACTCCACTGTTATGGAGTGAAAGCAACAAGAAAAATGCTTAGATTAAAAAAAAAACTGAGCATCATTACGGAAATATTAACTTAGAGCAAATCAGTATTGAATTACTATGACTTGGATTGATTTAGTGTTGATTGGTGCACTTTTAAAAATAAGAATGGTTAGAAACTACATAACTGCTTTCTTCCTGCTACAATGGATTCAACCTACCCCTAAAAACAAGTCCTGTAGTGGCTAGAGTTTATCTGTAGAGCACAGATGCTCAGCGCACCTGTGTGAACTATTACAGAAAAGAATATATTTATAGAAACCTGCATTTCTAATTTTTATTAATATTGCAAAGGTCTCATCTAGTAAACTTTTCAATTCCTCCTTGGCTATTTTTGTTTTACACTAAAAGATAACCTGCATCTCTCGAATAGTAGATTTCAGTATTGCTTTCAACAACATTTTGCCACAATTTTCTATCGAAAGAATGCAATTATATGGTACTGACAATTGAAAAGGACTAAATGGTAAATGATATTTATGGTGGTTGCCATAATCTCAAACTTGAATGTGTTAGGCTTAAAAAAAAATTGTCCAGAATAAACCATAATCAGATAATACTCCTCATGGTGTTCATTGGACATCAAGATATTAAATGGCATTTTCCACTCAAATAAATGACTGAATGATTCACTATTCTTCATTTCAATAAAGCCTGCTAATATTCAGCTTATGTTAAAATAATGTTATGATGTGTTCATATAAGTGTATTAAATACCAGTATAGAGCAAGTTATTAAAAGAACACAATGAAATATACTTATGATTCTCTATGACCTACATGTTGGATTTCCCTTCCTCAATAATGAGCGTGCTGCAACATGTTTATTCTATGGCTTCTATTTAAGTAGTCTTGGAAACAGAATGCGCTTCCATTAAAGTATTAATCCTTCTATCATCTTAAGTCTGCATTTAGGTTGCAACAAAATGTACTGCGTAGAGTATTAACTTATATTTCCTCTAGCACTGCTAAATTAACTTTTTGTTTGAGCGATATGTCACAAACATGCAACATCCTATGAATAGACTGGGTGTAATTAACTGAAGTATTCAACAAAATAATTATATTACTGTGTTTAACAATTTGAGATCACTTCATGAAAACTAAACTTCATGTTCTTCTGGTATCTTTGAATTGGATGTGATAGATTGCCATTTATCTCTACATATTTACTCTCGCTTTAGGGTACCTCATATTTCAACATCATAACTGTAACCTAATTCAGATTTATGATGACTACATTGTTCTGAATGTAGTTATGATCTAGAATAATTCTGTAAATATAGCTGCCCCAACCAATTACTGTATATTTGTTAACATCAAATTACTGTGAAACGTCAGTCTTATTACAATTCAGTCGATAGGAGTCAAATTTGGCATTAGAAAGATTTGTATGGCAAGAAGTTAGTTTCCCCATCCTCAACCATTAGAAATCATATAGCTTTGGTGAAGCATTCTGTAATCTCAGCCAATCCACTTCTAGATTGTGGTAAATCCCATGATAAACTGAATGACAAGAAATGAATTACAGCATAACATACGCTGAATACAGAGCATTCCTACAGCAGTGAGACTCTGTCCTCCTTCCGGTTTCACTAGTTACACAGAGAGTTGACAATGTATATTTACAATCATTAATTGTTATAACACTACCAGATACTAATTCAGGGAATCATTCCATCCTATTCATAAGCAGATTTTTTAAAAATGTGTGGTATACCCCAATGTAACCTTGACAAGCAAGCAAATAAAGGAAGGTTCTTACACTGTAGCTCTGTCTACTGCAGTTTATGCCTCAGCTGACAGTTGCTGAAAGCACAGTCTCAGGATCGTAAATAACCAGTTTTATCTCACAAAGCAATTCAAAAAAGGTACAGAATAAGACAATGCTGAAGCTTAGAGTTAAGCAACTGGCTTGTACACTCTGAATAAAAACTGTTAGGAAACTTCTAGAGTTAAACCTGCTTATTCCAAACTCCAAATAAAAAATATAGCATGAAACCAGTAATATTGTTAACAAATCAGCTTTTAGTTTGTTCACATTTTCAAGAAAAATGCTTTCACATTTCTATGATGCAAGAAAAGATAACTGGAATTCTGCTGTGACATATATATTTAAAAAACTCACTGTAAAATATCAGCTTATATGGATCAACACATTTAAAATTATTCCGTTACAACTGAATGTGGAAAAATTAAAAAAAAAATGTCTTAAGAGACCAATACCTGGTCTTGTTGCTGTTGGCTTCCCCTCCCCATGTTAGACTGCTCCTTCATGGCTGTCATTGTAGATTTTGGGCACACTTACTCACTCGCAGTTCAGTATTAGGCTCCTAACTTGGCAGCTGATGCATGACAGGTCTCTTTCTTGAAAGCCTGGAAACTGCAGCTGAAGATAACAGTAAAGCAGCAGCCCTGAAGTTCCCACTGCCTGGCCTGCCAACCTGCTGCAAGTCCCTTAATCAGGGCCAATGATATAATGAAGCAGCAAATGTGAAGAGGCGGATAAAAATTAAACTGTCAAAACACTAGGCACTCGGCAGTCCGGGTGACAAGGTGCCAACACACCTGTGTGCTGTAATTCACATTCTCAAGGAACTTGGGAACAAAAAGACAAGGCCAAGGGCAAACCTCAAAGCTCAACTGCAAGCATTTAAAACCTTACTGTCATGTCAGTAAATGACAGAGTCTGACAGGTAAGCTCTCGCTGCTCTCTGCTCTTCTCTTCTGCAGTGTTCACTGCCACTGATTAGCACATCTGGAGGAAAATCAAATGTCAAATTCAGTTTCCCTCCCTCAGTTGGAAGAAACCATTTCAAAAGAAAAAAAGAGGGGGGAATTATCCTGTGAACAGCGATGATGAAACAGCAGCAATAAGCAGGCCACTTAGTGATTAGTCAGGTCCTTCCTAGCAACCTCGACTGTTAGTAAGGATGCAAGTGCTGCCTCACGCAAATTAGCAGCGTTAATAAATAGTGACCCACCATGCTGCAATGTGTATTCTTTAATTATGCCTGCTTGTGAGAAATAATGAAACCTTAAAGCAGTGAGTGCATAGAGATAGCTTGCTGCATTAAAATATCAATTAACTCATCTCCATGGAAATACATGAGAGTTGTTAGTGCAGCCTTAGAGGGCAGTCAATATGCTGTGACTAAAGACAAATCAAACCAGGTCTGTTGTGTTTTTAAAAATCTGTATTAAAAATGGATGACTTTAAAATAATTAATTGTCTTGATATCTTTGCAATGTTTGATAAGGCAATACTTCAGAAATTTTTGCTTATATTGAAAAACAACTGATAACCACAAATATTCCAAATTTTAAATTCAAATTGCTGTGTTTAAGATTGTGAAAATGTGTAGATTTCAACTGATGTAAACGTGATATTAATGTTATATTAAATGTGATATTAATGTGATGTAAATGTGATATTCATGTCTGCATAAATACTAATCATTTTCAAAACCAGATTATAAAATCAGCTGTACAAAATGCAAATAAAATGAATAGAACATTCTATTCATGTTTTTGTAAAGTAATTAATTCAAATGAACTTAATAGAGTATCAGTTTATTTCTGCAGTGCCAGTTTCTCATGTCTGAATAATTGATAAGGCAGAAGGGATGTTATTTTCTCCTGTGCTGCAATATTATCTAATCACTTAAAATGAATTCTTCCCTATTTAAAATGTGAGACCTTATGTTAGTTACCACACAAAAAAAAACAAACAAATTGTCCAGCCGTGCTGTGCAATTCATTATTTGTTTGTGAACAATTCCAGCGATTCTCTTGGCAGGATGGAAGGAGGTAAACTTAAAGTGAATAGTAATGTCAGTCTTTGGGAATAGGATACCAGTTTGGCCCAAATTTTGTCCTCCATTTCAAACAATCACAAGTAATGCACAATGCAAACTAATCCAGAGCAAAGCTCTTGTTCCTTGGGGCTGATTTTCATCACGGTGGTAGGAAACAGGAACATTGGGCAGAATTTTTAGCTCAGCGTGCGGGCGCGTGTCTGACCTGCTTGAGCGTAAAATAACACGTGATGATGTCGGGCGAGCGTCCTGTCGTTATCCTACACTCGCGCAATATTTCCGTCAGCGCGCTTGCGTGGAAGTCGGAAGCACGCCGGCCGAAAATTAAGAGTGCAACCTTACGGTTGGTGGATAGGCGAATCTGCCAGGCAACTCTGCATTTTTTGATGAAACCTCATCCAAGGGCGGGATGAGGTTTCTATTACTAAATTAAAAAAAAAATGTTTGGGCAGAATTTTCATCATCTATATGATCAGGTGACTGAGTCTGATGCGATGACATTTTTTTCTGGATCTTAAAATCTTTATTGATTGCTTTTAAATTCTTCAGCTCCCTGAGGCAGCTCTTTATCTTCAGGGAGCTTTCATTCCGCGCCCCCCCCCGTGCCCGCGCTTACGCTGATGCCCGCCCTCGTTCCGCCCCCCACCCCCTGCCCCGGCAGTTTTGGGCATTCCAGCCTGTGTTTCATGCTGGCTGGCTGTTAATAAGCCAGCCAGCATGAAATTGCAGTCGGGGGCCAATCGCGGTCGGCGGTCGGTTCCCCAGCCATTCCTGGGCCCACTGATCATTCTTGCCCGCCAAACTGAAAATCCTGCCCATTATTTCTGTATCAGAAACCTGCCACCAGTGGGAAACTTGCTGAAGTTCAGATTTTCGCGAGCATGAGACCTTAGCTGATAACAGCCCGAATCTTCAGTGGAATGGTAGTCAGTCAGATTCTTGCTCTCCTCGAAATTTTCAGTGCCTCGGTGCTGCTGCATTTCTTGCATGGTCTTCTGAGCCCGGTTTCTCCAGAAATGCAGAACACAGCATTCCTCGGAGAGCTCCAGTGCAGCGCTGCAGCATTTGGGGAAGAAAGGACACACCCCTTTTTTATAGCACTGGCAGCCATATGTCAAGGTTAAAGGTCCAATTTGAGTGTTGGTCCTCTAGAGAGAGATTTCCTCTGGGAAATTGATAATGAAAACAAGGAAATGACGGAGGCATTGAACATATTTTTACAGTGTCTGTCTTCACTGTAGAGGATTTAGAAAAATTCCAAAAGATACTTGAAATTCAAGAGGTGAGAAGAAGGGAGGAACATAAAACAATAAACATAATTTGTTAAAAGGTGCTGGGAAACTATTAGGCCTAAAGGCTGACAAGTCCCCAGGACCTGATGGCCTGCATGCCTTCCTCCAAGGGTCTTAAAAGGAGTGGCTGCAGAGATAGTAGAGGTATTGGTTATAATCCTCCAAAATTCCTTAGTTTCTGGAAGGGTCCAAGTGAATCAGAAAATAGCCAATGTAACACCTTAATTCAAGGAAGGAGGGAAACAGAAAGCAAGAAACTATAGGCCAGTTATTCTCACATCTGTCATAGGGAAATTGCTAGAAACCTTTAATAAAGAGTACATTGAAGGGTGCAATTGCAGGGTACATAGAAAATCCTAATGGTTTCAGGCAGAGGCAACATAATTTTAAGAAAGAGAAATTGTGGCCCGGAATTTTGCTCCCAGGTTGGGTGTGCAGAGATGGGACAATTCCCTGCACTGGGAACCAAACATTAAAAATGGCTGTCCACAGTTCCAAATTTTGTTTTGGGGAGGTGGGCTGGATTGGAAGCGGGGCCCGCCACCCCCAGAATGAGTGCAGAGGCTGCCTGGTGCAGAGGTGGGCTGGGCAGAAGTTCTGCCTGTGTGCTCCAGCACTTTGTTGAATTTGATTTTTAAAAAAGGTATTAAAACAAAAAATCCCTCCAGCCCTCACCCTTCATTGCCCCTACCCCCACACACTCCCTATGCCCCATCCATGCCAACCTATGCCAACTACGTCCCTCTACCCACCCCGCATGGTGCCTTATAGCCCCTATGCCAACCCATGCTCCCCCATTCACCCCCATGGCCCTTTATGGCCCCATGCCAAATTAGTTCCAACTCAATTCCCCCCCACCCACCACCCTTTATCCTTAGCCCCTGCAGGCCAGCCCACCGAGTATCCACCATGGGCAAAAAGGGGCCATGCTGACATAAAATGAAGTTATGTGTCTATTGATAACATTACTATTTTTTAAAAAAAACTCTCATTGATTAAAAAAACTATTCAGAACATTGAAAATCCTTCAGCTAATCTCTTATGAGAATTAACATTTCTATTCTATAACCTCTTGGAATCATCAATCAATTTGCTCACTTAACATGCACCCTGCTGTGATAATGTTAAGTTGTAAAATCAGTCATGCAGCACAAATCCTATAATGACAACCCTCAGGGTTATATCAGAGTGAAATGTCAAACACTGATTTTTAAAACATTTTTTTAAAATTTAAAGTCCAACAGAGTTAAATTCCTTGGCAAGTTTGACAGTTCCAATTAGTTTGACTATTCCAGTTGATTTTGACAGTTCTTTGACAGCTTAACAATTCTTTGGCAGCTTTGACAGTTCTTTAGCAGTTTTGACAATTCCAATGCCTTTATGCACTTTTTACACACAATCATGTCTAATTGTAACAATCCCAAAGGGTACCTTAGCTCTCCAAAAGTGTGCCTTACCTCTCCCAAATTGGTGCTTTACCTATTCCAAAGGGTGCCTTATTTATCCAAAAGGGTGCCTTAACTATCCCAAAGGTGTCCTGGGACAATATCCAAAGGGGTACACTGGCTAGCCAAATGAATCTAACAAGTTCAGGCCAGCTCTTACCTGGTCTAATCCGCACATGTCGGGTTTTGCACACCTGGCCTACCAAAATCCCACTTCAGTGAAGGCAGCAGATGAATTAAATGGCCAGCTGCCTCCATACACCACACACACGCAAACCCTGGCCCAACTCTAGTCTGCCACGTGAAAATAGGAGGTGCCACATTCGGGGGCAGAATTTGGAATTCCGAGTTCATCTGCCATTTCGTTATAACAGAGAGCTTTTCTGTTGTGGCGAAAATTCAGGCCTCTGTTTAACTAATTTAGTAGAGCTCTTTGAGGCAATAACAAACAAGGTGGATCAAGGGGAACCTGTGGATGTGCCGTACTTGGATTTCTAAAAGGCATTTTATAAGGTTAAAGGTTAAGCATCAAAGGTTACTACACAACAAAAGAGCACATGGTGCGGGGTAACACATTTGCATGGATAAAGGATTGGTTATCTAACAGAAAACAGAGACTAAGGATAAATAGGTATTTTCTCAGGTTGGAAAACTGTAACTACTGGAGTGCCACAGGAGTCAAAAAAGGGCCTCAGCTTTTTAAAATCTATATCAATGACTTAAAAGAAGGGACTGAATGTAGGGTAGCTAAATTTGATGATGACATCAAGATAGGTCAGAACGTAAGTTGTCAAGGGATATAGATAAGGTTAAATGAGTGGACAAAAAAATTGGCAGATCAAGTATAATATGGGAAAATGTGAATTTGTCAACTTTGATAGGAAAAATAAAAATAGAGAGAGATTGCAGAACCCCATGGTACAGAGGGATTTGGATGTCCTGGTACACAAATCTCAAAATTGAGTATGCAGGTACAGCAAGTGATTAGGAATGTTATTGTTTATTGGAAGGGGAATGGAATATAAAAGTGTGGAAGTTTTATTGCAGCTGTACAGGGCCTTTAGAGACCACATCTGGAGTACTGTGTACAACAGTTCAGAGTAGGTTCACCCGACTCATTCCTGGGATGAAGGGCTTATCTTATGAAGAAAGTTTGAACAGGTTGGGCCTATACCCATTGGGCCTATACTCATTAGAAGAATCAAAAGTGACTTTACTGAAACATACCAGATCCTGAGGGACTTGACAGGATGGATGTGAAAAGGTTACCCTTTATGAGGGAGACTAGAACTAGGGGACATAGTTTAAGCATAAATGGTCGCCCTTTTAAGACAGAGATGAGGAGAATTTTTTTCCCTGAAAGGGTCATTAGTCTGTAAAACTGTCTTTCCCAAAAAGCAGAGGCAGAGTCATCAAATTTATTCAAGGTTGAGTTAGGTTTGAGATTTTTTTGTATTTGGCCAGCATTTATTACCCATCCCCAATTGCCCTTGAGAAGGTGGTGGTGAGCTGCCTTCTTGAACTGCTGCAGTCCATGTGGTCTAGGGACGACCAACAATGCCTTTTAGACTTCGTAGCGGTTTGATACAACTGAATGGCTGGCTAGGCTATCTCAGGGGACATTTAAGAGTCAACCACATTGGATAGACAAGAGAGTCAAGGGTTATGGGGTCAGATAGGAAAATGGGGTTGAGACCACAACCAGGCCGGCCATGATCTTATTGAATGATAGAGCAGGCTCAAAGGACCGAATGGCCTACTCTTACTCCTAAGTCCTACGTTCCTATGTTCCTATGTTAGTGAATATGTGAATGGATGAATGTTAGTGAATGGTTGGTTGGATGAATGAGTGAATGGGTAGGCTGGTAGAATAGATATCAGTGTGAAGTAAGTAGGTAGGTGGGTGAGGTGATAGGGTGGGTAAGTAGGGTGGTAGGTCAGTAGCCTGGTTGGTAGGTGGAGTGGAAGGTGGCTGGAGTGGCAGGTTGGTAGGGTGGTAGGTAGGTAGGATGGAGGATAGGTAGGGTGGAAGGTGGGTCAAATGGGAGGTGGGAGACCAGAAGATCTGGGCCATAGAGACAGGTTTCCTATACAATTAGAACTAATTTGGGCCAGGACTGGGTTAGAAGAAGTGTGGGACTCATTTAGCCAGCTATGGCAGTCATCACTGAGGCTGCTAGTTGTCCTGAGGGAGAGATCTGCAGTTTGGGCCAAAGCCTCCCACTGCAGCAGATGGAAGCAAGATGTCACAGGAGAGCCGGAGACCTGGCACCCAAGAGAAAGAGGAGGCCGTCCTCTTCCTGGAAAGTGGCAGGAAGCCGCCTTGTTTTGCAGCAGGGGCATTTCTCTGTGCAGCGTCATCTGTCTCTACCTCCACCTCTTTTACCTCCTGCTCCTCCCCCGATGAGCTGTCTCAAGAACAAAGAACAAAGAAAAGTACAGCACAGGAACAGGCCCTTCGGCCCTCTAAGCCTGCACCGATCATATTGCCCGTCAACTAAAACATTTTGCACTTCCGGGGTCCGTATCCCTCTATCCCCATCCTATTCATGAATTTGTCAAGCTGCCTCTTAAACACCGCTATCGTACCTGCTTCCACCACCTCCTCTGGCAGCGAATTCCAGACACTCAATACCCGCTGCGTAAAAAACTTGCCTGCACATCTCCTCTATAGTTTTCTCCTCTCACCTTAAATCTATGTCCCCTAGTGACTCTTCCACACTGGGAAAAAAGCCTCTGACTATCTACTCTGTCCATGCCACTCATAATTTCATAAACTTCTATCAAGTCGCCCCTCAATCTCCTTCGCTCCTGTCAGGGCCTCACCATCTTCAGGATCCACACATTCCTGGACAGCTATTTTATGGAGAGTACAGCAGACCAACATAATGATCAAGACTCCTGCAGGAAGATATTGCAGGACACCACTTGCCTGGTATAGGCACTGGACATGAGCTTGCAATGCCCTATCAGCTCTGAATCTGATGTGTTACCCAGCCTTAGTGAAGAGGCTATCAGTCACCTTGATAATGCATCACTGTGTAGGCCCCTGTGAAATGCTGCAGAGGTCTGCAGCTGACCCTTGAAAGGATCCAGTGATGAAATTCAAGGCCATAGTTATCTTGACTATTATTGGCTTGGGCTGTCTATCAATGGTGTGAGGTCTATACTGGTGGGGACACAGGTGTCTGTCATCTTCCTAGAAAGTCGCAGTCTTCTTTAGCACTGGTTCTCAGTCATGTCAAAGTACCTTCGCCTCTGCCTGTAGATCCAGAGCTCAGGATAGTGTCTCCTTCTCCTTCATGCCTCTTGTCCCTGTCCGCTGGCCGCCTGATGCCCAGGGTTCCATTCTTCCTGTGGGGGCTGCTGCTCTTCGTCTCCACTGGCCTAGATTTCTGCACCACTCATTTCCAGCTGCAACCCTCCTGGTTTCAGGTGGAGTCCAAACAGCCTTTTCCATTGCTTTGATGCTCACATGTTGCCAGGAAGGTGCTGACCCCAGAACTGGTGAAGCACATAATGCTGACTCCTCCCCTGACCTGTGATGGGCTAGTACAACTTTCACTTCAAAGGCGTAATCCCTTTCATCTGTGATCAGCCATTAAATTACCTTTGGAAGCATTTCTGGCCTCCATTACTTGCCCCCGACTTTGCCCATGCCTGCCTTCAGTCCTTTCAACATGTCTTAACGATCTTAATCAGCCTCAACAGGAGTGCCAGCAATTTTACAGGCCAGTGCTCCTCTCCCCCAGGCTACCAAAATGTCGCCAACAGTTTTTCCAACCATTTGCCTCCTTTCCAGCCTGATTCTGACCTTGAAAATACTACCTCTTGTCTCTTAATGCTGATTTCAGAAAAGCTCACTTTCTTTACATTGGTGTAGATATTTTAACTCCTCTACACCCTTTGGGCTGAGTGACATTACCTACTTAATACCAATTTATTGGCAGTTTTGCTCTTCTGACCTATTCCTAGCAACTCACCAAGGCTCCTCGGACAGCACCTTCCAAACCCATGGCCTCTACCATCTAGAAGGACAAGGGCAGCAGATAGATGAGAATATGACCACCTGGAAGTTCCCCTCCAAACCACTCACCATGCTGACTTGCAAATATATTGCCGTTCCTTCACTGTCGCTGGGTCAAAATCCTGCAGCTCCCTTTCTAACAGCACACTGGGTGTACCTACACCTCATGGACTGCAGCCGTTCAAGAGGGCAGCTCAAGGGCAATTAGGGATGGGCAATAAATGCTGGCCTAGCCAATGACATCCACATCCCATGAATGACTAAAAAATGTTTCTGAGATTTTTGAAACTCCATATAGGACCCTTACCAGCAGCATTGTGAGAAGACTTTATCCCAGTGGTCTGGCCTGGATTTGAACTGAGATTCCAGGGATGAAAGGATAGTGTGAAATCCAACTTTTCGCATTACAACCTTTAACCACTGGGAGTGTCATTGTTATTTTTTCCTGCTGTGTATTTAAAGCAATATATTACTGAGACCACCATGTGTTGAGCAGCTGTACTACATTCAAAGCTTTGATCCACACACGCTAAAAATAATTATTATGTGTCTTGAATAAATTATTGATATTCATAAAGGGTAAATAGCTGTTAGTTCCTCAGAGCCTCCTTTAGCCCCTTGGCCTAGGATAGTGTGCATGATCAAACACTTATATAATTGCTTATTCATTATACATGATATCAGGATACATTGGCAAAAATGATTTGGAAAGATAAAACAATATATACAAACTGAAACATTAATTTATGGGCTACACTGGTCGACAGGAGTAAGAAGACAATAAAAAACAGAGAAAAGGGAGAAAATGAAAC
This sequence comes from Cetorhinus maximus, assembly GCF_964194155.1. Taxonomy (NCBI): domain Eukaryota; kingdom Metazoa; phylum Chordata; class Chondrichthyes; order Lamniformes; family Cetorhinidae; genus Cetorhinus; species Cetorhinus maximus. Next base: position 88,104,929 of record NC_135889.1, read on the forward strand.
AGTTCAAAGAAAAAACTGACATAAAAGTTTAATTTTAATTAATGTAAACACTTACTGATTTAGCAATTAGACAACAATGGTAGAATTGGGACGATAATTTTAACATGCCTATCATTGGAATATTTTGAGGATCATTTTATTGACAAATTGCAATTACTGTACTTAATTTAACACAGGTACAAGTCATTCTGGGCTCGTCAACCATAATAAAACATTCTACTAACAAAACTATTTTAGTCATGTTCATCCATTCGGAAACAGATTAGAGAGATTGGTGGTGAAAGAATTCAGTACGTGTTAGATTCTCATCATAGGTAGCCGAACTCCATTTGACCTCATTCAGTATATAACCTTGCCTGGGTTTAATCCATTTAAAAACAGTAGTGCACAGTATGCTAACAGAATTGTTCTTTCATTTCTGAAAACTAGGATCAACATCAGTCTAGATGGATGGAAAAGAATGGAAAGTTGGTTTTGTCTCCTAGCCTATAAATCAATGTTGAGGTTTAGGGTCTCAAATGAAATGAACTTAGATGACAAAAGTCAGCATAAGAAAGCTATAAAGTACACATTGGGCATTTTATGGGGAGGTGGGGTAGGGTTCATACTGCTCACTCCCCACTGCCCCTCCAGAAGAAAAACTCAGACCCAAATCCACCAACTTTAAACAAGGCTGCCCCGCAGTCATACTGTGCGGTGGGCGGCCTTAACGAGGTCACATTGAGCTTCCACTCCTCATTGGAAAGAAGTCGCAGCCTTGAGAGCTGCCAGCCAATCAGATAGCAGTCCCAGAAGCACCAGAACTAATTAATGAGCGCTGTAGGGGCTGCAAGCAGTCCCCAGGAAGAGGACATGACCACTGGACAAAGGTAAGTCTGAGGTTTTGGATGAGATGGGATCAGGGAGCCTATAGAGGGGTATGAGGAGGGATGGGGTAGTGGGTTTTGAAGACCGGATGAGAAAATAAAAAGGGGGGAGTGGTAAAGATCGTAGTGGGGGGTGGGTGCCCCTGCTTCTCCTCAAAGGAAGTAACTACCTTCCTTCCCGCCCTCTTACCTAATCTGGTGAAAAAAACTCTAGTCTGTCTTCTGCCGTCCAGCTTACTATCACAGTGGAGGTGTATTGAGGATGTTAAGTGGGCAATAATTGGCCACTTAAGGACCTCAATAGGCCTAAAGGTGGGCAGCCTAGTGGGCACCTTACTCAAACACTCCCCCACCTCCATATTATGGGGACTGGGTTGGGGGTGCATGGGAAGGTGATGGCTAGACATATTCTACCTGCCACCACCACCGTCACCCCAGCAAAAAATACACCCAGTGCATTGATTTGGTATAATAATTTAAAGATAAAATTTCATCCCCTCTAAACAAAGTATTCTTCAGACAGGCATGATGCAAAAAAGGCTGCAAAATTTGACTAAAATTCCTTTTTACCTTCAGTACCTGGAGGCATGGTGGCATAGCATATCATTCCAATGACCTATTATGGGGTTCTGCTCACAATTTCTTGAGCTCCATTTTGGGCAGGTGATGAGTAGAAGTGAGGTACTTCCATATAGAAATCATAACAGTATCATGGCATGATCCAACGCAGAAGACCATTCACCCCTTTGTGTCTGTGTCAGCTCTTTGCCGTCCCCTGTCCTTTGCCTATAGCCCTGTAAAGCTTTTACATTCAAGCCTTTATCAACTTCCATGTTAAAGGTTACTTTCGAATTCACTAGATTCAATGCAGATAACGCTGGATTGAGTCATAGAGAATAAAATGGACAATAACATAAAGGTAGGAGAACATCTAGAAAACAACAACCATAATTAGATTTGATATAAAAAATGAAAAGGAAATGGCAAAAGGTACTCGATTGAGGAAAAAAAAGCAAATTCAACTGAAAAGAAAGGGAATTTGACCAAAATACAGATGGATAAGAAGCGGGAGCAGTGGTGACAGTAAACCAGAATGGGGAAAGAGGGACCTAACTGGAGGGACAGCTGCAGCAGCAATGGGTGAATCAGAACAAGGGGAGAGTGCGAACCTTCCACAGTGCTTTCTAAAATAGCAATGGACGGAATTTAATGAGTGCAGTGGGTGTCTTGCCCTCCAGTTGGAGAACTAGTGGGAACCCTGTGTTGCTTCTTTCCAGGAGGCCCTAAGCGATTACCAGGGAATCAGGGTCCCCATCTCCTATTCAATTGAGGCTCCAGCAGGGCGGAATGGTATGCCACCCTACCACCCTACCACCCCACCCTCCACAAGAGGTGCTAATAAGAGGGCAACAGCCCTGCAGTACTGGCACTGCCACCGAGAATGGTGGCCATTGCCTCTATTACACTCGAGCCTGCAGGAAGGATCAGCAATTGATCTCCAGACAGAGGTGAATGTTGGCGGGATAGAGATTGGGGGGAGAGGGTCGCCAGCTGACAGGGGGGCAAAGGGTTGACAGCGAGGCCAGCTGGTGACTTCCTGTGAGGTGCCCCCTTCCTGATGATGTCCCTGAACAAAGGGACCAGTCCCCCTCACCCCCGGCCTGGTAAGCTACAGGCAAACCTGACAGGGTTTGCTTGATGGCCTCCCCGGATGACGAGTCTCCCATTGGTCATGGATTGAATACCAGCAGCTATTTAGGGGCCTCAATTAGCCTCCGGGCAAGAAGGCCACCCTCCACCCTTTCTGACCAGAGCTTTATTGGGGGGAGTCGGGAAGTGGTGGGGTCCCCACTTCGCAGCTGATCAAATGGCCCCCCTACCACTGAACTCACTGAGGGGGCAGGAAGCAGTGAACATTAAATTCTTCCCAGTGAATGATATTCCAGGGTAGCAGGTAAATGATTAATTGGTGAGTTTTAAGGTTTGTTTTCCCTCTGTAAGCTAGGGAAGTGGTTTAACCTAGGATCAGGAAATTATAAAGAACTGTATTAAATTTACAGTTTAGCCTAATTAATTAAGTATAGCAGTAAGTGAATTAGAGTATTAGCACAGAGCATGTCTACAGGTATTAATTAAAATTAATAGTTTATACACAATAGTCTATTAGGGGATCCGTTAGCTCAGTTGGCCGGATGGCTGGTTTGTAATGCAGAGTGACAACAACAGTGCAGGTTCAATTCCCGTACCAGCCCAGGTCATCCATGCATTCTTAACCCTGCCCCTCACCTAAGGTGTGGTGACCCTCAGGTTAAACACACCACCAGCCATCTCTCTCTAATGAGAGAGCAACCTATGGTCCTCTGGGACTACAGTGATTTACACTTCAACTAGATCATAAAAGAGGGAACAGAGATATTCTTAGATCACGTATAGGCAACTGAGTGGTGTTACTTGCAATTCCTGCATCATGTTGGAACTTCAGACAAATCATATGTCTTGAGGGATCACATGTGCAGGAAGTGTCTCCAGCTGCTTGAGCTCGAGCTCAGGATTTCTGAGCTTGACGGGATCATCAGTGGGGATGAGAGTTTCCTGAATCAAACATTTCAGCAGGCGGTCACCCAAAGGCAGTGAAAGTTCAGGATAGTAGATGGGTGGCCATCTGGAAGATTAGGAGGAGGCAGGAGATACATGAATCTTCAGGGTGTATGCCACAGGTACTTTGCATTGGAGACTGCTGGGAGTGCAAACACCTTGAAGGAGTGCAGTCTGGACCATGGCCTCAGTGGGGCTAAGAGACTGCACAGAAGGGAACAGCAAAGCTTAGAAATGCATTTGTTATAGGAGATTTCATAGTTAGGGGAACAGACAGGTATTTCCCTAACTGTCTTCATTAGTCCTGCATGATGTATTGCCTCCCTGGTGCCAGGATAAAGGACATCACGGAGAGGGTGAAGAATATTCTGCAGGAAAAAAGGAATGCACTAGAATTGGTGGTACACGTAAGTATTAACAACATAGAGAGAGCAGATTTTGAGATCCCACAGTCAATTTTCAGGAGCTGAGGAAGTTAAAAAGTAAGTCCTCAAAGGTAGTAGTAGCCTTTGGATTACTCCCAGTGCATTCTAGAAATGTGAAGCTAGTGTCATGTCTGTTAGACATTATAGTGATCATAAGTGTTTTAAATCAAACCTTACTTTCTGCTTATTTAAAAATGAACTTTGGTGGACCAAAAAACATGGCTGCTACAGGTCGCATGATTTGCAAGTTGGCTACAGTTCTGTAAACTTCCAACAGTAATTACAGGGCAAAGCTCAACCCTCATCCTTGTGGAATCTCACACCTATCATTGCGTGGATCCATTACAATCAACAAAACAAAGGAGCAACAGAAGGTCTGTCTCCCCAGCCTGGACTTAAAACAAAGAGACTCGTTATACCTGCGGAGGTGGATAATATCCACCATCCATCTCCTAAGGTGAAAAATAGATTTTGAGCGGAGACATAAAAGCTGATTGAACCTGAAACTGACTTGTCAATGGGCAACACCTAAGCTACTCTGGCCTTTGGAAAGTTTTAATGTTACCTTCCTGGACTCCCGGGGCAACTACTGTTTAACATACAGCCTGTCAATACCAAAGCAGGACTCCAGGCTGACAGCAAAACCTGCCTTAAGTCTAAGCCTCCTTGATGCCTGGTCCTCTGGAAGGTCCCTGCCATCATCTGTAGAACGGACCAAGTCTCTGTATACCAACCTCATCTTGCTGTGCCAGTACCAACTCTAAAGGAATTCTGCAACTCCTGTTTTCAGCTAGTTGAACCTGCCTGAACTTTAACTCTTATGTGAAGGAAACCTCACTTGACTCTGACATTCATGTGAATTCATATCCATACCTTTGGTTTCTTTTCATTTTAATTTATTCTTAGTTGTAAAACTCTTCTCTTTCCTATCTCCTTCTTGTTTGATTGTGTACTTGTATGTAGTTGCAACACCAGGTTTGAATGTATGAATAAACAATACTTCTGATTTAACCCAAAAGAGAGTATGCTGTGAGTCACTTTAAAATTGACTTCACAGTTAGAGGGTTTGGGGAAACACGCCATAGTCTATTTCAAAAATTAAAACATCTCTAATTATGGACAGATGGCGGGAAAAGTAAAAGAGTTCAGTTTGCCTCTCTCCCCTGTCTGTAGCACTAAGGAGGGCCAATATGTGGCTTGAGGCATGGTGGAGGAGGGAAGGCTTCATATTCTTTGGGCATTGGGACCAGTTCTGGGGCAGGAAGTGCCTATTCAAAAGGAACAGGGACCAATGTGCTTCTGACAAGGTTTGTTCAGGTGGTTAGGAAGGGTTTAAACTAAATTGGCAGGGGATGGGTACTAGCGCATAGAAGTAGAAAAGAGGACTAAGGCGCACAAAAGATTAAGTGTTGGATAGCACTACAGAATGAAATAATACCAGATTATATGGAGCACACTAAGAAGGACCACAAGAACTACAAAATATAGGTTTACAATGCATGCATATCAACACTCAAAGGGTGGTGAATGAAGTTTGTGAGCTATAGGCACAAATAGCCATGTGGGAACATCTTGCAGTGGCAATAATATAAATGTGGCTTAAAAATGGTGGGGACTGGGTGTTTAATATTCAAAAGTTACAGAAAAAAAGATAGGGAAGGAAAAAAGCAAGGTTGGATGGCAGTACTGATTAGGCAAGACATTGTGTTGGGAAGAGAAGATGTTCTTGAGGGGTAAGGACAGAACCCATTTGGTTAGAGCTGAGGAGCAAAAAAGCTAAGATCACACTACTGGGGGTACTCTATAGGCCTCCAACTAGTGAGAGAGAGGGATAGAGGAGTACTTATGCAGGGAAATTAGAGATGTACAAGAATAATAGAGTGGTGATAACAGGGGGCTTTAATTACCCAAACATCAATTGGGATAATGTTAGAGTACAGGGTAATGTGGTGGAGGAATTTTTGAAACGTGTTCAGGAGAACTTCTTGACCAGTATTTTCTCAATTCAACTAGGAAGGAGGTATTCCTGAACCTAATGCTGGGAAATTAATTGGGTCAAGTGGACCAAGTGTCTGTGGGAGAACATTTGGGTAAGAGTGATCATTGTATCATAAGGTTGGATTAGTAATGAAGAAGAGCAAGGAACAATCTAAAGTAGGACTTCTAAATTGGAAAAGGGCTAACTTCAATGGGATGAAAAGGGATCAAACCAAAATAAAATGGAACCAAAGATTGCCAGGAAAAGCTGTAATGGGACAATGGGTGATCTTTAATAGGGAGGTGATTCAGGTACAGGCTTGGTACATTCCAACAAGGGTGAAATGTAAGGGAACCAAAGTCAGGGCTCCTTAGATGATGAGGGAAATGGAGAATATGATGAAACAAAAAAAGAGGGTGCATGATGCATGTCAGGTGAATTCTTTAAGTGAGAGCCAGGCCAAGTATTTTAAGTTGAGAGGAGAAGTGAAGAGGAAAATAATACAAGCAAAGAGAAAATATGAGAATTGAATGACGGTTAAGATAAAAAGGAGCCCCAAATTCAACTATACTCAGTTCTGTTGAAGGGTCGTGTGGACTCGAAACGTCGACTCTTTTCTTCTCCACCGATGCTGCCAGACCTGCTGAGTTTTTCCAGGTAATTCTGTTTTTGCCCAAAATCTTCTACTGGCTTGTAAATAGTAGGTGGGTAGTAAAAGGTGGGGAGGGGCCTATTTGGGGTGATATATGCTTAGATACAAAGGGCAAGGCTAGGATACTTAAATGAGTACCTTTGTTGGTGTTTACTAAGAAAAGGAGACTGCTGATAAAATGTTGGTTGAGTTGGAGTTGGTAGAGGGAACGAATGGGGTGAAAATTGATAGGCACGATGTACTGGAAAGACTGGCTATGCCAAGAGTGGATAAGTCATATGGTCCAGATGACTTGCATTCCAGGTTAATAAAGGAAGTTGGTGTGGAGATAATGGAAGGGCTGATCACGATCTTTCAATCTCCCCTGGATATGCAGGAGGTGACAGAGGATTGGAAAGTGGTACTTGTGGCACCCTTATTCAAGAAAGGGTGTAAGGACATTCCAAGTAACTACTGGCCAGTTAGTTTAACATCACTGGTGGGTGAAATTTTAGAAACAATAATCAGGGAGAAACACCAACAGGCGCTCGCAGAGGTTTGAGTTCACTCTAAAAAACCAGCTTGGATTTGGAAAAGACAGATTGTATTTAACTAACTTAATTGAATTTTTTGATGAAGTAACATAGAAGATTGATGAAGAAAGGCAATGGGCATTGTCAATATGGATTTTTTTAAAAGAGCTTGGAAAAGGAGGTGAGGTGATGATGTAGTGGCATTGTCACTGGAGTAGTAACCCAGAGACCCAGGGTAATGCTCTTGGGATTCCCACCATGGCAGATGTGGAATTTGAATTCAATAAAAATCTGGAATCAAAAGTCTAATGATGACCATGAAACCATTGTTGATTGTGGTAAAACCCATCTGGTTCACTAATGCCTTTTAGGCAAGGAAATATGCTGTCCTTACCTAGTCTGGCCTACATGTGACTCCAGCCCCACAGCAATGTGGTTGAAGTGAACTGAAATAGCTTAGCAAGCCACTCAGTTGTATCAAACTTTATTGAGATAAAAAATCTCAAAGGAATGAAACCCGATGGAACAGTCAGCATCGACCTAAGCACCAGAAACAACAATGGCAAACTCAGCCCTGACAACCCTGAAAAATCCTCCTTAATAACATCTTTTGTGCCAAAATTGAGAGAGCTGTCTCACAGACTAGTCAAGCGACAGCCTGACATAATCATACTCACAGAATCATACCTTACAGATCATGTCCCAGGCACCACCATCACCATCCTTGGGTATGTCCTGTCCCAGCAGAGGTGGCAGCACAGTGGTATACACAGGAGGGAGTTGCCCATGGGTAGTTGCCCTGAGTGGGCCCTGAGAAACTCAACATCGACCCTGGACCCCATGAAGTCTCATGTTATTAGGTCAAACATGGGCAAGGAAACCTCCTGCTGATTACCACGTATTGCCCTCCCTCAAATGATGAATCAGCACTCCTACATGTTGAAAAACACTTGGAGGAAGCACTGAGTGTTGAAAGAATGTACTCTGGGTGGGGTACTTCAATGCTCATCGCCAAGAATAGCCCAGTAGCATCACCACAGATCGAGCCCTAAAGGATATAGCTGCTGGACTGCGGTCTGCGGTAGGTGGTGACGGAACCAACAAGAGGGAAAAACATACTTGACCTCACCAACCTGCTGGCTGCAGATGCATCTGTCCATGACCGTATCGGTAGGAGTGACCACTGCAGAGTCATTGTGCAGACGAAGTCCCAACTTCACATTAAGGATACCCTCCATTGTGTTGTGTGGCACACGCACCGTGCTAAATGGGATAGATTTCGAACAGATCTAGCAACTCAAGACTGGGAATCCATGAGGTGCTGTGGGCCATCAGCAGCAGCAGCAGAATTGTACTCAACCACAACTTGTAACCTCATGGCCCTGCATATCCCTACTCTACCATTACCACCAAGCCAGAGGATGAATCATGGAGCAATGAAGAGTGCAGGAGGACATGTCAGGAGCAGCACCAGGCATACCTAGAAATGAGGTGTCAACCTGGTGAAGCTACAACATGGGACTACATGTGTGTCAAATAGCATAAGAAGCAAGTGATAGACAGAGCTAAGTGATTCCACAACAAACAGATCAGATCTAAGCTCTGCAGTCCTATCACATCCAGTTGCAAATGGTGGTGGACAATTAAACAACTCACTGGAGGAGGAGGCTCCACAAATATCCTCATCCTCATTGATAGAGAAGCCCAGCACATCATTGCAAAAGATAACGCTGAAGCATTTACAACAATCTTAGGCCAGAAGTGCCAATTGGATGACTCATCTCGGCCTCCTCTGGAGGTTCCCAGAATCACAAATTCAATTCACTCCATTTGATATCAAGAAACAGCTGAAGACACTGGATACTGCAAAGGCTATGGGTCCTGACAATATTCCAGCAATAGTCCTGAAGATTTGTGCTCAGAACTTGCCGCACCCCTAGACAAATTGTTCCAGTACAGCTAGGACACTGGCATCTACCCGGCTATGTGGAAAATTGCCCAGGTATATCCTGTACAGAAAAAATACAGGACAAATCCAACCCAGCCAATTACTGCCCCATCAATCTACTCTCCATCATCAGTAAAGTGATGGAAGGGGTCATCAACAGTGCTATCAAGTGGCACTTGCTTAGCACTAACCTGTTAACTGAAGCTCAGCTTGGGATCTGCTAGGATCATTTAGCTTCTGACCTCATTACAGCTTGGTTCAACCATGAAAAAAAGAGCTGAACTCCAGAGGTGAGGTGAGAGTGACTGCCCTTGACATCAAGGCAGCATTTGACCAAGTGTAGCATCAAGGAGTCCTAGCAAAACTGGAGTCAATGGGAATTAGGGGAAAATCTCTCCACTGGTTGGAGTCATACCTAGCACAAAGGAAGATTGTTGTGGTTGTTGGAGGTCAGTCATCTCAGCACCAAGACATCACTGCAGGAGTTCCTCAGGGTAGTGTCCTCCGCCCAACCATCTTCAGCTGCTTCATCAATGACCTTCCTTTCATCATAAGACCGGAAGAGGGGATGTTTGCCGATGATTGCAGATTGCAATGATTGCGTAATCCAAAAGAGCTGAACTCTGAAGAGATGAGGTGAGTGACTGCCCGAGACATCAAAACAGCATTTGACCGAGTCCTTATGCAGCAAGACCTGGATAATATTCAGGCTTGGGCTGATAAGTGGAAAGTAACATTTACACCACACAAGTGCCAGGCAATGACCATCTCCAACAAGAGAGAATCTAACCATCTCCCCTTGACATTCAATGGCTTTTAACATTGCTGAATCTCCCACTATCAACATCCTGGGGGTTACCATTGACCAGAAACTGAAGTGGACTAGCCATATAAATACTGTGGCCACAAGAGCAGGTCAGGGGCTAGTAATCTTGCAGTGAGTAATTCACCTCCTAATTCCCTAAAGCTCATCCACCATCCACAAAGCACAAGTCAGGAGTTTAATGGAATACTCTCCCGTTGCCTGGATGAGTGCAACTCCAACAACATTCATGAAGCTTGACACCATCCAGGACAAAGCAGCCCATTTGATTGGCACCCCTTCCACAAACATTCACTCCCTCCAAATCCGACACACAGTGGCAGCAGTGTGTACCATCTCCAAGATGCACTGCAGAAACTCACCAAGGCTCCTTAGGCAGCACCTTCCATACCCAGGACTGCTATCATCTCAAAGGACAAGGGTAGCAGATACATGGGAACACGGCCACCTGGAAGTTCCCCTCCAAACCACTCACCATCCTAGCTTGCAGAAAATCACCGTTCCTTCACTGTTGCTGGGTCAAAATTGTGGAAGTCCCCCCCTAACAGCACTGTGGGTGTACCTACATCACAGGGACTGCAGTGGTTCAAGGAGGCAGCTCACCACCACCTTTTCAAGGGTAATTAGGAATGGGCAATAAATGTTGGTCTCGCCAGCGACGCGCACATCCCGTAAATGAAGAAAAAAAACACTGAAGCTCATGGGTTAGGAGGGTCAGTGTCAGATTCGGTAAAAAATTGACTTAAGGACAGAAAGCAGTGAATAATGGTACATGGTTGTTTTTCAGAGTGGAGGATGGTAGTCAGTGGTGTTCCCTTTTGTTCAGCATATGACTTGGATATTGGACTACAGAGTAAAATTTCAGAATTTGCCAATTATACAAAATTTAGAGGTGTGGCAGTGTTGATGGTACCAATTGACTGCAACAAGTGAGCAGAATGGGCAGAGAATTGGCAAATGGAATTTACTACAGAGAAGTGTGATATGGGCTTCATAAATAGAAATATAGGGCTGGTTGTATGTCCCTGTGGAGGCAGGGATTGGCTCATAAAACACAGAACATGGGTTTTTTTTGCTAGAAAAACGATTTTCCCATGCCTTCCTTACCCCATGCCATTTTTGTGCAGCCTTTCTGTGGGTCGCAAAGTCCTTGGGAACAAAACGAGGTCAGGGTGCTCAATATGAGCACCACAGGAAAATTGTATTTTCTCCCGTACACTATTTTCATGTGCTAGTGCATGTTTTTTAAGTCACAAATAAGCTACTCCTTGGATAGTTTGTGACCACTGGGGGAATACTGCTGAGGAGTCGGCAACATACTGAAAGGTAAGTACCATACCTTTAAATATCACTATTAGTTGCTGTATTATGATGTGGATGTGTTTTTAATGCAATGATTCATCATAGGGATCTGCCCTATAACAGGAAGTTGACCATTACATTGTCCAGCATTGTTTATGTGTTCCTGCATTACAGCACCATTGCCATTGGAGAAAGTGCCATGATACTTTCAAAAATGTAGAAAAATGTGTTGGTAAATTCTTCTTGCCATGTTTAAAACTGAATTTAAATTATAGACAGCTGACTTGGGAAAAAAGTACCCCCACTTTTGAAAGTTAAAAAAAAATCTAAACACCTGCTTTCGTCCAGTTATAGGCAATCTCTGTTGGAATGGAGACAGCACCGTCTTTTTTTTTCAATTTCAGGGTCTGTGGCCATTATGAATGCTTGGTTGAGTTCCAAAAACTATTGGAGTACTCAGCTCAGTCTGTTGACACAGCTGTTCAAGGAATGACAGTTTTACAAGATTGTAATAATATACTCTGCCTGTGATGTGGTTTCAAAGTACATGGTTGTTATTTTTACAGAATTTAATGGCCACTTAAGGATTAACTATTTTTTTTCCTGTGCAGAACAGGATTTTTTGCAGTATCAATGACAGACTTTTGAATGAGAGTTTTATTAGATTGTCACTTTTTTTTACCCTTCCACTTAAAATAATTCCCATTGTTATTGCATGACTCCTGATGACTATATATAGTGGATACTTGGTAAGTGGCTATGGAGGATACATGGCAGGGGGAGGGGGTTGCATGCAGGGTACATGGTGGTGATTTGAAGGGGAATAGGGTGGCCTGGCAAATCTGAGGGAGTATAGGGAGCTGAGGGAGCATTTGTAAGCTGAGGTGGCATGGGTGGTATGGGATGGATGGGAAAGGCGAGGAGGGTGAAGGTGACATCTGGTGGGTCCTTAAATAATATTGGGAGCTGGCCTGCTCTCTCCAAGACACAAGGCGGATCTTGTAACGAGTCCGCCTCTGCAACTACATTCCTCATGCATTCCATCACAGCTTGCAAACTGCACCACACACCAAACCCTGAATAAGAAAGAATAATCCCAGGTAAAGTCATACATAAATTGGGTATGTATTTCAGAAGCCACAAAAAAGTGCACAACTCATGTTTTCCTGTCCCTACAGGAAAATTCAGGCCATTAAGTACAAAAGCAGGGAAACTATGCTGAACCTTTGTGGTTATCCCACAACTGAAGTATTACATTCAGTTCTGGTCACTACACATTCAGAAGAAGGTGAAGGTCCTTGAGATAGTTCAGAGGAAATTTACCAGAATAATCCCTGGGTTGAGATATTTTAGCTACAAGATTAGGTTGAAGAAACTGGGCTTGTTCTCCTTGGACCAAAGGAGATTGGTAGGAGATTTGCTTGACGTGTACAAGATTGTGACAGGTTTAGATAAGGTAGACAAAGAAAATATGTTTTTATTAGCTGATGGTACAAGGACCATTGTTTAAAAGTTTGGGCAAGTAATGCAAGATTTTTTTTTACTCAGTGAGTGGTAATAACCCAGAACTTGCTGCCAATCATGGTGGTGGAAATGGAGATGATGAATGATTTCAAAAGGAAATTGGATGGACACTAGAGGGAAATAAATCTGCAGGATTGCAGGATTGGAATGGAGGAATCGGATGGATTGGATTGCTCCACAGGGATGGACTCAATGGGGGACTGAATGGCCTCCATCTGTGTGTAATTACTCTAAGACATTTTAATGGGGAAATTTCAAACAAGAGATGTTTAGGGAACAATCTAGTCATATTCATACATAAAATAAAGGTAATGTAGCAAAACTGGATTTTTTTTGAATGACTAGAGAAATTTCAAATGCAATTAGACCTTACAAAGAGCCACAGAACAAACTTACAGCGAATTATAAAAAAGAAGTGCTACAGCATTACACAGGAAGCCTTTCTGGCCTGGGCACAATTTCCATATCTTATGATTTTAAAAAATTAGTTCAAGTCTCTGATATTTCCTCACTGACTTCCAACAGCAATCTAGGATGCATAACATAGCAACAGCTTTGGGTCAATCATTTTTAAGGAGAGGGTAATGACGGTGGTTCTGAAAGGAAATGGCAGGGCCAGAATCTAGGGAAAGGGAACTATTTATAATGCCTACCAGAATAGAGCCATGAAGGAAAGGTAAGTAAAGGAGCAGAAACTGAGTGTCATGTACTAAGGCATGGGTGATTCTTAAGGAAGGTTTGGGGAAGGATAACCTGCAAAGGTTATCTGAATCAATGGTGCCAAAGAAAATCATTAAACTACTTAGTTGAGGTTGGAAGGATTGGGGAGATGGGTTTATAGATGTGGCAGGTAGTGGAAAATCTTTGGTCTGCAGGGTGATCCTAAAGTAGTGGGCATTTTTGTCAGAGGAGCCCTTGATGTGGTCCTGCCAGATCTTGCCTTATTTGTGCACAGTTTTGCACACTTAAACTTAGGGAGCAAGGATGAGGATGAGGAGGAGATGATAACGAGCTTGTACGTATACGGTGCCTTTAATATCATAAAACATTCCAAAGTGCTTCACAGTGTTGTAATACAAAATTTAATACCAAGCCACAAAAGGAGATGTTAGGGCAGATGACCCAAAGCTTGGTCACAGACGTGGATTTTAAGAAGCATTTTAAAGGAGGAAACAGGGAGTAATTATTTTAATGTGGACTATGGAATCAAAGTGGAGGTTAGGGTGTGATTGAGCAGATCCAGTGGCTGCAGTAATGTTATGCTGAATGAAGGGCCAAAGGCCAGACAGTTCAAATTCTGAAATTGCAGTTGTAAGCGAATTGGGATAGACTTATTTTTTTTCTGGGAACAGGAGAAGGGTTGGAATGGGGAAGGGGGCAATATGGATGGACAGTGAACCAAGGAAGTGTTCAGAGATGGCCCTAATTGTAACGGATACTATGGGAGTAACATGGGCATGTGACATGCCAAGGTCAGGGAGTGACCATGAATATGGGTTGAGGCGTTTACCTGGAGGTAGAGATTAAGTGATCATAGGAGGACAATGAACTCCAAGGACAGGGAACATGCTGAATTGAGATGGAGGTTGCAATCACCCAAGATAAATTGGTCAGGGCTGAGGCAGAGGGCGGAAAACAGTACAGATATCTTCTTGAGAAAAAAAAATTCTGGTGCTTTGTTGGCCAGTAAACAATGAAGGTTTTAAAGTGGAGGTTTGGGAGTGGAACAAGGGACAAAAGAAAATGGTAAAGCTTTAGGTATAATAGAAGAGCACAAAGGCCTAGCGGATCAGGTACACAATGGTTTAAAAGTGGGAAGACTTCCTAAAAGCATTTAAAAAGTAAATGGGATGGTAGATTTAATAATTAGGAGCACACAGTACAAATGTAATTAATAGCTAGGCCGCAGTTAGAATCATGTGTCCTTACATTATGAAGAATGTGAAAGCCATGCAGATGTCTACAAGAGATGCATTAAGGTGATTCAGGGGTTGAGAGCTTTTAATTATGAAGAAAAGAATTGGCGCTCTTTTTACTAGAATAAAGAAAAACAAGGGATCACGGATAGAGGTGTTTAAATTTATGAAGGCTTTTGATCAATTGAATAAGGAAATAATATTTTGGCTAGCCAATAAGTCAGCAACTAGGAGACACCAGATTAATAGCATCGCTAAAGAACTTCCTAAGTGGCTGGGGAAAGTTTTTATATGAATGGTGATTTAGATATAGAACACCCTATCAGAAACAGTAATGGAAAGAAAATCTATAATATAGCTTTTAAAAAGGGAAGTGGATAAGTACTTCAAAAGAAATACTTAAAAGGGTATAGAAAAAGGCAGTGGAATAGGACTAAGTGGAGAACTCCTACAGTGAATCTGCTAAACAGGATGAGCTTAATAGCCTCTTTCTGCACTGTGCAATTTTATGATTTGATAATTCTAAATCCACCTTGACATAATTATAGTAAAAATTAAAATGAACCTAATAGATTAAGTTCTAAATCAAGTCCTTGCAAAATGAATAAAATTCATTTTTGTGGAAGCCATCAAACGTTCTTACAAAAGCCATTAATTAACATTTCAACCTAAGAAGAGCATCCCCTAAATTTAGATTTTGAATCATTAAGTACTTCAGCATTCTAGACCTACTGTTGAAAAGCTACAGCTCTCTGCAGAATTTTATTGCAGAATCCATCATTGACAATTAGGAAGATAGGAACTGGAATAGGCCACTCTGCCCTTTGAGCCTGATAACCCATTCAATTAGATTGCGATTGATCTGTACCTCAATCCATTACTGCTTTTGCTCCATATTTGTCAATACTTTTACATAACAAATCAATCTCCAGCCTTTGGGCGGGGAAACAGAGTTACAGATTTCCATTACACTTTGTGTTAAAAGTTCTCCATAATTTCCCCCCTAGACGCATAGTTATAATTTTAAGACAATGATCCAGGTTTTCATCCGCGGTTCAGGTTCACAGAGTCGGGTGATTTCACAGCTCAATGAACCCAACCTTCAAAAATGGCCGTCCGCAGGTCAGGTTTTCAGTCAGGGGCTGGGGGTGATTGGGGGGTGGGGGAGTGCACGGCGGGCTGAAATAGGAGTCCGGGTGGGCTACCCCGGAACAGGTGCGGAGGATGCCAGGTGCAGAGGCAGACTGGGCGCAAGGCCTGCCTCTGTGTTCTCGCACTGTGTTTAATTTTTTAAAAGGTAATAAAACAAAAAAAAATCCCTCCAGCCCTCACCCCTTCACATGCCACATAATCCCTATGCCCCACCCTTGCCAACTAATCCCAACCCATACTACCTGACCTCCATGCCCCTCTACCCAATCCCCATGGCTCCCTGATACCTCCTATGCCAGCCCATTCCCCTCTAACCCACCCCATGGCCCTTCATACCCCTATGCCAACCTAATGCCAACACATGCCATCCCATACCCCCACCCACCTTTGTCCTTACCCTCTTCATTTCAACTCACCTAATACCCTTTGACACTTCCTGGACAGCTTGACAGTTCCAATGAATTTGTGCGTAAAAATGCATAATCATGTTTAATTCTAACAATCTCAAAGGGTGCCTTACCGCTCCCAAATTGCCCCTTACCCATCCCAAAGGGGTCACGGGACCCTGTAAAGGGGTAACCTAGCTATCCAAAGAGTCCACCAAGTTCAGACCTCTTGCTGGGTCTGCTCTACACACTCCGGGATTCATGCAGCAATGGTTCAAAAATCCCACTTCAGTGGATGCAGCTGGTGATTTAAACGGACAGCTGCCTCTGCGATTCGCATATGTGTGAACCCTGGCTCGACTCCAGTCCCGCTCCTGCGAACATGGGAAATTCCTGGTTTGGTGGTGGGACTTAGAAATTTCATCCATTTCTGGGATTTTGGCCATGACGGAGAGGGTCTCTGTCGTGTTGAAAATCCGGGCCAATGCCTTTGTTCTGGATGCCCCCATCAGAGGAAATAGTTTCTCTCTATCTATCCTATCAAATCCCTTTAACATTGGAATTTTGGATGATCAAAGGTAGCAATAAATGAATGCTTATCAGTATGGTAGTATCAAAAATAGAAACAGAAGTAGGCCATTTAGCCCCTAAAACCTGTCCCATCATTCAATGAAATCATGGCTGATATGTGACCCAACTCCATATACCTGCCTTTGCCCCATATCCTTCAATATGTTTGGTTACCAAAAATTCATCAATCTCAGATTTAAAATTAGCAATTTAAAATCATTAACGCTTTCCAAACCTCGATTAGATTACCTCTCACACTTTTAAATTTGAGGTAATATGGATCAAATTTGTGCAATCTAGTATAAATCTGGTGAATCTGCATTTTTTGTGCAGTCTAGTGCCTAAAACCAAAAGCAGCACTCCAGATGCGATATTGCCAAGACTCTGTACAACTGAAGTGTCACTATCCATCTTTGTTTTCCAACCCTCTTGAGATAAAGTTTCTTATTCCTTCTGTTTTTTTTAATTTACTTTCTGTACTTGTACACTAGCTTTCATTGATTTGTCTTCATGGAAACCTAAATCCCTTTGTTTTTCTAAAGCTCCTAGTTTCTCATCATTAAGAAAACAGTCAGATTTGTTTTTTTGATACCTAAAGTGGATATTGTGCAGAATGTTGAAAGTAACACCATCTGTATTGATTTCAGTTATTCAATGATGCTTGGGTTATGATAATGTCAACTACGATAAATTGTACCAGAATCATTTGTTTGCTTATATTGTTAATTTTGCAACAAAATATTGTGCCAAAGTCTATTCTTTTGGTTGCTGATACCAGAACAGAATCTGATGATGAAACATGCTCCCCCACCATAAATATGATTACATATAAGCACTTGTCCTGCAAAGGTAAGTTGACTATTACATTGACCAACAAGTGTTGACATGCATTACATGGGGGCATAGAGGGTACAAGGGGTGGCATGGAGCATGAGGTATGAGGGGTCATGAGTGTGGGTGGGGTTGAGGAGTTAGTTTAAGTAGGTATAAGGATGATGTTGAGAGCTGGGCTGCTGTCCCTGAGAACTGAGGCGGGCCTTCTAAACAGCCCGCCTCCACACGCATACTCCTCCCACTCTGCATTGAGGCTCACAAACTGTACATGGAACCCAACACTTTCTTGAAAATACGAAAATCCCGGGCAAAGTCAGTCATGAGTCAGTGTGTGTGAAGCGGCAAAAGGCCCAATTCAAATTTTGTGAGCCCAAGAGGAAAATCAGGGCCCAGATGTTTTAATCAAACAATAATTATGTCCACACGGTGCCAAAATATAATTCTCTCAAAGTGAATGTCTACTGCTGTTGTGCTTTCCTTCTTTATTTCTGTATTAGTTATTCAGAAAAGTTCAAAAACAATCCCTGGCAGTTTTCTTTCCTCTCCTTTGGTTAAAGAAATAAATCAAGAAAATCAAGAACTGCCACCATTAACAGTACAGTGTCTGAGTAAATTTGATAGATAAATCTTATTGGTAGTCCTCAGTCGCTTGGTATGCACCCTACAATTTGAACAAAGAGCATGAAATGACCTATTTTAATCCCAAGGCAGAGCTTATGTGAAATTAATGTTTTGCCAATGACAGGAAAGGTGGTGTATGGCTTGACCACCTGGAGCCCAAATGAACCACTGAAAATGCCAGTTAAGGACCTCTTCCTACCTCCGCTGGCATATTACCAGCAGCAGGTGGGTTCCATCTTTTATAGCACTCTTTGGCCCCATGGAAGGTCCTCCCACAGCATCAGTGCCAACTATAGTATAAAAAGTTAACAGATGAGACATGCTAATATAGACCACTGACATCAGTCAGTCATGTGTTAGATCCTTGAGAGAGAGGTTGGAATCATGCCTAGGAGCTACGTGCCTATTCGATAACCCATTTAGATGTAATACTAATAAGCAGGTGTTAAGCAGATGCTAGAGTATGTCTACAGTCTAAGAACCAAGTTCCACACCTAGAGTTCGAGGCAGAAGGATCCAATCACAGAACATGCTGGCAGCAATGGGGACATTGGTGTAAAAGACACATTGGTGCTATCGAAGGAACCACAGAGGGAAGAAACCTTTGAAAGCAGCTCGAGAAATTTTGGCAGTAGAATGAGGCACACGGGAGAGAGCCAACAATGATGTATCTAGTGAATAGAACCTGCCTTGTCCTATCAATTTGACTATCTCAATGGCTCATAGAGAGGCCAGCAATGGGAGTTATGGAAATGCCATTTTCTCTGGTACCGTGCAGCATCAGGTCTTCATGAAAACAAACCAAAGCTTCAAGTTAGTTCCTTTCTTTATGCAGTAGGTCCAGTAGCAGACAACGTTCTCCTAAGGCAGGGTGTGCAGGAGTCCAACACAGACTTTGATTCCATTATTAAAGCCTTTGATACTTTTTAAATCCCCCACGGAACCCTACTATCGAACAAGCAGTTCAGTGCAAGATATGGCCCCAATTCTGAGCGCCGAATCAGGCTATAATTCGTGGTGACACCAAGGCTTCACATGATTCCATAGATTGGATAGGCCCACGGGCAGTAGCTGCAACCATTCCAAAGCCCACCAAACCAACCAAAATCGCAGGAAACTCCACACCAGCAGCCATTTTGAGGCGCTTGCATTGTGGCATGAAAACCCATCATAGATGCCAAGAATGCCCAGGAGGTGGCGTGGAATGCTTCCAGAGTGGCAAAACTGGACCTTTCAAGCGTTTCTGCAAATCCAGTTATTTTAATTAAAATTGCAGACCAGCTAACATTTATGAAACAAATTCCTTCCAAGAAATGGAAAGTCAAGAATGAGATGAATCTACAGAGTTCCCAGGAGAAGTAGATAGTCTTCAACTAGATACTGGTCAGTTACAGTCCAAGTTCAAGACTTCAATACTACTTTGAAAAATTGATACTGGGCTTCTGTTAACATATTAGCAACCCTTTATCCATCAAACATCAAGTTACAAGGTCCACGTGGCATAGACGTTCCAATCAAAGGCAGGATTATTGCTCCCCTTAGCTACAAGGGACAACAAATCATTGAAACTCCATCTTCTTCACAATCAACGTACATCCCTGTTGAGTGGTGATGTTGGCGTACTTCTAGGAATCCTAGAAAAACAGATGATGCTCATCATTTGAATGACTCACTGTCTTTCATGCAACAATCCTCATCTTTTTACTTAGAAGCAGTGGAAATTCAACCTTCAGAAGCTGAGGAAGTTTATACACTCAGCAGTAAGCTCCTTTCTTCACAGAGACACCATCCACTAGACCCAGGGCAGAGACTGAAGTTATAAATCTCTCAGATCTTCACAAAGTAAGGCCGGGGCAGATACAGAGGCACAGCGGCAGACAGTAATCATCCCCATGAAGACCTGCTGGACCTGAATTGGCTCTTTCTAGAGGGTGATGATGAAGAATCCCTTGCAGTATTGAATGATCTCATGGGGGTTGCGGTCCCAAAGAATGATTAGTCTTTCTCATTGATGGATACATCTTATGGAGTCTCTTGTTGCCTTTTTAGAAGAATCAGCTTGCTTTTAGTGGCTAAGCAGCATTCAGCTCTTAGTTCTGCTGAATCTACCAATGTATTGCCTACTTTATCTCCTGTCATTCATGAAGAATCTTTCACAGAGGGTGCTTTGCCTGAATCCAGGTCAGAGTCCATAGAGGATCACGCTAAAGAGCTGGTGTTTTCCCAGGGTGAAAGTCAATTAGCGCTCCTACTTCAGTCCCAGCTAAAAGTTTTCCTCTCTTCAGAGCCTGAGGTCAGCACAGAAGGTGACACAGAATCTTTAGCACTTCTGAAGCTGTAGAATCTTGTACAGCAATTTTGTCCCTGAGTTGATTGTTTGCAGGAAATTCCTTTCAGTACCGAAGATGAGGCTGTCTTGTCTCCATATTCTCAGCAATCCCTCCCAGTGCCCATTGTGGACCACTCGTAGAGAGAGAAGTGTAGCTCTCTTACCACTGCCTACAGAAAGTAGACAGCCCTCCAGGAAAATTATTGGGCAATCATCTCTTCTTCTTTTCCTGACAGTCTTACAGGGGGTTGGTCATCTTTTCCTTTGTTGTCTAAGTTAATTGAAGTCTCAGATCTTCAATGCCTTTTCAGTCTTCGATACATCAGTGGGTGATACAGCTGTGACAGTCTTTCTTGAAGCTGAAGATCATTCCTCTTCTGAAGCTTCTTCCCAGGGTCCTTCGAGAGGGCAACAAGTTCTTCAGAGTGTCCTGAGTTCTTCTCTTCTAGTCCTGGGGGTCCAAAGGCTTATTCTCTTCAGTCTTCTCCTTTGAATCAGTTTTTCATTCCAAAGTCTTTGTTGTCCTTGCAGTTTAGTCATTGTGTAATCTACATTTTGCTTTTCAGCAATGCTGACAAATATGCAGTTAAAGTGTTATCCAATTCTACAGATGATGTCCCACTAGATGTAGAAGAAAGCTTTCATGTCTCCAAGATGTCTTCACTAAGTGCTGAAAATATTGAGGGAGATTGAATCCCAGGACTCTGACTTGGGGAGGGGAAGAGTAAGAGTTGAAGCTGGCTAGAATCTTTCGTTTAGAAAGAGAGTTACAGAAATGTAATGTAACTAGATAAAGAAATAGTTTCATGTTGTCGTTAAAAAGTGGGACATATTATTTTGGTTCAGTTTATCTATTCTCTTAAGCATCCTGAATACTTGAATTATATCTAGCCTGAGAATTCGCTTTCCCCAGCTGAAACAATCTTGGGCTCTTTAACCTCTCCTCATAGGCCAGATGCGTTAAACTATTAATCCTGTTGTCCTGTTATTGCATTCCTCCAATGCTTGGGTATCATCACTGCAATATAGCAACCAGCATTGCACATACCAGTTCTTATTCATTGTCTCCTAAGATTGGTGCTCCATTTCTCAGTTCTATATTTCAAGATGTGATTAACTTTCTTTACTTGACCCATACACTATGGTTTTGGTTCCAGTGAACTATCACCAAAATCTCACTGCTCAGCTGTGCCAAGTTGTCTAGAATCATCTGGAATATAGTCCCGCTTTCTTTTCCTTTCTTAATGACTTGCACGTGTCCCTATTGAATAACATCTTCTACCTTCCCAAGCTATACAGGTGGTTGCTTTGTATTTGGTTTCTCTGTTCCCTATTATTTAAAGACACATTCTCAGTTCGATGTCATATGCAAACATAGTTCTGAGATTGTTGCATTTGTGTAAATAAATAGCCCTTTGCTCAAGAAAAGAAAGTATTCAGGGGTGATCTGAAAGAGGCTTTTTAGATGTGGAGAAGGAGTTTACGCTTGTGGGGAAGTCCAAAATTAGAGGCCATGAGTATAATATAGTCACCAGTAAATCAAGTAAGGAATTCCAGAGAATCTACTTTACTCAGAGTGGTGAGAATGTGGAACTCACTACCACACAGAGTGGCTGAGGTGAGTAGCTCAGGTATATTTTAAAAGGAAGCAAGGTAAGCACATGAGGGGGGAAAAGAATAAAATGATGTGTCATTAGGTGAGATAAAGTAAATAGACTGAAAGGAAGCTCATGTGGAACATGAGGATAAATCTTAAAGCCCCCCACCGACATATTTGAAAGCATGTAAAATAAAGCAGGTTGCCAGGCCACCACCTTCCTGCCGACCCCCGACCTATCCCCCATGTGAGGGTTAGGGGTGGTGGGTAAAGCGTCAGGCAGTCCACCTGCCTTTAGGTCGACTGAGATCCTTAAGTGGATAATTAACTGACACTTATGGGCCTCATACTACCTCCGCCACAATTTTTCAGTATGCAGGGGATGGCAGGGGTATGGCAAACAGCGAACAGCTTTGGGTTGCTGCCTGGTATGAATGGGGGACCCTCCTTTGTGGGGTCCCCTGAGCCCATCAGGGGCATGCCTCCCCCCACCCCCAAGATGGTACCCCCCTCTGACCTTCCCTGGCCTCTCTAACCTGACCCCACAGCCCCTTCCCTCCCATCGCCGGGGTCCCCCCATCATGCCTGCCCAAAATCCCCAAACTTACCTGAAGTCCAGTATCCATCTTCATTTCTTCCTCAGGACCAGGACTGTTTGAAGTCCCAGCAATGGCCGCTACTCTTTTCTGACGCTGCTGAGACTACAGAGCTGCTGGGCAATCAGAGTGGTTGGCAGCTCTAGAGGGCAGGACTTCCTATCCCCGAGGGGTGGAAGTCCCACTCTGATCCAATTCAGGCCACGCCCAGTGCATGATAGCTGCAGGACAGCCAGGCTTCATGTCAGAAAGGTGCTAACTGACTTTTAGCTTGGGGATGGGCGGGCTGGTAATCTGTTACCCTGTAAAAACCACCCCTAAAAATCAGTTGGACTGAATGACCTGTTTCTGTGCTGCAAATTCTATCCAGATGATTTGAAGCTGGGAAAAAAAAAACGAAATTGCCTGAACTCTATGCTACCCTCTAAGCAATCTCTTGCTATGTCAATGCAGCTCTGTTCACAGCCACACATTGCTTGCTCTAGATAAAGCGATTTTCAGTTAACCTTAGATGCTTAGCTGCTTTTCCATGCCTTCCTAACTGTGAAGTAATCAATTGTTCAACAAATTATCAAAGCCTTGCTGATATCTAAATACATCACATTCATAGAATTTCAATTCTTACCCAGCTTTGTCATTTCCACAAAGAACTCTTAATCATATTAATAGGAAACACCTTCCTTCCTTAAATCAATGCCAACTCCCTTTTACCATAATACATCTATCTCGATGTTTCATCATCCTTTCTTTCAAAATGACGCAAAGAAAAACATCAAGCTCACTGGTCTGCAGTTCCTGGGTTGTCACTGTGCCCCTTTTAAAGATTACAATTATTTTGGCTGCTTTCTAATCTTCAGCCATTGCTCCAGATTCAAATGATTCCCTGGAATCAGTGGCAATGACGAAACGGATTTCACTTCTTTAAAATATCCTTGTATGATGTCTTTTCAGACATAGAGCCTTGCCTGGCTTTAACATCCTCAGCCTATCATTGATCGCCTTATTTAAAATTTCTATTCATTTTATTACTTATTCCATCCCATCTCCCTGGAAATTCAATTTCCTTGCTGGGCAGACTGCTCATGGCCTTCTCTGCGAATAAAGAAAAGAAGGATTCATTTTATATAAGCTGCACAGTATTAGATAATATTTACAGCCCAGGAGCAAACCATTCAGCCCAACAGCTCCATGATGGTGTTCATGCTCCACATGAGCCCCCTCCACCGTCCTTCATTTACGTTTTGCTGGTGTTATAATAATTCACTGGTTTCTGGCGAGACCCAAATAGATTCATATCATACAGACAATTTTCAGAATATCGCATTTCATTTTAAGAATGGGATCCTAGAAAAGATGTCATGAGTACATTTTTAAGTATCTCACTTTTATCTACATAATCATTAATGCAAAGTCTAATTACTCACGTACTAAATTATCTTAAAGTTCATCAGACAGGCTGTTACGTCCCTCAGAGTCAAATTGGTGGCTGACATAGAACAAGGTAGGTTTTCCTACATATCCTATTTTTCTAGATCTCGGAGGGATGTAATTGTCTGCTAGCCAGACATTTGACAGGCACCTAAGAATTATGAATCATTATGACAAATATCAGTAAGTTTAAAAGGGCAGCATATTCATCTGAATTTTAACACAATCATAAATGTTGCCCAAAAGAGGAATTCTTATAACCCAAAGAATTTTGCAATTCTCCCTCTTTTTCACTTGTAATTCCTTGCAAATGATAGTATGGATCTTGAATGTCACCTAAGGGGTGAAATTTAATGCTCTCCCCTGTGCCGATTTTGGGGGCTGGAGGTGCATGTAATCAGGTGGGAAGGTGGCTGTTGGAAACCCCATTGCCTTCCCACCTCCACCCTGATAAGATATGGGAGATGTTTGTCCCACCAATAATTGAGGCCCTTAAATAGGCCTTTAAGTGATACCCACTTAAAGGCTGCATCCCACCATCGCTGGTATCAACCCAATGGCAAGTGAGGGACTTGCCATATGGGCAGCATGGCAAACAAACCCATGTGAGGTTGCTTGTAGGCTCCCAGTGGGGGGCCCTCATTCAAAGGCACTCGGTGCCTGATCAAGGAAGACCAGGTATTGGAAGAAGGGGAGGCCCACTGAGAGAAAACCCCCTGACCTTGCTGCCAACACTCCAAGAACCCCACTCACCATCACTCACCTCTGGCCTGGGAACCAGTGACGATCCTAGACCTCAGGTGGGTGTTGTACTGGCAGCAGATGCCAGCTCCATGCTGCCATTCTGCAGAGCTGCTGGCGCTGATTGTCTGGCAGCTCTTGGCAGGTGTGACTTCTGTCACTGGGGTCCTTGATCCAGTGGAAGGCCACCACTGTCCAGTTAAGTGCCTGAGCAGCACTTAACACGGCGAGCCTTCCCTAAAAGAGGATCTCCAGCCAACATGCGAAACCCTTGTCACCTCCATTAGATACCGCCCAAGGTCTTCTGGTGTATTTTTATTTACTGTGAGATTTCTTCATGTCACTGTCTCCTAAATCCATGTCTATTTTCCCATAATTTAAACCCTCCAATCAGATTTCTGTCCCTGCCACAGCTGTGAAACAACTCTCATCAAAGTCACAGAAAACATCTTATGTCATTGTAACCATGGGGCATTAATCCCCCCTTATCCTTCAAAACCAGTTGAACACACCATCCTGTCCCAATGCCTCTTTGTTCCTGTCCAGTAGAGTTGGGCTGCCTGGTTCCATTATTATTGATCCAGTTTTAGGCATAGAATCTTCTGAAATGGCTTCCATTACCACTCTTGAACCGCTGGCTTTGGAGTCCCTCAAGGGCAAAGTGATTGCTTGCTATCCTGACCACAATGTTCTGAGATGGCATTCATTGCGATGTGAATACAGGTTCTTTCTAATGTGTTAAGAACAATAAGGGCAGGATTTTTACAACTGAGGTGGGTAGCTCAAGTTGGGAAATTTCCCGACTCGGCAGACCCACCTCAGTTTAAAGGGCCCCATTAAATTTTTGCTCTGGAGTCTGGACTGCCGACCCTGGAAGCAGATTGTAGGCAGCCATGCGGATGGGCAAAACCCCGACGTGGTCTGGTTAGAATACCTGCTTCGGTTCTCTGGGACTTCATCCCAGTTATTTTAGAAGCTGTTCGGTCCTCCAGCCCTCACCCCGCACATGACTCAGTCCCCCCGTGGCTCCTCCAAGTCAACTCATACCCCTGCACCCACCTCCCTGCCCCATCAAACCACATGGACCCTCCATGCCAATTCATGCCCCCACATCCACACCCATGCCCCTCATACCCCCTCATGGACCCTCATACCTGCATGCCAGCTCCAAAGCCATTGACCCTCTATCCACCATGGGAAGACTTCAGGAGCCAGGTGGGTTTGAAAAAAAAAAACTTCTAACAAGCTAATAGAGCTCCCACTCATACACACTTAATAGTGAAAACAATTCCCATTCACGAAACCTATCTAAAGCTTTCAAATCTCAATTAGTTAATCTCTTATAAAAACAAATTTCTAGCCAGACCCTACATCAAAGACAGCAAGTGCTTTAATAGCCTCTTTAACTTCAATTAAACTGTGAACTCAAAACACACTGCTGAGGAATTTGTAAATTTTGAAACTCAGCCATGCATTCATAATGACATAACAATAGCCCTTGAGAAATTTCAGCAAAGAAGTCTACCGAAACTGTACAAACAGATGGTAATCTTTTCCTAACCTACACCAGGTGACTTGTCAATCAAATCAGTCCAGCAGATGGTGTGTTTTTTTACTGACAGCTTAAACCTGTTTTTTTTTCAAGTTTAAAGAGCAGAGGATTTTAAAAAAAACTTCAAATCAGAACACTTAAACATAACTTATTCACCCTTCAAGAATGTTTGTGCCTACTCCATTAATTCATGACTCCCACACTGTATGATAAGTCCTTGGAACAACCAAAATTGGGTTTGTTTGAGCTCAGCACAAAGTTCAAATGGCCATGTTGAGCTCAGGTTTTCTACCTGGCTGAATCACACCCCATTCGTTTTCCCTGTTCCCTTTCCCTGCCGGCAAAAATTGCGGCTGTTGGAGATGTGGATGGGATTTCCGCTTCCAGATCCCGACTACCATTTTTAAAGGTCCATGGAATCTGCCCAACTCCTCCAAAATTTGGCCCTGAATGTCTTCAGTAGTAGTCAAAAGGAAATATTTATCATATATTTGCACTAAGCTGAAAAGGAGTTTTTAAATAGTGGGGTGTGCCTTTTGTTAATGACAAAGTTAAACAGATATAGGAATCCATTTTATAACCCTACATGTTCACGACAAATAGGCAAATATCGCCAGAAACAAACATAAATCAGTAGTTCATTAATAGGCTAAGTATGAATATGGGTTGCAAATTTGTATTCAAGATACCACTAAACTTGATAAGTCTAGCTAATTAATTGGCCCTGTGAGGTTTGTTTAATGTCTGTCTCATATCCTATCAGCCATGTTTCAGCTGTTCACCACAGCTCACCCGAACCAGAATTTTACATGTGTACATCTTTGACCGTTCTGCTGCAACAACCAAGATATCCATTTCAAAGCTATGGTGAAATGTAGCTTTTCAGCGTCACAAGTAAAACTAGCAACTATATTGAAAGAACAATATTAAATATTGTTTTTTTTTTAAAGGAGTAACATTAGAGATTACTGTTAGAGCAAATGAATGTCAGTTTATGTGAAATTTACATGCATTATGATATATCGATGTGTGCAAACCTGGGATGCATGCCGTGCAGTCAAAGATTGACATCAGCTACACCATTTTTTAATGGAAATAAAGAGCAGAGCTTGGAAAAGATTCTGATTTTAAAAAGTAAAAATAAAATGAAATAGCATTTAGTAAAGGGAAATGAGTTTGTCAAGGATCAGATACTATCACCCAACTTCTTCCAGATGCAGGACTTAGAATATTTTGCGAATGCCTCTTTGAAGTGGCACCCAATTCCTTTCATGCATGGTGAAAAACTTCTAAATCACAGGTCAAAGTTTGCAGCATTTTTTTTTCAATACATAATTGTTACTTCTTGCAAACCAGAGATAAGCCATATCTCTGTAAGCCATATATAGGTTTTCCATCCTACATATCAAAGTTTTCTAAAATAGGATGAGCTGAGAAGACAAGAAAAATAAAGTATTTCAAGTCTGATCCATTTAATGCATTGATCAGTTTTTGGAAGGTGGAAGGGAGGGGGTGATGGTGATGTAATGGCCTAGTCATCCAGAGGCCCACGCTAATGCTCCTGGGAAATGGTTCAAATCCCACCAGACTGGATGGTGGAATTTAAAATCAATTAATCAAAAATCTGGAATTGAAAGCTAGTCGATAATGGTGTCCATGAAAGCATCAATTGTCTTTAAAAACCCATCGACTAATGTCCTTTAGGGAAGGAAAACTGCCATCCCTTATCTAGCCAGGCCTACATGTGACTTCAGACCCAGCAATACGGTTGACCCTTAACTGCCCTCTGCAATAGGCCAGTGAACCACTCAGTTCAAGGGGTGGACGACAAATACTGGCCTTACCAGCAATACCAACATCCCATGAAAGAATAAAAAGAACACTTTAACTGGTCATCAATCCTTACCTAAAGTAACTTTATGGATGTGATTCTCGGTGTACTAACGTGGAGTGGATGCCCCAGTTTGAGTCAACTGGCAATAATGTGAGATTTTCAGCTTTAATTACTACCATTCTAACTTTTTAGCAAAACATTATTTTAATATAGGAGATGTAAAGAAGGCTTATAGCAGCCCATATTACATTAATCTAGAACTGAACATGTAGAAAAATAGGGCATGCAAATTTTTTCACAACAGCCAGTAGTTTCAACTAGAATGAAAATAAATGAGGAAGAACTATTTCATGATTTATCCAACGGATGGCTGCACTGTAAGGTCATATATGATTTTTGAAATGTAATGATGGTGCAGACAGAACAACCTAACTCAGACACATGTGATCATGTAGTGGCTATGACGGTATGGTTTTCAGGAAGAGAAACATTGACATACTTTTGTAAAACCCATCATTGTGACCAGATATCATTCTCTTGCTGCCACTATGTCCTTTTCCAACAATTGCTTGAATTAAATTGAATATTTTCAGCCTCAAAAGTTGAAAATGTTGTTTTTGGCATTGAAAAAAATTCGGAATATTTTTCAAAAAACAAATTTTCACAGAGAAAGTAAAGATGAGCTGGAAACAACTGGAGTCCTTGATAAGGGTACAACAGCTGGGGACCTTGTTCAATATAATGCTGTTGGATACACTTACTTGCCATGCAAGAGCAGATGGAATTATTTAGAAAACATGCGCCTGACAAATTTTGACCACTGGTTACCAGAACCTAAGGACTGAGTTGGTTCTGCCTCCAACTGCATTTTTTTCTTGTTATACTGAATATATTATAGTATCCTCACTTTTATTCTGAAGGTGATTTGTGCAGATGACTAATTAAATAGACTTAAAAAAACAAAAATATAATCTTTGATTCCAGTACTTTTCTAAAATCTGTAATCTAAAGTTAATCATTATTCTATCAAAACATATATTATGAATCTTCTAATCGCTCATTATTCCAGGAATTACAGTTGACCAGAAGCTTAATTGGGCCAACCAGATCAAGGTGGCTACAAGAGTATCAATGTTTTGATGAGTGGCCCACCTCAATTACACACTACCAGCTAGAAGGTGCAAGTTAGAGGTAAAATAGGATACTTGCTATTTATCTGGATGGGTGAAGCTGTATCAACACTCAAAGAAGCTGACAGCATTCAGATCAGAGCAGCCCAACTGATAAGCAACCTTGTTACTGAACTTGAATACCCATCACTTCCACTGCTTCATTATCACTCTAGTATGTAGTATCTGCAGGAGGCAGTGCACCAACTCAAAGATATTTCAAAAGCACTTCTCGGACTCATGGCCACTACTATCAAAAAAGACAAGGGCAAACTTATTATGGAGTTTCATCACCTCTGGGCTCCACTTCAAGTTACATACTATCCTGGCTTGAACATATAACATCATCCCTTCACTGTTTCTGTGCCAGAATCCTGGAATTCCATAGCTTTCAGCATAATATAGAACTCAATTATAATAAAGGACTACAATGATTCAAAGAGAAGATCCACTACCATCTTCTCAGGACAAGTGGGAATAGGCAATAAGTGCATCTTCTCAGCATCAATTACATCCCGAGGACCAAAAAAAAAATTATTATACATTTGCTACAAATGCATCTTAAACTAAATCTTTAAACTGCAAACACATGTAAACAAAATATAGTGTAGGAATGCTATTTGTAAACAATTTAGAAGAGTTAAGTTTCATGTTTTGCAATTCCTTCTGGCAGCCGTGGCCTGATGAAGTTAAAATATATATTTTACCTTTGACACTATTCCTTGTGTATTAGGAAGAATAGG
Organism: Cetorhinus maximus; assembly: GCF_964194155.1. NCBI lineage: Eukaryota > Metazoa > Chordata > Chondrichthyes > Lamniformes > Cetorhinidae > Cetorhinus > Cetorhinus maximus. The sequence goes on from NC_135889.1 coordinate 88,135,022, forward strand.
ACTGTTCCTCTGAGCCTAGCAAAGAATCTCTGGGCAACACTAACCCCTCTCCCTTTCTCTTCCACCACCAGCAGCAGGAGACCTGTCTCCCAGCACTAACATTAGGCTCAGGACTATTCCTTTGGGTTCCCGGTAGTGTCAGCCTCCTGGCCAATTCCCAATTCTTGCTGACCTTGGAGAAACATTTAAATAAAGCCTTGGAGTTAAATTGCCGGGAATTTTTGGGGAGTTTCTAATCCCCTCACGCCCTGTCTTGTCCGGATTAAGATCACAAGTGAAAAGTGACAAGTAGCACAACTGAAAATTAGGCTTACTTCCATATGGTGCTTTACGTTATGAGTCAGAGATAGAATTCTTGAAATATATTTTCATCTGTTATTCTGTAGTTCTGGATAAGTTAGGATATGGGGGAGGTGGTGGTGTAGTGGTATTGTCACTGGACTAGTGCTCCAAAAGACCCAGGGTAATGCTCTGGGGACCTGGGTATGAATTCCACCACGGCAGATGGTGAAATTTGCATTCAATAAAAGTTAAAAGTCTGACGATGACCACAAAACCATTGCCAATTGTCGTAAAAAACCGTCTGGTTCACTAATGCCCTATAGGGAAGGAGATCTGCTGCCCTTACCTGATCTGGCCTACATGTGACAACCAGCAATGTGGTTGATTCTTAAATGCCCTCTGAACAGGGCAATTAGAGATGGATAATAAATGCTGGCCTAGCTAGCGACACCCACATCCCATGAACGAATGAAAAAACCCTTTGGAACCATTTAATCTAGCCCAGAATTAAAAGGGTGAAAATCTGTTCCAAGACTACTGAATGAATTTAGCCTCAACTATATTCCTAGAAAGCACAAAAACACAGGAAAAAGAATCCCTAGAATTTGGCATTCAATAGCAAAATTGACTAAATTGGCAGTCTCACAGAGTACATAGACTGATGTGTGAAATTGAAATTGCATGAAGGCACAGTAGGTACTGCTCTGTTGAGGATGAATTAAACATTACTGAGGTAGATTTATTTTTCACACAACTTGCACAATACATGACCCTGAGAGTACTTAATACTCGGCAAAAATTAAAATATTGTCCAGCAATTAGATTGGCAACTATTCCATCATCTTGTGTTGTGTTGGATATGGATATGGATTCCCACTTCAAATCACACAAACCTGAGTCAGTTCCTGATATCTTGACACATACTGGTGTCCAGAAGTGTCAAATGAATTTGCATACAAGGAAGAAGCATTGTTTCTGAATTGCTCTTACACATATTCTAGTGACCAGTTTTTGGACATGTCAGTGGGAGCTGGTGAGTAGGCCATCAAAATCTCCCTTCTTGGCCAAGGAATTGTGTGTCTGCATGTGTGTGCTACAGGATGTGCATCCATAGAAAAGGAAGAGGGCTGTCTAGTAAGTGAGAGAATGTGGTGGAATGTCTTTAGGATATGTTTAACCTTGCAGAATTGTGTAATTGAGTTTCTAGAAAGATTAACTAATTTTCCCCTGCTTAAAAAGTAAAGATTCATTTATTGACTTTTTTCTATTCTTCTCAGTATAGCAGGCAACTTTCAATACTCAGAATAAGGCAACTCCATAAAATGTTAAATTACAATCATAGATTTGTAGTGCATCGTTTTATTAATATTTGGAATACCCATGATCCAGCAGACAGAGTATCCAGTATGTTTGTGCAAAGCCATAAAACTTGAATGAACATTTGTTTTTCTTTACAAAGGGATGTAACAACAATTTCCGGCTGGGGGGTAGCATCTATAAAGAGAATAAATGTTGCACTCATTTGGCGAGGAGCACAGCAAGAACTGGAGAAACTACAGTAGGATGTGAAAGATCAAGCTGAAGATTTCCTGAGGCTTATTGCACACTCCATCAGCTCTACTTCAGCAGGTGATGAATAATTCTGCATTGGAGCTTTTGCATGCAAAGGGACAGAGCTCCAAGTTACAACATTCTAGCAGAGATTGCCAGAGGATGGAGAAGCTTTTGCTGAAATTTAAATGTACAAGTCTGAGGACGGCACACTGAAAGACAAAGTGGGTGACATGTGTAACATAGGTATAATTCTAGCTAAGGGGGTATCTGAAAGACATCTCAGGCATTAAGAGGTTTAGACAGACAGGGTGGAGCAACAACTAATGAATGCAAGAATGCTACATTATATTGCCAAATCAGTAAAGCATAAGTCGGAGGATTGAATGCTAAAACTACAATTCTCTGGCCAGACCAAATATTGAATACTACAACCAATTTTGCTCACTGAGACACAAAGGGAGACATTTAAAATGGTACAAGGAGGAACAAGGTAAATGCCTCGTGTCAAAGACTGGACAGTTTGGAAAGACTGAAGAAACTCAAGCTGTTTAGTTTGAACAGAGATGGCTGAGAAAGGATATTAAGCTACTTCAGAAGGTTAAATCTTGAGCACTATATCAGGAATGCCATGAAAATAAGAAAAGGTGACAAAAGTCCAAGCTAATAAAAGGGAGATTTATGAACTGGGAAGGGGAGTTGATGCAAGAATCTTTGAGTCACGTGGAGATAGTTGGATAACATGATGCTCACTCAGGTGCCCTTCCTCATCCATTGTCTGTCTCATCCAACTGAAAAGTAGGATCTGGCTACCACCACATTTTTAATTGGTGAAACCACCTGTTAAAGCAAGTTGCAATTCTATTCAGTTCACTTCAGTGCTGCTACCAGGAGGTTTATACACCTTACTTCTCTAATACAGTAGTGGAGGTGCGAGTGCTGCTGCTAAGGCCACAGAGGCATCTGCTTAGATGGCAGGAAGGTTCTTAAACAGACATGCTAGTAAATATGGAGGCAGGTAATAAATAATGTCATCGTCTTCACCATTGCACTCAGAACATGTGTTGAGCATTGAAGCACTTTAATGACTTGATTCACCCAACAATGATGAGCAGGAGGTCTTCCTGCTTCTATTTGTTGGCATTACACCTGGCTGCAGCTCCTCCCTGTGGCCCCTAACACTCTAAACATTTCTCTCCTTGCACATTCTTCTCCATCAATTACAAGGGGAACCTCCTGATTCGAATTACACACTCAGCCATTAATGCTTCCCTCAACCAGGACACAGCAATATTCTGGGTGGAATCATGCGTGGCCGCTGGCATTGGGCGTGCTCGGTGGCGTTAGCAGACAACATGGCGACAAGGCCAAAAATCGGTTTCACAACGTTGTGAAACCAGATTGCGATCGTCTGCTCAGCCCATCGATGGCTGGTTGTCTTCCCCACCATTGGATGTAGGGAAGCTCATTGTAACACATCAGCATATCATTATTAGGCCAGCCTGCTGGACTCATCCCACCGTCCCCCCACATGCACGCTGAATCGCGTACCCATGTTGGTGGGAAAACACGCCGGTGCAGAACACTTTTTCACATGTGTGACGTGCAGAAGTCTGGACTTATCGCCAGGACCTTGCTTACCTTGCAGACATCTGAGGAGCAGAAGATACTGGAGCCCGACACTGGCACACTGGAGGAACATCCATGGTGTGCTGGGTGGATTTTCATGGACATGACTCTGCTGCAAAGCAGCTCATGAAAGTTGGAAGGACACCGTTGATGCTCACAATGGATGATGGTCAAGGGAGTAGGAGGGGAAGACCTAGGATGAACTGGGAGAGGGATAGATGTCAGTGGGTGAGGTTGGGAGGGGGGTGATGAGGGTGTTTGGAGGGGGGAGGTTCGGAGAGGGGTAAGGGAGTACAGGGGGAGGAGGGGGTAACGGGCGAGAAGTTTGCAACTGGGGAGGTGGGTGTAAGAGGGGCTGGAAGGTGTAACGGAAGGAGTTCGGAGGGGGGAGGAGTGTGGAGAGGGGAGGGAGTCTAGGGGGAGAAAGGAGCGTGGAGAGGGGATGGAGGCCATGGGTGTGGGGGGAGGAAGCATTGCAGAGTGGGGAGGGAGTAAGGATGGAGGAAGAAGTAAGGGTTGAGGAAGGAATTGAGAAGGGGGAAGGAGTAAAGCTGAAGAAATAATTAAGCGTGTCTGAGAGAGTCAGGAAGGGGAAGGGGTAAGGCTGGAGGAAGAAGTGAGGCCGGAGGAAGAAGTGAGGCTGAGGTAAAGCTGGAGGAAGGAGTCGGTGGGGGAGGACTAAGGGTTATAGAAGAAGTAAGGGTGTCTGAGGGAGTCAGGAAAGGGGAGGGGGTAAGGGGGTGCGGGGAGACCGGAAGGGGTGGGAGGTCTAAGGGGTGTAAGAGTTCCAGTGGGGGTAGGGGTCCAGAGGGTGAGGAAGGGATCCGGAGTCGGAAGGGGCACTGAGGGCATGGGGGCTGGGTCCAGAGTGGGGGAAGTGGTCCGGAATGGGAAGGGGCCCTGGCGGGGCGGTGGAGAAGGGGTCTGAAATGGAGGATATCCAGGTGAACGTGCGAGGGAGGGGTCTGATGGACATGTTTCCCAGGAATGCATAATTAAAGCGGCGGGTTTGGGGCAATACGGCATGAAAAGCCACCCTTGCGGCCGACTGGTAAAATGTCATTCTACCCACCCGCTACCGCACAGTGCAAATCTAGGATGATTCTGCCCACTGATTTTACCCGCTAGCAACTGCTAAAGATTCAATTCACACTTCACAGTGGAACTAGGTTCTTACACATGGCCATCCCCCTCAGCATGCATAATTTATAAAGATGACACACGTATCTGCAATATCCTTTCCATAACCCAACCATTCGCTAGTTTTCTCCCCGGATTACTGCTGGTTCACAATAATGCAGAGAGGATCAGAACTGGGGCAGGGTCTGCAGCACTCCTCCTTTCATCCAGACAGAGAGTGTCAGTGGGGCGTCCAGAGCAATTCATATTTGATGAGGTGAGGCTGAAGTCCATGTTCAGTAGGATAACTCCAGAAAGTCTAATAGTGAAGGACAGAATGCTAGGTGGGACTTAGCTTTATAGTAGCCTTGGGATCACACTCTGGTGAGCACATTGCACTGTCTGATCCACAGCAAGTGGCAGGGACTTCCCAGGTGTCCGGCGCTCAGAGGACTGCTGAAGGTCAGAAGTTTGCTGAGTCCGAGTCAGATGATGAGCCTCTGGACTCTGTCATGTCACAGTTGCTGGAGCTGCAAAAGCAAGCTAGGGAACATCAGGAAGGGATGTCTGCTGCACTCCTCAGGTTGCAAAGCATGATGGAGGAGTCTGTTCGTCTTCAGGCTGAGTTGATAGTGCCGGCATGCCAAGGTCATCACTGGTAGGGTGGCGGCCGCAATGGAGACCTTGGTCCAGGATTTCGTTGCTGCACTGCTGCGTGGGCTCAGTTTCATCGCTGACGCCATAGTTGGCCTCTAACAGTGTGTACACGAGAGGGGTGTGGGGCAGCTTGATCTCACTTCAGCTACCCCTTCTCCTCAAGGAGTCAGTCAGGGGCCCTTGAGCACCCAGAGGGAGGAGGATCAGTAGGTGTACACCCCGGGGGCATCCTTCCAGGTGACTCCGGGTGTGTCTAGCCCATCTGAATCCGAATTCCTGTGATCTCAGCAGCTCCAGCTTCACAGGCTGAGGAGGGTGCCACTGCCATACAGCAGGACCCTGAAAGCAGGCCAGGGCCCACCAGGTCTCGGCCCTCCAGAGGACGCCTGCTAAGATAATCACAGACAGGGTGTAGCAGTCAGCACCTCCACCTCCGCTGTGGTTGTCCGGGAAGCACCAAGACGTAATGGCAGGATTAGGGAGGTTAAGAAGATGTAATTCTTTTGAGTCAACCAATTAAACTAAATCAACAAAATAAGGGATAAAGCAAACACAGCCCCTAAGTCAGGTCAGCTGTAAAACTAAGGACAAAGTTTAAAGGAAACTTACAAACATTAAACCAAAATGTGATTAAAGGGGTCGATAAAACACTTCAGTTCCCACGGTGCTCACCGGGCACGGAGTTAAGAAGATGTAACTTTTATTGAGTTACAAAATAAGGGATAAATCAAGCACAGCCCCTAAGTCAGGTCAGCTGTAAAATCAAGGAAAAACTTTAAAGGAAACTTACAAACATTAAACCAAAATGTGATTAAAGGGGTCGATAAAACAGCTCAGTTCCCGCGGTGCCCATCGGGCACGGAGTTAAGAAGATGTATCTCTTGTAGAGTTAAAACAATAAACTAAATTAACACAATAAGGGATAAATCAGGCACAGCCCCTAAGTCAGGTCAGCTGTAAAACCAAGGACAAAGTTTAAAGGAACCTTACAAACATTAAACCAAAATGTGATTAAAGGGGTCAACAAAACACCTCAGTTCCCGCGGTGCCCATCGGGCACGGAGTTAAGAAGATGTAGTTGCACAGCCTGGGCATGCATGTTAATTACTTGTACAGACTGTTCACATTGTCAATAAACTCCCAAGAATGTCTCCCTGCCTATGGCTTCTTGTTCTGATGAGCAATATTCATGTCACTCAGATGTGAACCTTTTCAGCACAAGATAAAGGCAGGTGTCTCAGTCCAGGGCCTCTTCCCTGTGCTCTGCATAGCGTTCAGACCAAAGTGATGGCCCGGCCTCACACTCCATGGACACATTACTGATGCCTGCACCTCGGTGGTGCTGGTCATTGCTGCCAGAATGTTTTGGCAGGTGTCACAGAGTTCCGTCATTCTCTCTGTGTGCCCTCAGCACCTTTAAGGTGGGGCTGGTCCCCATCTCTTCAGCATCTGTGACCAGTGATGCTGTGCTCTTGAAGGGCTCAGATGCTGAAGGTGGACAAAGGATCAGATGCTTTTAAAGTTTCTTGGCTGCGTCTCTATGATATGACCCTGATCATGGAGCGCAAGCGAGCTGCCCTCGGCCAGACAGGAGTCAGGCATTCTCAGAGGCTATGTGAAGGCCTATGGAGTGTCCTCACTGCATGTCATCATCATCCTCCAATCAAGCGACTATAAGGGCCTCCATTACATCTCCATGACAGGAGCATTCTCACAGAGGGTATTCGCGTTGCCACAAGCCAGGCTGGAGTCAGACATTCACAGATGCAGTGTGAGGATCTATGGTGTCTCCTCACTGCACGTTGTCATCATCCTCCACAAATCTCGCAGCTATGAGGGCCTCCTGAGCACGCCTACCTCATCTGGCCAGTGCAAGGGCCTCATCCCCGTCATCGTCTACTTCGAGGACCTCCTCATCCTCATCCCTGTTGGCGTCCTCCTCATTGGAGGAGACCTCCAGCTCCTCCATCTCCTCATCAGCCAACTCCTCTCCCCATTGCAGTGCCAGGTTGTGAAGGGCGCAGCAGGTAACAACGATAAGTGACACCCTCTGTGGACTGTATTGCAGGGCTCCACCAGACCGGTCCAGGCACCGCAGCCTCATTTTCAGCATCCCGATGGTTTGCTCCACCAAGTTGCAAGTTGCAGTATGAGCCTCGTTATAGCTTCGCTCTGATGCAGTCTGAGGCCTCCACATGGGTGTCATGAGCCCCATCCTCTGTGGGTAGCCCTTGTCCTTGAGAAGCCATCCCTGCAGTTTCTGTGGACTCTGAAAGACATCAGGGATCTGTGACCAACTGAGACTGTAGGTGTCGTGCACACTCCTTGGAAACCATGTGCAGACCTGCAGGATGCATTTGTGGTGGTCGGACACCAGCTACACATTCAGCGAATGGAATCCCTTGCAGTTGACATAGTTGACCGTATGTTGTGACAGAGATCTAAGCGCCACGTGAGTGCAGTCGATGGCACCCTGCACCGGTGGGAAACCTGAGATCTGGGAAAACCTAATCGCTGTTGTATCCTGGCCGATCTGGTCCTGGGCGAAATATACAAAGTTGTGTGCCCTCACAAAATGGCATCTGTGACCTCATGGGTGCATTTGTGGGTGGACGCTTGTGAGACCCCCCCAGAGATCACCTGTGAAGCCCTGAAAGGAGCCACTGGCGTAAAAATTGAGCGCTGCTGTCACTTTCACAGCCACTGGCAGTGGATGCCCTCCATGTCCCCAAATCCTGCAGTAGCTAGCAGATGTAATCGACCAGCTCCCTAGACATGTGCAGTCTACGATGACACTGGTTCTCGGTCATCTGCAGGAATGAAAGGTGGTGCCTATAGACCCTGAGACTAGCTAGGCACTGACCAGCAACGGCTCACTGTGGTGCTTTGGTGCTGTGTGTGGGAGCCCCAGCAGATCCTTCTTCCAGAGGGTGCTGCTCCTCCCTCTCCACCTCAGTCACTGTCTTCTCCATTGTCTTCGCTCTGTGTAAGCCACGAGGCACACAGCTAGAACACCAGGCTCCGTCATCCTGATGTTCTCCTCCTGAAGGATGAAAGCGTGGAACGTGTAAGTTAGCATGGGTGTACTAAGAACCTGCCATGGTTATGTGTGAAGACCCCTTAATGCACCCTGGAGAGTGTTAGCCGCCACTTGGATGGCAAGAGATTAGTGTGCTTCATGACTGTCCGAAACCCCACCCACTTCCACCCCACTCCACCCGACCGATTGACAGCAACTTTGCCCATTGGACTGCATGCTGTGCTCTCAGCTCAGGCACAGGCATTCTCCTAACCCACACTGCAAGGCTGCACTGTTAGCTTGAAACATGGGGAAGACTGGTCCAAACCGGGATGATGACATTGCAAGGGGCTGTTAATGCCTCCACCAGTGGCTGCTCCATGGCCAGCTTTAGCAAGAAGATTGTACAACTTGCCCAGTCATCCAACTCTTCTTCAGTCCACTAAAACGTTCATTAGTTTGCAGTTTGTGTCCGAGGAGTGAAAATCTCTGGAGCACTTGATGGGACTTTGATACTCCTGCATTGCTTGAGTGGGCAGAGAAGCTAGAGGCCTGACTCCAATCATATCAATGTGGCTGTGCATGAACTGCCTCAGCTGCAGAGGAATGGTCGCTTTATACAAAGCTTCCCTAATGCGTGGCCAATTCCCTCGCCCACAACTCCCCCATGCCCCGCATGTGCTAGTGCGCTACCTTCAACTGCAGGGCAAGCCTTTCCCCCCACACCCCCCAATGAACCTCAACCTTGAAGCCCAATAGGCGACCCGGGCGAGCGCTCCACAATGTTACTGTGTACTCACCTCCAAGTTCCCCTCAAAGTGCAGCCCGCCCAGTGCACACATTTTATATGCTGTTGTGAAACACGTCGGTATGCAATCACGGCCATGTGGGCGGATGATCCAATGGGGGGATGATTCTGGTGGGCTGACCTTATAATAATATGCAGGTGTATTGCAATGAGGTTCTCGCCATCTGATGCCAGGGAACGCAGGCCACCATCAGCAGATGGGGCGGACGATCGCAAACTGGTTTCACGATGTCGTGAAACCAATTTTTGGCCTTCTCCCGATATTATCTACTCACGCCACCAGATACGCCTAACGCCAGCGGGCACAGAAAAACCCGGCCTTAGGGTGGGAAAAGCCACAACGCAGGGTGTTTATTGGTCTAACCCACCACCTTATTTGGAAATGGGCTTTGGAGTTGCTATGGATCACATGGGTAAGGCAGCCATGTTTGCTACCTGCTTTCAAAATCATAACAGCAGAAGCTATTCTGAAACAGATACTATCAGAAACATTATCTAAACAGCTACAAGACAAACTATGCAGCCAAGGCAATATACAGCTATACCTTGAAAGTGGGAGAAGGACTCTCCCCCAACCTGTTTCAGCCTCAGGCTCACCTGAGACCCAAACTTCTGTCAATTCAACCACAAGATACCTCACAGCTTACTGAGATTGATCTGCTTTTGCACGGTTTCCACTTCAGCTAAAGCATCAATTCATCCAAGAAATTACAGGCCAGATACAAAAGAGACTGAAATAATTCCAAGTTGTAATTGTATTTTTTTTCATTTGCATCAAACCTTTTTGTGTGATAGTGTGGAAGAAGTCATATTTAAATCTCTGGTGCAAGGATGTGCCAACAAATAATTGTCTTTATTTTAAAATTCACAAAATCTTCCTGCTGAAAATCACTTAAATTGGGACAAACCACTCTGAGGGAAAGAAAACACACTAACCTCACACATTAAAACACTTTGAACATGGACAGCGAGAAAGTACATACAGTCTGTCCATGACAAATTGGTTGCTGCAGTCCAGGATCAATCCATTACAAATTAGCTAAATTTGGCTTTAAAGGAACTGGAGTTTAAAGAGAAAGGTAACAATGCCAAAATTGGTGAGACAGAAATGCAAGGGAATACAGCAGTAATCTTTGTAAGTGCTAAAAATATAAAATAAGATTGCTACTTTTGAAGAGAACACATTTCTACAGGAGGAGGACTTAACTTGGCAAAAACTAACATCCCTAAACATAGGACAGCTAAAAACCATAGCCAAGCAGATAGAACTTAGTGTACAAAATAAAGCATGGGACCTGAGTTACTAAAACTGCTGCCTAAGCATTTGGGCCCCACTCCAGATTCGGAACTGGTAGAAGAAACAGAACCTGAAATGAAACAGGTTACCAAAATTCACCTAGAAGAGTGAGGGCTAGAGTCAGAGTTCCAGGCAAAAGAAAAAGAGAGAAACTCAGACAGAAAGGGAGGCAAGGGAATTCCAAGAGAGACAGGAGGAACATGCTTTTCAGCTCAAAAAGCTTGAGAGAGAGAGTTACAAGCACAGGAAGGTAGGGAATTGAGACTGATTGCAGCAGCTGGGAGAACCTGAATTTACTAGCGGTAATTTAAATACCATTAGCCCACAGACAAATTTTGATTTCCTGAAGTATTCCAGATTTGTCCCCATGTTTGAAGTGGAGGATGTGGAAAATTTCATTGCAGTGCTTGAAAACTGGCAGCTCCATTACAATGGCCAACAGAGTTTTGGATCCTCCTTATACAAGGTCAGCCAATCAGAAAAGCCCACAAGCTTTATTCCATGCTGCCTGGTGACAGCTCTGCTAGTTATGGCCGGACAAAGGCTGCTACTCTCAGCAACTATGAATTTGTACTGAAGGCATACTGCTAACAATTCTGGAATTCCCATTAAAAACCCACGCAGACCTTTGTAGAATTTGATAGAATTGAACAGCTAGCTTTTGACCGATGGGTCCAAACCCTAAAGATTGACCACACCTATGAAGGTGTACGAGAAATAGTGCTGCTAGAGGAGTTTAGAAAGTCTCTTATACAGCATCTCTAAAACTCACACAGAAGAACAAAAGGTTTGCAGAGCCAGAGATGCAGCTATCATGGCTGATGACTATGATTTAAACCATAAACCTCTAAACTAAAGCAAATTCGGATCTAGTAGCTGTTGCTAACAAGGGAGAGATAAAAATGAGGCAGAGGGAACAGAAATAGACTCCAGAGGAAAGGAGAGTAGAGAGGACCGTGCAGATTAATGCCCAATTTTAAAAAGGAAGAACTGGTAAGTAAATCAGCAGGACCACACTCTGCTGCTTGCTTCCTCTGTGGCAAGCGAGGCCATATAAAAGAGAACTGTTGGTTCACTAAGAAACTATCATGGGACTGCAATTAGAACTATGTCCATAGTCTTAAAAAATAGTAAACCCAGACTAAAATCGGATGGGGGTAGGGCAACATTCCTACAAAGGTTTCTTGCCAAAAGGGACAATTACTTATCTTGCATCACAAGCACCCAGAAAAAAAAATACAATTTTTTGAGATATGCTCGCAGCGACATTTGCTGATTTGCCTCCTAAAAGCAGAACAAATACGACTGTGCTAGTAAAGTGGCTTATTGGCACATGTTTAGAGGTTCCCCTTGTAAAAGTTCACCTACAGGGTAAGTAGGTCCCTGGGTTAGTGACAGTCAGGGTTATTCTGAGCTTACCTATAGGGGGAAATAGATTTATTGTTGGGAAATGACTTGGTGAGGCATCATGTTCTATGCCCAGATGGTCAAAGATAGTCCACAGGGCCAGGTGAAATAGCAGGGAACTAGAAAAGTGCTGTTCAGCTGCAGAAAGCTGAAGAAGACCCTAGCATCTTTCAGGGGGCAATAGAGGCAAAAAGGATTCGGGGTCTTTCTGGAGGACAAGAGAAAATCTTCTGAGGTAAAAGGGTCAGGATGGAACCCAGAAAAGTTAAAGAGCCCAGAAGCAGGCCGTAGAGTTTAAGGACGCCAAGGAAGGGCCTATAGAATTTAAAAAGAATCAAGAGTCTGAATTGGATATCAAGTTAGCAGACATTTTCTTCCCTGATTTAAATAGGAATAGAGGAAGTTCCTAAACCAGGAGATGGACAATGAGGGCAACCCCTCATCCAGTCGAAAAGCCTCAGGGAAGTGCAGCAGAAGCTGTGGGCAGTAGTGTCCCAAAGGATATGGGGCAGATTTGGGACCATCCCATCCCCAAAGTAACAGAAATGGGGAAGTCAATACCTCTTAAGATAAACCACACTTGTGAAAGCCACAAGGGGAGCATAAGTGCAGCTAACCCAGGATTAACCACAGAACTATCAAAAAAAACAGGTACAAAACTTAAATCCATCCAAACTTAGGAGTTCAACTTCCAAGGCCACTGACAACAGAATACAAGGGGAGAGCCCAGGCACCTCACAGGAGTCAAAAAACATTACGTCCCACACCATTGCCTTCGAAATATGAATTGTAAGTGGATAGAACCTATATTAACAGATTCAAGGATCATAGAAGCAGCCATGAAAGGGTTAAGAACATTGCAAGCTTCACGGCAAAGCCATCAGAATAATTTGTATATTATAAGCTTCCAAACAAGGTACAGCTTGGTGAAACCTGACCTTTCCCTAGGAACCAACATGGGGTCTGAACCTTCCTCAAACTGCATGAGACTCAAATGTCGAGTAAAGTCACCATCCCTGAAACCTCTTGTACCGACCTTAATAAACAATCCCTAGCTAAAATGTAATGGGAATTTGTAAGAAAGGGGAATGCAATAGATAAACTGTAACAGTTGTGAATTGTTGTGTATGATTGTCTGAGTGGTATGTGGAGAGTGCATGTGTATGTTTTTTTCTTGTTTCACATGAAAACCATGCAAAAAAATTAACAGAATTCATTTTTTTTTCATGTAAGATGGAGGCGTGTCATGCTCATTATAGGCATGAAGATATTACAATCATTAAAGCTATATTTTTAAAAGTGGACACTTAAAGTTGTTTAAGATGGCTGTAGTTTAAGATGGCTGTAGCATATCATGTGACTTGGTAGTATTCAGCTCCAGACACTCCTGAAACTCATGCAAATACCTCATTAAGATACGGATAATCATAACCACTTGTGAGATTCAATCATCTCATCGTCAAAGGATGGACCAAAAACTACAGACAATGGGATTTGCAGACAAGTCGGCTCCATGTTTCATGAGGGCGTTGAAACTCAGTGTGTGTTAGATATATGCAAAATGCATCTCATCAACCTTTCATTGTATTGTGATGGCTCCTGATCCCAAACACAAAGACCATAGCCAGAGTCTGAAAAGCCACAACATGGGATGTTTTCCAGTCTAATCCACCACCTTATTTGGAAAATTATTTTGGATTTGTCACAGGTCATATGGCAGCTATGTTTGCTACCTGCTTTGAAAAATATAATAGCAGAAGTTGTTCTGAAACAGACACCATCAGAAACACCATCTAAGGCATCGAACCAGCTGGAAGGCAAACTGCGCAGCCAAGGTTTACTCGAAAGTGGGAGAAGGTCGATCCCCCCTACCCAACCTGTTCAAACCTCAAGTTCACCTGAGAACCAACTTCCTGGCAATTGAACTACAAGATGCCTTGGAGCTTACTGAGATTCTTCTGCTTTTACAAGATCTTCAATCCAGCTGAAGCATCAATTCATTCAAGAAACTATAGGCCTGCTACAAAAGAGACTGAAATAATTCTAAATTGTAATTATATATTTTTTCTTCATCTGTATTTAATCTCTGTATGTGTGTGATAGAATGTGTAAGACATTGAGTTTAAACCTCTGGGGTAAGTGTGTATTAATAAATACTCTTTATTTTTAAATTCACAAAAGCTTGCTGCTAGGAATCATGTATATGGGTACAAATCACTCTGAGGGTAAGAGATAGCTCACTGGAATGCAAATCCAGTTCCTAGCTCTGCTAAGGAGAGCAGAAATGCCAATTTCAGGGGCCCAGCCTTCAATAGAAAGCTGCTTTCTACACATGTGCAACTGCACAAGGTTGGAAAATCTTCCAATGTGGTCATAGCATAGCTAAAAGTATGGAGGAATCTACTTCCAGCATGTAGGGTATTCAATTGCAGGGCATCAGTACTCTGCAGTGTATCATAGATCGTATAATCATCTTACTGTGCAAGCTCAATGTGTATCTGTAATCTAGCAAGGTTGTCAAAAACACAGCACAAAACAAAATTGCAAAAGACTATCTGAGGGCTCCATTGTGAAGACCCCCGCAATACAGTCTTACAATAAGAGTTGAAGCTCATTCTTCCAACTGGTCATGCAATGCCTGAGGCAGCCAAAGTGACTATAGCCATTTATATATTTTTGTCTTGTGCTTATGCCAGGTTGAAGTAGGTGATATCAGTCATATGATTTGGCCTTCTGCCCTTATCTACATCTAGCAGGACAGATGATGCGTTCTTTTCCAGGGCCATCAATTACCTTATATTCCCCATGGACGCTAGCAGGCAGCCGGAAATGGTGGTGGATTTTGCTGTCATATCCAGCCTTCTGCAAGTGACAGCCTGTTTGATGGAGTGTGGCCTCCTGATGCACTGATCCTTGAAAAATTGTAGTTAAGTGACTCTGGTCCTATAAATACCAAGGGCTTTGGAAAAATACATGTGAAGAAAACTCCTCAATAATGGTGTGCTGAGAGTCCACTTGCAGTTCCATGCAGTTCTCTCTCCTACTGTTTTTGTTGATTCTCTTCCCCCTCCTACAAGAACTTTCCCCTTGAACTGACACCAATAAATGAATTCTTAGGCCAGAATCTTCTGTTCGGCATGCGGGGGCAGGCCCTGTTTGCTGACACGTAAAATGATGCGGCGGGTGTCCCGACGTCACCGCGCATCATTCCGGTCTTTCATTCGGCAGGCGCGCACTGGAGTTGGCTGCACGCCTGCTGAACTGTCAAAGGCTTCTTAAGGCCATTAATAAACTAATTAACATCATTGTCAGGGCTGCCCGTCCAAACATAAGGTTGGCGGGCAGGTGAAGAGCCCAGGCGGCCTTCGCATTTTTCATGAAACCTCATCCACGGGCGGGATGAGGTTTCATGAAGGTTTTCTTAATTAAATAAAATTTTTAATCAAAATTCATAAACATGTCCCAGCTCACGTGACACTGTCACATGAAGGGACACGTCTGAATAATTTTATTTTTATTTTTTTCACAGCTTTACAACTGCACTTAATCTCTCTGAGGCAGCTCCGTGCCTCAGGGAGATTTCTGCACTCTTTTGCGTGCCTTAATTGGCCCGGCCACATAAAATGGCGGCGCGCAGCCGATCGCGTGCGGCGATTAGCTCCGCGCCCACCTGCACCTGTTCCCAACCGGCCTGCCTGACGGGGGAGAAAATTCTCCGCTTAGTGAACTTGATATTCTTCTCTTTGCTATTTTAGCCAAGGCATTAATTTATGCTCAATGGCTAACATTCCTTCTAGAATAATGGAGCAGGAATTTCAAGTTTCTATGTTCTAATTCCAGGACCTTAGAAATGGGTTCAGAAAGCACTGCAGAAATAAATCCTGGAGCAGTTTGGAGTAATAAAGCATAGTCTACTGATTTGATATAATGCATATTAAAACACACCATTGATTCCACTCATATCAAATTGTATGATTTCAGTAGTGGTGGGATGTTTGAAGCTCCTACAGCATTCCTGTGTTCATGGAGAAAATGTTTTTCAGCCCAAGGAATACAGCATGTTTCTATTAATAGACAACTATATTGAGAAAATTGTTCTCCATTCCACAAGGGGAACATGCCAAAATCTGACAAGCATGCATAAATAATCATAATTAAGGAGTTAAGGTAAAGACATGTGGGGCTCATCTGTCATTAATGGTCAATTAGGATTACGCCTGTCAAATGATGGAGGTTTGAGATCGAGAAATTGTGTAAGTGCACAGCTTCTCCTATACCACCGAGTCGAGTTTTAAAAAAAGTTGACCAATGATATTTGATTAACTTTACTCTGTTGCTAATTGAGAAATGTGGCCTTATGCCTGCACCATTTGTTTTTATTTCTGCTAGTTTATTAAATCGCACAACTGTGTTTACAATTGTATCATATAATTATGCTCTAGTTACAATAAAAGTTCACTTTTATTCATTTTACAGCAATTTAAAATATAATATCTTTATTGAACTGCAATTGGTTAATCTTTATTCCTTCTATAGAATCCCACACAGATTTAGAGGATTATTAGTTCTACCAAAAATATGGTCATTAAATGTTTGAAAGAAATATAGATAGCTCATCCTGATTACTGCAATTCTGAGGGTGGATCCTATGTTAATTACTAAGAGTAGTTCAGTATTTATAGATTTTTAATTTACCTCAATGTAAGTCTCCACTGCCACAAGATAGAAAAATATTTATATAGTTTGATTATTCCTAGTCATAAGATTGACATATTCTGACAAGATGATGCACCATAGGTTTCAATGAGAAATTACTGTCTGTGTTATTAGCATCTAATAATAGTCCATAAATTTAACTGAGGCTTTAACATTATTAAAATATATATGCCATCATTAAAATAACAAACACATATAATAGAATCAGATGAAGGATTTCCATGGTAATGTAACAAAGAAAAGATTCTCGGCAATACTTTTTCTACAGTTTAATAAATATCACAATATTCTGAGTACCTCTGAGCTAATATCAGGGCCTCTGTTGCTGATGCTAGATTTAAGAAATGAATGTTAAATAGAGAGATCTGTAACTACTTGATTTCTCCTCCCGCCTTCTTAAATAATCGAGTGTCGTTTGGAATATTCCAATCCAAGAGCTTAATTCCTGAATCTAGACAGTTAATTTTGTCAAATGTATCAGTAATTTCTTCACTTATTTATTTTAATACCCAACCATTTGGTCCTGAATGTTAGTCTGCCTCAAGTCCCATTATTTTCTCATAAATGTTCTCATTTTTCCTTGCTTGCACTAAATTCACTGAGTTCCTCCCCTTGGCTTATCTTTAACTTTATTTGTACCACTTATATTTTGTCTCTTTCTTCCACTGTGAAAACAGATAAAAAAAAGTACTTACTTAACAAGTCTGTCAATTATAAATTATCCATTATAGTCTTGTTTGCATCCATTTTTAATCAGCCTACATTTTCCTTTACCATTCTTTTTTTTAAAGCATTTATTTTTGCTGTCAGCTTAGATATCTGTTATAACATTATTATTTTATTGAACCTCCTATTACTTAGTATCCTTTCTCATTTAAGAGTATGTACAGGTTTTGGATTATACCAAATATTTTTCATATTTGTCTGTGGTTTTTCCACTAACAGTTCAACATAATTTATGCAGCTAATTTATTTTGCACACAAGTGAAGTTTCCTTAACTTAGATATAATTTGAAGACTGCCTATCAAACCTTATATCAAATTCAATTATATTTGCAATCTTTTTAAAGCATATTTTCACACACACCTGCTTTCCTCCCTTTGGGGATAGTTGGGAAGCGGTGGAAGGATTCCTGGGCAAATTATCCACCCGCTGAACCATGTCATGAAGGCTCCTCCATAATCAACGGCAGGCTCAAACCCAGACCTTCAAGACCAGGGGTAGGTGCACTGTAACTGTGCCACAAGACTTCCATTGTTTGTAGTGAATGTAATGTGCGCATACGCGGACTTCCTGGGCAGTACCTCTTAAAGTAATGACATTTACACTTAATTGGGAGCTAAATCCATGAATGCCATCACCTAGACAACTAGGCAGCAGGTGCCTGGGAACAGCAAAAGAATGCTCATGTTATTACGATTTTCAAATCTTCTTTAAATGGTCTTTTGGATTGAATGGTGCTAATCACTTCCATAAGTGATCCTTATACCTTACGATCAAGAATGTGCCCATAATGCCTCATATCTAATCATACAGTAACATAACCTAGAGGTGATAAAATAGTACAGTTATTATCCAAACTGGATAATGTATTTCTTGTGCACTTCACCAACTCTTTTCAGTAATCAGATTGAAAACACTTCATTGAGACAATGCATAATGCTTCATTTTGCACTCTTGGCTGAGAGCCCAGACATCCATTAGTTGTTGAAATAGGTGCACAGAAGGGAAAACATTGCTTGGTTGACAGCTTTTTTTCTGAGATCTATTTTGTCAATTGCTCAATGATGATTTTCACAAGATAAAGAAGTGTAGTTTCTGCTGTTCATATTTTAAAGGTCTGGTTGACGGACACTTTTATAGGGCTGTAGTGGCAGTAGGTATTTAAAGATAGTTATAACTGTATATTTTTAAGCTATTCCACACATGTTATTGTTTCTTTCGACTTCATTGGTTCTGTACAGAGTGAATACTGGGTGAATAGGCATGAAATTACTATGAGTTGGCATGGAGGGTATGAGTGGCATGGATGGGCATGGAGGGTATGAGAGGCTATACTGACATGTGGGAGGTGAGGGGATGTGAGGAGTATGGTCTAGAGGGCCTAAAATCAAATAAAATAACTAGGATGAAGTCCCACAGAACTGAGGCAGAGAAGTTTTGACCAGCCCGCCTCAGCACTTGGCAGCCTCTGTGGCTGCGTCTGGGGGAGTGAGGCAGGCCCAACTCCATTCTATATCCAACCACCACCCACCACCCCCTGCCTCAACCCCTCGTGGAATAAAAGTAGTGCCTTTCGAGAAGCTTTTTCCCAAGGCAGGTGCACCGAGGTGGGAAATTTCCCAACTCCCAGAATCCACCAACATAGAGATGAAGCCCAGTGTGTTACAATCCCAGTAGGGACCAATAACTTTTGGTTAATAGCTGAAAGAATGTCACTTCAAGTTTTCACATTTTAAAACTTTTATTGTAAGGAATGACTAAAAACTCTATTGATTAAACACCATTTTCTTTTTCTGGGCAGCTTATACTTTAAACCACAGAGAGGAATATTCCCCTTTTACACTCATAACTCATTGAATTCTCCATGTAATAACACTCCTTGGGTTCCCATATCCATGTTTTGCTTAATAATTTCAGTGGTGACCATCTCCAGGTGTTTTCGGAGAGTTTCTTAAATCCATTGCCAGCATTAAAACCTGTTCTAGTGATTCTTCTTCCCTCTGGTCATGCAAGGACAAATCTCCTGGAATCCTTTGAAGGATACAGGATGCATCTCTTCAACTTGAGTCCGTCTCCCTCCCGCATCTGACGATGGTAGCTCACAAAGCGAAGCAGCCTCTTCTCTCTGCTGACCACATAGAAACTGCTGTCTGCCTGTAATATTCATTCATTTGTAGGAAGGCCTGTAATCTGATCCTAAAAATGGCTTCCTCTGTCCTCTTTCCAATGGCAACGCAAAACACATTAACTTCGCATTCAGGTAGAAATGCTAATTAGCCATCCTTGGCCTCAGCTTGCTTTCATCCTAGAAGTAAATGGACAGTTTACAGCACAACTGTTTCCAAATCCAACATCTACGACACTGTCCTGAGACATTGTGAAACTCAGTCTAATCGTAGTAAATGCAGATAAAAGCAAAATACTGCGGATGCTGGAAATCTGAAACAAAAACAAAAATAGCTGGAAAAACTTAGCAGATCTGACAGCATCTGCGGAGAGGAATACAGTTAACATCTCGAGTCCCGATGACTCTTCATCAGGCTCTTCTGATGAAGAGTCATCCGGACTCGAAACGTTATCTGTATTCCCCTCCGCAGACATAGTAAATACAGAAACTGCTGCCATTGTATCCAGGCATAAATGCCTTGCATCTTCATTTCAGTAAAACAATCTAATTCTTCTTTTGATCTCTAATAATTAAACCACCTAGGTTTACTGGAAGGCAGACTTGAAAAAAGGCCACATGATGGCCTTCATTTACCCTAAATTTAAAACTACAGTCCCAAAATATAATAATCTTCTAAATTTATAACTGTAACAAGTGACAGTTACAATCAAAACTCAATTACTTCATTTAACATTGAACAGCTTCCCTTTAATAAGAAAAATAATAAACCAAACTGCTTTGATCAGTTTAGCACTTAAAGAGAACAATAACAGCTTGCATTGGTATGCAATACTTAATGCAGAAAGATGTCCCAAGATAGTCCAGAGAAGCATGATCAGATTAAAGTTGCTGCCAATCTAAAACATTTATACTGTTGTTTCCAAAGAAATCTTGGACAGCAGATCAACTCAGTTATGTGAATGCCTGAATAATCATAATATTGGATGCTACCTAAAAAACACTCCAAGCTCCATATGTCAAAGTTTCAGTAGTACTGCAAGGAAGGCGGCAATCCAGAATCATCAAAAGGCAATTTTGCCCGATAGGCTTGATAGTATCTTACTGGATGTAGCCATTCTGTAAGCGTTGGCACATCTACCTGGCAATGGCCATTAGGAACTCTCTTGCCAGGGTTTGGGACAGCAGAAACACAGATTCAGAGTTGTACCATTTGTTGCACGGACATCAGCTACCTTGCAGCATATGGATAGCACATGCAGTGACTTTAATCATTAACAGTGGCTTGAAACTTGGCTGCATCTCCTTCCACAGCCAAAAAAATGGGAGTTGTGTGTGGGCCATGCTGTCATTCATTTGCAGCCTACATCTTGGATTTACACTTGGGTTTTCTTTTCCTTCATTTTTGCCTGTTTTTAATCCCAGGCTTTTTAGCCTTAGCACAGACTGGCAATGGGTTGAGATACTTTCTTAAATTTGTCCAAAGTCTTTTAGAAAGTTTGGCCTGTTATTGTGATGTCCATCTATAATTGCCACCCTGCCTCAAAATTTGATTGACAGCCAATTTTTTTCTCCCATTTGGATCTAATAAAGAAAACCGGTCAAAAGTGGCAGCTCAGTCAAAAGAGGAAAATCTAGGCTTGGATGTTTGAGAGACAAGAAGTTATGAATGCTCAGGTTGTACTTTCATAACACTTATGATGTTAGCAGAAAGATGAAAAGAAAGAAGATAAAGCCTTTGCCACCTGGGTAACGCAAGAAGACCTAGTCGATACATTGTGGGATAGTCTTATTGCTGTACTTGCTCCCTGAGTAAACTATGCAATCCAGTTTTGAAACTTCATTTTCATCAATTGATGATATTGCATTCACAAAATTATACTTTAGGTCAAAAATAATTAGTTATATTCCAAATTATCAGGCAAGAATATTTGAAGTATTTGCATCAAATGTAACAATGGATGGAATTTTCAAAGGTAGTCCCATCTGAAATGGAGATTGTGGATCGGGAACCCGCTTGTTAAAGGAGCAGGCTTTGCCATGGCTGTTTAACTCAGCCATAGCGTTAGTTTCCCTCTTCTGGGTTTTCTAACCAATTAGAGAAGACAGGGAGGATGATTATGTGCTGAATCTGTCAATGAAGTCTCTCTATTTAAAGAGACCCTGGCAGGGGTCTGAATGACAGCAGGAAACCTTGCTGGTAAAGCATTCAGAATGGAGGGGAATGGAAGGAAGATTTAGGAAGGCTGCCCACTGGTTCTCTGGAGGTAATTCCGTGATAAGGGCCAAGAGAGAAGTCCTCTTCTCTGAGGACAGGAGAAAAAGGCCAGGAGGCCCAATGAAGCAGGCAAGGCTGGAGGTAGCAGAGGCCGTCAGCAACAGGAGTGTGGTTCCATGAGCAAGGACACAGTGCCAGAAAAAATTTTTAACGACCTCATTAGTGCTTCACAGCGCTCTCGGCAAATGTTCTTATTCTATTCTCACCAGACATTACACTTCTCAAACTCATAACTCTTTGCCTTCTCTCGTTTCAGAAGGAAAGTGCACAGCTCCAGCAAAAGGCAGAGAACTGGAGTTGGACCGACAGTCATTGTCACCCTGACCAGCATGGAAGAGGATGCCGTGGAGATCAGCAGGGTCACACACACGGACACGCATACGCATGTGTTGGCAATGGAGAGAAGGGGTGGCCCAGAGACCTGGTGACAGCATATGATACACTTCCACTTGGCACTTAGTTGTCACTCATGTTGAATTAATGTCAGCACTAACTGAACAGTCATGATCTGCACCATGCTATGTTTGTAGCCTTTTCCAATGTTAGCACTAACACATCGAAAACATGTCTTCCATCTCCCACAGGTTCTTAATGGGTGATGGAGGAATTGACGAGGGATCATGCATGTAACAGGAACCTATGGAGCATCAGTGGAAAATGTGTGTGCTGCCTCCAACATTTTTAGAGGTTGTGAACACCCTTGGTGAGAAACTGGAGGAGTCTATTTCCAGCTAAGTGCCATGATGTGTCAGACAATTACGCTGATGTCCACTGCCATGGAAAAAGTGGCCACCATCATGGAGAATCAAACACAGCAGACCACCAAGTGCATGCTGGCCTAGACCCATGGCCTGCACACGCTGACTGCCACTTTACAGTGGATCGATCAAAGCCTTGTCTTGTTGACTTTACTCCCCACTGACATACAGCCATGCTCTTCCTTTTTTCACTAGCAGTGAAATGCAAATGGACCTGAGAGGGAGGATGGAGAAATGGCATTTGGCAGTAGTAATTCTTCTCATGGTGCCCCCATTCTCAGCCCTTGCCCTCCCCACCTTCAGACAGAGTCGCAAAAGCTGCCTCTTGCCCTGTTTAGGCAGGGACCTCACAGGTTCCAAAACCCAGAGGAAGTCCACCACAAGCATCTCATCTGTCAGAGCAAGGGAACAAACAGCCTGCCTCCAGCTCTGCTGGAACCACAGAGGTAGCGCCACACAGGAGTAAGAGGAAGCAGATGAGAAACACATCTTAGTTGCAGTGAGTATTTATATTAATGTTAATGGAGGTATAATGGCCCGGATCTTCCAAGCAGGGCAATGATCATCGAAAGTTCCCCCAACATGATGCTGCTGTGCATTTCTACTGGGACCTTCCGAGCCCGGCTTCCACAGAGCTGTGCAGTGCAGCATCATTCAGGGAACTCCATCCGAAGCGGAGTTGTGTTGGGTGAAGACAGGATATGCCACCTTTTCACAGCACCAGCTGCCATGTGGTAAATTTGAAGGTCCAATCTGCATGTTAGTGAATGGGTGAGCAGATGAAAGAGTGGGTAGGTGGATGAGGTGGGGAGGTGGGTGAGCTGGTAGATGATTGAGGTGGGTACATGGGTAGATGGTATGTGTGTAGGTGGGAAGGGTGGGTAAGATCGGTAGGTGGGCAAATGGATAGGTGGGTAGGGTGGTAGGTGAGTTGGGGGGCTAGTCAGGGCTAGTCAAGGGGGTAATCGGATGGTCAGGGGTATTTGAGTTTAGTCAGGGGGTAGTCAGGTCAGGTCGGGTTGGGGGGAAGTCAAGTAGTTGGAGGGGTTAGTTGTGTAGTGTCAGCAGGGTAGTTGGGTGGTCGGTGGGAGGGTAGTCAAGTCAGGTCAGTGGGGTAGTGGGGGGTGGTCATGGGGCGGTGATTGGGGCGGTCGATTGTGTAGTTACCTAGGTGTTAGGCTAGGTTTTAATCTGGGTAACTATTCAGAAAGTACATCAGAACTATCCCAAGCCTCTGACTTTAGCTCAGAGTCGGAAACATTTGCAATGGTCCCGGGGAGCAGGGGAATTGCCCATTGGAAGCTGAAACCTCCCAGGTAATTACAACAGAGGTCAGTATATCAGGGTCTCCATGCACATCCTCATTTTATATTCCGTCATGGGGGTATCGTATTTTTTTTGAGCTGGATCTGTTCATCATCTCTGTCATACGGACGAGCATGTGGCTACAGAGAAGGCAGCAGCTCCTAGTGCCGCTGTTACCCTTGTTGCTGCTGATGTGGCTGACTATTGTTTCTGCACAGTGGTATGGGTTACTGTTTGCTCCCATGTTGCAGTGAAGGCTGACAGCAAGGAAGTAGAGATGCAGTTGAGTATACTCCAAGGTACTTGAGAGTCACTCCAAAAATTTGTAATTGACACTCAAAATAGTGGTTTCAGTGTGACATAACTAACCCTGCAACCGCAAGCATTTCATTGTAGCTAACAACAAGCTTAGTGATTTCAGTTTTTAAGGAGTCTTCGCAGCACGTCAATTTAATTAAACATTCACTCTCCACTGTGCTCTCACCTTGTTGACCCTAGTGAGATATAGAGAGCTCAGGGAACCTGTGCACTGGCTGTTAAAGCCAGGATGCAGGGTTAATATGAGAGCTCATAACCTAGTTGAATATGGTATTTAGATTCTCCGCTTGCCTCCGAACCCACCCAGGCCAAATCCTGTAGTGGGCGGGATGACATCGGGTTCTCGACCTGATGACGTTTTGGGGATTTCACCCCTCACCCACACTCGTATCTGCCTCCCCTTGATAATTAAAATGCTGCCCATATAATGATTCAATAATCAGCCTAAGTTCGTCAACATCGAAAAAAGAAATCCACAATTGTTTTTATAGCCTTGTATTCTCTTACTTTTCATTTTTCTATTTATGAATTGATATACAATACGAATCTTTACAAAAAAGGATTATGAATGCAAGCTGAATCATAGGTCTCATAAGTTCTTAATAATATGCTTATCCATAAGGTAAATTGCTGTTAATTTATTAACTGCTTCAATGCAATTAAATAGAATATGAAGACAAGGCTTAGATGCTCTGTTGCTTTATTTGTTAACCATTAAATATAACCAACGAGGAAATCACATGATGTTGCATACCATCTCAGAATAAGAGGTAGGCCATTTAGGACTGGGAAGGAATTTCTTCTCTCAGAGGGTGGTGAATCTTTGGAAATCTCTACTCAGTGGGCAGTGGAGGTTCAGTCATTGAGTATATTCAAGACAGAGATTGATAGATTTCTAGATATTAAAAATATCAAGGGATATGGAGATAGTGCAGGAAAATAGCATTGAGATAGACAATTAACCATGATCAAGTTGAATGGTGGAGCAGGTTTGAAGGGCAGAATGGCCTACTTCTGCTCCTTTTTCCCATGTTCCTATGCATACAGTAAGGAGACACAAGTTAGAGTTCTGAGGGCACGTTTTAGAAAATATGAGGTGAAAATAGGCAGGCATTCTTTTATGTAGCATCCAAGTGTGCCTTCTAGTGAATTAACCCAGTTGTGGTTCTGACAGTGACTATGGAGTGCTACAGAACCCCTCTCCACTAAGTGGAATAGTACAGTTGTTGATCTGAGTGGAAGGAGGATTGTATCACTCAAATCTGAATTTTAACTGGGAAGAAACATGGTAGATAAACAGTAAATCTAATGAAATTAATTAATTGTGTTGAACTATGACGTGCATTCTGCTGAAAAATGAGCTTAACATGCTGCCTAATTCAAATGCATTCTAAATGCTTTTTCTTCTGATTTATGTGATTAACTTATTTAATGAGGTAGAAAGAAGGAATAATACATTGTGTTAGTCACACGACACAGCCCTGGATAAACAAGAATTGCCTATATATCTTTCTGACTTCTCAATATACAGGAGTAATAGAAACAAATTAATGTCTTTTCATCCCCTCCCCGCCATTAAATTTTGTCACCCTTAACTAATTGCGTGTTGTATTCAGATAGAAAATAT
This sequence comes from Cetorhinus maximus, assembly GCF_964194155.1. Lineage (NCBI taxonomy): Eukaryota > Metazoa > Chordata > Chondrichthyes > Lamniformes > Cetorhinidae > Cetorhinus > Cetorhinus maximus. The sequence goes on from NC_135889.1 coordinate 88,160,642, forward strand.
TGTTTGTAATTACTATGCTGGTTTCTTTTGTAAAATGACTGTTATTAAAAGTATTTTTCACTATTTATGCCTGCAGTACATGAGAACAATGAAACAACTGCATTAGATATTTTAAACGCTCTAAGATTTAAAAGTAAGTCAGTGGTTTATAGAACACTGAATGGAAAATATAGCATTACAATGTGTCTGGTACCTCAGTCCTTTTTTATTATTTGGTTACCTCTTTAGTGCATTCAATTCTTACACAAAGCTTATCACATTGACACTACAAATTTAAATTAATCTTATTTGTTCGACCACTTTACACATCTTGAAAGATCTATATTAAATGAGTCAGAAACTCAAATGCCTTTCTTGAGTGTGTTTGACATTAAAATCATTTAGATGTTCTGCTACTTCATGAGTCTGCACTGCTTACATTTTGAGTCCAGATGGATCATGTGCCTCTAGGTCCTAGTTAAATGAACCAGAAACACAAGAGCCACGTTGGTTTAATGTGTAAGTATTATGTGATGAGTTGTACATCGCCAGTCCTGACAGCAAAATGTGCGTAAAATAGAATGTTTTGAAATTAAGGGTTTGGTTTAATATTGTAATGTAAAACTATTGTAGCTTAATACATTTACTAAAGGGGTTACTAATGCAAATTTAATGGAGAAAATAGGTGTTCCAATAAAAGAATTAAACTTACTTGGTTAATAAATTAACGAAAGAAAGAATGATTATAAGCTTAAAAGAAAGGAGGGAAGATGAGAAACAGGAGAGCAAGATTGTAAAATGATACCAAGCTTCCAATGGCTCAACAACACCATTAAATGAATAGCTATGGCAAACAACTCAGGAGGTCCCAGATTCCATTCCCGGGTTGTGCTGAGTTTGCTTATTTCAACTGAAGTGGCAATAGGGTTAGATTTAGCATCCCCAAGTCAGATAAGCGCCCATACCCAATAGTTTTCCAGTGATAAAAACAAAAAACTACTGCGGATGCTGGAAATCCAAAATAAAAACAGAATTACCTGGAAAAACTCAGCAGGTCTGGCAGCATCGACGGAGAAGAAAAGAGTTGACGTTTCGAGTCCTCATGACCCTTCAACAGAACCGATCCCTATTGGAAAGTGCATGTTGGGTCCTAAAAGGATTAAGTTCCAGTTCTGATGCCTCCCACAAGTAAGGAGTTTGCCAGTCACTGTCAAGGTTCAAACATAAATAATGACCAACTTGCTCAAGGTGACAAAAAGTGAATTTCAGGAAAGCCAATGGGCCGAATTTTTGTCAGGATTTGGAGGCACATTTCAAAGCGCGAATGGCTACACTTCAGTTATTTTTTTGGAGGAAGTGCAATTTTTCTCCACTTCCCCGACCCATGCCATTTTCCTTTGGCTTTTTTGTGGGTTGTGAATGTCTAGTCTGCAAAACACACACCCACCCCTGCTGAGGTTGGGTTCCCCATTTTAAATGAGGGGTAAAAATTGGGTTTCTTCATGCACAGTCTTTTCATCTGGCAGTGTGGGATTTTGGAAGCCCTTTAAAAGCACACATCAGGTTTTGAGAGTTTGTGAAGAAAATGGAAAGCCTGCTGAGGAGCCTAGAACACTCTGAAAGCTAAGTGTAAGGTGTTTTCACACCTTCCAATCTCACTATTAAGTGCTGTAATAAATGTGAATGTGTTTTTAATGTATTTAATGACAGTTTCCATTTTTATCCTATTTTCAATTTTTTTCCCCACCACCGACCCCTCTCCCCACCCCATCCCCACAAGGGCCATCTGTCACTTGTTCATGTTGTTCTTTCCAGAGTGCTTACCTGTGTCCTGCCATTATCACATTCTGCTTTCTGACCTGAATGCCACCATCAGCATCTCCTTTAGCCAGTATTACTATCATTAACACCCCTTTATCCTTTTGTCCATGTCATCTCTGGCAATCCCTCCTTTGCCTCCACCTATCACTGGCCTTCTATCCAGCTTCACCTACTCCACTACCCTTAAACAGTATAAATTTCATCACATTTTTACTTCTCTTTAGCTCTGAAAGAAGAGTCATAAGGACTCTTAATGTCATGACAGATGCTGCTAGACCTGCTAAGTTTTTCCAGCATTTTCTGATTTTGTTTCAGATTTCCAACATCTGCAGTATTTTGCTTGTGTCTTTGTGTTTTTAATGCAGTGATTCATGAGGGGGATTTGTCTTTTAAAACTAAATTCACCCTTATATTGACCAATCTTGTCTATTTGTTCATAAGAAGTTATAATAACAGATCGTGCCTTTGATGTGGATTCTGATTTGTTGACATAAGCTAAGATTACAGGTGTTTCAAGTTTTTTTCCCCATGTGCCTGAATGATTATTTTTTCTCTCATTATCAATGATATGGAGATGAGAGGTTCCTTTCTTTTCCTCCAAGGAATGCAAAAGGACATAGACAAGTTGGAGTGGGCAGATGGGTGGCAGATGAAGTTCAATCTGGAGAAGTGTGAGGTGATGCATTTTAGTAGGAAGAACATAGAGAGACAATATAAAATAAGAGGTACAATTCTTAATGGTGTGTAGGAGCAGAGGGACCTGGGTGCATATGTGCATAGAAAATTGAAGGTGCCAGGACAGGTGGCAAGAGCAGTTAATAAAGCATACTGTATCCTGAGCTTTATTAATAGAGGCATAGAGTACAAGAGAAAAGAAGTTATGCTGAGCTTATATAAGACACTAGTTAGACCTCAGCTGGAGTATTGTGTACAGTTCTGGGTGCCACACTATAGGAAGGGTGAACGCATTGGAGAAAGTGCAGAAGAGGTTTACAAGTATGGTTCCAGGAATGAGAAACTTCAGTTATGAAGATAGATTGAAGAGGTTGGGCTGCTCTCCTTGGAGATTTGATAGAGGTGTTCAAAATCATGAGGGGGATGAATAGAGTTGATAGGGAGAAACTGTTCCTGGTCATAAGAGGATCAAGAACAAGAGGGCACAGATTTAAAATGATTTGCAAATGAAGCAAATGTGATGTGAGGAAAAGACCTTTTTAAGTCTGGAAGGCACCGCCTGGAAGTGTGGTGGAGGAAGGTTCAATCGAGGCATTCAAGAAGGCATTAGATGATTAGTTGAATAGAAACAATGGGCAAAGGTATGGGGAAAAAGCAAGAGAATGGCACTAAGCCATAATGCTGATTTGGAAAGCCGGTGCAGACACAATGGGCCAAATGGCCTCCTTCTGCACTGTAACAATTCTGTGATATTACATGGAAGCGGAGGACACATCGTGCATACTACATGAGTGGCTATGGAGGATACATGGGAGGCAAAGAGGTGGCATATGTGATCTGAAGGAGCATGGAGGATACATGGGCCATAGAGGTGGCACTGAGTGGCAGAGGTGATCTAAGCAGGTATGGGCTGGCATGGGGAATAGATGGGGGGGGGGGGGGTGAATGAGGTGAGGGCTGAGGTTTAGGGGACCTTGAAACACTGTCAGAAACTGGGATAATGTGTTGAAGAACTGAGGCGAGCCTTCAAACCATGTCACCTCCACACCCACACTCCTCACACATTTCAGGGCAGGTCGGGAATTGCACTGCAAACCCAATCCCAGTGTGAAAATACAAAAAGTGGCATAAAAAGTCACACATGGGTCACGTGTGCAGTTTGCGATCCATGAAAGTGCGCAGGTCACATTTTCCTGGAGTCCAGTAGAAGATGTGGTTCAACATTTTAGGTTGATGGCTTTGCATCATTTCCCTTTGATTCCCTTTTTTCTTTTCATTCCTTTTCTTAAAATTTTAGATTTCCAGCACCCACAGTATTTTGCTTTTGTAAGTAGTTTGGCTGCCTGACAAACAATATTTTTAGACCCTCTACCACTGCAATACTTGTAGCTGCAGGATGATCATAATCCATGCATTATTTAGTGGCAAGTATACATCATTTCAATTTGCTTTTGCTATTTCAATACACTAAGTCTGGATTTGATGGAGAAGTGGGGAGGTGCTTAATTAACAAAATATAAGAACAGTGGCACAGGGCAAATCATTCCTGCTTCTGAAAGATGAGCTATGCAGTTTGTTTGCCTTGTGAAAGTATATCAGTTAACATATTAGATATTGCAATGGCGAAAGTTTGGCAATACATTTAACTCATTAACTTGATGTTTAACTAATGGTGTCAAAAATCTCTTTTACTAATTTTAAGTGCTGTTCTGAAGAATCATTATTTGACTAACCCCTTGTTGGCTGTAGAGCCTCATTTTTTTTGTTAAGCAAAGATAAAAACAGAGATCAGTCTATGTGAAAATAATTCTAAGATTTGTCAGCATCAATATAATAAGCTATTGGGCACACACAGGACTTTGTGTTGCAACTTCATACTTTCAGAAGGATTTAATGTATTCTTAATGTCACAGGTGGCTTCAGGCAATCCTAACCATGTTCTGTTCTTTAGTCAAACCTTTATGTTTGCTAAAATATTTATTGATTTCTTAATCTTTTAGCTCTCCTTATGCTTAGAACAATGATTTTTTTTATGAATACAAATAGATGTTACATTAAAGATTGTTTTCTTAAGGTCTAGTGAAGCTTTAGATAGAAACCGATATTCCCTATACTTGCCTCAATTTTTTCGACTCTAATTTAAAAAAAAAAATATTCATTCATAGGATGTGGGGGTCACTAGCTAGGCCAGCATTTATTACCCACCTCTAATTGCTCTTGAGAGGGTGGTGGTGAGCTGCCTTCTTGAACTGCTGGAGTCCATGTGATGCAGGTACACCCACAGTGCTGTTAGGAAGGGAGTTCCAGGATTAAAACACAGTGACAGTGAAGGAACAGTGATATTGTTCCAAGCCAGGATTGTGTGTAGCTTGGAGGAGAACCTGCAGATTGTTCTTCTAAGTGGTAGAGGTCGTGGGTTTGGAAGGTGCTGTTCAAGGAACCGTGGGGGCGGAGTTTTCCATCCCTGCTGGCGTCGGGCGTCAAGGCAGGCGTGAGCGGAAAATATGGCGGGAAGGTCAAAAATCGGTTTCACGACGTTATGAAACCAGGTTGCGAACGTCCGCTCTGCCCATCAATGGCAGGCCAGCTTTCCTGCCATCAGATGTCAGGAACTTCATTTTAATACATCTGCATCTCATTACAAGCCCTGCTCGCTGAAATCATCCCCCACCCCCCCACCCCATTCCTGGATTATCTTGGTACGTTGGCACGCCTGAACATAAATGACATGCACCTGGCAGGCTGCACTTCATTCGGGACTTTGAGGCTTGTTTGTCTATCTTACTTTGGGCAACACTCACGGTCATCAGCACCAGGCTTCACAGGCAGCACCACAGCACTTTTAGGGGAGCTCACGGGCAGATCCCTACTTACAAGACCAACCGGGAGGCGGGGGGAGTGGGGGTGGGGGTGGCTTTTCAACAACTGCAGGGCTATGGCTTGCTTGGGAAAGGGGGAACTGTGGCCTCTGGCAAGGGAAGAAGCTTCAGGGCTAGGGCATTATTGGGAACGGGGTATCCCAGGGTGTGTGTGGGGGCACATGTTGATCTGTACAAATGGCCTCAAGAGGGTGAAGGCTGAAGAGGCAGCCTCCAGAGTGGATGAGGCCAGATGGAGATGTGAGGGTGTGTGTGAGGGAGAGTGAGTGATGATGTCTCTTGAGCTGGCAGTGAGTGAGATGCCAGTGAATGTGTGAGTGTGTGAGGTTAGAGTGATGAGATGGTTGCCTTACCCTGGTGGCAAGGATGAGATCACCCATCCTCTTTCTGCACTGGATGGTGAATCTCTCCTGCACAACATTGGCACTGACACCACTGCCGCTGCCTCCCAAGCCGGATTGGTGAGACCTCATGGGCCTCCTGTGGCCAGAGCGGGGGTAGAGGACTTCGCGGCGGGCTCCAATGGTGTCTAGAATGTGTCCCAGGGATGCATCATTGAATCAGGGGGCAGGGAGGGCTGCAGTCTCCTTGCCTTGTGAGGCTATGTCTTCTGCGCAGCAGTCCTGGACTGGAAGCACTGAGAGGTGTGTGCATAGCTACACTTTAAATATGGTGCCTGGTGTGAGGAAGTGGCGAGGTGACAACGTGGCAGGCAAATCGGGGGCCACCTGCCAGCGAAATGCTGTGTTTCCTGGGAATGCGTGATTAATGTAAGCCTGCCATTGTGGCCAGTGGGTAAAACGTATTTCTTCCCACCTGTTACCGCACTGAGTGCAAATCTGGGATGATTCTGCCCTTGGTTAGTTGCTGCAGTGCATCTTGTAGATAGCATACGCTGCTGCCATTGTGCACATGGTGGAGGAAGTGAATGTTTAAGGTGAGGGATGGAGTGCCAATCAAATAGGCTGCTTGGATGGTATCAAGTTTCTCGAGTGTTGTTGGAGCTGCACTCATCCAGGCAAGTGAAGAGTATTCCAGCACACTGCTGACTTGTGTCTCTTGGGAGTCAGGAGGTGAGTTACTCACTGCAGGATTCCTAGCCCCTGATCTGCTTTTGTAGCCATATGGCTGGTTTAGTTCTGATTCAGGTCAATGGCAACCTACAGGATGTTGATAGTGGAGATTCAGCAACGATAATGCCATTGAATGGGGAGGTTTTAGATTACCTCATGCTGGAGATGGTCATTACCTGGCACTTGTGTGTCATGAATGTTACTTGCCACTTAGCAGCCCAAGTCTGAATATTGTCCAGGTCTTGCTGCATACGGGCAGGAACTGTTTCAGCATCTGAGTAGTCATGAATAGTGCTAAACATTGTACAATCATCAGGGAACATTTCTGTTGTGGTGTCTTTGATGAACGGACCACAGGAGTCTCAGGTACAGGTTACAATCGTTTATTCGAGCAATTGCAAGGAAGGCACCATCTCAATGCAGCTTGAGACAGTACTCTGCTAAACTACAACTGTTCATCATATTTATACATTATTGGACACGTACAAGAACAGTTTCCAGATTTCGATCTCGTGAACATATAGGTTTACATTAAACAGGCAAGTCTCTGGTACAAAGGTAAATACATCATCTGACCCCACCTTCACCCAGGCAGAGACCTGCCTTCCTATCTAAGCTGAGACCGTCTGTCCTTCCCCTATCTGTTGAAGAGCACACTTAATCTGTGTTATTGCCATCCTCTGACTCCAGTTTAACTCCCAAAACCCCCAATCTATCATATTTACATTCTTCTTCGTCCAATATGGCCTTGCTGATGCTCGCAAGCCCTGAGAATGTGCAAGGTTCAGCATTGTCTCTGTCCCAGCCTGAACTTTAAATGTTAACTACTTAGCAATTGTGGTTTTGCATGCTGGGATATTTTAAGTCAAGTCCCTTGACCATTACTGTATTCCTTTATTTCCCCCTAACAATCTCCACTTCTGATATTATGATGGAGGGAAAGTCATTGATGAAGCAGCTGAAGATGGTTGGGCCTAGGACACTACCCTGAGGAACTCCTGTAGTGATGTCCTAGAATTGAGATGACTGCCCTCCAATAACCACAACCATCTTCCTTTGTGCTAAGGATGACTCAAACCAGTGTTGAGTTTTCCCCCTGATTCCCAATGATTTCAATTTTGCTGGGGCCCTTTGACGCCACACTTGGTCAAATGCTGCCTTGATGTCACCTCACCTCCTGACTTCAGCTCTTTTATGCATGTTCACATATTCCTAGCTATATCTATCCCCAATTTTTGTTACTGAAAATAAAATCTGAAAAACAACTGAAATACCTAGTGAGTTTCTGGCAGAAAATGGGGGAAAATGCAAAACGATTTTTCTTCTCATGCCAGAGTTAAATACGATTGGAGACTTTGTTGATCTAAGGGCGTCCCAGTTTTCTTCAAGTTGAGGCTCCTACCAGCTTCCAGTGGGCATCTCAGCCAATGAGCTGCAGTGAGCAGTTAAAATGGTGGCCAGCAGGATTCCAGGGAGAACAGATGAATATTCAATTTTGATACCACCGCCACTCTATTCAAAATAGGTGGGGTGAGTTAAAATTCAATCCTGGCATTTTAAATTGGCAACAAAAAACTGACTTTAAATCTTAGATAATGAGCACAAAACTTTGATTATTCTAGAATTTTCAATAAGATACAGCTTCATTATTGACCTGGCCTACTGTGGCATATCAAATAAGCTCTTAAAATGGTTTGATCATTTTGCTGGAGGACACAGAGTCATCCATGAAAAATGCACAGCTCACATCTTTTTTGGAATAACTATGCAGGAGTGCCTAAAGCAAGGATGCTTGGTCCCACATGATTTCTCATCTTTGCTGATCTTATGGATGCAGGGATGAAAAAGTGCTTCTTGCAAGGATCCCATTATATGTATACAGCCTCAGATCAGGAGCAGTGGGCTAAATTTATCCTGAAGTAGGATTCCTGAATCTGAATTTTACACAATTTCCTTCTGTAACTAGGACATGGGATTGGTTGGATAGCTAAGCAGCTTAGCAAGCAAACAGTGGATATTTCAAATGAGTGCACTTGGAAAGCTGCCTAAGGCAGTGTCCTTCATATTTGCACATGGCTGAGCATCTCAGGGTTTTGATTAACCTTGCAGAAAAGTCTCATAGAACTACCATTTACTGATAAGAGATTATTTGGTTATGGTAAAGTGAACCTTCTGGAATAAAATCAGGAAATTAGTAGATCTTTTGCTGTTTAGTAATTCCCTTAACTTACTTTTTAAATTATTTACTTCTTTACTGCAGCTGTTCACCAACAACTAGAGTAGACAATAAATCCTCTCTTGCCAGTCTTGGTCACATACTGAGAACAAATAAATTCACAAAATCCTTGGTTCCATTGAAGTTCCCTTTATTTAATTGTTTTATAATTTAATACTTACTTTGATAATTTCTGTCCTCTTTTCCTGAAGAAAGGATGGGCTGACTCTACCACTGAGCTCAGGAAAACCTGACCTGTGCACATTTGCAACTTGCAAACTGCACACCTGACCCATGTGTGATCTCACAAGCCGTTTTTTGTCTTTTCACACCAGGGTCAAGTTTGCAGTGCAGTTTGCAAGCTGAGGACCAGTTTGGGAGGAGAGTGGGCGTGGAGGCAGGCTGGTTAGGCAGCCTTGCCTTGGTTCTTCAACACAATATCCCAGCTCCCAACAGTGTTTAAATGCCCTTAAATCTCAACCCTCACTTCCATCTCCACCATACATTCCCCACGCCAGCCCATGCCACCACATGCCACCTTTAGGCCCAATGCATCTTCCATGCCTCCCAGATAATCCACGCCATCCCAATACCTCCCTATATCCTCCATGCCCCCTCAGATTTCCTCTTTCCAGCTTTATGCTCCCCATTTATCCTCCAACCCCTCAGGTCACCCATGCCACTTCTATGCACTCCGACCCCCAAGGTCCTCCATAGCCACCCACATAGCATGCACTATGCACAATCCTCAAATTCTATGCAATTTTACATTCCTTGGGGAAAAAATTAACTCTCACCATCTGAAAAAGGTCTCCATCAAACATACTATTATTGATACTAAGAAAAAAAATGCATTCAGCCATGTGAACTTCTTGACATTGTCATTCATTCTCAGATGAACAGAACACCTATGGCTGAAACCCATTAGCACTCAAAACTCTGTCAAGCATTGATAATGGCCACAGCTGCCAAAACAATAGATTACCCTCTGGGAAGGAAAGAGCAGCAGTTGGTCATTTCGATTTCAAAGAAGAATGCGTTTCAATCAATGTGGGGAAGCATATGGTTAGATATTTTCAAGTATCAGAATCAGGTTTTTAAATAAAAAAATCAGCCAGAGCCATTTAAATCACAGCAGAAAATATGACAATACAGGCTGACAGGACATTTTGCAATATTTTTCACTGCATTATGTTTTTTCCTTTGGAAAAGCATTGTAATGCATGTGAACAAGTATGCAAGGCTGGTCAAGGGGAGGATGAACTTACCTTTAAAGGGCAGGTCTCTATGATGAATCACTGCACTGTTACAATTACAATGCATCACCTAATAGTGACATTTGAAGGTGTGAATGTTCCAGACTCCACAGGGGTTTTCCATTTTCATGAGCTGTCAAATCTGCTGTGCGTTTACAAGGGATTCCAAAACCCTACACCACCAGGTGAAAATAGTCTGCAGGAGGAAATCCAATTTTTATCCCTCGTTTAAAATGTGCATCTCGACTTCGTTGCGGGCAGGTGTGTGTGTTTTGTACATAGGCATTCCCAGCTGCAAAAAGGCCAGAGGAAAATGGCAGGAGGTCGGGAATGCAGAGGAAAATTATATTTTCTCAAAAAAAAAATCGGGGGAGGGCGGTGATTCTATGGAACCTGCAAGAATGGGAAGCGTGGTGGGTGGAGTGATTGAATTAGGCAGGAGCCAAAATTTCAATTTTCTGGGGGGGCTTAGGTGCAGAGATTAAGTCAGCAGCATGTTTGTGGCACGCTTGGTCTCACTGCTGTCCTGTGTCAGGTTCCCACTTATAATAAATTTGCATACCATGAATACTCATTAGTATAAAACTCTTCTAAATTAAGCCATACCTTCACGATAAAGTCAGTGGCGCATGTGAATTGCATGTCACACAGTTCATTTTCCTTTGAAGATGGCGTGCAACAGTTGGCTTTGTGTAGTTGTGTCTGAGGTCAATGGCTTTCCTTGTTGAACTGGGCAGCACAAGGGAGGGGAGCAGGAGAACAGAAGCTTGCATGGAGGCTCAGGCCTGGCAAGAGTGAGTCAGTGGTGAGGGGATTGTGGAGTGGGATTGGGGGCATGGAGGAGTGGAAGAAGGGATCAATGGGAGTGCAGAAGGTGGGTCAGGGGCATGCAAGAGAGGAAGGGGGAAAGGCCTGGCATCCTGGGTGTGGTGGGAACAGTCAGTCAAGATAACAAAATGAAGGATCTAAAAAGAGTGGTGCCAGTACTGTCCACAAGTGCATTCATCTCAGGATGTTCTCTGGCAGAGTCCTTTCAGGCTGAGTTCACCTACAAAATTTCAATTATCCCCACTGAGAGTGATCTTGGACAATGTCGTTTACAATGCAGAGAAGGGCGCCAGCCAAGCCTGCAAGTTCAGCCATGTCCCAGATGGTGTCAAGTGCAACAAAGGACACTGACATGAACATCCAATAATGAGTGAATGTAAAAACATATCATTTCTTCCACATTAAAGAAATGTTCCTAACTCCCCTGTAAACATCAATGTATGTAAACCATGAGGTATGTCACTATATTTATCTCTCTGATTATGCGAGACTCAACAAATGATGATGATGCGCACATGAATAAAAAGAGTGAAAGCAATGTAATGTGAAATATTTACAAGTGAAATTGACATTTGAAGAATACCCGCACCACCTTTTTGTTCTCGCTAAGTTATACGCAAATGGAAATGAAGTTGGGCAGCAAAGTTGTGGTTGTGATGAAGAGCCTCCCTGTTGGTCCAGGAAGCTATTTTATAGTTCACCCATACCTGCAGCATTGTCAGCTGATGGCAGTTATCACTACTGAAAATCTTTCCCACCACATGATCACGTGCGTCTCCCATGGACACTGCCAGCACTTTAAGTTTCAATTGTACTCATGTGGGAACCAGGAATAAGCAAGAGAGAGGAAATGGCACCCACTCCCTGTTCTGCCATTGGGAATGGCACACTACAGTTAAAATTCCACCCCAAGTGTGGCCATTCATGTACTGAAACGCACCTCCAAACCCTGACCAAAAATTTGGCCTGTTAACACTGGGCAGAATTTTCTCTTTGGCATGCGGGTGCGGGTTCTGCACGTCGAGGTGTAAAGTGACGTGCAGTGACACGGGCGTGCTTCCTGACGTCATCGCGTGTCATTCCGATCTCCTGTTCAGCGGGAGCGCACCGGAGGTGGCTCCGTGCCTTTGGGAAATTTCTGTACTCTTATGCGCACGTGCGTGAAAGAGCGCAGGCCCCGACTCTCCCTCCTCCCCACACCCGCACAGGTAGCGCCAAGCGCTATCGGGCGCGCATCACGCTGGGCTGCCTTAACTGGCCCGCCCACGTAAAATGGCGGCACGCAGCCGATCGCGGGAGGCAATCAGTTCCATGCCCACCTGCACCCACTCCCGACCGGCCCACCCGACCGGCCCACCCAACAGGCAGAAGATTCTGCCCACTGTTTCTCTCTCCACAGCGATTATGCTGCCAGACCTGCTGAGCATTTCCAGTATTTTCCATTTTTAAGCCAATGTGATTTTAAATAACGGTTGTATTGTAAAATGATGAGGTTAGGAAATGAATTATGACATTACGTGACATAGCTCTGATGCAATTACTATTGTAGAATTATAACCATAAATTTAGATGGATTTCATAATTCCCTTGAAAAAATACACTCTAAAGAAGAGCTATATGCTTTTTTAGAAGACATATGTGTAAATGCAATGCATAGTTGCAACCTTACACTACTGTGCTGACTTGGCTATATACACACACATTAATACATTCTCAAGAATACGGAGTTAGTTGTTTTTATTCAATATCCCCAGAGAGAATGTATAATAGTTAGTAAAGTTTCATATATACCATGCCAAAATTAATATATTTCTAGACCTTCTTCAGTGGCCTCCTCTCTGCATACTGAATTAGGCTCGAAAGTTCACATCATATACCTAATATATTACAGAAGCTACACAAGTGCCAGAGATTATAGTCACTCATTTTATCCAGAGTTAAGAGCTGCAAAGATGTAACAATAAAATCAGTGTTTTTGACTATATTTTATAAAATTGATTTGAAAATGGCTCCATTTTAACCTGACATTCTTTCTGCTCTGCAAATTAATAATAATTTGAGTAAAGGTTTCTTAGTATCTCTCGTGATCAGTCTCTTTCTTTTTTGCAGTATTCCCCTCTCAGCAGTACTGTGGGGAGCCCTCAGAACAAGCCATCCTTAGATCATCAATTGGTGCCAATGCAAGTAGAGACTACTTAACTTCTCATCTTTTCTGTACTGACAATTACACACAGAAAAGATATTAGATTAAATATTACAGCTGAAAACTTATTTCTTGAACTGCTATAACAGAAACTTTAACCCTATCCAAATCATTACATTTAGAAGTAGTGACTACAAATCCATGGATCACAACCTACAATTGTATCCACTTCTGTATCTAGCACTGAACCCATTAGAGCTTACAGTGTCAACAGGAGGACACAATTACAATGGGGCAATTAGGAACAAGAGCGAAATTGAATAAATGCCGAGGTCTGACTTGCACAGAACAAGTTGCGCCCCCACACAAACCCGGGGAAACCCCCCTTTCTCAGTACTGCCCTCACCCTGCAGCCTCTTCCCTTGCCTGAGGCCACTTCTCCCCCTTCCCCAAGCAAGTCCTAGCCCTGCAGCCGTACGACGCCATCCTCACCTTATGGCTGGTCTGGTAGGTAGGGAAATGCCTGTGCGCCTCCCTAAGAATGCTGTGGTGCTGTCTGTGAAGCTTGGCGCTGATGTCTGCGGGTGCTGCCCGAAGCAAGGTGGGCAAACAAACTGCAAAGTTCCAAGCGAAATGCAGCTCGCCATGTGCACGTCACTTATGTGCAGTCGTGAAACACGTCGGTGTGCAATCACGCTAACGTGGGCGGATGATCCAGCGTTGGGGTGGATGAGTCCGGCTGGCTAGCCTTATAATGATATGCAGATGTATTACAATGAGGTTCCCGACGTCCGATGGCGAGGAACGCTGCCTGCCGTCGATCGGCTGAGTGGACAATTACAAATTGGTTTCACGACCTCGTGAAACCGATTTTTAGCTTTCTCGCCATATTGTCCGCTCATGTCGCCGATGCCAGCGGGCACGGACGATTCTGCCCACAACCTTACGACAAATTAATCTGTTAACTACAAGGAAATCAGAACCAGTCCATCACGAGTTTTATGAATTCTAATTCTCCACATAATTACCTTGTACAAAAATGAATGTTTAAACTTCTTTGTTATTAAATACAATGGTGAACCATTTCAATTATCCTGCAGAAAGCATACATCAACCAGGTTAGCTAAGATTCCATTTTCCAATTTGCCAAACACAGAAGTATAATATTCACATGTCATTAAGAGGCCAGACTTAAAACATATATTCAAAAGCAAACTACTATGATGCTGGAAATCTGAAAAAAGACAGAAAATGTTGGAAATAGTCAGTAGGCCTGGCAACATCTGTGGAGAGAGAGAAACAGTTATGTTTCAGGCTGATTATCTTTTGTCATAACTGATAAATATCAGAGAGATATAAGAGGTTTTAAACAAATCAGAGGTGGGGTAAGGCGGCGGGGAGGGGGGGTGCAAAGAACAAAAAAGGGAAGATTTGTGGTAAGATGGAAGGCAGGCAAGGTCGAATGACAAAAGGCCCTTGGGAAGGTAGTCATGAGAGACCTTCATGAACTGTTTCTGGAGGGGAAGTTTGGGGGAAGGATCTAGTTGTCATTGTGCACATGGGTGCCATCAGTATAGGTTCTGCTGAGGGAGTATGAGCAGCTTGGGTCTAAATTAACAAGCAGAACCAAAAATGTAACAAACTCTGTATTACTGCCTGAGCCATAAGCAAATTGGCATAGGATACATAAGATCAGAGAGTTGCATGATTGGTTCAAAGATTGGTGTGCGAGAAATGGATTTCGATTCATGGGGCACTGGCGCCAGTACTGAGGAAAGAGGGATGTCAGAGTAGGGAAAATGGCTTTAAATTAACAGAGGGGAAGGCAGGTTCAAGTGATGAGGGATTTAGGAATCCAAAGATAAAAGTTGAAGCAATAGAAAAGTATATTGATGTGGGCAAAGATGAGCTGAGTGGGGACAGGAAGGGTCAGAGTTTAACAGTAATGGTGCATCAGAGAATAAGGTCCAAACAAGGAATAGTAGTAAAAGGTGAAAATTGGAGTCACTTTATCTGAATACATGGACCATCTGCAATAAGGTAGATGAACTAATGGCACAAACAGAGATAAATGGTTCAGATCTAATCACTATTACAGAGACATGGGGCTGGATTTTATGGCTCCCATCCCACTGGTGTATTTCAAGGTGGGGGCATATAAAATGCAGGGCGTGGCCTTTCCACTGTCTCTCCGCCCACCCGCAACCTGCCTCCCATTCAATGGTGGGAGGGGAGGCCACCCGCCTGTCTGCCTTTGGGCAAATTGAGCTCATTTAAGTGCTCATTCTGCTTCTGCTGCTATTTTACCCAGGGCAGGGGGAGGCCCAGGCCAGGTGGGTAGCCCGGCAGCATTTTTGCATAGCCTGATGTAAGCATGGGGTGGTGGGTGGAATCCTTCCCTGGAGGACGCCTGTACTATTGGAGGCACCCACCCCCCACCCCACTCCTTCCCCTCAGTGGGGTCTGCCAGCCAGGTTCCATCGATACCCTAGACTTACCTCAAAGTCTGGCTCCATTACCTTCTCTTCTTTGGGGACTGCCCCAGCAGTGGCCACCACTTGAACCTGGCCATGCTGGGACTACAGAGCGCTGCTGGCAGATCAGATTCGCCATCAGCTAAGGTGGGACTTTGTCCCCAAATGGGTGTGGAAGTCTTGACCTTAGGCAATTAACACTGCTCCCAGTGTAAAATAGATTTGGGGCTGCCGGCCTTTTGGTGGGTGGGCTCCCTGCTGACTTTTTAGTTGGAGGAATGGAGAATACGGCATCTGGCAAAATCCAGCTTATGGTTACAAGGTGACCAAGGTCAGGAGGTAAATATTCTAGGCTACACAACATTTCAAAAAGGACAGGCAGAAATGAAAAGGAGGGGGGCTAGTCCTGATAATAAATGATGGCATAAGTAGATTAGCGGGAAACAATCTTGGCTCAGAAAAATCAGGACGCAGAATCAGTACGGGTAGAGATTAGGATAGCAAAGGTCAGAAAATATTAGTGGGAGTAGTTTATAGACCCCCTAACAGTAGTTATACCATTGGATAGTACATTAAACAAGAAATTATTGGAGCTTATAGCAAAGGCTTAATAGTTGTGGGTGACTTCAATCTTCTTATATAATGGACCAATCAAATTGGCAAAAGTGTCTGAAAGACGAGTTTGTAGAATACTTTAGTGCCAGTTTCCTGGAGCAATATCTTGTGGGACCAACTAGGTATAAAGCTATTTTAGATATAGTATTATGCAATGAGGCAGGGTTAATTAATGTCATAGTAAAAGGTTCACTGGGAAATAGTGATCATAATGCAGTTGAATTCCACATTAAGTTTGAAAATGACATACTCTGATCAAGAATCTTAGACTTAAAGAAAGCCAAGCACAGAGGTATGAGGGGAGAACTAGTTAGGGTTGATTGTGTAAACAGGCTAAAATTTAAATATACAATTGGAAAGCATTTAAATAAACAATTTAAAATGTTCAAACACAAGAAGGACCCATCTGTGGCTATCTAAGGAGGTTAAAAACAGTATGGGATTAAAAAAGGGGTTTATAATGTTGCAAAGAATGATGGTAAGCCTGAGGATTGAGAGTATTTTAGAAACCAGCAAAGAGCCACCAAAAAGCTGATAAAAAGAGGAAAAATAAAATTTGAGTGTAGATTAGCCAGGAATATAAAAAACAGAGAGTACGAACTTTTGTGTGTATATAAAAGAAGTAGCTAAAGCAAACATTGGTACCTTAGAAGCAGAAACTGGAGAAATTATCATGGGGAATAAAGAAATGGCAGAGACACTGAACAAATATTTTGTGTCTGTCTTCACAATAGAAGACACAAGTTACATACCAGAAATTAAGGGTAACTGAGGGGTTAATAAAAGGGATCAACTAAGGCAATTAATATTAGCAGAGAAAAAAAAAGTGTTGGAAAAATTAAAGGCATTAAAATCTGACAAATTCCCTGGGCCTGAAGGTCTATGTCCTACGGTTCTAAGAAAGATCGTTGTGGAGATAGTGGCTGCATTAACTATGGTTTTCCAAAATTCCTTTGATTTTGTAACTCCCCCAGCAGATTTGAGGTAAGTAAACATAACTCCGCTATTCAAGAAAGGAAGGAGAGAGAAAACAGGGAGCTACAGACCAGTCACCAGGGAAGTGCTGTTATGTATTATTAAGGAAGTCTTAACAATTCACTTAGAAATGTATAGTATGATTAGAACATGTCAACACGGTTTCACAAAAGAGAAATCCTGTTTATCAAATTTATAGAACTTTTTGAGGATGTTACTAATAAGGTAGATAAAGAAGAATCATTAGATAAAGTATTTCTAAACAAAAACACCTTTGATAAGCCCACAAAAGGTTAATGCATAAGATTAAGTCTCATGGAGTTGGTGTGATATATTAGCATGGATAGAGGATTGGTTAATGTACAGAAAGCAGAGGGTGGGGTAAAATGGGGCATTTTCAAGTTGGCAGGCTGTGACTAGTGGAGTGCAACAAGCATCATTGCCGGGCCCTCAGCTATCTAAAATCTATATAAATGACTTAGGCAAAGAGGCAGAGGGTAATGCATCTAATTTTGCTGACAATAATATAATTAAGTGGAAATGTAAGCTGTGAGGAAGACACAAAGCGGCTGCAAAGAGATACAGACAAGTTAAATGAGTGGGCAACAAGATTGAGATGGAGTATAATGTGGGGAAGTGTGTGACTCTTCACTTTGGCTGTAAGAATAGAAAGGCAGAGCATTATTTAAATGGCATGAAGCTTGTAAATGTTGATGTTCAAAGAGATGTGGGTGTACTTGTACAAGGAACACAAAGTTAGTATACAGGTACAGCAAGCAATTAGGTAAAGCAAATGGCATGTTAGCCTCTATTGCAAGGGACTTGGAGTACAAAAATAAATAAGTCTTGCTACAATTGTGCAGGGTTTTCCTGAGACCACACCTGGAACACTGTGTGCAATTTTGATATCCATATTCAAAGAATAATATATATGCATTGGAGGCAATAGAGCAAAGGTTCACTAAGCTAGTCCTTGCGATGAGAGGGTTGTCCTATGATGAGAGGCTGAGTAAAGCGGGTCTATATCTCTGGAGTTTAGAAGAATGAAAGGCAATCTAACTGAAACATTCAAGATTTTGAAGGGGCTTGACGGGGTAGATACTGAGATGTTGTTGCCTCTGGCTGGGGAATCTAGGGGGGCAAAGTTTCAAGATAGGGGGCTAATCATTTAGGACTGAGATGAGTAGAAATTTCTTGACTCAAAGGGTTTTAAATCTTTGGAATTCCTTACCCCAGAGGGTTGTGGATGTCTTATCATTGAATATACTTAAGGCTGAGATAAACAGATTTTTGGTCTCTGAGAATCAAGGGATATGGGGAGTGGGCAGGAAAGCAGAGTTGAAGACCAGGGTCAGCCATGATCATATTGAATGGCAAAGCAGGCCATATGGTCTTCTCCTCCTCCTATTTCATCTGTTCTTATGCTGTCTGAGTGGTGAGTGCAAGATAGCAAGTCCCAGGATCTTGTCCCAGGAAGAACAATATATTTCCAAGTCAAATAGACTAAATAAAAGACAATCAACATTTGTTGACTTACTTTGAAATATTGGTTGCCGAAAAAGGAGGATTGTTTGTTCTTTCTTTCCTGCTGTGCATAAACTTAATTTGAAATACCTTGGAGCTCCGGCCTACATTCAGCTGGTATTACATGTATATTTCGTGATAATCCCTTAGTGCGGAAAACTGCCTGCAATATTTGCTAGCAGTAATTACAGAAGTTAATTTCCTGCAGGCTGTTCAAATTTCTTCCACAGTTCAGGGCCGTAAACTCTCCTCCAGACTTCTAATTCTCAATTCCTTTCCTATCGGTCTTCCAACATCAACAATTTCTAATTCCTAGAGTTAAAATTGCAAATCTTTTTATTTGTACCCCAGCCATCCAAGTCTTAACTTTTTTTTCGCTTACTCCCTTCACATCCCACAGCCCTAAGGCCCCCACCTTTCCTTTTACCCTGTTTGCTGTCTGCTATTCATGAATGGGATTATAGGTGAAGAGGGTTTAGTACCTAACCGCTGGCGATTGAGGATGGCCTCTGGTAAATGGTTGTTTTCTTGTGCCTGCATGGTTGCTAGTGGATGGGTGCTAGTTGTGGATTAGTGATTCCTGTTGGCTGGTGGCTCAAGGGCTGGCTGACCTTCCTAATTGGTGTGGTCCAATTACTCCCTTAATGGACTCATTAAGCTGTCATGGACTATGGTTTGCATGATGTATCTTTATACGTAACAAAGTGAGAGAAAAATCATTTGGAAAGGGAGGGAGAGCAGCCAAAAGTCATGGTTCATATAAAAATCAATGATGTAGGAAAGAGTAGCATGGAGTTCACAAAGTCTGAAGAGTTAGGGTTGAGGCTGAAGAGGAAAACATCAAAAGGTAGTAATTTCAGGATAAATTCCTGTGCTGGTCACAGGGAAAAACAGGCAAGTATAGGTTAGATCTATTAGCGTGTGACTTGAGACGTTGCAGAATGGAAGGTTTCAGATTCCTATGGCATTTTTCTACAGCCAAGGCATAATATTTAAGGCCTTGTTGAAATCTAAATGTCACATGTACATAATTTCCATCATCACCAAGGTCCTTCATTTCTTCATCGAATTTGTTAGAAAGACAGACTTGCATTTATCTATTGCTTTTCACTGTTCATGATCATCAGATGTCTCAAAGCACTTTACAGCCAAAGAAGTAGTTTGCATGCAGCAAATTTCCACAGACAGTATTGTGATAATTACCAGATAAACTGTTTTTTGTGATGTTGACTGAGGGATGGCCAGGACACCAAGAGTTAACTCCCTGCTCTTGTACAAAATAGTGCCACAGGATCTTTTGCACCCATCCAAACAGGCAAATGGGGCTTCAATTTAACATCTCATCTAAAGGTCAGCAATTCCAAAAGTGCAATGCTTCCTCGGTACTGCACTAGAGTGTCAGCTTTGATTTTTGTGTTGAGGCACTGGAGTTGAACTTGAACCTAGAGATTCAGAGATAAGTGTGCTACCAACTGAGCCATAGCTGACAATCAAAGAACGCAAGAACTCTCAATCTGAAATCTATGCAGAATCCCTCTTCCCATACCACTACCCCTCCTTCCAGGATGCTTTTAGGGAAGGGCAACAAACTCTGGCCTGCCAGTGATGCCCATAATCCCATGAAGGAATTTTTAAAAATTCAAAAACCAATGCTTCAATATTTCCAGAAATGCTTTAGAACAAGAACTTAATTAAATAAAAGTTTAGCGTGACATAATAAAAACCGAGTACTGATTCTCAGTTGGAATCTGCCCAATGACACCATATGGTCATGGCAGAGAAAGGGGTTTAGGGAAGGTCTTATGTTAAGGGAAGACGAAGTACTGTTGGAGAAAACCTAAATTGTCCTTGCAATAGGCCCGAAGGAACACTTCTGCCCTACAAATGAAAGTTTAAAATGTTAGATACAGGACCAATTCACTTCCCCAATCCTCTTCCCATCTGCTTCAGACTGGCAGGAAAACCACCGAGGCTTCCCCACTCAAGCCTGAATTAAACTTACAGTTAGGGCGTATGTAAATCATTGGACCAAATCTGCCTTTGCCTCCTGTTCAGAACAGCAAGGTTGACCCAGAATTATCTGAAAAATGATGGGAAATCTGCTGGGAAATCACTTGGGACATTTTAGTTGCCTGCCCACTCAGTCTTTCCTCAGTGGGTAGACTCAAAATGACCTCTAAATGTTGTCTCTGCTGATATTTCTACACACATGCTGGCAATACTCATTCACTCCTTTGAGAGGCAAAACCAGCATCATGTGAAATGATGCGTATATTCTCAAGCTTTAAAGGCATTTCCAAATATTTAGTAGCAAAACTCCATTTCCCCAGGCATTATTAGAGAAATGAACCCCATCACATTTGGAATACCATTAGAAACGTATATGTTTATGATGGTGCTTTTATCTCAAATTTGCAATAATCCAGGGGATAATTTTTACCTTCACTGCCTGAGCAGTAATCTGGCAGAGCAGATCGACTGCCTGTTGTAGAATCCATCAGACTTTCAATACGTTGGGAGCGATGGATTCTGCAATGGCTGGAGCTGCATTCTGCCAAATTATCACCCAAACATTGCAATGGGAACAGAAAATGATGGAAATATTTGCAGGTCTATTAGCATCTGAACAGATGGATGTAGTTTTTAGATTAAAAGTGTCTCCTTGCCTGTATGTGTGATTTATAAACAAGAAGAAATTTCAAGTGTTAATGCACAGGGGATTAATTGTTATTTTCCAATACAGCACTTTAAAACTAAGTAGATTCTATCCTCACAGAGAAGCAATTGAAAGACGACATGAATAAATTTAAACATATTTGATGATGTTTTAAACTGAAACAGATTTTGATTTTTAAAACATTATAATTTAGTTTAAATAAAACAAATCTGACCCATTGACCAGTTCTTTTTTCTCAGCGCCTCTATGTCTCGACTTGTTTAACATCCAGTCCTAAACGTACAACAATTTCCCGCAACCAAAGATTTTGAAGGACCTAAGCCATTGGGTGGAATTTTCCAACCATTGCAGGCAGGTTTGGGGCATCCAAGGCGGGAATGTCTGGAAATTGAAGTCAGGTCAAACGTGATCCCGCACTCTTTCAGCTTTCCCTGGGGAAATTTTGAAGGTGAATGCCCCTTGGATCTTTTGGGTAAGTAATTAAGTAATTATTGAGTTTGCTAAGCAACCAATTATGAAGTGCTTTAACCCTGAATCCTGGATTTCCCAGCCATGAAACCCGTTGACTGACCTGACAGCAGCTCGCCAGGGTCCCTGAAGCGAGTGCAGAGTGGGAAAAACTGCTTCAGTGAAACTGACAAGCTGGAATGGCTTTGATCAATTACACCAAAGAGTTCCAGCCATGACCATTGAGAGGCTGCTCTTCAAATCACTTCTTCTCTCAAAGAGTGCTTTCACTGCTTGACAGGTGATTGCCAACTTCTTGGAAGACACTTCAGTTGTCAAGCACTTCACTCAGTGCAGCATAACTTCTCTGCTGCCAGCCTTCATCAGGCCTGGGAACAGCTTAGGCAGCCCCAACTTCTATCTCTTCTGAGGGCCAAGAGTAGAGGCCACACCATTGCCAACTGCTTCAGCAGCAACACCAGCAGTAGCACCACTTGACTTCTCTTCAGTTTTATGCCCTTTCATAGGACAAATGGGATGAATACCAATATCCGTCTGGAAGGAGGCTACACCCCCAACACAGGGTCTACAGTTCTCTCGACATGACCTTCTTCCTAGTGAATCAGGTGGGCATGCTTTGCCCATGACCCCTCCCCCCCCACATTTCCCCCGGTCTCCATCTCCTTCCAAGTTGTGTGCCCTCGCAAGGAGAGAAAAGAGAGTTATGAGTGTTCATAATGGCTTATATGCAGAGGAGGGAATGAAACCATTTGTGGATGGGAAATGTGAGGCATAGCTGCAAAAGGGCGATAGACTGAGGGTGAATGTGGATATAGACTGCTCAAATTAATATGTGACATTCCTGCTGAGAGGGGAATGAGCAGAGCTGCAAGGTGTGTTGTCCTGAGGAGTTCTGTGCAGAGGAATGCTGGGCAGATCAGAATGTGGGTCTAGGCACTGAAAACTATCATGGCCTCCTGAGGGCCTAGAGACTCAGTGTGCTGTCTCCAGTTTGGAGGGATCACACATCTGTTGCTGACTTCTTCAGTCACTTACATCCACACCAGCTTGGTTGGAGAGGTTTGCCTTTTAGTCCCCCTTCTTCATTGCATTCCCCCAGTTCCCTCAGCAGGATCTCCAAGTAAGACCGAGATACCATGGGGACAGGTGGCCTTCCCTAGTCTCTTCTCCATTCCTGCGCTTGCAGCAGCCTGAAAAATCCATGTCCTGGTGAACTCCACTGAAAAATGCCATTGTCTCTTTAAATTTGAAAACCTTCCTTTAACAAAATGGACATGTTATCCTACCACCCCCCACTAATTGGTGGGGGAACCCAGAGGCGGGTTATCAATTAGTTAAGAGCAACTGCAGGACATGCTGTGTAGAGCTGGGTTCTGTAAGCTGCTCTAGACTTTAGATATTATTTTAATAGGATTTAGTGTGCTTACTTAACTTGGCTTCTTGTTAGAATAAAATGGCCATGTTGATGTTGTTAACCTTTTACAACAAACTAACCCAAAACAGTATTACGTAGTACTCACTGACCAGCAACAGATGATTTCATTAGGAGGAAGTACCTCAATTACTCTGGCAATTGAAAAATAATTGCTTAATAACCAGGAGTTAATGAGAAGTCATTTTATGTTATTTCTGTATTTCTCTGTTAACATTTCTTATGAGAGAATTAAAGTGCTGTAACAGCTGGGAAATAAATGGGATGAGCATTGGACTCCCTCCCTATCAGGAATACACACTGTCCTTGACTGCTGGCTCTGTCTTAATGAATGGGGCACCTGCAAAGACATCAAGATAAGAGGGACAGCTTAAAGGAAGTCTTTTTTCTATGTTTAAGATAATGTGTGTAATTAGCTAGAACCAACCTTATGACATTATTGACAAATTATAGTCAAATTACCCATTTCCAACAACTTGGCTAAGGTGTACTTACAGTACAGCTCAAGTTTAAAGATAAGGGTTACAGGAACCACTTTTATATATATCAGATATAGAAGAACCAATTGGGGTAGTTAAGCGCCTTCCTATCAGCATGAAAGTCATTTCCAACAAACCTCAGGGGCAGATGAATGTCGAGTGTGGTTAGTACTGGGACTGGTTCGATGATGGCTTCCCTGCCAGTCAAAATCCCATGAAGATGTAGAAGATGTAATGTTTCTCAGAGGCAGTGGAGGTTTCCCTGTCGGCGCATGAAGTTGATTCCACTCCTCTTGCATTGATCACCCATTGGTAGAGTTTCATTGATAAGTTTACTTTTCCAGTATTCTTCCTCCATTAGTTAGTTGATAAGTTTTAGTTCACTGAGTAAGTTGATTAATTAGTCTATAATTGATTTAAGCTTTTGATTGATTGATGATTGTGCTGTTGTTTAATATTTGCTTATAATCAATAAATTTTGATATTATTTGCTAATTCAATATATGAGTCTTTGCCTGATGATTATACCTCTGTCAAACTCAAACAGTTTAAAAGGACAATTTGGGTTCCAGTAACTAGATTGTGCAAGGATAATTTTTTAAAAAAAGTCTAATTTATCGAAACACCCCTTTTAAAGCTTACAGTTCCAAATCCAAAAACAATCTTGCTGTTGTAGCAGGGACTAAGGTGGTAAGGTACCAGCTATCATTTTTGATCCCTACCACAATCTCTGTTTCCTAACCACTGGCTCTATCTTTGTCCCTAGTCACTGTCTGAGGCTCAACCAGATGGTTTACACCTTGGCATTGTATTTGACCCTGAGATCAGCTGCTGATCACATATCTGAGCCATCACCACAACTGCCCACTTCAATTTCTGTAACTTCACCCATCTGATACTGAAACCCACAACCATCCCTTTGTTAACTCTAGACTAGACCACCTCAACAGCTCCCACCCCCCACCCTGCATACAGTTGAACTCATCCTAAACTCTGTTGCTTATGTTTTGGGGTAGAGTTTCACTTTGGATTTGATCCATGATTCAGGCACACATTACACCATAAGGCGCACTAGTATTAAGAAAAGTTTTTTCTCTTCAAGCTTTTCCACAGACTCATTTGCATATCACCAAATGTAAAATTTGCCATGAGCCAGTGCAAATTGGGGAGTGTTTTATGATGCAAATTTTGTTTTTTATAAAATATTACTTGGCCTATTTAGGAGTGACAACTTGATGCAATTTGATTACGATAAACCCATTTCCAGTTATATTTAAAAGGTAAGTATTTTTTTCCTAGATTGATTAGTCCACCATCCATCAGTAAACCGATTTTAAATAACTGAAAATAACTTTAAAAGGAACTACACAGGACCGTATGTTAATTATATTGGGGTAAAATATTCAGTTTCTTAGTAACTGAAAAACAAAATCAAAGTTTTTAAAAGCTTAGTGTCCAAAAGCCCAAAAGAACCAGCTTAAATTTTAAGAGCCTTCTCGAAGGCTCGCAAATGGTCACAATTAGCGAAAACCAGTAACAGTGATTAATTTGATCCGTGGTTAATTTTGAGGGTGGGTCCAGCTTCTAACATTATGTTTTTTAAACTACTGCAAAAGATTGTGGAAATTTGATTTGCACTAGAGGTTATTTTTGGTTGAAATTCCATTATCTTCTGCGCAATCTTGGGTGATTTTGGGTTAAATTGAGTTGAAAGAAACAGTACAGCCTAGAGAAACTCCAGGATCCTAAGTCAACCAAGCGCAGGATACCATATCCCGTGCGCTTTGACTTACATTGGCTTCTAGTCCTGCAATGCCTTGATATTAAAATTGTCATCCTTGTTTCAAATCCCTCCATGGCCTCACCCCTCCCTATCTCTGTAAACTCTTCCAACTCTACAACCCTCCAAGATCTCTGTGCTCCTCCAGATCTGGCCTCTTGCACATTCTTGATTTTAATCACTCCACTGCTGGCAGCTGTGCCTTCCATTGCCTGGGGCCTAAGCTCTGAAATTCTCTCCCTAAATTGCTATTCTGCTTCTTCTTCTTGATAATGCTGCTTAAAACTTATCTTTTTGACCAAGTTCCCTTTCTGTGTCTTGGCATCAAATTTTGCTCGACGATATTCTTGTAAAGCACTTGAGGTTTTATAACATTAAAGGCCCTTATACAAATGGAAATTTTTGGTGTTTTTGTAATAATAAAGGCCAAGAAATAAGAAATATGCTTTTTATTCTGAAGTAAGACTTGGCTCAATGGTAGCGTTCTTGTGTGCCTGAATGTCAGGTTCAAGCCCCACACAGACTTGAGCACATCTCCAGACTGGCACTTGAGTACAGTAGTAAGGGAATGCTGCAGTGCCGGAAGTTCTGTTTTTTTAAGATAAGACATTAATCTGAAGCCCTATTAATGAATGTAAAAGATTTTGCGACATTATTCATAGCAAAGCAGGAGAGTCCCTCAAGGTGAAACGTGCTAGATGATACATAAAGAGAATCCTGAATCAGACTATGATAAGAAAAAGTGGTAAAACAGATTTCAGTATTGAATATGACAGAAGAGAATAGGTAAATCAAGTAGACAACTAAGATCTGAAGTTTCTAAAGTCAAAATTCAGTCTATTGACTTGCAGAATACCAAAAAAGAAAAGTAATATTCTATATTGAGTTTGGTTGAAGTAAAACAAAAGGCTAAAGATGGGATTATAGTGAGAATTACAGTTTAATTTCTCTTCCATTCTTTCACACAGGTGGAAGGCTAAATGTGCACAACTTTTCTATGTTAATTGTATGCAGGTCAGTATCAAGAAAAATGTTTAATAAAGTGATCACTTAATCTGTTTGATTGCTCGAATATTGAGGATACTATATACCCCAGCAGGGGCTGCTTTTTCCCAGGCATATTCCCACGTGTGGTATAGTGGCATTGGAAAGAAGACTAGGCATTCTTAACACAGTTCCTAGTGGTTATCCACCCATATTATAAAACTACCCCTAGCTTGGCACAAGAATGGATACGAAAAATCAAAATGTCAAATTAGTGCAATCAGAGAAAGTCTTCTGAGGTTGGAACAATATAGAGGAAACTTTACTCTGCAACTGGCTGTGTGCTTGCAAACCTTCAAACGCTTGATGCTGAAACTAAGTCATAAAATTAGTAAGTGATGAAAACCCGAGCCTTGATTATGAAAATGCTACTGTTGCTTTAGCCTATGAATAAGGTCAGTTTCTGAAACTGCATTCCTCATTTGAATCCTCTAATCTGTACACTTAAAAACATTGTGTGCAGAGCTTCATCACAATGCACAGTATTACTGGGCTTGATTAAAAACGTGCACTATTATGGATACATCAAGATGTGGATTGTATATCATTTATTTTCAGCAAGTGACATACATTAATAATGGCATGAGAACAGTTAGGTTTGTGCTTAATAACTTAAAAACTTATTGAAAAAGACAGTTAAATACACAATTTATTATTGAAGCTGATGGTTTTTTGAAATAATTATTCAAAGATATTCTATGCTGCCATTGCCAATGTCAGACAGATAGCTCAACGAAACAGTTGGAACAGGACCACCTGCTCTACTGGCACATTTTCAATGATAGTCAAAAAGGATTCAGAAGTTATTCTTGACATATTTAACAATGGAAAACTGCACTTTCATCTGCACCTTAATATGGAAAGAAAAATAGATCTGCAATACCAGGAGGCAAAGAAATATTGAACTCCAGGGGATGGATTTTCCCCTTAGGCTTCAGAACCCCACTATCAGAGTCAAATGGGGGTCCAGAAGACTACAATATGAGGGGGACAGTCACCCAGCTGTGATTTTCTGTGAATTAGGCAATTGATGACCGGGGGTGGGCTCACTGTTCAATAAGGACAGCGAGTGGACTCTCTGAAGGACCAAAAGGAGGGCCTCTAGCTCAGAAGTAATGGGCTACATTCTTAGGTAACCGAGAGGGCGCCCCAAGATGGAGGTACCCTCCATCCAACTTTTTAAACTTTAAAATAAATAAAGCCTAGAGCAGCTGGGCTGACGTTGTAAAGGGGGCATCTCTGCAGAGGGCTGCCAGCAGCTGCAGCTGAAGCCAGGCAGATGGGGATGGCCAATAAGCATGCCTGGGGCACTGGCTTCCCAGTCTGTCACCTGCAGCCAGCTTCCAGGCAGCTGCACCATTCCCTGACGTCTCCAGGAACTGGAGGTCAACTGGAAAATTTCAGGTCCCACCTCTGGGGAAAATAGCCTGGGGGCAGAATGGTGCCAGAAAGCCAGCATACTGGCTGGCTGCACAAAGTTTTGTGCACGACTGCCTCCATGTTCACGCCCAACAGGTAAAACTTTTGCCGCATCAGAGTCGATATTGATAGCTTAATTAATCAGACAATTACCAAGTATTACCAGAACTGTCAGTGAATAGATCTACAAGCTACGTCAACAAGGTGGCACAGAACAAGTTTACAAAAGTTAAGACTTACGATAACACAAATATTTTTAAAATTGAAGATGGAGAACATCTGAGGGCACGAAAGTTACAACAATGTAAACACACTTGATTTGATATAGAAAAATGCCCAGTCGCCTGTTCAATTCACAAGATTCCATTGTTACAGCCCTGGGTAACACAATCATAGTTATATATTGGGCAATAGAAACTCACCCTGAAATAAGATGCTAGGAATACCTATGGGAACGAGCAGCATGCTGCACCCAAGAGAATATGTATGGCAGAGCAAAAACAAATCACGCTCAAGATTGCAGACCACAGAACCAAAAGCATAAATGGCATTTTGCTGTCCTTCAGGATTGCTTGGAAAAAGTGTACATTTTTACATACTGCACAGAATTTTAGATTTATAACTGCACATTATATTTAACAGTGACTGTACTTCATCAAGTCCTGAATAAAATCTGTTTAATCTATACTGCTTGACCAATTTATTCCAGTGCTCAACCCAATCAGCAACAATTTAAAAAGTACTGAACATTTTTAAGAAACATTTTCTGCTTTCTCACATCCAGACAACCTGCTTCCCCCAGTAAATAATATTTTTGCCTCCCTATGAACATAATTGGACATTGCATATCCTCGTTCTTCAAGAAACCTTTGAATTACCTTTTATAATTTTGTCATTTATCCCAGTCTCTACAATTTAATGAGAGGGGGAGAAAGAGAACGTGTGCTCATGCAGCACCTTCATTTCCTCAATTTGCCTTAAAATGCTTCAATGCTTTAAGGAGGGCTTTGAAATTTAATCATTGTTGTTCAGCAAATGAAGCAGCCAATTTGCACACAGCGATCCAGAGTTCAAGTTGGTCGGCAACTCTTGGTAGGCAGGACCTCCGTTCCCAGGGTCCTGATCCCAGGTTATGGCACACCGCTGGCCTGAAAACTGCCTGATTTGCACACACTATGGGCTGAATTTTCCCCCCGTTGTGGGGGGGGGGTGGGGGTGGGGGGGGGGGGGTGGAGGGGAGGGGAGTTGATGGCCGGGTGCATGTGGGTGTGCTTCCAATTGGAGGCGTGGCGCCATTTTACCTGGGCGGGCCAATTAAGGCCTGCCCAGCGTGACGTCTGCAGGGAAGCGCTATACGCTTTCTGTGCAGGCAGGGGAATCCCAAAATCGAGAGTGCGCTCATTCGCGCATGCTCCCAAAAGAGCGCACTCATCTCGCTGAGGCTAAGTGCTGCCTCAGGGAGATTGCCACTGCTTTCAAAAATATTAAAAATAGAACAAAAAAAATTCCCTTACATGTCCCCTCATGTGATAATTAATTAAAATTTTTAAAACCCTACATGAAACCTCATCCTGCCTATGGATGAGGTTTCATTTTTTTTTCCACTTCCCGCCGGGGCTCCTGGCCTGCCCACCAACCTTAAGGTTAGACAGGCAGGTCCACTAATTACTTTAATTAGTTAATGGCCTCAATTGGCCATTGCTAGGTCGGCGGGTGCGCAGCTGATTTTTCTGCGCCCCCACCTTCCTGAAAATTTAAATGGAGTGCGGTGACGTTGGGAGTTCCGCCCAACGTCACAGCGTGTCATTTTACGCGTCAGCGAATTTTACACCCTGGCCCCTCTCGCCAATGGCAAAATCCAGTCTATGGGTGGAAAGATACAAAACCAGGGTCTTGCCGGCTCAAGAGCCTGCGGCCAAGACTCCTGTTGCCAGCACAAGACTCCACCCTGTGTTCTCAAATCTTTGAGGCTTAAATCCTCAAATGAAATCTAAGTGTTTATGACTCAGAGACAAGAGTGCCAACAGTAAGCCAAGGGTAACACCTAAATATGACTTCCTTAAAACTTTATTTTAAACAGTTGTAAGTGATTTAAAATTGCAGCATATGAAAGATAATAGTTTATCCGAGGCAATGCTGTATCTGTTAATTTACTGGTAAATCTTTCCTTGACTAGCGGTGCATTAATTAAAATGTACACAAGTATTTTGGGCCTGAAAAATTCAGGTTGGATAGTATCTTGTGCTGTTGTGTATACATGCTTGATACTTTTATAAACTAATTCTACTTCTGGAGGGAGGTCATTACTCACTGCATAAATCACAGCTATTGTTAAATTAAAATCACATCTCCAGGAAGTATATTTTCCTTTTGGCTTTTCAAAGATACTGTTTGACATCACCAACAAGACCATTTCTTTGAGTTTACATGGTTTGGATGTGAGCCACGTCTAACAAAAACAAAACTCACAGGCACCTATTATTTTATAATAGGGAGTGAAATCAAGAACATCAATATAGGTAATCAATCTGCATCACCCTTATTTCTTTTACAGCCAACAGCTGTGAAGGTTAAAGGAAGAGATTTTACTGTCATCTAAAGCTGTCCCTGAACAGTACCTCTTTTCAGGGTTTGCCTTCACTCAATTAGACACATATTTTCAAAGATTCTTGTATTACTTCTGATAATCAAAAATTTGACGTAGCATTGTATTAGTATGTTTGACGAGTAGCATTCCCATGGCACTTCTCATGGTTAATTTGGGCCCTTGCATGTGATAGAATCATAGTCATAAAGGTCTACAGCACAGAAAAGGGCCCTTCAGCCCATTGAATCTGTGCCGATCAAACAAGTACCTAACTATTCTAATCCCATTTTCCAGCACCAGGCCCATAGCCCTGTGTGCCATGGCAGC
This sequence comes from Cetorhinus maximus, assembly GCF_964194155.1. Taxonomy (NCBI): domain Eukaryota; kingdom Metazoa; phylum Chordata; class Chondrichthyes; order Lamniformes; family Cetorhinidae; genus Cetorhinus; species Cetorhinus maximus. The sequence continues at coordinate 88,191,312 of NC_135889.1, forward strand.
ACAAGTGTACATTCAAATACTTCTTAAATGTTATGAGCGTTTCTGCCTCTACCAGCCTTTTAGGAATTGAGTTCCAGATTCCCACCACCCTCTGGGTAAAAAAACTTCCTCACATCCCCTCTAAACCTCCTGCCCCTTACCTTAAATCTATGCCCCCTGGTTATTGATCCCTCCACCGAGGGGAAAAGTTCCTTTCTGTCTACTCTATTTATGCCCCTCATAATTTTATACACCTCAATCATATCCCCCTCAATCTCCTCTGCTCCAGGGAAAATAACCCCAGTCTATCCAATCTCTCCTCATAACTAAAACCTCCAGCCCAGGAAACATCCTGGTAAATCTCCTCTGCACTCCCTCTAGTGCAATCACATCCTTCCTATAATGCGGATTCCAGAACTGCCCATAATATTCTAGCTGTGGCCTAACCAGTGTTTTATACAGTTCCAGCATAACCTCCCTGCGTTTATATTCTATGCCTCGGCTAATAAAGGCAAGATTCCCATATGCCTTCTTAACAACCTTATCTACCTGTCTCGCTATCTCAAGGGACCGGTGGACATGTACACCAAGGTCCCTCTGATCCTCGGTACTTCCCAGGGTCCTACCATTCATCATGTATTCCCAAGTCTTGTTTGTCCTGCCTAACTGCATCACCTCACACTTATCCAAATTAAATTCCATTTGCCACTGCTCAGCCCATCTGACCAGCCCGTCTATATCCTCCTGTAATCTAACGCTATCCTCCTCACTATTTACCACCCCACCAATTTTCATGTCATCCGCGAACTTACTAATCGACCATCCTACATTCAAGTCTAAATTGTTTATATATACCACAAACAGCAAGGGACTCAACACCGATCCCTGTAGAACCCCACTGGACACAGGCATCCAGTCACAAAAACACCACTCGACCATCACCCTCTGCTTTCTGCCACTTAGCCAATTCTGGATCCAATTTGCCAAATTGCCTTGGATCCCATGGGCTCTTACCTTCGTTATCAGTTTCCCAAGCAGGACTTTATCAAAAGTCTTGCTGAAGTCCAAGTAGACCAGGTCAAATGCATTTCCCTCATCTACACACCTGGTCACCTCTTCGAAAAATTCAATCAAATTGGTCAGACATGATTTTCCCTTAACAAAGCCATGCTAACTATCCTTGATTAATCCCTGCCTCTCCATGTGTAGATTAACTCTGTCCCTCATTATTGCTTCCAATAGTTTCCCCACCACTGAGTTTAGGCTGACTGGCCTGTAGTTCCCTGGTTTATCCCTTCCTCCCTTCTTGAATAATGGTACCACATTGGCTGTCCTCCAATCCTCTGTCACCTGTCCTGTGGCCAGAGATGTATTGAAAATTATTGCCAGTGCCTCTGCTATCTCCTCCCTTGCCTCACTCAACAGCCTGGGATGCATTTGATCTGTGCCTGGGGATTTATCTACTTTTAAGCCTGCCAGACCACTTAGAACTTCCTCCTGTTCTATGCTAATTTATTTAATTATATCACAGTCCTTCTGCCTGATTTCCATACCCATGTCATCCCTCTCACTTGTGAACACCGACACAAAGTATTTATTTAGAACCCTACCTACATCTTCTGGCTCCACACACAAATTACCACTATGGTCCTTAATGGGCCCTACTCTTTCCCTAGTTATTCTCTTACTCTGAATGTACTTGTAAAATAACTTTGGATTTCCCTTTATTGTACCTGCTAATGTTTTTTCATATCCCATTTTTGCTCTCCTAATTTCATTTTTAAGTCCCCCCCTACACATTCTATACCCCTCTAGGGCTTCCACTGTTTTGAGCCCTCGGTATCTGTCATAAGTCTCCCTTTTTCTCTTTATTCAGTCCTGTATATCCTTCAACATCCAGGGTTCCCTGGATTTATTGGTCCCACCCTTTGTCTTTACTGGAATAATTTGGCCCTGTACTCTCCCTATTTCCTTCTTGAATGAGTTCCACTGCTCTGACACAGATTTACCTAAAAGTAATGTTGTTTCAAAAGCTTTGCATGGACCCACTATATTTTGCAAAAATTACACTGTAACAACAAATTTACTGAAGTAACATATTACAGGCTCACAGCAAAAAAAAACTCAATGGGCAGGATTCTCCCCCCCCCGTCGGGGTGGAAGTTGAAGTGCGGGCACGCAGAGGCGCGCCTCCGATCGGCGCCCCCAATTGGGGGTGTGCCGCCATTTTACGTGGGCGGGCCAATTAAGGCCCGCCCAACTTGACGTCTGTACGGAAGTGCTATGTGCTCCTTGTGCGGGCGAGGGAGATTCCTTAAACCTGACGGTGTGCTCTTTCGCGCATGTGCACAAAAGAGCGCACTCATCTCCCTGAGGCTAAGTGCCGTCTCAAAGAGATCGACTCTACTGTCAAAAATGTTAAAAAGTAGAAAAAAAAAAAATCACTAGCATGCCCCTCATGTGACACTGTCACATGAGTTGGGACATGTCCATAATTTAAAAAAAACTTTAATTAAATTTTTTAAACCTACATGAAACCTCATCCTGCCCGTGGATGAGGTTTCATGTTTTTTCTAATTCCCGCTTGGGCTCCTGGCCTGCCCGCCAGCCTTAAGGTTGGATGGGCAGGTTCATTAATTAGTTTAATGACTCTGTCAATGGTCTCATTTGGTCATTGACAGGTCGGTGGGTGGACAGCTGATTTTGCTGAGCCCCCGCCTACCTGAAAATGTAAATGGGGCGCGGTGACGTTGGGAGTTCTGCCCAACGTCACCATGCGTCATTTTACATGTTAGCGAGTGGGCCCTGCCTCCTGCTCGCCAACGGGAAAACCCTACTCTATCGAATCATCTTGTACTCATCAGGACAATTCACGAGAGTACCAAATGTGAAGGGAACAACAATTTCTATTGAATTGTCGTTCTCTTTACAATTTGGTATTCTTGCAAGTTGTCCTGATGAGTGCAAGATGGAAAGCTTCAACAACATTTCTTGTTTTTTCAGCAATGTCCATGTTCTGTTCTCCCAAACGACTATTAATATTTGTAACACTGTAATTTCATCCCTGGGTCAGTATCCTGAAATCCCCGACTAACACTCACAATTCAAAGATTGCAGCAGCTCAAGGAGAACCATCTTCTCAGGGCAACTAGGGACGAATGATAATGCAGCCTTGACAGCATCACCCCAAAATTGGAAGAAAACCTGCATTCTTTTCAGGTAAGTTTCTTTCATCTTGCCTCCCTAAAACCTTTCATTCTCAGTTGCTTACATTGTTGGGAAGATGTTTCTGGTTCTATACCTGGTCATATTGGATTGTATGGGCACAGTGGACACTGGGAAATCAGTTGGAGATGTATGTTCTTCTGAAGGAACTGACCCAATTCCATCAATGTAAATTAATGCATGGAAAATTGAGCAGGTTCCCTTAGGAGTGTGTGTTCCTTCCCACCTGATTTTCTTCTATTCACAATGATCATCAAGCCAATCCACCTGGGCCACAAAACTTAGTTCTTCCATTCTTCCTTCAATGAATTTATGGCATTTAAGATGTAAATACTATTTTTGTAATTTTTTTCAGTTAAATACTTTGTTTAAAATGTATTTTATCTTGCCCTTCCTCTAATAGACAATCTATAGTTCCAGTAGAGGCCATCGTTGGAGCACTGCATCAGGGAGGAGTTTACAAACGGGTGCTGATTGCCTTTGCTCAGGGCTTGACTAGATGACTATCCAGTCACTGCCTATAATTCCCAACTTGGAGCCTCAAATATACTCCTCTAACTTGAGTACAATCATTAAAAATAGTATTTAATATATTAAACTTGGTGGGGGGTGGGGGGGTTGCACCAGGGAGTGAATTTCTGATTTATTCTTCCACTTGTGCCTTAGTTTGTTCATTTTCTGTCTGGTTGTCATGTTTATGGATTTAATGGTTCATTATGCCTATTGTAGTTTTGAACCTCCTGTAGAACTACAACTTCTATTATACCTTTCACCCTATAGAAGATTTTAAAAATGAAATCTACAGCATCACAGGTCTAGAGGAAATTTAGAATTCACGGAGTAAAAGGAGGAAATGACAGCCATAAATAGATGAAGTAATGTTTTGAGCTTGTTTGGTGAGATTGTCGTCATTGAACAAAAAGGAATAATTTGATTGGCTGGTTTTGCACTGCTTGCTCATTATTCATTTATTACATTCCTATATGTGGATTTTATTTATTTGTTTCAGATTAACTGGTTAGTCATCTCAATGCATTTTATGAGGTCTTATGTTTTTTCCTGGGTATGCCTACAAAATAACAATGACTGCACTTCAAAGTTAATCATTTTATGTCAGCTGCTTCGAGATAGTGCTTGGAGATGTGGCAAGGCAATATATAAAGGCAAGACTTCACAGGTTTTAATTGAGCCAATCACTATGTTTGACTTATGTTCACTTTAGAGCCAGAGACCTGTTTACATCTAAATGTTTTTCAAGACAGGGTTGTCTTTAGAGTCAACACCATAGTATACATTAAATGAAGTATTACAAACAGAACAAATATTGCTTAGCATTGGTATTCAAGCCTTGCATTTACTACTCTACTATCAAAATAATGACTAATTTACAGTGAAAAGCTTTCTGTAGAGTTGCGCACATTTTCTATCTGGCTTTTAGCAAGTAAGAGATTGCACTCACTGAAAATTATAGATGTATTTTAAATAAAGAATGTCCACTTGTATGCCCACAACGTTGTTGACATTGTATCAGGATTACCGTATGACTAAACATTTATGTTAATTTTCTATCAAATCACAGCATGTGTCATCTAACACAGGGAACTGACTCAATCTTTAGCCACAGGAGGCAGTCAACAAAATAGAACGCTAAGTTACTATCTGAAAAATATTTTTTTTTTTTGGTAATTAAACATGTTTGGTTCTTTAAGTTATTATTTTAACAGAATTCCTGAGGACAATTGTGGTTCAGTAGCATAATGGTTATGTTACTGGACTAGTAATCTAAGGGCTTGGATGAATGATCTGGAGACATAAATTCAAATCCCTCCACTATGGCTGGGGAATTTAAATTCAGTTAATTAAATAAATTGGGAATAAAATGTTAGTATCTGTAATGCTGATGAAACTACTGAATTGTCATAAAAATGCATCTGGTTCACTGATGTCCTTTAGGAGAGGAAATATTTCATCCCTATCCAGTAGCATATGGATGACTCCACATCCACAGCAATGTGATTGAGTGCTAAATCTCTCTGAAATAGCCTAGCAAGCAAGTCAGTTGAACCAAACTTCCACAAAAAGATATAAGTAAAAATGCACTGGCCAACCAAAAATCTTAGCACCAGATTCACACATGAAAAATACACACCCAGCATAGTTGACCTGGCAAAGCCCTCCTCATTAACATCTGGGTACTTGTGCCAAAATTGGAAGAGCAGTCCTACATATTTGTCAAGCAATAGTCTGACATAGTCGTACTCAGACAATCACACCTTTCAGCTGACGTGCCAAACACTCTAACACCATCCCTGGTTATAGAAACATAGAAAATAGGAGCAGGAATAGGCCATTCAGCCCTTCGAGCCTGCTCCGCCATTCATTATGATCATGGCTGATCATCCAACTCAATAACTCAGCAGGTCTGGCAGCATTGGCGGAGAAGAAAAGAGTCGACGTTTCGCGTCCACATGACCCTTCAACAGAACTGAGTATAGTTAGGAGGGGGATGAATTATAAGCTGGTTTAAGGTGGGGGGCGGGGGGAGAGAAGTTGAGGGTGGGGTGGTTGTAGGGACAAGCAAGCAGTGATAGGAGCAGACAATCAAAAGATGTCACAGACAAAAGGATCAAAGAGGTGTTGAAGGTGGTGATATTGTCTAAGAAAATGTGCTAATTAGAATGGATGGCAGGACACTCAAGGTACAGCTCTAGTGGGGTTGGGGTGGAAAGACTGACAAGGTATTAGTTGTAGATTTAAAAATAATGGAAATAGGTGGGAAAAGAAAAATCTATATAAATTATTGAAAAAAAAAACAAAAGGGAGGGGGAAGAAACTGGGTGGGGATGGGGGGAGGGAGTTTAAGAGTTTTAGCCGTCTCAATTTCTCTGCTCCTCTCACCCATTCTAATCTGTCTCTCTCTGAACTTACTGCACTCCATTCTCTCAGGTCCAACCCCAACATTGTCATCAAACCCGCTGACAAGGGTGGTGCTGTTGTTGTCTGGCGCACTGACCTCTACCTCGCGGAGTCTGAGCGTCAACTCGCAGACACTTCCTCCTACCTCTCCCTGGACCATAACCCCACCACTGAACATCAAGCCATCGTTTCCAGGACTGTCACTGACCTCATCTCCTCTGGAGATCTTCCTCCCACAGCTTCCAACCTGATAATTGCCCAACCTCGGATGGCTCGCTTCTACCTCCTACCCAAAATCCACAAACAGAACTGTCCCGGCAGACCGATCGTGTCAGCCTGTTCCTGCCCCACGGAACTAATTTCTCATTATCTTGACTCCCTTCTCTCTCCCCTTGTCCAGTCCCTTCCCACCTACATCAGTGATTCCTCTGACACCTTACGTCACATCAACAATTTCCAGTTCCCTGGCCCCAACCGCTTCCTCTTCACCATGGACGTCCAATCCCTCTACACCTCCATCCCCCACCAGGATGGTCTGAGGGCCCTTAGCTTCTTCCTTGAACAGAGGCCCGAACAATCCCCATCCACCACTACTCTCCTCCGTCTGGCTGAACTTGTTCTCACACCGAACAATTTCTCCTTTAACTCCTCTCACTTCCTCCAAATAAAAGGTGTGGCTATGGGTAGCCGCATGGGCCCCAGCAATGCCTGTCTCTTTATGGGGTATGTGGAACATTCCTTGTTCCAGTCCTACTCCGGCCCCCTCCCACAACTCTTTCTTCGGTACATCGATGATTACTTCGGTGCGGCTTCATGCTCTCGTCTGGACTTGGAAAAATTTATTAATTTTGCTTCCAATCTCCACCCCTCCATCATTTTCACATGGTCCATCTCTGACACTTCCCTTCCCTTCCTTGACCTCTCTGTCTCAATTTCTGATGATAGACTGTCCACCAATATCCATTACAAGCCTACCGACTCCCACAGCTACCTCAACTACAGCTCCTCTCACCCCGCTTCCTGTAAGGACTCCATCCCATTCTCTCAGTTCCTTCGCCTCCGTCGCATCTGTTCTGATGACGCTACATTCAAAAACAGTTCCTCTGACATGTCCTCCTTCTTCCTTAACCGAGGTTTTCCACCCACGGTCGTTGACAGGGCCCTCAACCGTGCCCGGCCCATCTCCCGCGCATCCGCCCTCATTCCTCCTCCTCCCTCCCAGAAACATGATAGGGTCCCCCTTGTCCTCACTTATCACCCCACCAGCCTCCGCATTCAAAGGATCATCCTCCGCCATTTCCGCCAACTCCAGCATGATGCCACCACCAAACACATCTTCCCTTCACCCCCCCTGGCGGCATTCTGTAGGGATCGTTCCCTCCGGGACACCCTGGTCCACTCCTCCATCACCCCCTACTCCTCAACCCCCACCTATAGCACCTCCCCATGCCCACGCAGAAGATGCAACACCTGCCCCTTCACTTCCTCTCTCCTCACCGTCCAAGGGCCCAAACACTCCTTTCAAGTGAAGCAGCATTTCACTTGCATTTCCCCTAACTTAGTCTACTGCATTCGTTGCTCCCAATGCGGTCTCCTCTACATTGGAGAGATCAAAAGCAAACTGGGCGACCGCTTTGCAGAACACCTGCGGTCTGTCCACAAGAAAGACCCAAACCTCCCTGTCGCTTGCCATTTTAACACTCCACCCTGTTCTCTTGCCCACATGTCTGTCCTTGGCTTGCTGCATTGTTCCAGTGAAGCCCAACGCAAACTGGAGGAACAGCACCTCATCTTCCGACTAGGCACTTTACAGCCTTCCGGGCTGAATATTGAGTTCAACAACTTTAGATCTTAAACTCCCCCTCCCCCCATCCTCACCCCATTTCTTCCCCCTCCCTTTTGTTTTTTTTTCAATAATTTATATAGATTTTTCTTTTCCCACCTATTTCCATTATTTTTAAATCTACAACTAATACCTTGTCAGTCTTTCCACCCCAACCCCACTAGAGCTGTACCTTGAGTGTCCTGCCATCCATTCTTAATTAGCACATTTTCTTAGACAATATCACCACCTTCAACACCTCTTTGATCCTTTTGTCTGTGACATCTTTTGATTGTCTGCTCCTATCACTGCTTGCTTGTCCCTACAACCACCCCACCCTCAACTTCTCTCCCCCCGCCCCCCACCTTAAACCAGCTTATATTTCATCCCTCTCCTAACTATACTCAGTTCTGTTGAAGGGTCATGTGGACTCGAAACGTCGACTATTTTCTTCTCCGCCGACGCTGCCAGACCTGTTGAGTTTTTCCAGGTAATTCTGTTTTTGTTTTGGATTTCCAGCATCCGCAGTAGTTTTTTGCTTTTATCCAACTCAATAGCCTGCTTTCTCCCAATATCCTTTGATCCCTTTCACCCCAAGAGCTATACCTAACTCCTTGAAAACATACAATGTATTGGTAAAAGCAAAATACTGCGGATGCTGGAAATCTGAAACAAAAACAAAAATAGCTGGAAAAACTCAGGAGGTCTGACAGCATCTGCGGAGAGGGATACAGTTGACATTTTGAGTCCATATGACTCTTCATCAGAACTAAGGAAATAGAGAAATGAGATGAAATATAAGCTAGTAGAGGGGGGTGGGACAGGTAGAGCTGGATAGAGGGCCAGTGATAGGCGGAGGCAAAGAAGAGATTGCCAACGATGTCATAGACAAAAGGACAAAGGGGTTTTGACGGTGGCGATATTATCTAAGGAATGTGCTAAGGGTAGCAAGCAGTACAAGCAAGGGGCAGATGGCCCTGGTGGGGGTGGGGTGGGGGATTGAAATGGGCTAAAAGGTGGAGATAAAACAATAAATTGAAATAAATTTTAAAAATAGGTGGGAAAAGAAAACTTTTTATTTTTTAAATTATAAATTATTGGAAAAAGGGGGATCATAAAGGGGGTGGGAATGGAGAAGAGAGTTCATGATCTGAAGTTGTTCAACTCAACATTCAGTCCAGAAGACTGTAAAGTGCCTAGTCGGAAGATGAGGTGCTGTTCCTCCAGTTTGTGTTGAGCTTCACTGGAACAATGCAGCAAGCCAAGGATGGACATGAAGGCATGAGAGCAGGGTGGTGTGTTGAAATGGCAAGCGACAGGGAGGTCTGGGTCATGCTTGCGGACAGACCAAAGGTGTTCCACAAAGCGGTCACCCAGTCTGCGTTTGGTCTCTCCAATGTAGAGGAAACTGCATTGGGAGCAGCGAATGCAGTAGACTAAATTGAGGGAGGTGCAAGTGAAGTGCTGCTTCACTTGAAAGGAGTGTTTGGGCCTTTGGACGGTGAGGAGGGTGGAAGTAAAGGGGCAGGTGTTGCACCTTCTGCGGTTGCATGGGAAGGGGCCGTGGGAGGGGGTTGAGGTGTAGGGGGTAATGGAGGAGTGGACCAGGGTGTCACGGAGGGAACGATCCCTATGGAATGCCGTCGGGGGGGTGAAGGGAAGATGTGTTTGGTGGTGGCATCATGCTGGGGCTGGTGGAAATGGCGGAGGATGATCCTTTGAACGTGGAGACTGGTTGGGTGATAAGTGAGGACAAGGGGGACCCTATCATGGTTCTGGGAGGGAGAGGAATGTGTGAGGGCAGATGCGCAGGAGGTGGGCCGGACACGGTTGAGGGCCCTGTCAACGACCGTGGGTGGAAACCCTCGGTTAAGGAAGAAGGAAGGCATGTCAGAGGAACTGTTTTGGAAAGTGGCATCATCAGAACAGATGTGTCGGAGGCGAAGGAACTGAGAGAATGGGATGGAGTCCTTACAGGAAGCGGAGTGTGAGGAACTGTAGTCGAGGTAGCCCACTGTCAACACCCCTTTGTCCTTTTGTCTATGACATCTTTGGCAATCACTTCTTTGCCTCCACCTATCACTGGCCCTCTATCCAGCTCTACCTGTCCCACCCCCCTCTACCAGCTTATATTTCACCTAATTTCTCTATTTCCTTAGTTCTGATGAAGAATCATGCAGATTCAAAACATCAACTGTGTTCCTCTCTGCAGATGCTGTCAGACCTGTTGAGTTTTTCCAGCTATTTTTGTTTTTGTTTCAGATTTCCAGCATCCGCAGTATTTTGCTTTTATCTTAGTGTTTAATTGACTGCCACGTCTCTTCCAGGAATGCCTACCTTGAAGAAGTACTGGTCTTCTCTCTGACAGGATTTCTGTTTGTTTCTTTTGCCCTGTTCACCTTCATTGCTTTCCATTTCTCTCCTGGTGTTTGACAAGGTGTTTACTAAAACTTGCTTTCACAGCCATATTTCTTCCCTCAGTGACTGTCTCCGTCTCCGACTTACCCCACATGGATTCCAACTGAAGTTCCATCCCTCATGTTTCGAACCCACCCAGGATTACAGGTATCTCGGGGACATACAACGCTCCTCGGACTGCTGTTCTCGTCGCATCCTGAGAACCACACTCAGTGCCATGTGCCGCCATATGAACACACTCGACCTCTCCCTCCAGCAGCACCAACTCACCCTATCTCTAAGCTGTCCTTGCCCCCAGTTTCATTTTATCCTTCGCCTCATCCGATGCCTCAACAAGAAACTTTGTCTCTTTCTTTCAGGTGCAAAGGATTGCAAGCTCCAACAACTCATCGACACCAACACTTTTCCAGGACACTCCACCACTGCCCATTCCCCTGACCTCATCCCGTCTTCCAATCCCAGCCCCGGCAGTGTATTCACCATACCCCCGACCTTCTCCTCTCTGATGCTGAACGTTCAGTGCTCAGCAAAGGACTCAGTTTCATACCCTTGTGCCCTCACCTCAATGAATTCCGGGCTTGGCACGATGCTGAACTCTTCTTCCGCCGTCTTCGTCTCCGTGCTCACTTCTTTGGGCAGGAGTCCTCTCCCCATTCAACAGATCTTTTTACCCACCTCCAATATTCTCCCTCGACCTGGACCCCTCCCTCTGGATTCTTACCTGCTCTTGTTCTTTTCATTGAGAACTGTCGGCGTGACATCAGTCGTCTCAATTTCTCTGCTCCTCTCACTCACTCTACCCTGTCTCTCTCTGAACTTGCCGCACTCTGTTCTCTCAGATCCAACCCTGACTTTGTCATCAAATCTGCTGACAAGGGTGGTGCTGTTGTTGTCTGGTGCACTGACCTCTACCTTGCAGATGCTGAGTGTCAACTCGCAGACACTTCCTCCTACCTCCCCCTGGACCATGACCCCACCACTGAACATCAAGCCATTGTTTCCAGGACTGTCGCTGACCTCATCTCCTCTGGAGATCTTCCCTCCACAGCTTCCAACCTCATAGCCTCCCAATCTCAGACGGCTTGCTTCTACCTCCTACCCAAAATCCACAAACAGGACTGTCCCGGCAGACCGATCATGTCAGCCTGTTCCTGCCCCACGGAACTCATTTCTTGCTATCTTGACTCCATTCTCTCTCTCCTTGTCCAGTCTCTTCCCACCTACATCCACGATTCCTCTCACGGCCTACATCATATCAACAATTTCCAGTTCCCTGGCCCCAACCGCCTCCTCTTAACCATGGACGTCCAATCCCTCTACACCTCCATCCCCCACCAGGCTGGGCTGAGGGCTCTCTGCTTCTTCCTCGAAAAGAGGCCCGAACAATCCCCATCCACACTGCTCTCCTCCGTCTGGCTGAACTTGTTCTCTCACTTAACAATTTCTCCTTAGACTCGTCTCACTTCCTCCAAATAAAAGGTGTGGCTATGGGTACCCGCATGGGCCCCAGTTATGCCTGTCTCTTTATGGGGTATGTGGAACATTCCTTGTTCTAGTCCTACTCAGGCCCCCTCCTACAACTCTTTCTCCGGTACATCGATGACTGCTTCGGTGCCGGTTCTTGCTCTCGTCTGGATCTGGAAAAATTTATTAATTTTGCTCCAATTTCCACCCCTCCATCATTTTCACATGGTCCATCTCTGACACTTCCCTTCCCTTCCTTGACCTCTCTGTCTCAATTTCTGGTGATAGACTGTCCACCAATATTCATTACAAGTCTACCGACCCCCACAGCTACCTCGACTACAGCTCTTCACACCCAGCTTCCTGTAAGGACTCCATCCCATTCTTTCAGTTCCTTCACCTCTTTCACATCTGTTCTGATGATGCCACTTTCCAAAACAGTTCCTCAGACATGCCTTCCTTCTTCCTTAACCGTGGTTTTCCACCCATGGTGGTTGACAGGGCCCTCAACCGTGTCCGGCCCATCTCCCGCGCATCTGCCCTCACACCTTCCTCTCCCTTCCAGAACCATGATAGGGTCCCCCTTGTCCTCACTTATCACCCCACCAGTCTCCGCGTTTAAAGGATAATCCTCCGCCATTTCCACCAGCCCCAGCATGATGCCACCACCAAACACATCTTCCCTTCACCCTCCCTGGCGGCTTTCCACAGGGATTGCTCCCTCCGGGCCACCCTGGTCCACTCCTCCATCACCCCCTACACCTCGACCCCCTCCCACAGCACCTTCCCATGCAACCGCAGAAGGTGCAACACCTGCCCCTTTACTTCCACCCTCCTCACCGTCCAACGGCCCAAACACTCCTTTCAAGTGAAGCAGCACTTCACTTGCACTTCCCTCAATTTAGTCTACTGCATTCGCTGCTCCCAATGCGGTTTCCTCCTCAATGGGGAGACCAAACGCAGACTGGGTGACCACTTTGCAGAACACCCTTGGTCTGTCCGCAAGCATGACCCAGACCTCCCTGTCGCTTGCCATTTCAACACACCTCCCTGTTCTCATGTCCACATGTCCGTCCTTGGCTTGCTGCATTATTCCAGTGAAGCTCAACGCAAATTGGAGGAACAGCACCTCATCTTCCGACTAGGCACTTTACAGCCTTCCGGACTTAACATTGAGTTCAACAACTTCAGATCATGAACTCTCTTCTCCATCCCCACCCACTTTCCAATCCCTCTTTTTAAAATAATTTATAATTTTTAAAAAATAGTTTTCTTTTTCCACCTATTTTAAAATTTATTTTGATCTATTGTTTTATCTCCAACTTTTAGCCCATTTCGATCCCCCACCCCACCCCCACAAGGGCCAGCTGCCCCTTGCTTGTACTGCTTGCTACCCTTAATGTCCCCATTAGCACATACCTTAGATAATATCACCACCGTCAACACCCCTTTGTCCTTTTGTCAATGACATCATTGGCAATCTCTTCTTTGCCTCCACTTATCCCTGGCCCTCTATCCAGCTCTACCTGTCCCATCCCCCTCTACCAGCTTATATTTCAACTCATTTCTCTATTTCCTTAGTTCTGATGAAGAGTCATACGGACTCGAAACGTCAGCTGTGTTCCTCTCCGCAGATGCTGTCAGACCTGCTGAGTTTTATCCAGCTATTTTTGTTTTTGATACAATGTTTTGGCCTCAGCTACTTTCAGTTGTAGCCAATTCCACAGGCTCACCACTCTCTGGGTGAAGAAAATTCTCCTAATCTCAGTCCTAAATGGTCTACCCCGTATCCTCAGACTGTGACCCCTGGTTCTGGACTCCCCCACGATCGGGAACATCCTTCCTGCATCTACCCTGTCTAGTCCTGTTAGAATTTTATAGGTTTCTATGTGATCCCCCCTCATTCTTCTGAACTCCAGCGAATCTAATTCTAACCGATTCAATCTCTCCTCATATGTCAGTCGCTCCATCCCAGGAATCAGTCTGGTAAACCTTCACTACGTTCCCTCTATAGCAAGAACATCCTTCCTCAGATAAGGAGACCAAAACCGTGCATAATATTCCAGGTGTGGTCTCACCAAGGCCCAAGTTATGTCTAGTTATGTCTGCCTCACTGGCAGGACAGACCCGCCAGAGGTGATGGCACAGTGGTATGCAGTCAGGGGCAAGTAGCCCTTGGTGCCCTTAACATTAACTCTGAACTCATGAAGTCTCATGGTTTAACATCCAAATGGGCAAGGAAACTTCCTGCTGATTACTATCTACTGCTTTCCCTCAGCCTGTGAACAAGCACCCCTCCACTTGGAAGAAGCACTGGGAATAACAAGGGCACAGAGTGTGCTCTGGGTGAGGAACTTCAATATACATTGGTAGCACTGCAACTGAACAATCTGGCCAAGTTCTCAAAGGCATAGTTGATAGACTGAGCCAGTGCAGGTGGTAAGAGAACCAACACAAGGGAAAAACCCAAACTACCTGTTACAGATGCATCTGTCCATTACAGTATTGATAAAAATTAACACAGCAGATGAAGTTTCTTCTTTAAATTGAGGACATTCACCATTGTCCTATGTAGCGCTACCACCATGCTAAATGGGATAGATTCAGAATAGATCCAGCAACTCAAAGCTAGGTATCCATGTGGCACTATGGGCCATCAGCAGCTGCAGAATTAACTTCCACCGCATCCTGCACCTCATGGCCTGGAATATTCCTCAATTGGCCAGTACAGTCAAGCCAGGGGACCAGCCCTAGTGCAATAAGGGGTGTCGGGGAGCATGCCAGGAGAAGCATCAGGCAGACCTACAAATGAGAAACAAACCTGGTGAAGCTACAACACAGGACTACATGAATGCTAAATATGCATCCCCACCATCATTGATACAAGACTTCAGCCAATTATATTCACTCTACATAATATCTAGAAATCATTGAGCGCAATGGATGCAGCAAGGGATAGAGATCCTGTCAAAATCCATTCTGCGGTGCTGAAGACTTGTGTTCCAGAGCTAGCTACATCTCTAGCCAAGCCAACAATGTGGAAAATTCTCCAATGTGGAAAATTCTCCAATGTGGAAAATTCTCCAGGTGTGGCCTATCCACACAAATCCAATCTGATGAATTAATGGCCCATCAATCTACTCTCGATCATCAGCAAAGTGATGGAAGGGAATATTGAGCAGCACCTAATCACCAATAACCTGCTAAGTGACACTCAGTTTGGGTTCCATCAGCACCATGGCTCTTGACCTCATTTCAGTCTTGGTCCAAAAATGGACAAAAGAGCTCAATTCCAGATGTGAGGTGAGAGTGACTGCCCTTGTCATTGAGGTAGCATTTGATCAACTGTACCATTAAGGAGGCCTAGTCAAATTGCCCATCTCTGCTCTGTCCACAAAAAGCAGGATTAATCCAATCCAACCAATTACTGCCACATCGGTCTGCTCTCAATTATCAGCAAAGTGCTGGAATTTGTCATCGACGGTGTTATCAAGCTGCACTCGGACAGGAATAACCTACACAATGATGCTCAGTTTCGGCTCCTGACTTCATTACAGCTGTTAGAATCAAATTTCTCAAGGCTGAAGTTTTCTTTCACAAAATGGAAGGATTTGGCATGATCTGGACATATAGATGCCAACCTGGTTTTTTTTTTAAAGATCATAAGTTCACCTCGGAACTGTAAACAATCAAGCATCTTCCAAGAAATCACCTGACCTATATGGTACCTGAGCAGTAGTTTGTTTGTTTGAACTGCAAAGCGCTTTACTTAATGAAAAGCTGAGGTACAAAAAAGGCAGTCACATGGGAGAATGGTGAAAAACTTAAGTTGTGAACCTGCTTGTTTTGAGGGCAGCCTTGTTGGAGAATAAGCTGAGGGATGAGGCTACCTTAACTGGCTCCCTCTCTCTCTACCTTGCCTAAAATTGTGTGTAGCTATCAACCTATAGCCAGAGAACCCTCATCGGAGTGTAACCAGTCTGCATTTGGACCTGCAAAGCTGAGACCAGTGATGAGAAGGTCCAGGCATCTACTGGGTCCAGTGGCTTCACACAAGAGAACTCTAGGTTGAAGGCATCGAGACCCTGCACACTTAATCCTTTAGTTAATGACACCCATCCTCCAAAGTCCATCTCCGCAGAGAGACTCTATGGGCAAGATCTTACCAGTGTCGGGCGGGCTGGACGGGAGCGGGTGGGGCGGGTGCGGAGCTGATTGCCACCCGTGATTGGCTGTGTGCCGCCATTTTACGTGGGTGGGCCAATTAAGGCACGCCCAGTGTGACGCACAGCCGGTAGTGCTCAGCGCTACATGTGCGGGCGGGGAGAGGAGGGAGAGTCAGGGCCTGCTTTCTTTCGCGCATGCCCCATCACGTGGCAGTGTCACATGAGCTGGGACATGTTTGTGAATTGTACAAAATTTAATTAATTATTTTATAAAACCTTCTGGAAATCTCATCCCGCCCGTGGATGAGGTTTCCTGAAAAACGTGAAGGCTTCTTGGGCTCTTCGCCTGCCCGTCAACCTTAAGGTTGGATGGGCAGCATCGCTAACAGCTTTAATTAGCTTTTCAATGGCCTTAATAGGCCATTGACAGTTCGGTGGGCGTGTGCCTGCCGAATGAAATATCTAAATGACGTCGGGATGCACGTGTGTCATTTTGCACATTGGCATGTCGGGCCCGCCCCCGCACGCCGACGGCAATATTCTGGCCTATCTGTTTATCTTTTCTTTGTCGGTGTGTGTATGTCTGTGTATGTGCTGGGGGAATTCTTTAGGAAGAGATAAATAGTTATACCTCCCGATTACAATTGTGTGTTAACCAATATTTGCAACTTGTTAAAAGAAGTTTAAAAAAAAGAAATCAATCATTCTGAGTTTTTGAAAGAAGCCTGGTCAGAGCCTCTTTACTTCTGGGTGCTAGAAGTACAGGTACACAATTGGCCATTTTGGTGAGAAAATTAAACATTTAAATTAATTACAGCCTGTGGAGTAGTGGTGTTTGATAATTCGCACACTCCTCCCATCCCAGCCATAACATAGCCTTGGGTTCAAAACATGGACAAAAGAGCTGAGAGTGACTGCCTTTGATGGAGTGTTGCATCAAGGAGCCCGAGTAAAATAGAAGTCAATGGAAATTAGGAGAAAAACTCTTCGCAGGCTTGAAACAAAACGAGTACAATGGAAGATGGTGTGGTTTTTGGAGGCCAATCAGCTGCAGGAGTTCCTCAGGGTAGTGACCTCGACCCAACTATCTTCAGCTGCTCCATCAATGACCTTCCCTCCACCATAAAGTCAGAAGTAGGGATGTTCACTGATGATTGCACATTGTTCAGTACCATTGGCAACTCATCAAATAATGAGGCAGTCCCTGTCTGCATGCAGCAAGTCCTGGATAACATTCTAGCTTGGGATGATAAGTGGCAAATAACATTTGTGCCGCACAAGTGACAGTAATGACTATTGTTGAATCACCCACCATCAATGTCCTGGGGGCTATCATTGACCAGAAATTTAATTTGACCAGCCATATATATAACTTGGGAACGAGAGGAGCTCAGAGGCTGGAAATTCTGCAGTGAGCCTCCTGACTCCCCAAAGCCTGTCCACCATCAAATTTTTGGTTTCCCCTGGCTGGTGAGTCTAAAAACAGGGGATTATAACCTCAGAATAAGAGGCAGCCATTTAAGGCAGAGATGAAGAGGAATTTCTTCACTTAGGAGGTTGGTGAATCTCTGGAATTCTCTACCCCGGAGAGCTGTGGAAGCTCAATCATTGAGCATGTTCAGGACAGAAATCAATAGATTTCTGGAGACAAACAACATCAAGGGATATGGAGATAGCATGGGAAAGTGGCTTTGAGATAGATGATCTGCCATGATTTAATTGAATAGCCGAACAAGCTCAAGAGGCTGAATGGCTTAATCCTGTTCCTATATTTAAAAGTTTTTGGTCTCTATAGAAATCATAACATTCCCATTGTCTGACAAGTAATTCATGGGCGTTATTTGCCTCTTGAGTTGATGCTTTTAAATTTTTCCATTTGTTAAGTGTACTACTGTCAGGTCAGTCTTGGAGTAAAATAATCACTTCATTATTGGTTTGAGCAGCTTCAGAATTTTCCCCAGGGTTCTCAATAATAACCTTAAAAAGACCTCAGAAGCAAGATTTGCCTATTTTTTCTCATTTTTGATTCCAATTACCAAATCAAAATCAGGTTGATTTTTAAGTAGTATAATTGTATTTGCAGGCAGCTTCGAAGACCCAGGAAGCAAGTGAAATAGTTATTTATTTATTGGTGTATTCTGGGCTTGTGTGAAGTAATGAGACCACTCCACAAACCACAATCTGGTCAGAACTCAGCAACATCTGAAAGGATTGTTTCATAGCATGTGCAGAACAACTGTAATGAATGCAAAATGGTCCCATGTTGTTTGTACTAGAAAATAAAGCATCAAAGCAGGCAGAACTGCAATGGGCTGGCTGTTGTCCCAATCGGGAGCCCCATCAATTTTTTTTTGTTTGGTGTTAATTAATCACACTGAAAATATATATAAAATATTTCAATATTATAATCCACCATTGCTTCGAAAGGTGGATCAAAAACCTGGAACTCCCACCCTAACAGCACTGTGAGGGTAATGCCACCACATGGACTGCGGTGGTTCAAGAAGGCCATCACCTTCTCAAAGACAATTAGGGATGGCCAACTTTTACAATCCCCATAGAGACCAGTAACTTTTAAACACAGATACAGAAGAGAATTTTCTCCCCGTCGTGCGGGCTGGGCGGGAACGGGAGCTGGTGGGCGCACAGCCGATCGCTGCCCGTGATCGGCTGCACGCCACCATTTTGCATGGGCGGGTCAATTAAGGGCTGCCCAGCATGACGTGCACCTGGAAGCGCTGAGTGCTCCCTGTGCGGGCGGGGGGAGGAGGGAGAGTCGGGCCGGTGCTCTTTTGTTCATGCGCGCGAAAGAGTGCAGAAATCTCCGAGGCACGGAGCTGCCTCAGGGAGATTACTTTGAATTTGAAAAATTAAAATAAAAGAAAAAAAAATACTCAGACATGTCCCCTCATGTGACAGTGACACATGAGCTGGGACATGTCAATGAATTTTAATAAAAATGTTTCTTACATTTATAAACCCTTCATGAAACCTCGTCCTGCCCATGGATGAGGTTCCATGAAAAATGCAAAGGTCGCCTGGGCTCTTCACTTGCCCGCCAGCTTTAAGGTTGGACGGGCAGCCCAGTTAATTATTTCAATTGGTTTTTAAATGACTTTAATAGGTCTTTGACAGTTCGGCGGGCGCGCAGCCAACTCCGGTGCGTGCCAGACAAGCTGAAGATCGGAATGACACGCGGTGATGTTGGGATGCATCGGGACATTTTATGCAGCGGCCAGTAGGGCCCGCCCCCACACGCCGACCAGAAGATTCAGGCCATAAATTTCCTAGTAGCTGAAGCAAAGGATCACATGACAAAATTTCACATTTTAAGACTTTTACTGTAACAAAAAAAAACAAAATTAACATTGACTAAATACTACTGATTGGGCAACTAATATATTAAACTACAGGAAAGGGATTCCCTAGTAACTTATAAACAAATACAACCAAAACCCCCACACCACGTTTATACATAACACTACACTCTGAGCAGAGATGTAGACCGGGATTTTCTCGGCCCACCAGTGTCGGGCATGTTCGGTAGCATGAGTGGACAATATGGTGCAATCGGTTTCACGACAGTGTGAAGCCAGTTTGCGATCGTCCGCTCAGCCTGCCGATGGTGGGCCTCATTCCCCGCCCTCAGGTGTCAGGAAACTCATTGCAATACAATAAGTATGTCATTATTAGGTCAGCCTGTCGGAATCTTTCCTCCCCCCCACCGCTGGATCGTCCATCCACGTCGGTGGGAAAACACGCTGACATGTTTCACAACAGCATACGCACTTGGCGGGTTGCACTTCATTTGCGACTTAACGATTTGTTTGCTGACCTTGATTCAGTCAGCACTCGTAGTCATCAGCGCCAGGCTTCACAGACAGCACCACATCACTTTTAGGGGGGCTTGTGGGCAGATCTCTACCTACCAGATCAGCCATATGTGGGTGTCTTTTCAATGGCTGCAGGGCTAGGGCTTTCTTGGTGATGGGGGAGAAGTGGCCTCAGGCAAGGGAAGAGGCTACAAGACGAGGACTGTATTGGTGAAGGAGGGTATCCCAGGGTGTGTCGGGGGGGGGCACATGATGATCTGTGCAAGTGATCTCAAGATGGTGATGCCTGAAGAGGCAGTTTCCAGAGGAGATGAGGCCAGGTGGACATGGGAGGGTATGAGAATAGATGGTGATGTCCCTTGAGCTGGTAGTGAGATGCAATGAATTTGTGAGTTTAGAGGGATGAGTAAGTTGCCATACCCTGGCTGCACAGATGAGATCATTCATCCTCTATCTGTATTGGAGGGCCAACATCTTCTGTGCACCATTGGCACTGATCACCACTGCCATCGCCTACCAAGCTGTAGTGGGAATGTAGTCGCTCCTGCTGCAGCCAGTGCAGGGGTAGAGGACATACAGCAGGCCTCCACAGCGTCCAAAAAGCACTCGAGGGCTGCAGGCTTCTTGCCTTTCGGGGCCATGTCTTCTTTGCTGCTGTCCTGGGCTGGAAGCACAGAGTGCGGCTGTACTTTAAATGTGGTGCCTGGCATGAAGAAGTGGTGAGGTGACAGCATGGTGGGCGAATCAAAGCCCACCTGCCATGGAAAAGACATGTTTCCCAGGAATGTATAATTAATGCGGGGGGTTTGGGACGATACAGCATGAAAAGCTTCCATTGCGGCTGGTAGGTAAAGCATCATTTTTCCTGCCTGCTAGTGCATTTAGTGCAAATCTGGGACGATTCCGCCCGTAGTCTTATATTTAAAGTCCCTAAGCTTCTCTTGAAGAGGCTACTAGGCGAGGGACCTCTTCTCAGGACCTCTTCATTCTCTCCCACCAGGGCGAATCTTCCAATGTCCCTTTAAACAAGTCCACTTCACTAAATCTTCTGATCATACTTGAACATACTTCCAGTAAAAAGGTGACTCTTTTTTTACTTTAACTCTCCACAAGCTTAATTTCTTTAAACATGGGATCCATCCTCATCAGCACTCTGCTTGGTGGTTAACCCAAAAACAGTTTTTACCCTGTTTGGTGTAGCAGCACCGTCGTGAGTTCCCCAGATCTCTCCAGCTGACTCAAAGTCTGTGAGTCTGTATGCAGCTGCTTCCTCTTGTGTGTCCTGGTGTTAAAACTTGTACCTTAATTTCATTAAGTTTTGAACTGGCCCCTGTCCCCATGGTAAGCAGGTCACATGGGCTTGTCATTGAGCAGATTTAGTATGAAGTCACATGAGTTTGTCCCTGGGCATATTTCAGAGGATGTCACATCTCCCTCTCCAAGCTACTCCATTTTACCTTGAATTAAAGGCGATGATTTAAAACATAACTGTCTTATAAAGTCCAACATTTGTAACACAACAAATATCGTCCTTGCCAGTGATGCACTCATCTTATGAATGAAAATAAAAAAGTGATTCTTGTGAAATAATGCTGCAAAATGTGATAATCGAGTAATACAGTGTACAGCATCTCAACCTGGAAACTACCACTTAATTGTCCCATTTCACCTGCTTTGACTTGGCTACTGCAGCATTTCCATTTATCTACCCCTCATTCTCATTTTAAAAACAGTGAAAATGGTGAAAACACTCAGGTGAGGCTGCATATGTGGGAAGAAAAAGAGAGTTAATATTTCAGGTCAATGACCTACCATCAGAACTGGAAGATGTTAAAGATTAGCAGCTTTCAACCAATTACAAAGCAAGGGAAGAGGGAGGGAGGGCAAGAAGAATCAAGTCTGTGAAATTTTACTACATTACGTGAGCTATATATGAATACATGCTGTTCTGCGTGCTAAGAATTGTTCTGCAAAGCAGTGAAAGTTATTTGAAGAAAATGCAGGCACCTTAATGTGGAGCCACACAGCAGCTGTACATCTTGTTTAGCCAAACCTGACAGGTACATTGAATTATAACCATTCCAGCATAACATTAAAGTAATCTTCGCATAGACATTAAGTTAGGCTATTTTCTCCACTAGTTGGACTCATACCTAGCACAAAGGGAGACGATTGTAGTTATTGAAGGCCAAAGATCTCAAACCCAAGACATTACTGCAGGAACTCCTCAGGGTAGCGTCCTAGGCCCAAGCACCTTCAGCTGCTTCATCAATGATCTTCCCTCAGACACAAGGTCAGCAGTGGGGAGATTTGCTAAATATTCTACAGTGCTCAGTTCCATTTGCAACTCCTCAGATACTGAAGCAGTCTGTGCCCGTATGCAGCAGGACCTGGACAATATTCAGGTTTTGGGTGATAAGTGGCAAGAAACAATTTCACTTCACCTCATTTCCAATAAAAGAGAATGTTATCATCTCTGCTTAACATTTGATGGCATTACCATCATGAGTCCCCCATTGTCAACATCCTGGCAGATCACCATTAAACAGAAACTTAACTAGGCTAGCCACATAAATATTGAGGTTACAAGTGGTCAGAAACTTGAATTGAAATGTTGTAGCAAGTGATTCCCCAAAGCCTTTCTACCCTCTACAAGGTATAAGTCAAGAATGTGGTGGAATACTCTCCACTTGCATGGATATGTGCAGCTCTAACATCACTCAAGAGGTTCAGCAGCACTTGGGCATAGCACTTTCTCTACCACCACCTTTAACATTCATTCCCTCCATCATCAGTGCACCATATCTACAATGCATGCAAGCTACAAGCTACAATGCAGCAAATCCATGACTGCTATTAACTTGAAGAACAAGGGCAGTAGGCACATGGGAATACCAATGCTGAAAGTTGCCTCCAAATCAACACAACATCCCAACTTGGAAATCTTGGAAATTCCTGGTCAAAATCTTGGGACTCCCTAACTAAAATCACTGTGGGAATAGCTTCACCACACAGACTGCAGCTGTTCAAAAGAACAGTTCACCACCAGCTTCTTAAGGGCAGTAAATGCTGCCAGCAATGTTAACATCCTATTAATGATTGTAAAAGGTGAAGATGAGAATTGTAGCAAAAGGATGATCAAAAAATTTAGCAGGTGCTAAAGGATTCTGCATTGTCTTTATTATCTATGATTATCCTAGGACAGTAGGAAGACTCGGCATCAGAAAGGTGGTCAAGAAAATGAAAATTGCAAAGCATAAAATATAGCGTGTTATATTTTTGACAAGAAAATGGGGGAGCCAGTAGACAATAAAGATCATAAAACAGAGTTGGATATGGCGGAAACAGTGAGGCATTTATATGGTGTAAAATGTCTGAAGGAGTGTGAATATAAACTAAAGGAGGGCTTGAGGACAAGAGTACTACACTTCCTCAATGCAGGGTGAGATAGAATGTGTAATTAGGTAAGGTATCCTAAATAAGATGGAAGGAGTTGCTGCCAGTGAGCCAGGTTTAAGCCAAGCTCAGGAAATTGATGTGCTCATCCAGGATAATAAAGTTATAAAAGAAAAAGGCCCTGTTGTAAAGACAATAGACAATTGTAGTGTTATATCAAGAGGATGAGCAGTTAGGGTTTTATTTTCAAGAATTTATTCAATGGGGTTAAACTTGCATTTAAATGGTTCTTTATCGTGTCGATCAGAAAGATCTCAGAACACCACAACCATTTTCCACACATCAAGATCCCACATGTAGAGATGAAACCAGTGCTGCTTGGGGGAAGATATCTTGCAGATGACATCAGGAAGGAGATGACATTCTGCTATTCCTTGAATAGTCCCAAGGGACCTTTCACAACAACCTGAATCGCAGGAACAGGCAAATTGAGAGTGGGATCCTGGTTTAACATTTCATCTGAAAGACTGTAGTGAAGTATCAACATGGCAGAGTTGGCTTGAAATGAGTTATGTGGATGAGATTTGAAAACAAGTGACTTGGACCCAGTTGTCTGTTAAGTGTTACTGGTTAAATAGTCAATTTATCTCTCAGTGGGGCTCAAATCATTTCTGTTCCAGGCTTGCTGTGAGGAAACAGTTGACCTCTATTGAGCATCATCCAGATGAGTTAAGCTTAAGCACTTGCAGTTGACCTTGGGAATCCATATATGATATTTTTAAAACAATTTGTTAAGTATATATACATTTGCTTTCCTTAAATATATTTGAATCAGCATTTCACACACAATTTTTTTTAGTGAATTTTTGTTAGTTGTACACCAAGACAAGGCCAATAGATTTTGTGAAGCTGGAAAAGACAACAGTCAACATGGCTGAGGGAACAGCAAAAGTGACAAATGATTGTAAATGGAGAGAAGCACACGGATTATGCCCATCAACATGAGCTGCTTTAATTTTTTAAGGAAATTCACCACAAATTAATTGTGGTTTCACAAGGCACATGTCTTTGAAAATACATTGGTCTACCAAGATTTTACACCACTAGATTCTCTCAGAAGGCCAATATTTTTCTACGTAAAAATCAGTAAAAACCGACAGATTACAAAATAATTAAGACCAGAAAACATTAATCTATCTTAATCAACAAAATATAAAATTTAGATGCCTTTAACCTCAAGAGAATATGCAACTTTCCATAAAGTTTACAGAACTAAAGACTTAAGTTCAGAAGGAATTCAGATTGACCTTGTGCCAGAGGATGCAGACATTTTGGTGGAAATCAATGCAGTTTTCAATGCAATTTTCAAGCCAGCCACCACTGTAGAAGAATGATTAAATATTGACTATTTTATAATACTTTTCTTTCACTCACCAAAAGGCCATGAAACCATGAAGGACATTATGTCAGTAATGCTTTTCAGTATCTGCACAAACTATCAGTTTAAAAGACAGGCATTATGTGGTCAAACAAGCTGCTCACTAAAGTATTCCTGGGCCAAATCTTCTGAGGAGTGGCACTCACCGTCAGATTGCCACTTACTTACTTTGCATTTCTCATCCGCACTTCCGAACTGGGCCTCCTCAGAAATGCAGAGTCTACCTGTTCCTTGCAGGGGAGGATGGTAACATAGTGGTAATGTTGCTGGGCTTGTAATCCAGGCACCCAGGCCAATGTGCTGGGGAAATGGATTCAAACTCCACCATGGCAGCTGCAACTCCCACATTGTAAGAAAGGATAAAAGAAAAAAAAAATGCAGGAGTGTCGGGGGAAGTCAAGCCATGCTCCCTTTTGACAGTACTAGATGTCAAATTCTAATAAGTTTAAAAGTCTCAAAACCACTTTGAGAAGATAGGGAAAGAAGGTAAGTGTTGGATCCAGTGCCCTGGTTTGTTGGGGCTAAAGGATCTGGGTTACACGCTTGTTTCAGGGTGGCCGAGTTGGTACCAAGACAGAGATGATCAGTAGACCTTTCTTAGAAGAAATACATTCAGTTTATTTACAAAAGGAACTCAGCAGCTACACTTGTGTACTTACAACTCAAAACTCTGTCTTTACACTTCGGACACTAACTCAAGACTACTGACTACAGAGGTAGCCCTTGCTAGTCTGCTATTGGGTACCATGATCATGTGATCTTACATAACAACATTTGTCTTAAAGGTATATTGCACATCAGATGATTACAGTAAGTGTTTAAAGTAAATGGGTGAGGAGGTAAGGTGGCAGAAGTGAGTGAGGGGATAGGGTGTGCTGGGCGTTTTTGGGGGTAGTCAGGAGATTCTGGGGGGTAGTTGGGGGAGGGGTGATAGTCAGATGGTCAATAGTGTAGCTTCCTAGGAGTTAGAACTGGTTTTAATCCTTCCAACCTTTCCTGTGTAACTATTCTGGTAAGTGAGTCAGAACCATCCAAAGTCTCTGACTTTAATTCAGAGCTTTGGAGTTCCAGATGCTGGGGAATTGCCCATCAGAAGTCCAAACTTCCAAGGGGTCCTCCAGTGCATCTTCCACCTGGAGATGGCAAGTTCTGGGCTTTGTTCAAACAGAAGTTTTCAATCAGATCAGAACTTCTAAAGCATTCATAAATTGCATTTACATTAAAAGACAAGCAATTTTGCAACACTTGTCTCCTTAGCAATGGAAATAGCTTCATAGATAAATTCATGTAAAGGAGCATAAATATTTATTCTCGTTTTTGTATGAGTATTATATTTTTTTTTAATCTGTTCAGATTTTAAACCTTGCTTTATATATCAGAGCATCAAAAATTCAATTCAGTTTTGAAAAAAAACTAGATGTTTACTCCAGTTCGACAGTTAGTTCATAGATAAGTGATCTCTGTGCTTTTTCACTTTCTATCGTTTGGAACTTCCAAGTTGTTTTCAAGTTGTCACTGCTCATCTTTGGAACCTATTTTGTTTTCATATTCTTTAGTGAAATTCTTTTGTTACTTCCATATTTTCTAGGATGAAAGTAGATACTGTTTTGGCAGATACAGAAAAGGAAAGATGTATTATGAGAAGTAGTTGCAGTCAAAAGTGTACAAAACAGTGTGATATTTTAAGTGTGTTGTCTCTATAAAGTAGCACCGATCACATAAAAGCTTACAGTTACACCATTACTCTTTTGTCAATGTGAAATGGTTTTTGGTGCACAGAAATGTGGAACTATCAACATTTCTGATCTGATTACTAAGCATACTAAAGCTAGAGCTTTGAGATTATAAGAACAAAAAGGGGCAGAATTTTACATTTGGCGTGCGGGTGCGCGCCTGACACGCCGGAACGTAAAATGACGCGCGATGACGTT
Organism: Cetorhinus maximus; assembly: GCF_964194155.1. Lineage (NCBI taxonomy): Eukaryota > Metazoa > Chordata > Chondrichthyes > Lamniformes > Cetorhinidae > Cetorhinus > Cetorhinus maximus. The sequence continues at coordinate 88,217,900 of NC_135889.1, forward strand.
GGGCTTGTGTCCCAACGTCATCGCGAAGTTGCGCAATATTTCATTCAGTGGGTGCACGGAGTCAACTGCGCGCCCGCCAATAATTGATAGGCCTATTAAGGCCATTAACCAGGTAATTAACCTGGATTTTACACTGCCCGTCTAACCTAACAGTTGGCGGGCAGGCGAAAAGGCAAGCGGCCTTTAAATTTTTTAGGAAACCTCATCCACGAGCGGGATGAGGTTTCCTAAAGCTTTTACAAATTAAATTAAAAAATTCTTTGAAAAATGAAAACACGTCCCATCTCATGTGATATAGTCACAGGAGGGGATGTGTCATTATATTTTTAATGTGTTTATTTTTTTAAAAGCGCTTCAATCTCTCTGAGGCAGCTTTGTGCCTCAGGGAGATTGAAGTGCTCTTTTGCGCTGGACCCTCCTCCCCCTCCTCCCTCCGCCCGCACAGGTAGCGCTCAATGCTACTGCTCGCGATCCACGCAGGGCGGGCCTTAATTGGCCCTCCTGCGTGAAATTGCAGTTCAGAGTCAATCGCGGGTGGCGGGCAGCTCCACAACCGCCCCTGTCCGCTCCCGCCGAGCCTGCCTGACGAATGGGAAATCCTGGCCAAGGAATATGAGCAGAAGATCATCATATGACCCACTGAGCCTGCTCTGCCATTCAATACCTTCATAGCTGACCCTGGGCTTGAACTGCACTTTTCCACCCACTCCCCATGTCCCTGAACTTGCCGAGACCAAAAATCTGTCTTTCCTCCTATATTCAATGGTGGAGCCTTCACAACCCTCTGGGGTAGAATTGCAAAGATTCGCAACCCTTTCAGTGAGGTAATTTCTCCTTATCTCAGTCCTGAATGATCGGCCCTTTACCCTGAGACTGTGGCCTCATGTTTTATATTTCCCGACCAGCGGAAACAATCTCCCATGTCTACCCCATCAAGCCTCTTCACTGAATTCATAGATATAGTGAGTAATCTCACAACTCTTTACTTTGCACAAGGTGAAATACAAAAAGAAGTGCAGATGCAGCCACAGGGACTGTCGGGTCTGGAGGTGGGCTGTTTAAAAGGCCTGCCTCGGTGTCATGGGACTTTGTCCCTGTGAAAAAATACAAAGGCCCTCCAGCCCTCACTGCCCCCATACACTCCCCATGCCCCATCCATGCCATCTCATGCTCCCCACTCACACTCCATGTTTCCTCATGCCCCTATGTCAAGTTCTGCCCTTCCACCAAACCCTCAGGCTCCTCATCCCCCTATATCAAGCTCTTTCATGCCCATTGACCTCATACACTTTCTAGAACCAATGAACACCATAGTGTATAATGGTGTGTGTAAAATACAAAAGCTTCGAAAAAATGTAATCCATTGATAACTTTTTCCTATGCTCGAAAAGAGAAGTCTGGACCAAACTAGTAAAAAAGAGTCAATCATCCAGGCTGTATGAATTTTCAAAAACACAAACCCTTGAAACCACTTAACTTATATCAACAAACATCACAAAATTGACCACGGAGATCAGAAAGCCTGAGCTGTCAATCAAACAATGTTTCCTCTGGGGAGCAGCTGTTGTGGTACTCTAATAGCTGTTTGAACTCTCAGCCAAGCCTCATTATGTATGCTTGGCTGAGGGAGTGGGTGGAAGGGCAGAGCTTGGCGATAGGGTATATGAGGGGACACAGGCATTGGTAGGGTGGCATAACTTTGCATGGGGGCATGAGGGGGAACTTTTGAGCTTATTTTTTTTTTTAAAAAAGGCCCTCTCATGCACATTAGGGTTCATGCTCCTCTTAAAGGGCTGTGAAACATGACTATTTAAAAACCTGGTCCAAATCCATGAAAATTGCGGAAGGAGTAGAATATGACTATCCACGCAATGGAGCTAGCCAGGTCAGGAGTGCCGGGTGCGGGCTTCTGACAGGAATCAGCCTACATCCTTTAAAGGCACTCCCGAAAATTAGACAGCCCAAGGATGGTGTCGAGAATGTTGGAATCAGAGCCCACCTGCCATTTTTAAAGGGCTCCTGAATCAACCTGACTCGGTGAAAATCCAGGCCTAGGACTCAAAAATTGGTTGTGACTGCACCCTGGTCTAAATGCTAGGATGTTGGGGGCTATAAGGTTGACCCTGACATACTTCACAGGCTCAGGAAAAAGTTCCCTTATCTGCATTCCAATGGACCAAGAATCAGCCAATCACTGGTGGTCTGGCAGCAGTGGGTCAGAGTGAATAATTAAGTGCCCTAAGCGCACACATACCCAATCTTATAAGAGGGCTGAATTTAAAAATCTTTGCCAAACTGACTGGGTCTCAATTTAAGGTGCCACTTCCAGTTGTACAACACTCCTTCAGTACTCACTGAAATGTTAGTTTAGATTCTGTGCTAAAAGTTTTGAGTCAACTGGTTGTATGTTCAAGACTCTATTGTAAAAGTGAGAGTGCTAACTTAACCAAGGCTCACAATTGGAATTGCAAATGTAGGTTGAAAGTAAGGACGTAAGTGTACTAAGGAAGGATATGGAGCAATTCTAAGAGTATCGTAAGAAATAGAGATGGCTCTGATAAAAAAGCATAACTTGAAGATGGGAAGTCACCTGATACTTTGGACCCTAAGCTGGTGCACGAAGTCAGACAGGACATAGCAAATATCCTTATCAGTTTTTCAGCCCTCCTTAGATAAACAAATTGTGCAATTTGGATTGGAAAGTATGCAATATCTCAGTGCAAAAATGGAAAGAAGGACAATTGGAGTAACTATTAGCCTAATGCCAGTTGAGCGCACACTTGGATAAATCAAGATCAAATTAGCATCTAGGGAGCATAGATACAAAAGTTGGGGCAAGCAAACAGTTAGGAAGATCAAAGTTTTAAAGGAGGCCATACAGGCTAATGGAATTGACAAACATGTGGTGGGTGAAATAAAGTGGAGAAATGTAAGGTCATGTATTTTGGGAGATAAACAGTGGATGGGAGGATAACCTCAAATGACATACAGTAATAGGAGTGGAGGAAGAGAAATCCAAGGGGGTAAATACATAAGTTCTGGAAGGTATGAGCCCAGATAGATTAAGATAAAAGTAATAAAAAAAGTGCAACAACATTTCACATTCTGTAACCAGGGGCAGAGAAAAATTAAAGAGGTCATTATAAATTTGTGAAAGGTGAGTGCTTAGACTACAGAAGACCTTTGGGCACCGAATCAGAGCAAAGACATCAGAGGCATAGGAAGCATACAATTTAGATTCACCAGGATGACAAACAACAGCTACAAAGAGAGACATGAGATTGTGGGACTAATTCTATTAGAACAGAGAATGGACTGAGATGAAACTTAATAAGGTTTTTAAAATTATGAAGGATCTTAATGGAGAATTTTAAAACATTTTTTGCGTATGGCCGATGCTGACAAAGCAATACTTATTGCTCAGCCCTAGCTGCAACAAAAGAACATGGTGGACTTCATCCTCGAGTTGCTGGATTCCTTGTTACGATAGATGTGAGATATCTGTTTTCTTTTAATTCTAGCTTCTCAATTATAATTTTTCCACCATTGGTTGCCGGGCCTTAAGTTGCCTAGGACCTAAGCTCTGCAATTCCCTCCTTACAGCTCTCAGCCTCTACCTTGTTTTCTTCCTTTAAGACTCTTCTTAGAACCTATCTCTTTGACCAAGCTTTTGGTCATCTGACTTAAAATCTCCTTATGTGGCTTAATGTCATATTTTGTTCTATAATGCTCCTGTGTAGTGCCTAGAGACATTTCATTATCTTATATAAGTTGCTGTTGTTATACCCACAATGGTGTCACTAGGAATTTTAGGATTTTGATCCAGTGACAACATATGGCAAATTAAGATGGCTTGTGACTTGGAAGAAAAAAAATTGAGATACTGGTGTACCTGGATCTTGCCCTTCTTGGGGTTGGATATCACAGAGTAGAATCCCAGCATATGGTCATCTATTAGCACCAGATTATCAGGACAAAGAAGTCAAATTTATAGATTTCAATTTCCATATTCATAATGCTGTCTCTAGAAAATTGAGATGTGGTGCCAATGATCTTTGATACAATGGAAATCCAAACTATGGACCACATAGAAGAGCTGCCTAGTTGGTGCTAAAAGCTGGCTTTGAACATAGCCAATTTTACATTGATCATCAATGGCGGTATGACTGAGCTGATAAATAAACCATATGAAATATTACACCAGTAGCTTCATCACTGACCTTCCCTACATTAGCGTCAGAAATGGAGATGTTCGCTGATGATTGAACAGTATTCAGTTCCATCTGCAACTCCTCAAATGCTGGCACAGTCCTTGTCTGCATGCAGCAAGACCTGGACAACATTCAGACTTACGCTGAAAAGTAACATTTGCGTTACCCAGTTGCCAGGCAATGACCACCTCAACAAGAAACTTTCAACAGCATTACCATCACTAAAACATCCACCATCAACATCTTATTTCGGTGAGTGGGTGGGAAAAGAGTGTGTCACTATTTACAGAAACTTCAATGGACTTGTCACATGGATACTGTGTCTCCAAATAGGCAGATCAGAGGCCATGTTTTCTGCAGCATGTCACTCATCTCCTGACACCACAAAGCCTTTTAACCCTCTACAAGGCACATCAGCAGTGGGATGGAATATTATTTACTAGCCTGGATTATTGCATTTCCAACAGCACTCAAGGGGCTCAACACCATCCAGGAATAAGAAGCCTGCCTGATTGGCAATCCATTCACCACCTTAAATATTCATTTCCTCCATTGCCTGCTCATAGAGGCAACGGCATGCACCATCCACAAGATGTACTTTTTCAAAAGGTATTATTTCATGGGATGTGTGCATTGCTACTAGGCCAGCATTTGTTGCCCATCCCTAATGGGGGAGATGGTGGCTAAGTACAATGTCACTGGACTAATAATCCAGAGGCCCAGGCTAATGTTTTGTGGATAAGGGTTCAAATCCCACCACGGCAGCTGTGGAGTTTAAATTCAGTTAATAAATCTAGAATATAAAACTAGTCTCAGTAATGGTAGCCATGACAACTATTAACTGTTGTTGTAAAAATCCATCAGGTTCACTAATGTCCTTTAGGGAAGGAAATCTGCCATCCTTACCTGGTCTGGCCTACATGTGGCTCCAGATACACAGCAGTATGGTTGACTGTCAACTGCCCTCTGAAATGGCCTAGCAAGCCACTCAGTTCAAGGACAATTAGGGATAGGCAACAAATATTGACCTTGCCAGCAATACCCACATCCCATGAAAAATTAAAAAAATTGTTCTTGAGCTTGTGGTGGTGAGCCACCTTCTTGATCTGGTGCAGTCCAATTTGCATAAGCACATCCACAGTGCTGTTAGGAAGGGAGTTCCAGGATTTTGATCCAGTGACAGTGAACGGTGATATAGTTCCAAGTCAGAGTGATGTGCGACTTGGAAGGGAACTTGCAGACGGTGATCCTCCCATCCATTTTCTGCCTGTTCTTCTATGTGGTAAAGATTTGGGGCTTGGATGGTGTTCTGAGAGGAGCCTTGGAAAGATGTTGTAGTGCATCTTGTAGATTGTACACATCGCTGTTACCGTGTGCCAATGGTGGAAGGAATGAAAGCTTAAGATGGTGGATGAGGTACCCATCAAAAAGACTAGTTTTGTCTTGGGTCATGTCGAGCTTCTTGAGTGCTTTTGAAGCTGCACTTATTCAGGCAAGTGTAGAGTATTCTGTCACACTCCTGACTTGTGCCTTGGAGATGGTGGACAGGCTTTATGAGGGGGTGGGAAGGGGGGGTGGGGGTGGTGGGTGGTACCAGGAGACCAGTTACTCACCGCAGAATTCCCAGCTTCTGTCATGTTTTTGTTGCCACAATATATATGTGGCTAGACCATGTAAGCTTCTGGTTAATGCTGTTGAATGTCGAGGAAAGATGGTTACATTCTCTCTTTTTGGAGTTGTCATTGCCTGGCATTTGTGTGGCATGAAAGTTACTTGACACATATCAGCCCAAGCTTGAATGTTGTCCAGGTCTTTCTGCATGTGGACATAGACTGTTTCAGTATCTGAGGAGTTGTGAATAGTTCTGGACTTTGTGCAATTATCAACAAGCTGACCACAGCTGACCTTATTTTGGAGGGACAGGCATTGATGAAGCAATTAAATATGGTTAGGTCTAGACACTATGTTGAGGAACTCTTGAAACATTATACTGGGGTTTGGAGATATGACTTCAAGCAATAGAGAGTTTTCTGCGAATCCCATTGACGTCAGCTTTGCTAAGGCTTCTTGATGCTATTCTCGGTCAAACACTGCCTTGATGTCAAGAACAATCATTCTCATCTCATCTCTGGAATTCAGCACTTTTGTCCATGTTTGAACCAAGACTGTAATAGAGGTCAGGAGCTGAATGGCCCTGGCAGAACTCAAACTGAGCATCAGCGAGCAGGCTGTTGCTGAGTAAGTGACGCTTGATAGCATTGTCAACAACATCTACCATCACTTTACAGATTATTGGAGAGTAGACTGATGGGGTGGCAATTGGTCAGATTCGATCTGTCCTGCCCTTTGTGGGCAGGACATACTTGGGAGTTATCCCACATTGGCAGACAGATGCCTGTGTTGTAGCTATACTGGATCAGTTTGGCTAAAGGCATGGCTGGTTCTAGGGCACAGATATTCAATGTTACAACTGGGATGTTGTTCAAGTCTATAGGCTTTGCTGTTTCCAGTGTCTTCATCCCTTTCTTGATGTCACATGGAGTGAATTGAATTGTTTGAAGGCATCTGTGATGGTAAGGACATCAGTAGGAGGCCAAGATGGATCACTCACTTGACACTTCTGCCTGAATATCATTGCAAATGCCTGATTTTTGTACTGGACATGCTGGATACTGCCATCATTAATGATGGGGATGTTTTAGAGCCTCTTCTTTCAGTTAGTTGTTTTATTGTCGACCACCATTCTTGGCTGAAAGTGGCTGAGCTGCAGAACCTTTATGTAACCCGGGTTGGTTGTGGAGTCATTTAGCTCTGGGTAAGGGATGGGAACAGGACCTAGGGCAGTAGGAGTCTGCTGCTGGGGAACCAATGGTCCCTTGAGTGTGCGTGTGTGCATGTTGCCACAGCCAGACTATTTGTTGGAACTTTGGGCCTGCTGTGGATACCTTCTAAATTTCAGTGATATGAGTGACTCCCAAAAGCAAATCCCATGCTGCTGTATAGTTGGATGTGTTCATGCTTCAGAAGTGTCCCATTAAATACTGTGAGGGAGTTTGTATTCCCAGGTTGTTTTGGTGGGTTTTCCAGATGGAAGCCAAGGAATACAATTCCCAGCATGCCTGGGAGTTCCAGCACAAGTACAGAGTGCAGCAGGGAGATAGGCCATGCACGCTTGGTTTCTGACATCCTCTGCGACTACAGGGATTGGGCAGTGCATGGGTGGTGTGGCACGAAACAATGGTCACAGGACTGGGGTGTGATGCTAAAGTGAGCCCACATGACAGGAAATCGGGAGCAGACGGAAAGGAAATGTGGCTCCATGTGGCTGAAGTGTTGCCATTAGCTCTATGCTGCTAGGAGGGCTGAGGCTCAGAGAAATCCCAGGAGCCATTGGTAGTTCCATGCTGCTAAGAGTTGGGGCTCAGGGAAGCCCAGGTGTATTATTTATTGGCACAGCTGGGGAGATTGAAGTTCAGAGAAATCCAAGGGCAGTGCCAGCTCAGTGAAATGGGTTGTTGGGGCAAAGGGAGGCCCAAGAGAGGAGGTGCTCTGCTCCAAACAGCTAAAGAATTGGAGTCATGCTGTTAATTAGATGCTGGGATGCAATCTTGGGAATACAGTGAGGGATGCAGTCTCAGGAGAAGAGATTGAGCAACTGGGAAGCAAGCAGTCTTTGGGTTGGGCCAAGTTCAAAAGTGAAAGTGATCAACATTGCTATGATTTACAACATCTGGATTTATAGCAGCCTCTATACAAAGTTACAAGATACTGAGAGCAAGCAAAGCAGTGCACAGTTTGTGTAGGAGCTACTCCAGGTCACATTGAAGCCTTAAACAGTTTATTTTTAAATAAAGTCCAGTCAATAATTATTGAACATTTTGAACCTTGGTAATCTTATGGGGCAGGGCAGAAGATGGCATTATGTTTTCTCCAAGATATGCTAGATTTGGCCAAGTTGTCTAGGTTCAGATTTTAGCTTAATTATATTTTCTCTTGCCAATTTTCTTCCCTCCCTTTTTCCTGAAAGTGTTGATTCATTGCTAGAGATCAGTTCTATGGGCACATGGTTCCTTCTTGTCCTACTGAGTCTCGATAGTTTCTATCTATTTTTGTCCATTTAACCGCACAAGCATTGGAACAAATGGGGCGGGTTGAATAAAAAAGGGGAGCCACATCAGCCCTCCTCACAGGGAGCATAACAATTTGGAGGGACCTTACCCGAGGACCAGTTGTAACACAGTCCAACAACCAAGTTCTCGCCTAAGAAAATGAAAGGTAACAGAACAAGGTATTTTTGGTGAGAACAGAAAGGAATTGAGTCTTCCATAAACTGTGAGATTAATAGAATGTTACATTAATAGGTCTGGATCCAGATGACAGCCATTTATCTGGCATGATAAAGATGATTGATCAGGGTCAGTCACCATAAGCATTTCATGATTTCAATAGAAGTGAATTGTACAATAAAAGTTAGTTAAAAAAAATATACTAAAAGCTCCAAAGCAATCCAAGGCTGTCAGTGGCATTGAGCCAGGGAAGCTTCAAGATGCTGGAGAATATAGAGTGATAGCAGGTGAGAAAGCCAACAAGAAGCTGTGCAGCAAATGAGCCAGTTCATGACAGCCAAGCAAATTAGAACAAAGTACGCACCTGTAATTGCTTTGCCACTCAGTGAGTATGAGGCAGCAGGAAACAATTGAGTGCAATTCCCACATATATGCAACAGTTGAAAAAGGGAAGGAGCGGGTAAGTCGTATGAGAATGTTGAATTGAGAGCTGAAAGGCAGCATAGCTCTGGTCTCAATTAAAACAACTGGACATGCAGCAGAGGTTTGACAGCGCTGTGATAAAATGTACAGGTTGAATCTTGCTGAAATAATAACAGCATGTGACTGATGCACACCGTTATTAAGCTGCTTGAGCACCCGGTTTGTACCTGCTAAATAGATGTGGTGCCCTTAAATTTCTAGCTCTAGAAATGTTCAGGTAGATACATTTTAACTAACTGTTCATTTTAACAAAGTTTCACCAGACAGATTTCTAACTATTCTATTAGTTTCCAGAATAATTGCTAACTATGGAAGATCAGATTGTTCCTAAGAAACAAAACCCAAGACTTTAAGAACTGTCTTAAACTGTGTTGAGCAATACACAGGCTCAAAATGTAAAAAAAATCAAAGTGTTTGTTGCACTGCCAATAGTAAACTTCCAGAGGTTTATGGTTGGATGAACAGTGGTGATACTTGTGTTAATTCCCTAAGCATATCCTATCTGCAGAGTAATTTCTTATTAGATCTTCAGCCATGTATAGAACTTATAAATATCATTTGGCTACATGAGCAATAACACTTAGTTCACCTTTGTTTAAAAGCTTTAACGACCAGCAGAGTAAACAGTACAGTAAATATTTGGAAGTCAGGTATGCTAAAGTCTACAAGCAATGCATGCAGGTCTAGTAATATCCCTGACAGTGTTCTGAATAGAATAGCCATAGAATGTATTATAGAGCTATCAGTAACATCATATGCACTTTTTGAGGATTTTGTTTATTTCAACCTATTGAGAATCACAGGGGATGCAAAATTGCTTTGAATAGCTCTGCTATGAAGATCTTACACCCCTTTGTCTGCCTGATGCTGTGAGCTGTCTCCTGCCCAGTCTATATGACTTTGCTGGAGGAGAAGGGCACACTCATCTGCATCACCTGTGTGCACTGAATACCTTCAATGGGTGCTATTGTTGTCAGAAAGCCCAATGGTTGATGTGATGGCAGGACCCAAATTTGTCAATGAAGGTACAGGCAGCCACCTTGCTGTTCACTCTTCAAACAAGTGCAAAGTTGCAAAATAAGCCCTAGATTAGCAATTATTTAAAGAGCCAGACATCCAACTTGCAGGTAAGGTATTTTTTTGGAATTTTTTTCTATTGAAAGGTGTCTGGAAGTATTCTGGAGCGTTTTTGGAGATGTTTTGGTGAGGTCCTGGACTTGTTGTACATTCTCACTCCAGAGAGGTGGTGGTGGGGAAAGCAGGCACATAGGGATGTTGATGACTTGCCCACAAAGGCTACAACAGGTATGGGGGCAGCAGTGACAGTGCCACTAGGTCTGTAGCATGACAGCGAGATGGAGTATAAGCTGCAGGAAGGGAAAGCACTGCACCATGCTCTCTGCCAAGTTGGTGCCAGAGTTCTTCATGTCCTTTGATAGTGGTCTCTGTGTACGTGATCATTGGCACAGTCCTGTATGCTGTACCATGGAGGTCCTAATCTTAATCTTCTGCAACTGTACTCATCTGCCATCTCATCCTGGTGAGCTGACAAATGAATCACCCATTAACCCCTGGCCTAGTTGCAACCCACTCATGCCTGGTGACTCACCATGTGCTGATCCCAACTCTACACTATCCTTCAAGATAAGTGCAGTGCCCAAGCTGGTGGCTGCAAGAGGTCAAATGATGAGACCTCCTTATTAATGGTGTGATGTTGCTCTCTTTCCTCCTCCTGGGGCTGCTGTGGCTAGAAAGGTGGTAGCTCCTAGGTGCCCAGAAGCAGGAACTCAAAAGGCAAAGGTTGGTCTGAGGGAAGAGGGATGGGGTGGGAAGCAAGAGATCCATTGCCACACGATCAGCAACTTGTTCATCATGCCAGATAGCAGATTCAGGGTGAGTTGGGAGTACAGAAGGTCCAAAGGCAGGAACTTTCCACCATCCTCAATGTCCTCAGCAATGTGGACGTCACAGGTCCCACTGCAGCCAGCCCATGACGTGCAGAACCATCTCCTCCATAGGGTTCAGGAGCTACAGATGTCCTTATCCCCCCAACCATCCTGCTCTTCTCCCTTCCGCTGTCTGTCACTTTGTCCTGCAAGAGAGAGGGAGGAGTGTCAATTATTGTGTTGCACTGTGTTTTTATGACATGCCTGCTCTATCTGAGTAGCTGGAAGTATGTAGAGACAGTCAGACGTTGGTGTAGGTGGAATATCTGGACATTAAGCGTGAGTCCTGAGTGCTAGGGAGTGCTGCTGAGTGGTGCATTGAGCAGCGTGAGATGCTGGTGGTGTGGTTCATGGGAGAAGTCTTGTGAAGATGAATTCACTGACATTGACCACCCACGCAAAGTCATTAGACTTCCTGTGACACTACTGCCAGGTAGGGTCCAGACACTGGGGGCAGAATTTTGCCCTCGATTGGCAGGCGGGCCTCACCGGCTCGGTGGCGGGCGGACAGCCGAACTCCGCCGCCGAAACGGGGCCTGCTGCCTTTTTGAGTAGGCGGGCCAATTAAGGCCCGCCCAGCGACCTGCCCAACAGGAAGCGCTATGCTATGCACTTCCTGTGCAGGGGGGTGAAGGGATTCCCCATCTGTCAAAGTGCGCTCTTTCGCGCACTGCTCCCTGAGACTAAATGCTGTCTCAGGGAGATTAGTGACAGTCTAAAATTACTTTAAAAATAGAAAAATTAAAAAATTATTAACATGTCCCCCTCATGTGACAATGTCACACAAGATGGGACATGTTAATAAATATCACATAAACTTTATTAAACTTTTTAAAAATGGACATGAAACCTCATCCCGCCAGTGGATGAGGTTTCATGTATTATCAGAAGCCCACTGGGGCTCCTGGCCTGCTCGCCAACCTTAAGGTTGGATGGGCAGGGTCTTTAATTATCTTAATTACTCTGTCAATGGCCTCAATTGGCCATTGACAGGTCGGCGGGCGGACAGCTGATTTTGCTGACCGCCCGCCTTCCTAAAAATTTAAATGGACCGGGATGACGTCGGGGGTTCCTCCCGATGTCATCCCGTGTCATTTTCCCGTCAACGAGCAGGCCCCGCCCCCAAATCGCCGAGGGGAAAATTCTGGCCTGGGAATTAGCTTTCCTAAGCACGTGGTCCCACTGCCTTCTGAGCATGATCCTTGAGGGTACACTGGTTCCCATAAGGACCTAGCTGTCTCTCCTCTACCCACCTCCAGTGCCTCCATTGTCAGCCACTATGTAGACTGTCTCTCTCCTGGTGTGCACTTTGCAATAGTGTACCTATAGTAGCAATTATGTTGAGTGCAGAAGCTACCTTTAAGAGTGCAGGTTGACTGTATCACATAGTCTGTTAACAATCCTATCAGCACCCCCTGCAGTGCACAGAGACCACAGGCAATGTTGTGGAGTAGAAAGCAGTGCAGGAGTTGCTCAGGCCAATGTTACAATCATAGAGATGTTTTGGATCCACCAAGTTTTCAGTTTGTCCATCTCGATCTGAATGGGTGCGGGTCAGTTGCAAGCTACAACTCCTGTACCAAAAAAATGAGAGGTCCACATTCCAGTCCACAACCTTTTACCCAGAAACCTTAAAAGCCTAGATCTTGTGATTGGCCTGTGCACTCTAGTAGGGTTCTCCACTTTTTTGCTTCTGAACTGCCCCCCTGATGTTATAAAAATCCCACAGGTCCTTGTAACACAAAACAGCATTTAACAAAAATAATAGTTCCTGTCATGTGGTTAAGATTATCTGTAAATGGATACACATCAAGATCCCAAAATAAAAAAAAAATCAGATGGATCAGCATACATGATGTGCACCTAGGCTCCAGGCTCATTTTCCAATATAAAAAAGGTCAGCTTTCATGATTATCTGCATCTCGTGCGAATGACCAATGTTCAATATGTTCCTAATGCTCCTGGGACTCAGACTTGGGGCAGCGAGCTCCCTGCAGCAATGGCAACTGGCAGTATGATCAGCAGCCTGCGCTGCACTCAGCTCTGTAACTAGCTGTTATGGACAAGCAGGAAGAGCAAAAGGTGAAGTTAGCTGAATGTTTGGAGACACTCTAAGGCATATTGTTGGCCAATTAGTTCGCAAAAGGGACATCACACCTCACTGACCTGTTGCTCCACTTACCCGATTTAAACATGGTGGGTAGGAGTGGGTGCACCACGTGGTCTGCTGGAAAATAAACCCATTGCTAACGGTCATGATGGGATCTGGGGGAGGCAGGGTCTCGCCTTCTCCAGTATCAGCAGTGGCACTACTTCGGCCCAACCTGGCAACTGAAAATTAAACTCAAACAGAATTACCTAGAAAAACTCAGCAGGTCTGGCAGCATCGGCGGAGAAGAAAAGAGTTGCCTTTTCGAGTCCTCATGACCCTCCATTGGACCTCTACATTGGAGAGACCAAACGCAAACTGGGCGACCGCTTTGCAGAACACCTGCGGTCTGTCCGCAAGAAAGACCCAAACCTCCCTGTCGCTTGCCATTTTAACACTCCACCCTGCTCTCTTGCCCACATGTCTGTCCTTGGCTTGCTGCATTGTTCTAGTGAAGCCCAACGCAAACTGGAGGAACAGCACCTCATCTTCCGACTAGGCACTTTACAGCCTTCTAGACTGAATATTGAATTCAACAACTTTAGATCTTAAACTCCCTCCCCCATCCCCACCCCCTTTCCGTTTCTTCCCCCTCTCTTTTGTTTTTTCCAATAATTTATATAGATTTTTCTTTTCCCACCTATTTCCATTATTTTTAACTCTATAACTGTAATACCCTGTCAATCTTTCCACCCCACCCCCACTAGAGCTGTACCTTGATTGTCCTGCCATCCATTCTTAATTAGCACATTTTCTTAGATAAGATCACCACCTTCAACACCTCTTTGATCCTTTTGTCTGTAACATCTTTTGATTATCTGCTCCTATCACTGCTTGCTTGTCCCTACAACCACCCCCACCCTCAACTTCTCTCTCCCCCCACCTTAAACCAGCTTATATTTCACCTCTCTACTAACTTTACTCAGTTCTGCTGAAGGGTCATGAGGACTCGAAACGTCAACTCTTTTCTTCTCCGCCGATGCTGCCAGACCTGCTGAGTTTTTCCAGGTAATTCTGTTTTTGTTTTGGATTTCCAGCATTCGCAGTAGTTCTTTGTTTTTATATTTATGAAAATTAAACTCCTTTTTTGGACATCTTATTTTTAGCCATAGTGGGGCAATCACTGACATTGGTCATGATCAGAGATAAAAACAAAAAGCTACTGCGGATGCTGGAAATCCAAAACAAAAACAGAATTACCTGGAAAAACTCAGCAGGTCTGGCAGCATCGGCGGAGAAGAAAAGAGCTGACGTTCCCATCCCCACCTCGTTTCTTCCCCCTCCCTTTTGTTTTCTTTTCAATAATTTATACAGATTCTTCTTTTCCCACCTATTTCCATTATTTTTAAATCTACAACTAATACCTTGTTAGTCTTTCCACCCCATCCCCACTAGAGCTGCACCTTGAGTATCCTGCTATCCATTCTTAATTAGCACTTTTCTTAGATAATATCACCACCTTCAACACCTCTTTGACCCTTTTGTCTGTGACATCTTTTGATTGTCTGCTCCTATCACTGCTTGCTTGTCCCTACAACCACCCCACCCTCAACTTCTCTCTCCCCCCGCCCCCCACCTTAAACCAGCTTATATTTCACCCCTCTCCTAACTACACTTCAGTTCTGTTGAAGGGTCATGTGGACCCGAAACGTCAGCTCTTTTCTTCTCCACCGATGCTGCCAGACCTGCTGAGTTTTTCCAGGTAATTCTGTTTTTGTTTTGGTCATGATCAGTCTCTTTTTCAGTTGGACCTACTCACAGAATGAGGCTTTAAAAATATATATATTCTTAAAATATGCTGATTTGGTGAAGCCTTTGAAACATTCCCATTGACCCCTTGGAAGCAGTGACCCTCGGGCTGAAAAAAGTTTAGTACCCTGGCCTTATGCATGTTTTCAGCAACAAACTCATTATAACAAAAAGTGTATTTGAACACTTGGCCTTGACCTGAAAATCTTTATAAGCATTCAGCTGAAAATAATCTTACAATCTCATGTGGCTTCATGCACATGTCTTGAATTGGGACTTTTCACTATTTTGCCTTGGTAGCAAAAGTTGACCCATAGCAAAGGGAAATTAAGAACGACTCAAACTTATCCAACCCTGAGCTGAGCATCCCACCGGATATCATCATCATACCAAGACCGCTTACATCCATCTCCTTCATAGCACCCTTCTCTACCCTTACCTCAGTCTATCTGCTGCTTAAAGCCTCATCCACATGTTTGTTATCTCTAGATTTGACAATTCTAATGCCATTTAGGCTATCTTCACATCATCCAAACACAAGCAGCTGAAGCTCCTCCAAAACTCTGTAACTCTTATCCTAATTCACACTAAGGCCCAATCATGCATCACACCTCTGCTCGCTGACCTACATTGCCACCCCACCTCCCCCCACCGAGTCCATTAATGTTTTGAATGTAAAATTCTCATCCTGGTGTTCAAATACCTTCTGTGGCCTTGTCTCTCCCCATCTCTGTAATCTTCTCTAGCTCTACAACTCTCCAAGAGCTCTATGTTCCTTTACTTTCAGCGTGTCGTGGATCTCCAATTTCCTATAATCCATCTGTAGGGAATCCATGGTGGGTAACAGAGATGATAATGTTGAAAAATTGCTGCCATTACTGGGCTGTTAACATTTCTCTTTTGAATTCCTCATTCACTTCTTATTTTTGTTCTTGGATGTAGGCAAGACCAGCAAGATAGTATTTACTACTCATCCCACATTGTTCTGAGGGCATCAATAGTCAACCACGTGGTGTGCGACTGAAATCATTAAGGTCAAACCAAGTAGGCATAGCAGGTTTCCTTCTGTGAGCCGCATTAATAATCCTGTTGGGTTTATGATAATCCAGCAGTCCACAAATGACCAGATTTTTAAAATTTTATTTCTACAGCTCAGAAAAAAGAAAGACATTCATATAGCATGAGGAACCAGCATCTTATTTTCTGATTAAGGGCTTTACAGCCTCTGGACTCAATACTGAGCAAAACAACCTCAGATCATCCACCCTGTACTCCGTTTGATTCATATTTTTAACCAAGTGTCAGTCTGCATCTTGATTTCATGTTTTGCTTTCACACACAGCTGTCTTTTATTCTGTCATTAACACTTACTCTGGACTGATGCTTTGTTTCTTTACTGCAGCCATTATCTCTCCTTTTGCTTTTTGTTCCAGTCATTTAATCTCTCCCACCCTCTAACCTATCCCTGACCTTCCTACTGTTCTACCTGACCCTCCTACACTTTTCCAACAGCATAAAACTTATCACATTTCTATGTCTCTTCAGTTCTGAAGAAGGGTCACATTCGACTGGAAACGTTAACTCTGTTTCTGTCTCCACAGATGCTGCCAGACCTGCTGGGTTTTTCCAGTATTTGTGTTTTTATTCCAGCCTCCAATGCTATTTTGTTTCAGTTACTATATTACTATACTACTTTACCTACTGAATCAGTGGAGTGAATTTCATCCCAAGACGCCCATTGGAAACCATCCCTCTAAGAATTTGAAATGCTCTGATTTGCTTACCCACATGAAACTCTCAAGAACCCTTAAATTGGGACAATTTTCCATGCTGAGGCTTTGTTCACACTACTGGGGAGGTGGTGGTGTAGCGGCAATGCCTATATGTGAAGAGTACTCATGAAGAGTACTCATGAGGAAAAAGGGTACAATAGTATCCTTTTCAGTTATTCTAGGTGTTCCACGAGAAGGACAATCAAGGCCCTATGCTGCTGGCTACGTCATCACTCTCCATTCTTCCACTGGTCCAGATTTACACACAATTTAGAAATTGAGTTGGAGGGATGTTTGCAAGGTGAAGAACTTGCTTTCTGGAGGACCAACTTAAATCCCATCTCAGCAAATGTACCCAAGGAATGCTGATCTCACAGACCCTTAAAAGACGATATTCCAGACATTGAATTTTGGTGCAGTCACGAGGGACCATATGAAAAAGCATACTGAAGTAACTGTTCAGGTGCAACAATCCTGTAGCAACACTTCAACAGCCTTGCTACACTCTACACCACTCTGCCTCTCTAACTCGCTTCCTCCTTAAGAAACATCTTAAAACCTCTCTCTTTGACCAAGCTTTTGGTCACCTGAGCTAATAAATCCTTATGTGGCTCTGTGATTTATTTTGTTTTATAATGCTCCTGCTGTGCCTTGGGATGTTTCATCACATTAAAGGCACCTTATAAATATAAATTGTTGTTGTTTTTATTGTTGCACAGTGGCTATGTGATATTGCCGTCCATCAAATAATAATTAGGGACATCTGGAATGAAACCCATGATAAAAGCCCTAAGGGGACCACTGTATTTCCTATGGCCATGGACCTTGGGTTCCAGAATTGAATGAATGATCTCTTATAGCTTTGACAGTTATGGAAGATTGCTTAAAGAGAACTATGAGACAAGGCTATACACATCTTTGTCACAAGTCATTTTTAATCCAATGTCCTTGGATGCCACAAATAGTACACAGCCTTGATCACTCAGGAGATATCCTCACAGTTGTTTTTGTGGTCAAATATTGGTGTAAAAGGTAGGCTGCTTTAAAATGGGATGTAAGCATTGACTTGCAATATGTGTTGCTGTTGCTCACAAATAAACTGCAAATTCATTAGTTGAGTTCTTTCTGATTCACATAGACAGTGATATTGCGTAGACATTGCTCATTTGCTGATTGACCTTTGCGGATGATGCCTTCAATGGCAATTTGAAATGAGCCTAAAATTTAAGGGCAGTTCTGACCTTGACAGACACTAGCAATTCTGTGTCTGGATTATGTGAAACAACTCTAACACCATCCCTTACAAATCGGTAGGTTCATACAGAAGAGGTATGAGGCAGAAAGTGGTGTATCCGGCCTTACACATCTATTTTCCGGCCATGGGTTTATGTTTAGACCTTCTTCAGATGAGAGAGAAGTGAAGAGGACCATTATCATCAAAAATGTATTTCCAATTTAGGCCAATCTGCTCATTGGATTGTGGGCCGCAGCCAAAAACCCCAGAACCTGGTTGTCAAGCCCTCTCAGGCCTGGAGCTGTGTTCTTCTTTCTGTTCCTGTTTTCTGATGCAAGGGGCGTGTTGGGGAAGGACTGTCCTGGGGTAGACTGGGTCAGGTTAAAATATTTTATAGAACAAATTTGGCTGCAGCTTGGTTTGGGCAGCTACAGTACACATTAAAGAAGCTGTACATGTCCAACAGCAGGGCAGAAAGAGGTCAGAAATATCAGCCCCGTAATCTCTTTCCATCCACCCATCATTACACTGCTTCTCCCGGTGAGGGTCGCAGTGGCAGTAAACTGAGCAGGGCCGACCAGACTTCCCTTTCCTCCGTCACAGATTCCAGCTCCGCCTGGGGGGGTTCTAAGGCCAGCCAGGAAATACAACCCCTCCAGCGTGCCCTGGGTCAGCCTCAAGGTCTCCACCCAGTGGGGCGTGCCAGGTACAGTTCCAGCAGGAGCCTACAAATGGTCATCCTTATCAGATGCCCAGACCACATCAACTGGCTTCTCTCAATCCGGAGGAGCAGTGACTCTACTCTGAGGCTCTCCCGGATTTCCAAACTCCTCACCCTGTTCTGGAGAGTACGCCCAGCAACCCTGCAGAGAAACCTCAGGTCTGCCGTTTGTGCCCGCAATCTTATCCTTTCGGTCATTACCGACGGTTCATGACCATAGGCGAGGATGGGGAATGTAGATCAACTGGTAAACCGAGCACTTCGTCCTAAAACTCAGCTCCCGCTTCACCACCATGGACAGGTAGAGTGCCTTTTTAGGAAATAGAGACAGTTTAAGCAAGTTATATTTGTATTTGTGGGTGTTAGGAATTAGTTTTAGCTTTAAAGTTTAAGTTTGATTTGGATTTCTGTATGTGTGTGTTAAGGAAGGGTCAAATTGAGTTTGTTTCACTTTAAAAGGCAACTGCATTTCGAATGAGTTTTATGACTCTAAACAGAGCAAAGCAAACACTAGAGTGGAAAAAAAACTGTGCTGTTGCTTAGCAACAAGGGTCCAGAGATGCAGGCCCCAACCGCAGACACACACACACACAAACTAAAGAAACAGCAGTTCTGAGTTCAGCTGGGAGCAGCTGCCAAGCAGAAGTAGCCTAGAAGACACAGAAAGCCAGTTCTAAGCTAAGGTTAGGTTGAAGACAGCTGCCGGGAGAGATTGGATACTGGGAGAGGGAACTACACAGAGAGTAGGTTTCCCAAAAGAACCAAAAAGGTCCCAAGGCTAGAAACAGGAGAAAGTCCCAAGAAGACCTTCTAGTCAAAGGAAGGTCAGGAACTTGGAAAAGGTCCTATTAAGTGGAGTGAAAAGTGCAGAGCAGAGAAAGGCTCCAACCTTCAAGAGATAAAGGCCTGCGAGAAGTCAGCAGGTTCAAAGAGACGGCTGAAGGTCTATAACTCTTTGATATGGGCATGTGAAGCAGTGGTGTCCTGTTGATGGCTGAGTCAGTGAGAGAAAATACGTGGAAGAAAGCTTGAATGAATGTGGTGACCCGGGGAGAGGAGCAGTGGAAAGAGAGTTAAAAACCCTGGAGGTGAACCCTTGCGGAAGGCATCTGAGAGAAAGCATCGGTTTCGGAGAAAATTCCCAAATCGAGTTCTTGGAGACTGGAGATTGGAAACCCTCATGTGAAAGGCGGAGTTCAGTGAGATCAGTTGGCTCATGGTGTAACAAGTGTCCGGGGGGAGTTGAGGAGAGATCCATAGCATCTGGTTGAAGTGGCATCTGTCACTTGGTTTCAGAGTATGGTATGCCTGACCACAGGTCGCCTATTGGTTTACATGGACTGTGTACTTACTGTGAACATTAGAGTATAAGATAGCTTTTGTAACTTGTGTTGTATATACCTGTAAAGGTATAGTTGTGGGTGAAGGAGTATTGTAATATAGTTCCTATTTTCTTGTTAAATAAATGTTTTATTCTTTTGTTTAAAGTTCATTAGCTGACTCCTGTGACTCTGCTCAGTGGCTACTCTCCACATATCTAAACAAAAAATAAGAGTCAGGATCTATCAAGCCGGGTTCCACCTGGATCAGGCTTGTTCAGTTATAACATCAGCTGGGATGTTAACAGTCCGCAGAACTGCAGCCGCCGCACCAATCCACTGGTCAATCCCACACTCCCCCTGCCATCACTTGTGAACAAGATCCCAAGATACTTGAACTACTCCACTAAGGGAAGCTGTCCCACCTGTGCCTGGAGAGAACAGCCTACTCTTTGCCAGGAGAGAACCATGACCTCAGATTTGGAGGTGCTGATACACATCCCAGCCGCATCACACTTGGCAGCAAAACGTTCGAGTGCACGCTGGAGATCACAGTTGGATGAGGCCAGAAGTACAATATCATCTGCAAACAGCAGAGATGCCATCCTCAAGCCCCCAAACTGGATACACTCTGTAACTCGGCTGCACCATGATACCCTGTCCATGAAAATCATGAACAGGAGTGGAGACAAGACGTACCCTTGGTGGAGTCCAACATCCACGTTGAACGAATTTGACTTAACGCCGAGAATACAGACACAATCTCTTTCCATATAGTTCAAATGGAATGAAATTTCAGGGAGTTTTTAGATTTTCATTAGGATTGTGATTTTTGAACATTCAGGTGAAACCTAATATCATAATCACATAAATGAATGGAATGGAATTGAGAGAAACTTATGCTGTACTTTTAGTGAGACACAACTTATATTGAAATCACAAGTTTATGTTAATTCCTGATTTGCAGCTCTTCTATTATGATCATGTTTACTGAGCCATGGCTTGTTTACCTCCATGAAATATGAAAAATATTTAATGGAAGTGATGTTGTAGAGATTGACGACATTACAATGACAAATCACAATGTCATTGCCACCAACATTCCAAGCATCAATGTACTTCATATTAATAATATTTACCTTTAACAACTTAATTTAATTTTATTTGCCTAGTCTATGTGGTTGAAACAGAATATGTGATGAGGATCGTGGAATTTAAATTAGATCCCATTTATAATGTGCAAGCAAGAGTCACTTGTGAATTATCAAGTCAGACCAATCGCAGAATGTAAATCATAACCAAAGGCAGATTGTCACGGATTCTTCATTTCAATTCCTAATGCAGAGTAAACATTCCTGCCTTCTGAATGCTTGTTTAAAGCTGGCTGCAAATCAATGAGATTCAGAAAAGACTGAAGTAAACAGCCTAGTTCAAATCCATGGTTACTTTCTGCCTGAAGGAAAACCACAACACATGTATCAGCTTGGTAATCCAATAACAGCCAACAAATGAACAGGGTAAACATGATCTGAAGTAAATGTAATCTCCCCAATGTACAAAGGGTTTCATGCTATCTGGTTGCTGCCATCACATTGCCTGAATATCCTACCCATGACCTCCAATGCAGTCTAATAATCTCTTTAAGCTATCACGGTCGTATAGATTTCATTTCCAGGTACTAATGACCTCAGGTGCTGCAGACTAATGTGTAAGAATAGTTAATCACTACCATTTACAGAAATCACTAAACAGAAACTTTGATTTTTTTTAAAAATCCAGATTATAAATGCAACTTATTTGCCAGAGATGTTCTTATATATGCCAGAATGATGTACACTGTACCTGCCAAAGCTAAGCAAATTAGCTTTTCAGTATTCATCACACACCAAATGTCACCTCAACTGTATGACAGATCCAGCAGAGGTGGCAGCACAATGGTATACAGTCATGAGGAAAATGCCCTGGGAGTCCTCCACATCAACTCCGGACCCCATGAAGTCTCATGACATCAGGTCAAATATGGGCAAGGAAACCTCCTGCTGATTACCACGTACCGCCCTCCCTTAGCTGATGAATCAATACTCCTCCATGTTGAACATCACTTGGAGGAAGCACTGAGGGTGGCAAGGGTGCAGAATGTACTCTGGGTGGGGGACTTCAATGCCCACCACCAAGAGTGGCTCGGTAGCACCACTATTGACCAAGCCGGCCAATTCCTAAAAGATATAGCCGCTAGACTAGGTCTGTGGCAGGTGGTGAGGGAACCAATAAAAGGGAAAAACATACTTGACCTCATCCTCACAAACCTATCTGCAGCAGATACATCTGTCTATGACAGTATCGGTAGGAGTGACCACCACACAGTTGTTGTGGAGACAAAGTCCTGGCTTCACATTGAGGATACCCTCCATCGTGTTCTGTGGCACTACGACTGTGCTAAATGGGACTGATTTTGAACAGATCTAGCAACTCAAGACTGGGCATCCATGAGGCACTGTGGGCCTTCAGCAGCAGCAGAATTGTACTTGAACACAATCTGTAACCTCATGGCCTGGCATATTCCTCACACTACCATTACCATCAAGCTAGGGGATGGTTCAATTAAGAGTGCAGGAGGGCATGCCTGGAGCAGCACCAGGCATACCTAAAAATGAGGTGTCAACCTGGTGAAGATATAGCACAGGACTACTTGTGTGCCAAACAGCATAAGCAGCAAGTGATAGACAGAGCTAAGCAATCCCACAACCAACGGATCAGATCTAAGCTCTGCAGTCCTGCCACATCCAGCCGTGAATGGTGGTGGACAATTTAACAACTCATTGGAGGAGGAGGCTCCTCAAATATCCCTATCCTCAATGGTGGAGGAGCTCAACACATCAGTGCAAAAGATAAGGCTGAAGCATCTGCTACAATCTTCAGCCAGAAATGCCAAGTGGATGATTCATCTTGGCCTCCTCCAGAGATCCCCAGCATCACAGATGCCAGCCTTGAGCCAATTCAATTCACTCCACATTATATCAAGAAATGGCTGAAGGCACTGGATACTGCAAAGGCTATGGGCCCTGACAATATTCCGGCAATAGTACTGAAGACTTGTGCTCCGGAACTTGCACCCCTAGCCAAGCTGTTCCAGTACATCTACCCGGCTATATGGAAAATTGCCCAGGCTGTACACAAAAAGCAGGACAAATCTAACCCGGCCAATTACTGCTCCATCAGTCTACTCTCGATCATCAGTAAAGTAATGGAAGGGGTCATCAACAGTGCTATCATCCGGCACTTGCTTAGCAATAACCTGCTCATCGATGTCCAGTTTGGGTTCCGTCAGGGCAACTCAGCTCCTGACCTCATTACAGCCTTGGTTCAAGCATGGACAAAGTAGCTGAAATCCCGTGGCAAGGTGAGAGTCACTGCCCTTGACATCAAGGCAGCATTTGACAGAGTGTGGCATCAAGGAGCCATGGCAAAACTGAAGTCAATGGGAATCAGGGGGAAAACTCTCTGCTGGTTGGAGTCATACCTAGTACAAAGAAAGATGGTTGTGATTGTTGGAGGTCAGTCACCTCAGCTCCAGGACATCACTGCAGGAGTTCCTCAGGGTAGTGTCCTAGGCCCAGTCTGCTTCATCAATGACCTTCCTTCCATCATAAAGTCAGAATTGGGGGCGTTAGCTGATGATTACACAATGTTCAGCACCATTCGCAACTCCTCAGATACTGAAGCAGCCAATGTCCAAATTCAGCAAGAACTGGACAATATCCAGGTTTGGGCTGACAAGTGGCAAGTAACATTCACACCATACAAGTGTCAGGCAACGTCTATCTCCAACAAGAGAGAATCCAACCATCACCCCTTGATGTCCAATGGCATTACCATCAGTGAATTCCCCACTATCAATATTCTGGGGGTTACCATTGACCAGAAACTGAACTGGACTAGCCATATAAATACTGTGTCTACAAGAGCAGGCCAGAGGCTAGGAATAGAATGACGAGTAACCAACCTCCTGACTCCCCAAAGCCTGTCCACCATCTACAAGGCACAAATCAGGAGTGTGATGGAATACTCCCCACTTACCTGGATGAGTGCAGCACCCACAACACTCAAGAAGCTTGACACCATCCAGGACAAAGCAGCCCGCTTGATTGGCACCACATCCACAAACATTCACTCCCTCCACTACCGACGCACAGTAGCAGTAGTGTTTACCATCTACAAGATGCACTGCAGAAATTCACCAAGGCTCCTTCGGCAACACCTTCCAAACCCAAGAGAAGTACCATCTAGAAGGACAAGGGCAGCAGATAGATGGGAACACCACCATCTAGAAGTTCCCCCCCAAGTCACTCACCATCCTGACTTGGAAATATATCACTCTTCCTTCACTGTCGGTGGGTCAAAACCCTGGAACTCCCTTCCTAACAGCACTGTGGGTGTACCCACACCACATGGACTGCAGCGGTTCAAGAAGGCAGCTCACCACTACCTTCTCGAGGGCAACTATGAATGGGCAATAAATGCTGGTCCAGCCAGTGAAGCCCACATTCCATGAATGAAAAGAAAAATCACCTGGTAAGAATTTTAACAATTTTATTTGACTGTTGTGGTCAAGATGACTGCCATCCGCATATGCATAATTTCCACCTGACAATCACTGTTTATTAATCAGGAATGGAGGAGGTCAAATTGTAATTTTCTAATTGTATTAATTGTCGTATATCAACTATGCACTGCTAAGAACAATTAACTCAGCATAGAGCAGTGATCAACCTGAGGCTTTCACCCTGTTCTTGATCAGCACAAAATAGAATGGGATATTTACTTACAGGGTCAACATGGCAGTTACATTACTGCATGAGAGAATTACACGTGGTATCTCTCTGGTTATTCTATTAAAATGACATAGTGTGGTTAACAACACTGTGTCAATGTACCCATTTGGGTTACAGGTTGTTTTCTTCATTGCTTCATCTGTTGGAGGAGGAAAAACATGAAAAATAGGCTGTGTGGCATAGTTAGGACCTTGCAATGCCATTAGTGCGGTCTGCACACTTCTGAAGCCTGAGAGACCTACCATTCTTTTTACTATATAGGGCTGCAGACCTCTCCAGGTTACAGGGCATTCACAAGCAAATGGCCATCACCTATTTTTCCTTACAATTTCTTGGCTTTGTTCTCTGGCATTGCTTGCAATTTTCACCTGCATCAAGCAGAATGACAGCAATACCCCAATAAGTGCACATTACACTTTGGATATATTTATAGTCACCTTGACTATCATTCAACTGTGTGCATAATTCTTTTTTGCCGCTTACAAATACACATATGTCATAAAGCTAGTTGTTCTTCATCAATTTTAGCATTGTTCTCCCATATATTGCTCATTCTTCTTAGCTTAGGCAATAGAGTGGACTTGTCAGCTATGGATATAATGCTGTAACAGTGCAGCCAGTGCAATCACTTACTTTGTTGCTTTATTAATGCCACTATATTTCTTCTTTGATGTTGCTTCTGGTTTCCAATACTGCATTGGAACACTACATCACCTCTTCTAACATACATCTTCAGCAAGTCTTAGTAGTTGTATAATCCCCTGAGCAAGTATTTAATGCTGGCAAATCAGTATTTCATCCATAAATGTAAATGCAGCATAGTAACTCACATGCCTGGAATGGGTGGCAGCTGTCATTGTAATCGGTCCCGTCCCATTCCCAGTTTCAATAGCCAGCTGTTTTTATTTCCAGTTATTAAGTTATTATTAGGGTTGTTAAGTCATGTAATGGGTATCTAACAATCCGTCTGCTGATTAGCATTTTTGCCTCTAACCTAAACCACAGGGAGGACTCTGGTTGCATTTAAGTTGTGCCTTTAGTTGCTAATTAATTGCCTTGTTGGTGGAATTTACTGGGAACAACTGGGAGTGTAAAGATTACCTCCAAAACCTCCTATTTCACCATAAGTGATTTTTTTTACTTAACACTGAATAGATCTTAGTAGGCATGCTCAATGCTTTTTGAAATTCAGCTTTGCTTCTTTAGTGCGTACTACATGCTGCTACAGTACGCAATTTTGTAAGTTGGTACTGATTTATACCTCTTCTGTCCTCAAAGACACTGATCTTGGTATCTGTTATGTGACAAACCTCTTTTTGAATTTGACATTCAAAATGTCTTGCCATTCTTGAAGATTACTGTTGTCATTATCTTTTTACACTCAGTATTGGTTCAGAAATGTATGATTACTATATTCTCTGGCTCTGCACCAGAATAGGTGAATAAATCATCATGTTCCATTGACAGAATATAGTATCCTGGTGTTAAATTCCAAATTCCAGACATTTGTCAAGGCCAAACATCTCTCCGTCACGTAACTTTTCTCCCTTAGAATGATTTTTTGCATTAATTTGTCTCCTTCTCATTTTGGTTAATTTCTGACTGCCTGAGAACTTTAAAAATTCTATGTTATTCCAATGGTTTTCACTGAGTATCAAGTACCGAATTTAAAAACTATTATAATGCTTTTTTGTTGCAAATACCTAAAAACTTACCTTGTAGTTCTCTTTGCTGTTTGCTTCTCTCACTTTCCCTTCTCTCATCTTGGGTCATTCTCATTCAGTACTAGAAATGTAAAGGGAAATGGTGGAATTTTTTTTTCCACACAAAGGACATAAGGATATGAAATACGTTAGAAGTATTGAAAAAACAAATTGGATAAATCTTTGAAGAAGAAAAGAGGAAGGAATAGGGGATAGCTCTGATGAGGGAATTAGCACTGATAGTGTCTTTCAACATTTCTTTTACTTTCTCTCTGTAAATAGGACATAATTCTTCTCTAAACTTCTGAAGATATCACAAGATCACTGAGTCTTCCATAATCTAAAACAATCCTATTAATACATTAGTCCACAGCTTTCACTGTTGTATGCAGTGCTTGATACACTAACTGCAAAAATTACATTTAATAGTTCTAACATCATTAGTTCTCAACTGCAGACAAAGTGACCTAGAAATTTAATTGGACGTTGCCCATTGTATGGAAATAGGCATTGAGGATTCCAATGTTGCACATAGCATGCATCTGCCCAGTATGTGATATAAGTATATTGCATACCACATTGGCTGTAGTTATCCAGGATGGCTGCCCATTGTCTAGGCAAATCAAGGCCTACACTTTGCTACATTGATTGCAGAAAGGACTTCTAAAAACTATGAATGTGAAATCAGGAGGAACACACCCCACAATTTTTATTTCCACTGAACACAGTAGGGGGGATGTAAGCAGGCTGCTGATTTTAAAAATTATTTCATTTGATATGGGCATCACTGGCTAGGCCACGTTTATTGCCCATCCCTAATTGCCCTTGAAGAGGCGGTGAGCCACCTTCTTGAACTGCTGCAGTCCATATTGTATAGGTACACTCACGGTCCTGTTGGGAAGAGAGTTCTAGGATTTTGACTGAGCGACAGTGAAGGAACGGCAATGTATTTCCAAGTCAGGATGATGTATGGCTTGAAGGGGAACTTGCAGGTGGTGGTGTTCCCATGCATATGCTACCCTTGTCCTTCCAGCTGGTAGAGGTTTTGGGTTTGGAAGGTGCAGTTGAAGGAGCCTTGGGGAGTTGCTGCAGTGCATCTTGTAGGTGGTACAAACTGGTGCCATTGTGTTTCAGTGACGGAGGGACTGAATGTTGAAGGTGGTGCATGGGGTGCTGATCAAGCAGGCTGCTTTGTACTGAATGATGGCGAGCTTCTTGAGCATCATTGGAGCTGCACTCATCCAGGCAAGTGGAGATTATTCCACTCCTGACTTGTGTCTTATGTTAGGCAGACTTTGGGGGATCAGGTGGTGAGTTACTTGTTGCAGCATTCCCAGCCTCTGACCTTCTCTTGTAGCTACAGTATTTATATGGCTTGTCCAGTTTTGTTTCTGGTCAATGGTAACCCCCAAGATGTTAATGTTGATTCATTATCACTCAAAGTCAAAACGACCCCAATGAATGCAACATTTCAACTCATAATACTATAGTTTATAGAATGAAACATTGGGCCTGATCATAATTCATCATGGGCAGAATTTTTACCTCATCAGGCGGGTGCGTCTGGGAGTGGCCACACAACAGACCGGCCCCTGCAATTGGGCCCCGAGCGGATTTCACGCAGACTGGCCAGCTAATGGCCAGCCAGCATGAAATGCATGCTGATAACCTCAGCACTGCCTGGGTGGGGGCGGGAAGAGTGCGAGAGATGAAGTGTGTGCATGCACAGGGGTACGCTCAGTGAAAACTCCCTGAAGGCGTAGAGCTGCCTCAGGGAGCTGTAGATTTTTAACATTAAAAATAAAGGTTTTAAAAATAATAAAAACATGTCCCCTCATAAGACTTTGTCACACGAGCAGGGACATGTTAAAAATTCGTTTTAAAATTTTTAATTTTTTTAAATCACTGTTCGAAACCCCATCCCGCCCACAGATGAGGTTTCCCAAAAAATGCAAAGGCTGCCTGCCCGCCGACCATAAGGGAAAATTTCACTTTAATTAATTGCTTAATGGGCTTAACAGCCCTCTTATTTGTTGGAGGATGCACTGCTGACTCCCGCCCGTGCCTGCCGACCGAATTATCGCTCAAGCGCGTGATGACGTCAGGACGCTTGCCCGATGACATCGTGTGCTATTTCATGCTCGTGCCTATCGGGCGCACGTCCGCACACCAAACTGAAAACCCTGTCCCATGAATCATTTTAAAGACCTTTAACTAAAATTATATTCATTCTTTATGATGTTTGAACCATTAAACTCATGGTGGAGGGGTGAACTCGGATATGATCCAAAAATATACGTGGTCCAAGGGATCAGTGTGTGTGGTTAACTGGTGCCCTTTCATTGTTGCCTGCTATGTTAAATCATTGCTGCATGCAGCCATGTTATTCATTAGCTGCACACATCAGCAGAGATCCTGATAATGCAGGTGGCTAGCACTAAAGAAAGGCTGTCTTTATCTCTAAAGGGGGGGGATGTATTGTCGCTGTGGGAAGTGGTGGCAGTCCTTTTTGAGCTGAATCCGTGCATCACAGATTGGAGAATAACAGAACATGGCAGGGAGCATGCACCAAGGTTTTCTGATAATGTGTTAGAAGCCTTGGTGGAGAGGTGGAATGGAGGAAAGATATTGTTTATCTGCAAAGGCTTAGCAGACCCTCCAGCAACATGCTCAGAAGGCTGTGGGAAGTCAATGCCAAAAGGGTTTCTTGTTGAACATGGATGCTGTTCAGGAAGAAGTTTAATGAGACCCCATGAGCTTTCAAGGTAAATGGCTTCTTATTCAAAGGCATATCCTACCAACTGCACAAATAGCCTTATCCACTGTGCAATACCTCACACGCCCATCACGCACCTATCAACAATATCTTTCCATCAGAAACTCAAACCTGACATTCATATGTTTTACCTCATCATCACATGCTTAGCATGTTGCAAGCCTCATGCTCACAACTCACAGCTAGCTCACACAAGCAGCTATTCAACCATGACAGCCACATCACCCAAACAGATTGTACTAGACTCACTGACTCACTATCTTCTTTCTTACAGAGGTAAGAAGTTGTAATAATTTTGGCTAAATTAATCATACTTTAAGTGAAATTTGTGTTGGAGATTTGTGAAAGCTGTTCATCCCTGAGGTAGGCAGCAGGGATGGTGGAGCGGGGATTATCAATAATGTAAATGAAGTACAGAATGCTGCTTTCAGCTTTTTGAGCTAAAGTAACCTGTTAAAAGCTGAAGGTTGTGCTTTGGGTTATAGATAAACAGAGTCTCTAGGCTGTGATACAAAGAAAACTTTCAGGCCATGGAAGGTTTAGCAAGAATGTTTAACAATCAAATTGAAACCAATAGACAGGGTGTACATCAAAGCTATGTTTTCTTTTGATGCCAAATTAGAACTTTGGTGAAAACTCATGTTTCGATAAGTATGCAAAGAATGTGGAGATGTGGGGTCAGATTTTCTCCTTTGAGGTGGGAATCAAGAATTGTGAGGTTTCCTGACAGACGATCCAGCCTCTGACCTGGCAGCATCTGCTGATGCTATTGCCGTGGTGGGGAGGTGAAGACTGGCTGGAATTGTGCCTGCCACCTCCTGCAGTAAGCCTGAGGTAGAGACAGAGACGGGCTGATGGCAAGGCAGCGAGGTTAAAAGGCCTGCCTCCATTGGCTGAGACGTTGGCCCCATTCTGGAGATGAGGGCAAAGTCCCCTAACCCTCAGCCCAAGCCCCCTGCTCCTACCTCTCCCCTCAACTCCCATACTCTCCACACCCCCTCACCACCAAATCCCTCCATACCCTTCAACCCACCACTCCCCTTAATATCTCCAAAACCATTCACCCAGTATCCACTATAAACAGAACTCATGAGCCTTAATATATTTTGAATTCTTTGAAAAGCTCATAATTCTGTCAAATCTGTCAAAACAACCAACATTACTTGACTATCCACTTACACAACTATTATCCTCTTAGAAGCTCATAAATTTTTCACAATGAACGAGTTCATATTCCCCTTGACAGCCATGTCAACAGCCCTTGCTGAACAGAATTCATCAGTGGTTTGGAAGTCAGCCAAGCATTTATAATGAGATTCCATTGAACAACTATGTCAGCAAACCTCCTGAAAAGAATATATTAAAGCCTTTGAACACAGCGAGAAGCTGATTTTTTCCAGTGGCTAATCTACTATAAGGCATCTGAAGATGTTTGCACTTTCTCAAAGCTGTTCATTCCCTTGACAGCGTGTCTGTTGTCAGAAGTAATAACCTTGTCAATCACATTATTTAATGGTCACTTACCTTTTCAAAACAAAGCCCTATCATCATTCACGGTACTAAAATCATATGTAACTTAGGCTACGATATTTCACTTTGCACTTTTGCACTTACATTTCATATGGCTCCCACCTCCAAACCATAGTTCCCTCATGGGTCATGACATTTCAGTTCTGTTATGATTCACGTTGCCTACCAAAACTGGTCCGAGAGGGCAGTAGTGAGAAGTGACTGAGAAGCATTCTGGGAGAAGTCAGCGCAGTCACCACAACTCAGAAGGGGATCGAGAAGAAGGACCCTTGCACTCAACAGAAGGAAGAGCATCCTACAGAGGGTGGTAGTGAGAAGTGACAGAGAAGCATTCTGGGAGAAGTCAACGCAGTCACCACAACTCAGAAGGGGATCGAGGAGAAGGACCCTTGCACTCAACAGAAGGAAGAGCGTCCTACAGAGGGCAGTAGTGAGAAGTGACAGAGAAGCATTCTGGGAGAAGTCAGCGCAGTCACTGCAACACAGAAGGGGATCGAGGAGTACCCACTGTCAAAGAATGGAATAGCCCCAAACATTACATTGCTGTAGTGTTTCCATCCCTCCCTCCTCCTCAAACCAAAAAAAAGAGAGAGGCAGCACCTTCAGGAGAGCACCAGACCTGCGAGGGACACTCTTCAGAAAGGGGATTTTAAAAAAAACCAGCTGATTGGTGAGTAAATCCTGGTGAGTTTTTTTTTCAATCTATTAAAGTAATTCATTGCTTAATACTGAGGTAGGAGCTACAAAAAAAAGTATAGAGTAGTAATGTACAAGTATAATTAGTCAAGAAACAAGGTTCCTAGCTAACATAAATAAACCCCAAGCTAGGGTATTTTTTAAGGGAGTAACTAGCTTAATCGAGAGGGATGTCATGGCAGGAGAACTCAGACCCATGATATGCTCCTCCTGTAGGATGTGGGAAATGAGGGATGCTTTCAGCGTCCGTGGTGACCATGTGTGTGGAAGGTGTGTCCAAATGCAGCTTCTAGCTAAACGGATTTCGGAGCTGGAACTGTGGGTGGACTCATTGTGGGGAATCCACGATGCTGAGCAAGTCGTGGATAGCACGTTTAGCGAGGTGGTCACACCGCAGGTGAAGATTACACAGGCAGAAAGGGAATGGGTGACCATCAGGAACAGTAAAAGACTCAGGAAGGTAGTGCAGGAGTCCCCTGTGGTCATCCCCCTCTCTAACAGATATACCGCTTTGGATACTGTTGGGGGGGGGGTGGCCTCTCAGGGGAAAGCAGCAACAGCCAAGTTCACGGCACCGTGGGTGGCTCTGCTGCTCAGAGGGGTGGGAGGAAAACAAGTGGCAGGGCTATAGTGATAGGGGATTCAATAGTTAGGGGCACAAACAGATGCTTCTGTGGCCGCAAACGTGAATCAAGGATGGTATGTTGCCTCCCTGGTGCCAGGGTCCTGGATGTCACGGAGCGGCTGCAGGACATTCTGGGGAGGGAAGGTAAACAGCCAGTGGTCGTGGTACACATTGGTACCAATGGCATAGGTAAACTAAGGGATGAGGACCTGCAAGCTCAGTACAGGAAGTTAGGAGATAAATTAAAATGCAGGACCTCAAGTGTAGTAATCTCAGGATTACTCTCAGTTCCACGTGCTAGCGAGAGCAGAAATAAGAGGATAGACCAAATGAACACGTGGCTGGAGAGATGGTGTAGCCGGGAGGGATTCAGATTCCATCAACACTTATGTGGAACCTAACATGATACAAAGTTTTGTGGCTGATGTCTCAGCTTTCATTGCAGCACAAGCAGCAGCCACCAAAGTTCTGAGTGCTATATTACCAATGTCAAACATTAGAAAATGTTGCTACGCATACTCTGACTTTTGTCATCATGTTTCAGGAGACCAGTGTTCAAAAGAGTTTCTAAAGAGTCACATCAGTCCATCAATTTGTTCTCTAATAGATTACTAAGAGTGCTGAAGCACTGCTCCGGTTGAGTGGCAGGGGCTCCATGGAATACGAACCTGCTTATCCTGACTAAGGATGACAACATTTGTTCTCCTGAACCTGCTGCTCTGCCAATGCTTTTGTTATTGCCTGCCAGCCAGCCAGCTTGGATTGCTGCAGCACAAGCCGCTATAGTGAAGTCTGAATTTGGGCCTTCTAAGCCTTGAGCTGCTTGAGGTCAACTGCTAAGTTCACCTCCAGTCTCGTCAATTGAAGGGCAGTAGTCTTCTGCCACCACCAATGGTTCTAATGATAGAGAAGTACGTCGTAGGAGCACCAAGAGAGTCAAAGACCCATGAAAGAGGCATTAAGTGAATGATTGGTCTTAAGTATAATGCCACTATTTACATTATAGAATGTACATTTTCTGATGGATTTTTTTTTTGCAAGAAATGTAATGGTCAGTGATAGAAGACTGGTAATTAATTTAAAACTGTTGGTGAGTGGAGGATTTTGGTTGAGAGTGCTGATATCACTCACTAATTATTTAATCTTGAAGTGCCTAGGCAGATCGGGTCTGTGTACATTGTATCCTCCTTTACTCTTGGTGTTCTTCCACTTTTTGTTGCATTTCCTCCTTCTCCTTGTCCTCCTGCTCCTCAGCTTCATGCGATAAGTAGCAAAGGCTGTTCCCACATAATGGCAGATTATGAAGCATGCAGCATACTACTGCAAATCATAATACCTCTTCAACTGAGAACCATAGAACTCTTCCAGAACAGTTCAGGCAGCAGAAGAAGCATTTGAGGACATAACTTGCAAACTCTATAATTTTACTTGTGGCGGCATGGTTCCCATTGTGTGACTACTGTTCAAGTGCAAATTGGTTCTGGACCAGAGTCCTGAGCCATGTTGAAAGTGGATAACCCTTGCACCCAATAGCCAGCCTTTGAATTGCCATGGTGGGTCAATTGCAGCTGGGAAAGAGGACTACCACAGAATGAAGAAATCATGACTATCACCAGGATAACAGGCATTCTCCCATGTGATGCATTATCTGTAATCACACACTAACTGCACATTGAGGAACTGAAATCCATTTTGATTCAGGAAAATAAGAGAGTTCATAAGGCACACGCAAAGCAATGCGCATACAGTCAATGGCACCCTACAGTTGGGCACCCTGCACGATGGGGAACATTGCAATCCAAGCAAACCCTCGTGCTTGGTCCATCTGCTTGTCTTGGAAAGATGGACTGAGATGGAATTGTCTTTGCATTGGGAGTCTCAGTGATTTCCTTTTTAGAGTAGTGTTCTAAAAAGTTGAGAGCTTGTTTATATTTGTTTAATTCAAAAATGGTCCAATAACCTAGATGTGTTCATATGCAGGGACCTGTCCTCTGCAGGCAAAAGGAACATGTCCAGGCTTTGTGCCTTTTTTGAATTAAACAAAAGTATGGGGGACAATAGTTCCCTGGTGCATTCTTCATGGCAATGCCTCGACCAGAGCCAACTTGCCAACCAAATCAGCATCCTTTTCTCTTATAGTATAAATGTTTGGTCCCCTTGAAATTTTACATTCTTCCATCTGTCCTGATGAGTGCAAGACAAAAAGCTTCAACAGCATGTTTCTTTTTTTCAGCCATACTTATAAAATGTTAAAGCCACCGCCAGCTTGACAGCCAGAGGCAATGTGGTCCAAGCCCTGCTTTGAAGTTGCAGTTAGGGCTGCAGCAGTTAGCCGATTTCAATTACAACTTCTTTATTGAAGCTAAGACAGCTCGTGCATTGATGCCCACTGCACATCAGGTAAGACAATTATTCCCTAAAGATCCTGGGTGGATATGGCATCTTTCTTCCCCTCCTCCTCATCATCCATCTCTTTAGAAATGTGTTCTGCTCCACGTGGGCTCTCTTCATTCTCTCAGTCATGCACAATTCCAAGTGAAAGGCTTAACAGGCCACCCGTTTCTGGAAACAATTTGTTTCAGCACAGACCTTTAAACTACTAAAAATTAATTCACCACCAGTCAGAGCTCTCCCTGAAGGCATTGAAACTTTAGACAATGATAGGAAATTTCCAAAACGGATAGCATTGTGCCACCCACTCGAAGAACTAGTTCAGCAGCTAACCAGCAAGTAGTTCTGGATCCTATTAAGTTGTGCTGGTGGTGGTAGTGGTTGGGGGTGCGGGGGGTGTTTGTGGGGGTGGTGGGGATGGGTGGGGATGGTGGTGGAGTCTTTCAAGTGATTGAACATAGTGCAATGATCCTTGTAAAGACAGATAACTTTTAAAAATAAATTGGAACATCTAATTAATAACTGAAAGGATGACACAATAAAATTTCACATTTTTAGACCTTTACTGCAACAAAAGACTAAAAGCTCTATTGACTGAATACTGTTTTTGTAGGCAACTCATACTTTGAACAACAGACCAGAATACCACCACCTCTCCACCTTTATATTTCAGCACAATGGGAGAAACACACTTCACAGGTATATGTTACACTGTCCTTTAAGTAGACATTCAATTCTCCCGAAATCAGTCCAAGATGATGCTTAGCTCTTGAGGATTTACTTCTGTTCTTTTCCTTTCCCAGCCCGGTAACTTCTAAACCTAGAACTGTTCTCTCTGGTGTGAGTATCACTGAAGAGCCTCCTCTAGATGAATCTTCCAGCTTTGTTTTAAATCCTAATGAACTTGTCTTTTCAATCTGAGTGCACGGTGAACCTTAGAGGCCTTTAGCCTCTAGCTGCTCTCTCTCTCTTCTGAACTCTAGCAGTCTAACCTCTCCTTGATATTCAGTGATATTTTAGGAAAGCCTGTAACCTGACATCGCAATGGCTTCTTCCGTGTCCTTTCCACCTCAAAGCCCATCATCATGGCAACATGCAACATATGGGCCTTGTATCCAGGTAAATATTCTGATTAGCTATCCTTAAGAGCCCAACTCTCTTTCAGCTTGGAACTAAATGGACAGTTTAAAGCACAAATGTTTACAACCTGATATTCTCAACACTTTTCTGGGACCTTGGAGACTCACAGTCTATCACTATTAGCATGCCTTCTATTGTTATTGTCTCCAAGCATAAGCACCTTGCTCCTTCTTCCTAGTGTTACGATCCTTGTTAGTCTTTCCACCCCACCCCCACTAGAGCTGTACTTTGAATATCCTGTCTTCCATTCTTAATTAGCACTTTTCTTAGACAAATATCACCACCTTCAACACCTCTTTGACCCTTTTGTCTGTGACATCTTTTGATTATCTGCTTATCTCCACAATCACCACACCCTCAACGTCTCTCTCCCCACACCCACCCCCCCCCCACCTTAAACCAGTTTATATTTCTCCCTTCTCCTAACTATGCTTCAGTTCTGCTGAAGGGCCATGAAGGCTCGAAACGTTAACTGATTTCTTCTCCGCCGATGCTGCCAGACCTACTGAGTTTTTCCAGGTAATTCTGTTTTTGTTTTGGATTTCCAGCATCCGCAGTAGCTTTTAGCTTTTTGTTTTTAACCAGTTGATGTTAATACTGGACAAGTCTGATGCCAGAGTGAAACCTGGCTTGATAGATCTTAACTTTTTCTTTAGAAATGTTGAGGGCAGTTACTGAACACATTGACAGGAGTTTGCTAGTGTACTTTTAAGACAAGGAATCAAATATTTATTAAGCAAGATAAATGATCTACATTGCACCAAACAAAAAGGTTGGAAATATTTCAGTCCAAACACCAGTAAATGATTCAAATCACATTATTCCTTAATCCCACATATACATTTACAGATACAAACAAATTTGTGAAGATAACACAATTTACAATATCTATCTTATACTTTAATATTCAGGGTAAGTATGCGGTTCTTGTAAACTAATAGGCGAACTGTGTCCGGACATACCACACACCCACACGAGTGACAGATGCCACAAAAGCAGATTTCTCAACAACATCGCCACCCCCCCCTCCCCAAACACCACCCCAGATTCTTGTTACACCGTGAGCTAACCTGTCTCACTCAAACTCTGTCCTTCTCATGAGTATTTCCTATCTCCACACTTGTAGAACTCGTCTTGGAATTCTCTCCCAAATGTTGTTCTCACTTGGATGGCTTCAACCAGGATTTCACCTCCAGAGTTTCAATCTCACATTCCAATGTTCCTTTCCCTTGGATCTCCGTGTACTTTCCAGCTTCACCTTCCAAGTACACTTACAGATGTACACTTGCAGATATTTGGCCTTGCCCAGCAGAACACCGCTGTTCCAAAGGTCCGCAGTAAGGAGTCACCAACCTTCAGCTGCCTCCTCGGATCTTCTGGCTTCTCTCAAGCCCGCTTTGCTTCAAGTCTGCTCCCTGCAGCTTTCTATCTTTAACTAAAAGCCAATTGCTCTGCTCCTTTCTCTCATCTTTGTTCAACAGGATCTATTTCTGATCTCTGTCCTTATCCATTACCTGGGATTGTCTTCTATGATGTTTCAGATCCCTGTCTTTGTCCGTACCTGGGACCTTCTTCTGGGAACCATCTCCCTGTCCCCTTCCGTGTGTCCTGCTCCATGGGTCACCTTCTCTGGAATGGTGCTCCTCTTTGGGTCACCTGACCTCCAGTTTTCACGCTGTTTCACTTCTCCTTTTTTTCTTTCGCGCATGTGTGCAGGTCAGTTCCTGGTGAAGAAATAAAAAAAAACTGTGCATGTACACAGACCCATTTACAGGCCTGAAGAGGATGAAATCCACCAACTATGCATTCTTTGGCCGGCACATGAGCAGAAGACCCAAGATTGTAAGAAAACCCAAACTGCGTATGTGCGGCCATTTCCTGGCCAGTGCATGCATAGGAGGCCCTAAGCTTCAACTGCAATTTAAAATTAAGGTAAGTTTTATCTTTCTTTTTCTTGGGGCTTGGGTCACACCAGTAAAATAACCTTTAGCAATCAGGCTTGTTGTCAGGCAGACTTCAGCATAGGACTCACAGCCCCGCACTTTACCCCACATTTAAAGATACAGTCCCAAAACATAATAATCTTATAACACAAGCTCAGCTGTTCGATGTTAAGGGAAGGCAAAGGCTGAAGAACGATATCTGAAAATGGCAACTGGCATCAAATCAGCATTACACATCAATAGACACCATAATCTAACTGCTCTGCATGTAGGCGCGTGCAGGCAAACTGCTATACCAAGGTGGTATTCTGCCCACTTGCCCAATGGAACTCTGCATCTGGGACTTGATTTTTGCCCTTTAGGAGGTGAATTAGCATCTAAAAATGGATGCTATAGAACCAAATTTCTCTCCCATGATTTACATGCTCTGTACTGTAAAAACTATAGTTCATCAGCTGACATTTCAGGCATGCCCATTTGCGGAGTATACCCTAGTGAGGTTCTTCAAAATTAAATTAAAGGTGGCAAGTTGCTTGCCCCTTGGGCTTTTCAGCTGTCAGTTAAACTCAGGCAATTCCTCGCCACCAAGCAATTAAAATGTAATCGCACATAACTTCCAACCAGCCCACAGTCTCTATCATGATTTAAAGCTGTGACTACAGAGATGAATGCTCACCACCAAGCAATTAAAACATCACTGGATGGCTGCGCTATAGCCCAAATTGCTGCTGCGATTTAAACCCGAGAATTCAGATATGTGAATTATTATACCTCTGAGCTACTGAGAAGCTAACATTGTCAGCTAGAAACTCAAAAGGAATATACTTAATTAAACAATGACCAAAGTTTAACCTCAAATGTTGAACCTATTTCTGTTAATTGAAAGCATATCATTTATCATTTATATTTAAAATTAAGAATGCTCATCAGGATTAATACAGCAATTTTAAATATAAGAGCCATATTGCAACCATTATAATGACAGGGTTGATTTTCTAATTGATCTTGCATATCAAGTTAACATCAACCTGTTGTCCATGTCATTCTCCAATTTAAATGCCTGAGTCTAGCTTTTTCTGACTGAATGTATACTGAAGCTGAAGTCAGGTGGTGTGGGAAGAACACCTGCTTAATATTCAGTGCATTGACCCTAAAAGTATTTCTGGAACAGTCCCATTATCATAACTTTGGAAGTTCCTGGCATAGAAAAGAACTGTGATTGGGAGTGCATCTGTTGGTGGGCAGCAGCTTGAAAGGGAACACCCTTAGCTTGAAAATAATTTGATCAAAAATGTTAGCAAGGGATATAAAAAGGAAGAGAAAGGCACATTACTGTGTTTGGGGGGGGGGTCAGAAAAATTATCATGCAGGAAGTCAAATGGAAGAAGGGGCCTTCCTCAACCATCACGTGATTTCAAAAAGATTAGGAATAGGAGGAAGTGACAATTCATGTGGATGCTACCTCCTCATTCCATGCACATTGGACCAGTGCTACATGAAGGTTAATGACCTTTCCAGGACATTTAGGATAGGATAATGCATCATTTACTTACAACAATGCAGAATATTAAGCAGAAACAGTTGGTCATGGGAAATGGAGTTTGGTTCCAGGCTACATTGGAGAATGTGGGATAATTTAGTCACTCAGTCCTTTTGAGCCTCCTCAGAGATTGCTACTCTGATGAGTGTAGGTATGTGTACCTCTTTCTGTAGATGTAGTTTCAAGGTTATGATTGGGTGAGTGCAGAGAACCTCCAGTCCTCCTTGTGTTAATCCTCCACTGTATACAGACGTATTTTGTTTTTGTTTTGAAAACTTCATTTTTGGGATGTACACATCACTGGCAAGACCAGCATTTATTGCACATCCCTAATTGCCATTTTTTTGAATATAATTGAGTGGCTTGCTAGGCCACTTCAGAGAGCAGTTAAGAGTCAACCACATTGCTGTGGGTCTGGAGTCACATATAGGCTAGACCAAGTAAAGAGAGCAGGTTTCCTTTGCTAAAAGATACTGGTGAACCAGGTTGATTTTTAGTGACAATCCGATGGTTTCATGGCGGCCATTACTGATGCTAGCCTGATGCTAGCTTTTTATTAATTTGCAATTTATTTAATTAACTGAATTTAAATTTCTCTTTTGCAATTTGAATTCATATATCCAAATTATTAGCCCATGTCTCTGAATTATTTGCCCAGTTACATAATCACTAAGCTACCATTCCCATCAGCATTGTACCAATAATTGGCACAAATGATATCTTAAAAGCTAGAACTTAAAAAGTACTAGAAAGACCAGAAAACAAGAATTCAAAATTAGGCTCAAAATGTTCTCAAAACTTTTTCATATAAGATTGTTTAAATCTACTTTAGCAAACAACAGTGATAACCTGACAAGGATATGAAGAAAATACATGAGAGATGTCATTTCATTCCTTAAAACATCATACTGACAGGCGCTTTCAGTAACAATGTGCAATTTGAGTGATGTGCTGTTAAATAGGCAAAGAAGCATTGTAATGATTCTAGTCCTCTTTTCCAATTGTTTGTGCCAACTTAGTGATCATTTATCAGGTTCTTCTAGCTATATTGCAAACTGGTAACCTCTGCTTAACCTGCAGTGATCAGAAAGTACCATTGGTGGACATGTCGGATCTTATGATAAAGTAAATATTTAAATACCATTTCCCAAAGCAGCACAGTGTTGAAGAAGCATTGAAGATAATTCAGCACTTCACAAAAATCTGCTTCAAGCCAAGAATTGGAGCTGCCAATTAGTAAGAGATACAGAATGGCAACTCTTTCAATTAGATGACTGTGTGCTGGAGTCGCAGGATATCTGCCACTCAAATGTTCAGTCACCATTATGACAATATAACATGGCTTATTATGGTTTCAGCCCATTCAATAGATTGAGTTCTATGCTATGGTGAAGCACTGTAGCTTAGCAGGATGGAGGAAAATAATAAGTCTTTACTGACTATCTATTGACATGACAGAGTGATAATAAAGTGTTGACTAATCATAGCAATAAATTTCTGGCAATTGAACTACATAGGCCCAGATGTGATGGGTGCAGTGCTTTGGCAACCTTAGGTCCACAGTCTCCATTTTCTTCTCAAGCATACTACACTGATCACATCATGTCTAAAATTATTCATATATTAATATCATAATGATTCATATCATTAATTTTCTGAAATAAATCTATCCAATTTGTATTTGAATGACTCAAAACCAATTGCTTGGATCATCTCTCTAAGATAGATTGTTTACTTGCTTAATGCTCCTGAAGGACAAGAAAGGGATTAAAGTTTTAAAATTCCAGCTCTTGACTCCTGCCCATCGCATTTCTGTATTTTTAAGGACCTCAACTATAGTATCAATAAGGCTCCCACTACAGACATTCTGGACAGACTGCCTGCTTAAGCCCATTCCCATCCCCTCTTTTAATACTGGGGCCATTGTTCTGATACATTTGGTTTGGATTTACCCCACCCTCCCCTTTCAAGCATAGGCCACGTACTCTGGTTCTAACGTTCTAACAAGGTGAAATAACTGGTCATGGTCTATATTATCAAGTCTCTTTAAAGTGGTCAATATTTTAATTCTTGAAGGAAATGACTGTTCACAATGAAGGATCTTTAGTGTTACCAAGTCATTGATAGTCAGTGGTAATATATAAATCATTTTTGCTGTGTTAAATATAAGATTGAGTCAGCTTAATAACATCATTTTAGATTATTTAACAGTGTGTATCAAATAAAAAGGTCTTAAAACAATGTGAATATTGGACAATAGTTGCTCTGCATGAGATTCAAAATTGATGAGCTTGGATTTTTATTAAGCTGTCACATTTTGTTCACTACTGTGATATACTCCCTGTCTGTATTTCATGACTGTTGTCAATTATCAGGTATTGATATGCTGCCAGAGCCAGTTACAACCATCAGGTCTCTCATTTTAATAAAAATTTAAGGCAATCATTAAGGTGGAACCCTTTTTTCCTATGCCTGTACAAACACAGCAAACTGTTGAAGTTGATGAGTTATAAATGTCCTTCATCTGAAATGCATGCCCCTGGCATACCATAAGACCATAAGACATAGGAGCAGAAATTAGGCCATTCGGCCCATCGAGTCTGCTCCGCCATTCAATCATGGCTGATAAGTTTCTCAACCCCATTCTCCCACCTTACGTCCACTCTATCCAGGCCTTTCAGTATTCTGTAAGTTTCAATCAGATCCCTCCTCATCCTTCTAAACTCCATCAAGTATAGACCCAGAGTCCTCAAACGTTCCTCATATGTTAAGCCTTTCATTCCTGGGATCGTTCTCGTGAACCTCCTCTGGACCCTCTCCAGGGCCAGCACATCCTTCCTGAGATAAGGGGCCCAAAATTGCTCACAATATTCTAAATGTGGTCTGACCAGAGCCTTATAAAGCCTCAGCAGCACATCCCTGCTTTTATATTCTAGTCCTCTCCAAATAAATGCCAACATTGCATTTGCCTTCCTAACTACCGACTCAACCTGCAAGTTAACCTTAAGCATACTAGCTCTGAGTTGTGACTACACCTGGCAGTTACAGCTCACTTCCTCATATTTCATCACGGCAAATAATGTGCATTGTACAAACAGGCAGAACAATCAGCTGCACCATGGAACAAATGCTGAAAGTCAAAGGGAAAAAGGCAGCATGAATGAAAATGGGAACTTCAGTTCCTGTCAAACATGTGCAAACCTGAATTAAATACACATGTTTATGCGTTTGTATTGTCCTTTTTACGAATTCAATGCCTTTTATTAAACATTTATTAAACATCTTATTCCACTTGAAATCCTTGGCTTTTATTTTAGATGTAACTAATACTTTCTGGCTTTCAATTTCTTATAACTGTGTTTAATTTCATTTTAAGAAGCTATGGAACATTGCCTGCTCACTTTGTTGTCGACCTGCAGGTGAGGGTAATGATCTTGGAAATGCCAGTCTGCTCCAAATCCAATCTGTGCCTCAAAAGAGAAGTAATTCAATTCTCTTAGGGTAACCCTCTGAACCTGGCTCTTATTTGCAAACCCTGTTTATATAAGATGTGACTTTTGTAATATCACACATAAGAAAACAAAATCAATTTAGTAATGTGAGGCTGAATAAAGTACTCCATTTGGATCCTGAATTGCTGCCATTCCTGACTTGCTACAGACCATGAAGAATGTGTTGTATTTCATTGTAGCCTGTCTAAAATTTTAAAATGAATCATCTTTCGTGTGGAGCGCTTTTATTAAGATTCATTCAACATACAACATGGGTCAAAGTGTCTCATTCGGTGCATTTGAAAAAATACAATAAAATTAAATGTTCAATCATATTGTTCACATGCTCCAGTTAGAGACTTTCAGATTTAAACAGTAAATAAATAAACGGAGATCAAGCAAATATACATTTTTTAAAATCATACAACGAACAGCAGTAAAGGACTAGCGATTACATAAATTAAATGATTCTTTTCAAAACAAAAATACCATTTAGAATAATGAATTGTTTTCATTTAAAGTGATTTGTACTTCTGTGTTTAATCCTATATCTTCACAAAGTAATGAATAGAAAAAAAATCTGAGGAGGTGGACAACACAATGCCATATTAAAATCCATGTGAGGGCGAAGACAGATAAGTTGTATCTGTCTGTTTAGGTGTAAAAAAGTAATGGATCAATGGTTGATTTTAAACAAGCTTGTGTAGATATAAGTGAATAGGTGGCATGATATAGGGAATTCATGGATAGGTTGCGTGTTGCTTCACCTCCCCAATATATTACCTCTATCACTAAGTAGAGCCACAATGTCATGGAAATTTACTTTTCCAAAGGGCACTTTTTCCCAATACTAAATGTATCTTTAGCGTGTACAGAGAGAGTGGGCAGAATTTTCCAGTCCTGCCAGCTCCAGTTTCGTGACGGGCGAGATCGGAAAATCCATAAGTTGGATTTCCACCAGTGGGAAAAGAAGTCAGAGTTTTTCCCTCACCACTTTCATGGCGGGCTGATGGCAGGTCAGGTTTCCAGCTGACCCATTT
The DNA here is from genome assembly GCF_964194155.1 of Cetorhinus maximus. Classification (NCBI taxonomy): domain Eukaryota; kingdom Metazoa; phylum Chordata; class Chondrichthyes; order Lamniformes; family Cetorhinidae; genus Cetorhinus; species Cetorhinus maximus. Next base: position 88,261,477 of record NC_135889.1, read on the forward strand.
AAGGAGGCCCATCTGCATGCATTAGCAAGTCATGAATACACATTAGAAATGCAAACCCTGGAATCAAATTGCCCCTCCCAATTACATGCCACACCAGTGGGAAATTAGACTGGTCTGAATCATGACCACTTATAAGAAGCATGCAGCTGCCCGCCTTCACTTCACTTGTAACTTTATGGTGAGTGCAGCTTTCAAAGCCTACCTGCAGCAGCACTGCTCCGGTTGTCAGTGATGCCAAAGCTGCAGTGTTAGGCCAGGCTGGTGGTAGGGGTGCCTGGTTGAGCTCCTCGGGTGCCTTGGGTGTGCAGTAGGGCTGCTCATAGTGGATGTTGCATTTCTCCTGGAGGAGAGCATTCATGGTGTACTTTAGGTTTTGGGCAGGACTGCACTCTAAAACAGAGACCGGCATGGCGACCAGTTGTAGGGGAGCGTTGGTTGTGGTGGTGGGAAATAACAGAGACATGAGAGTGAAGGATGCAAGGGAGGGTTGTCTTGTTTGGGTGGGGGTGGGTGGCTTGGGGAACGATGGCAGGCAGAGGGAACATTGGGGGTGAGAAAGCTGGAGCCTGATATGAAAGACTAGAACGCAGGCACAGAAGGGGGGACGGGTCGGATTTGATTGGCAGGAATAGGAGGAGATGAATGCAGACTCTAGAGTAGGAAAGGGGGGTGGTTAGTCTGGCACAAGAGGGAAGGTTTTCACAAAGACTCATGGGTAAGATGGGGAGGGAAGGCTTGCACATGAGGTGCGGGTTGCAGAGACTCATGGAGGTGGAGAGGGAGACAGTGCTGTGGTCAATCCTGAAGGAACCATGGAGCTGAGTGACAGACAATCATAGCCCCGGGACTCAGTTTGAGAGATTAAAGGCAGTCCTGGGCTCTAAGAACAGGCGAAAGGACATCCACTCATTCCAAAAGTGTAAATTTGGCATCATCAGTATATCAAATTAAATTAAATTTAATATTTAAAATCTCCAAAAATGGTAGTGAAATCTTTACTTCTGACTTTAGTACGTATACCTTCTTGTAATAAATATAGCTGCCAAATCATTGTGATAGCTTGACCAAGTTTCCCTTTGGGATTTGGTCAGACCAGCAATTACCACCTGCCATGTCATAACGCTGTTCCAACCTTGTAACTGAGGTGCTACCTCACAGATCTAGGTACCTAAGAAGCCACCCCAGCAACTACACATCTCAATCCATTGAGCCTGGAAAGGCTTGAGCACTTGCTATGTTCACTCTCACTGAAGGCACTCACACGATGCCTGGTTTGTTATACTGAGGATGCCAAATTTGCACTTTTGGAATGAGTGGGTGTCCTTTGGCCCGTGAAACATGCCAATTGGACAATGCACTTTCCAGGGTTTCAGTGATCATCTTGCAGATATGCTCCATTGATTGTTGTTTGCATCTTTCCTTCTCACATTCCTCTCTTTAAATGTTTACATTGATTACCTCAAATATAACCCCAAAGACTCTTGCAGTCTTGCGTTAAAGTGTGCCCTAAATCAGTGGCCCCAAACCTAACTTCTCAATAAAGTGTTCTGTCAGGTGAGATTTCACCTCAATGTTGGGAATCTAAGAAGTATGAGGTTGCCCCTTGCAAGGGCTCCTGAGTCCAGCCATGGGTTCCTCCCACACTGCCTTAGGCCCCTCCTGTGGAGCATTTTTTTCCAGTTTTGATTTCAAACTGTATCGTTACTTTCAGGCCTCAACATGGTGGTGCTGAATTTCTACTTTGGGACCAGCTTCAACCCTCCCCTGATTGCCGTTCATGTCCCCTCGATCATCCTGGAACCCCACGATGTGCACGTAGACCTCCCTCTGGTTATTCTGCAACCTCCACCGTAACCCTCGATTCCACAGTCATTGCTGTGGACATTCTTGCCCTCCCCCTTGAGCCCATCACTGTTGATGTGACCATACCCCATATGGACCTTATCCCACTCCATCTTGAGGCTGTGGTAAAGGTAATATACAGGAGCAATTCCCCCACCCCAAGAAGGCTTTCAGCACACCCCCCCCTATTATCTTTTCTCCATTTACATGCTGAAGATGCCTCCCCTGATCATGACCATTCCACCTGCAGCCCAGTACTGAGCCAGACACCCCCATCACGATCGAGTGTGAGACAATGACCATGTCCTGCACACCAAGCTGTGCCAGATCCCCATTGAGTACACTGGCCTTGCCCCTCCCTGTGTTCCATCTGTAGCCCATAACATAGCCCATGGAGGCCCAGGACTGCCTTCAATCTCTCAGCCCATCTACGTGGTCAACAGAGCCCAGGACTGCCTTTAATCTCTCAACTTGACTATCTGGTCCTCAGAACCCAGGACTGCCTTTAATCTCTCAAACTGACCTTTTGGCCTCAGTCCCTGGGCTATGATTATCTATTACACAGCTCTATGGTTCCTTCAAGATTAACCACAATGCTGTCTCCCTCCCCATCTCCATGAGTCTCTGCAACCACCCTTCATGTGCAAGCCTTCCCTCCCCACCTCACTCGTGAGTCTTTGTGCAAACTTTCCCTCTTGTGCCACACTAACCCCCACTGTCCCACTCTAGATTCCGCATTCATCCTATTTCATTCCTGCCAATCGAATCTGACCTACCCCCTCTTCTGTGTCTGCATTCTAGTCTTTCATGTCGGGCTCCAGCTTTCTCACCCCCAATGTTCCCCCTGCCTGCTATTGTTCCCCAAGCCATCCTAAGCCCCCGCCACTCCACCTAATCAAGATAACCCTCCCCTGAACCCTTCACCCTCATGTCTCTGTCATTTTCCACCACCCACAACCAACCCCCACCGCTGCCCCCACCCCCACCCACCTCCCACAGCCAGTCGCCATGCTCTTCTCTGTTTTAGGGTGCAATCCGGCCTGAAATCAGCCTCTAGCCACCCCAGAAACAAAGGGCAGAATTTTGCCCTCGGATTGCTCGGCAGCGGGCGGACAGCCGACACCCGCCACTGAAATGGGGCCTGCCGCCATTTTGAGTGGACAGGCCAATTAAGGCCCGCCCAGCAGCCTTCCCAACAGGAAGCGCTATGTGCTTCCTGTGCAGGGGGAGGAGGGAATCCCCAGCTGTCAAAGTGCGCTCTTTCGCGAATTTACAAATTCCTATTCATGCTATATCTACTGGTACCCCATCTTAGCTTGTTCATCTCTGCTCCAAAATGCCTGCTTTTACACCTAACCCTTTGATGATTTAAACCTCACAGTCTGACTGTCTTCAGTTTAATTAAATTATTAATTCACACGCACAACATACACATACTCCTACAAGCCTGCTTCACAGTATCCCACAGTAATATTGGAAAAAAATTATATTTTCTTTGCTATAGGGAAAGGTGAATAGCGCAGTCACATCGCTAGGGCATGACAGTGGCTTTCTGGTTGAGAGTGGGAGATCTACTATAGTTGGACATTCCTCAATAACCAGTTGGATCTCTCTGTACACAGGAAGAAGGAGGATTGCAGGATGGAGGCTGCATTCAATGCTGCATTCTTGATGGTAGTGCTCCGATTGAGGAGGAGAATAAGGGCCTGGCACCAACTGGCTCAGCTTCAAGAGGAGTCCTGGCCTGAGGACCTTGATCAAGGGGAGCCCCAAGCAGAACCAGAGAATGAGGGGGGTCAGACACCTTGGCATGATGTAGGGTCTACCAAAGACGCTTTTCCTAAATGAGCCCAAGATAGTGCCACACACATTTACGCTTGTCAAGAGATGTGGTGGCTCACACCTGCCACATTCTGCAAGAGGTTCTAATGCCACATGGGCTGGGAGGCCATTCTCTGCCAGTGCCCCTGAACGTCACTATTGCACTCAATTTTTTTTGCCAGTGGGTCGTTCCAGGGACCACAAGCGGCCTCTATGGCATTTCTAAGTCTGGAAAACATAAATGTATCAGGGGGTGACAGATGCCCTCTACAGTAAGGCTCATCATTATGTGAAGTTCACAATGGATACGCTAGCTAGGCTGCTAGATTTCTTGGATTTGTGGCTATCTCAGGCTTCCCTAGAGTGCAGGGTGCAACCAATTGCACACATGCAGCTTTGAGAGCTCCATGGCAGCAGCCTCTGATGTTCATTAACAGGAAAGGGTTCCAATCCCAATGTTCAGCTGGTGTGTGATCATCGGAAGCACATCATGCACGTTTACGCCTGGACTGCTCAGGTGGGGCTCTGCAGTATTCTCCCCAGAGGGTGTCCCACATCATCATGGTCTGTTATGCCCTGCATAACCTGGAACTTCAAAGGGGAGATCACTTGCTACAGGGAGACATGGAGGAGGCATGGACGCCCATGACATACTGATAGTCACAAGGCTCCAGTCGGAGTAAGATCCAGGGAAGGGGACTCGAGCGCATATCTCCTGTCCCTTAATACCATGCCAGTGCCTGAAAGGCCTTTACAAACAGTGACATCGAGAGCAATGTCTGCATAAAGCCTTGGACCTACAACCCTCATGTATCACCAGGCCCTACTCCTTGGAAAGGTCAGCAGCCAAAGCTGCATGTAGCCACTCTGTGAAGTTGAAGGCAGCACACCAGCGCAAACCTTGCGTCCACTGGACTTGGTTGTTGTGGCCACCTGGATGAGACACTTCTTGCAGTGATAGAGAAGCGCACATGGTTGGAGATACCATCATGGCTGCAAGTCTTGTGCTTTGACACAAACAACTATGACAGCTCATTGTCAATGAGACACCATTACTGGTAACAGTCCAAGGCACATGAGCATGCATACCTCCATGGTGTCTTGTGAGAAATGAAAGTTTCACACTCAAAGTACAGACACTTTCAGGAAAGAGTTGGACTCATCTCCCTCACATTACACAAGGGTTGAGTAACGAACATGAGCCAACGAAACATCACATGAATCTGAGGCACAGAAAGGCAGTCATTCACGGAGTGGGAGCTTGGGTCACCCTCGCAATAAGAGGGCACATAGAGGCATATGCATAACACATTCAAATGATGAGATTATTGTCATGAGCAACAAATATATTTACAAAGATGCATTATATATACAGTGAGTGAACACCCAAGCCTCTATAGTGAGATCAACATTTCTTAATTTTTCTAACCCAACCGCTATGTCTTGGTTCATCCCTGACATCTGAAACAGAGATAGAGGCAGGCTGCTGACTGTGACGCCCTGTTGTCTGTGATGACTTTAACAGGTATCCTCTGGAGTGCCGACGCCTGAAGGGCTCCGGCCTGCTTTGGGTCTCCTGCTGTGAGGCAGGTGCACCCTCCTCGGCCTGTGGAGCTAGAGTCACAGGTATAGGGCATTGGGATTGGCTACATACTCTGGAGTCACCTGGGTGGGTGGCCCTGGGGTGCCCAGCTCATGGTCCTCCCCCAAGTGGGTGCCTGAGGGCCCCTGCCTGATACCTTGAGAAGGGCACTGGGAGTGAGGTCGAGGTGCCCAGCCCCTCTCTTGCCTAGCCACTGATGGATCCCACCTGATCCTTTAGTGATGGAGTGCAGGTCTGAGCACAAATCCGGCAGAACTTGCTAGACCTAGGTCTCCAAGGCAGCCACCACCCTTCCCATGGAGACCTTGAGGCGCTCGCATGTCGGAGCCACGACATCAGACAGAATGCGTACTGACACCTCCATTCTTCACTCTAGTCTGTTGACTGCCTCTTGTAACTCTGCTTGATGTACCACCGCCTATCTTTGCATTCCAACATGTTTGTGACGGCCATTTCCAGAGGCTCATCATCTGACTCAGACTCAGTGGGTGCCTGTTCTCCAGCAGTCCTCCAAGTGCCAGAGACCTGGGCTGTCACTGCCTCCAACTGCTGCAGAGACGTGTCCTTGAGGTGTTCCCCAGGATGTGACCCCAAGCCTAATCTAGATGTATGACCCACCAGCGTGTTGTCTCTGTGCTGGTGGAGGGTGTAGGGCAATGCAGTGATGGGTATTCTTGAAATGGCTCCTCAGCATCCTCCTCTGAGGTGGCCTGGGGCTGGGACTTATGTTGCCTGAGCTGGTCTGTCTGGACCTGCTGCTGCCTGTAAGGGAGGGAAGATAGATTTAGTTCATGAATAGGCTGAACACAGCATTGCATGTCACTCACTGAGAATGTCAGGATGTGATCAACTCAAGGAGAGCTCATCTGTACTGGTTTGCTGAGAGAGGCCGATCTCACCTTCCCCACAGGAATGATCTCTGTCCTATCCCACCAACTCAATGGCATCCTCTTCGAATTTGGAGAGCTCCTGGATATTGGCCATCCCTCCTCCAGTCTAGAAACTCTCCCTCATGTTGTGGGCTACTGTGGCCTGCATGAAGACAAATGTATGGGATGTGATGAGAACAGATGGAGCAGAGGTTGGGAAGCATGCATGCCTGCTGTCTGTGCTGAAAAAAACCCCCAGTAAGGGCTGAAGATGCTGTTTATGCAGGATAATAGATGAGATGCTGGTGGATAGGCATCCAATAGGCTTACAATGCTGATATCTCCTGCATTAATATTGTATGAGATCTCTGAGCTGTGTGACACTTTGAGTGCATAATGCCATTGTGAGAGTGAGAGTTGAGTGAGCCGATGTTGATTTATCCTGGTGGTGCGGATGAGATCATTTATCCTGTTCCTACACTGGACAGAATTTCCCTGGTGGTTGCCCTCAGAGCTGAACCCCTCGCGACCGCCTACCAGGCTGGCAAGGTGAGGTTGGTGGACCTCTTAGATCCATCCCTGGGAAAAAGGACCTCCTGGTGCTGGCGGACTCCTCTAATTAAAGCCTCCAGGGAACAGTGGCTAAACTTTGGCGGACTCTTCTTGTTCCCTGGAGCCATCTCCGGAACTTCCAACCACACAGCTGGGCTGAAGAGGGTAATGTGTGTGTTTGGGTGGTATTCTGCCCAGTATTTCCTTTTCCAACTGGTTGATGCTCAATTTACTCCAATGGATAGGTTCTTCAGCTTCAACCAGAGGTTCTGTTAATGTATTCCAATCATGATAGCACCAGTTATTTCTTTGAGGAAATGTAAGAATGATGCTGTGCATGGTTTTCACTCATAGTGGATCGCTGCCATACTCAAGAACATGAGAGATCTGTACTCTGCTGATGGGTATCAGATACAGATACATTCCTTGTTAATGAATAGTTCTATAACCACAGAGCATTTTACCAGTAGTGGGTGGGTCTTCTGCAACACGGGAAGACCACCAATTAAACCCTGGCAGTCTCCAGTGGACTTGGAGGGCCCAAATATTCAGGCACCTTTTGGCTCAGGGAGGGTTCTTTATTAACAATGGCTGCCCCAGTAACAACGACGCTGTCCGCCCACTTGCCAGGGCCTGCCTGATTGGCCCCGGTGATCCAAGACCCTACTTAACTGGTTGGAAGGGCAACAAGCTTCCATGGCTTCCTCTTCCAAGGTGCATTCCCAACAGTGGCCACTTGTCCTGGCAGCGCTGCTGAGACTGCTGAGCTACTGGCCTTCTGATAGCTGTCTGACCTCTGTCAAATGCGACCAGGGGGCCCGCAAAAGGCCAAGGCAGGGTTGCCCCTAGCTTTTCAGGCTGTCATCGGGACCCCCTGGCAGGCCCTGGCAATGATAAAATTAAATCCAATGTATTATTTTATTGCTAAGTTGGCCAGTCCTTTTCTGCAGGATCCAATGAATACAAATAAGCACACAATGAGATCATAAGAGGTTAATTCTTTTTAGACATATCCTAATACCAATTAAATTATAATTGTTTCTTTGTAGTTTGCCACCAGCAAGAATTGATTAGCTTTCTTTCTCATTTTCTCTTTCGCTTTTAAAGATAATTCTGTATCTGTAATAAATATTCGTATAATTATAAATATAAAATCGTCCATGAACCAGGTTAATTTTTTAAAATTCATTCATGGGATGTGGGCGTCACTGGCCTCGGACAGCATATATTGCCCATCTCCAATTGCCCTTGTTCAGAGGGCATTTAAGAGTCAACCACATTGCTGTGGGTCTGGAGTCACAGGTAGGCCAGACCAGGTAAGGACAGCAGGTTTCCCCTCCCTAAAGGGCATTAGTGAACCAGATGGGTTTTTACAACAATCCATAATAAAGCCATATTGACCCGAAACTTCTGAGCGACGGCAATGCTGCGTGCCAATGATCTCCCGGCCCAACCCTGCTGTGTAATTCTTCTGCTATCTTCTGATCCAGGCTGAGGAAGAAAAGCGCAGTACAACATCCCTTTGGGAACTCCGTCAAAGTGGAATAGAGCTAGGCAGGAGAGGACAGGCCTCCTTTTTTATAGCACTCACTGCTGTACACTGTCTGGTAAGTTCGAAGGTCTAGGGCAGGATTTTTCGCCAAGTGAGTGGGCGTGAGCCCGGCCCGCTTGAGCATAAAATGACACGCGACGACGTCGGGCGAGCATCTTGACATCATCACTCACTCGTGCGATATTTTGGTCGGCGGGCGCGCACAGGAGTCAGCAGCGCCCCCGCTGACAATTCAAAGATCTATTAAGGTCATTAAAGGTTTCACTAAATGTTATTTTCCGCTGCCCCTAAACCTTATGGTTGGCGGGCAGGCAAAAAGGCCAAGAGGCCTTTGCACATTTTAGGAAACCCCATCCGCAGGCATGATATGGTTTCCAACAGCAATCAAAAATAAAATATAAATTTTCACATTTCATTAGAACATGTCCCTGCTCAGGTGACAGAGTCACATGAGGGGACATGTTTTTATTAACAATTTAAAGTTGTTTAATTTTAATTCTTAAATTCTTCATCTCCCTGCGCCTCAGGGAGCTTTTCCTGCGCACACACGGGTGAAGTTGCGCTCTTGCCCTCTTCCCCCCCACCCTCAACACACAGGCAGCACTGAGTGTTGCCATGCACATTTCACACTTGGCAGGCCAATTCGTGAAATTTCGGCCTGGCCCCAAATGCCCGTGGCGGTCAGCTTCCCAACCGCTCCTGCCCATCCCCGCCAAGCTCGTCTGACGAGGGAAAAATCCTGGCCCTAGTCTTCCAATGTGGGTGAGTGAATGGGTGAACATTTGAGTGGGTGAATGGGTTAGTGAGTGGGTGGGGAGTGGATAGAAATTAAAATAAAGAAGAAAAAGTGTGTTTATGACAGGTGTCAGGTAGAAGATACAACTGAGATCCAAGCGGAATACAGAAAGTTGAGAGGAGATGTGAAAAAACAAATAAGAAAAGCAAAGAGAGATCATGAGAACAGACTGGCAACCAACATAAAAGGGAGTCCCAAAGTCTCTTATCAGCACATAAATAGCAAGAGGGACCATAAAGCGGATTTACACATGGAGGCAGGGGTCATGGCTGAGATGTTAAGTGAATACTTTGCATCTATCTTTACCAATCAAGCAGATCCTACTGAGGCCAGGGTGACAGAGGAAGAAACTCTATCACTAGAAAGGCTCAAAATTGGTAAGGAGGAAGTGTTGGATAAACTGTTGGTACTTAAAGTTGACAAGTACCAGTTGACAGGACCAGATGAGATGCATCCAAGGATATTGAAGGAAGTAAGAGTGGAAATTGCAGGGGCACTGACCATAATCTCAGTCTACCCTAGACTCAGGAGAGGTGCCAGAGGACTGGAGAATTGCAAACATTACGCCCTTGTTCAAAAACAGCTGTAAGGATAATCCCAGCAATCACAGACCTGTCAGTTTAACTTTCATGGTGGAGAAGCTTCTGGAGACAATTATTCGGGATAGAATTAGTAGTCACATGGAAAAATATGGGTTGCTAAGGAAGAGCCGGCATGGATTCCTAAAGGGGAAATCATGTTTAACTAAATTGCTGGAATTTTTGAAGAAGTAACAGAGAGGGTAGATGAGAGTAACATTGTTGATATGGTATGCATGGGCTTTCAAAAGGCATTCGATACAGTGCCACACAACAGACTCGTGAGAAAAGTTATAGTTCATGGAATAAAAGGTGCAGTAGTAACACAGATACAAAATTGGTTGAAACAGGGGGTAATGGTCAATGGATATTTTTGGGGCTGGAGAAAGGTTTGTAGTGGAGTTCCCCAGGGTCGGTATTGTATATTAATGATCTAGATCTTGGTGTGTAGGGGACAGTTTCAAAGTTTGTGGATGATGCAAAACTTGGATGCATTGTAAACTGTGAGGAGGACAGTGTAGAACTTCAAAGGACATAGACACATTGGTGTGGACAGATAGGTGGCAGGTGAAGTACAATGCAGAGAAGTATGAGGTGTTGCATTTGGGTAGGAAGAACATGGATAGACAATATAAAATAAGGGGTACAATTCTTAATGGTGTGCAGGAGCAGAGGGACCTGGGTCTATATGTGCATAGATCATTGAGGGTGGCAGGAGAGGTGGAGAGAACAGTTATTAAGGAAACAGTATCCTGGGCTTTATTAATAGGGGCATAGAGTACAAGAGCAGGGAGGTTATGCTGAACTTATATAAGACACTATTTAGACCTCAGCTGGGAGTATTGTGTACAGTTTTGGATGCTACATTATAGGAAGGATGTGATTGCATTGGAGAGAATATGGAAGAGGTTTACAAGAATGGTTCCATGGATGAGAAACTTCAGTTATGAGGATAGATTGGAGAGGTTGGGACTGTTCTCCTTGGAGAGGAGAAGGCTAAGAGGAGACTTGATGGAGGTGTTCAATATCATGAGGGGGCTGGACAGAGTAGATATGGAGAACCTGCTCCTGCTTGTAAAAGGATCAAGAATGAGAGGGCACAGATTTAAAGTGATTTGCAAAAGAAGCAAATGTGACATGAGAAAAAACTTTTTCATTCAGCGAGTGGCTCGAGTCTGGAATCCACTGCCTGGAAGTGTGGTGGAGGCAGGTTCAATCAAAGCATTCAAGACGGCATTAAATGATTATCTGAATAGAAGCAATGTACAAGGGTATGGAGAGAAGGCAGGAGAATGGCACAAAGTCATAATGCTCATTTGGAGAGCCGGTGTGGACAGGATGGGCCAAATGACATCCCTCTGCGCCGTAAAAATTCTGTGATTCTGGATAGATGTGTTAGTTGGTGAGCTGCGTAGGTGTGCAAATGAGTAGATTGGTAAGTGGATGAGCGGGTAGGTTGGTTGAGGTGAATGAGGGGGTAAATGGGTGAGCAGGTAGTTGGGTTGGGGGCAGTTAGGTGGTCAATGGGGGTAGTCATGTCAGGGGGGTAGTTGGATCAGGTGGTACTCAGGTCTGGTCAAGGGGTCAGACGGGTGATCGGGGGTAGTTGAGTCAGGGGGCAGTTGGCTCAGGGGTTTGTCAGGTCCTGTTGGGGGTTGGCGGGTGATTTGGGGGATAATCAGGTGGTTGGGGGGTTTGTTAGTCGGGGGTGGGTGTAGTCATGTCTGGCCAGGGTGGTTAGTCGGGTGGTCAGAGATGTAGTCGGAACAGGCCTTGGGGGATGGTTATAATCGGATGGTCAGGTGGTAATCGGAAGGGTCAGGGGCATGATTGGGGGCTAAGTTGTGGAGTTACCCAGATGTTAGACCAGGTTTTCATCTATCTAATATTTCCTAGGTAACTATCCTAGTAAGTACATCAGAACAGTCCCAAACCTCTGACTCTAACAGCCAGAGACATTCTCGGGGGCATCCCGGGCAGCAAGGGATTGCCCATCGGAAGTTTAAACTTTCCAGGCAATTCCCATGTAGGCCCACATGCCAGGACCTCCTGACCACAGGGTCCCAACGGCATCTTCAGTCGTATTTCCGGTCTCCAATGATCCAGAGACCGGAAGATTTGGGGCACAATTCTTTTCTTTGCACTACAAAATATTCATTGATACATTTGAGAGTGATAACCTGGTTCAGTTGTATTACTACGGTTGAAAATGAGTTTGCCACAAAAAAAATAAGCATTTTTAATCAGACTTTCTACTCCACCACCCGTGAGAAACCTGGTTTTAAAGCACTGAAAACAACGTAAAAATGTTCACAGAATCATTTAATAGCTTAATTCAAGTCAGGTTCTTAGTAAATTAAATCAGTTAGATATCTAAGAAACCTTTGAAATGTGCCTTTGTGGCCAAAGAACAGCTTAGTTTGATGAACCTCCTTGAACGGATGTCATCAGCGGAAACATGCCATGCTCATTATTTTTATCAGGGAGTATCACCAGTTTTGTGGGAGGGACCATATTCCAGCATTAAAGGCAATAGAAGCTCTATTTATGCTTGGTGTAAACTACACTTAAAATTCCTTGATCATTTACGCTGGTTTGGTGATTCCAGGCAAGCACGTAAGAGTGCAAAGTCTAGGGCCGGGATTTTCCAGCTCCGCTGTGGTGGGACCTGCCACGGGAGATGCAGCGGGCCAGCCAAACGCCCATTGACTTTCAGTGAGACCGGACGATCCCGGTGGTGGGCGGGGGCCGGAAAACACTGCCCTAGGTCAAATGACGTGTATTTTTGGGCCTACATTGTGGCAAGGACATTAAAGCTTTGGATAACATTCAGCATGTTTTGGATATTATGGGAAACAATTGTTATGAGGAGATACTCAGGCTATTTCCACAGCCCTAGAGAACTGAATGCACCAGAATTTCATACATCACCTCATTTGCTTTTTTGGTGAAGGATTGACAATGCAAATAGATGTCACAGAGGAATAATATACTGAGGGTACTTGGAAAATAACATGAAAGACATGACTACTCAATTCAGACTATCAAGCAGTACTGTTACACCCCAGGTTATACAATCATATGGGTAGATACCATGCAATATGGGCACTCCCCAAAACCCCCCAAACATGAGATGCTCAGAGCCTTTATGAAATTGACCAGCACTGCAGATCCCGAGGGAAAATCTAACCTGACTACACTTTTAACGGTGCACTTCAGGTTTACCTCCTGATTTTAGCTGCTACATTTTGAAGTTTCATCCTTGGTTTCGAAACTGTCAGGTCATTTGAAGTTATTATTGATCGATATTATCAGCGTGATCAGCAAGTCAGTGCAAAATCCACAAAATTGAAATAAAATCTGTGGAAAACATGCAGCTCTATACCTATCCATAAAATCTCCTTCTTCCTTCAAATTCAGTTACATTTTCAAAGAATTTTAGCAGGTTAATGAGGAATGGCTCATTGCTTTGAATTCCATGTTAAGTATTCCTTGCAGCCTCTGTATTCTTTAATGAGATTCAATAAAGTCTTGCAAAATGTTTTCAACTATTTTCCTTATTATACATCTGCAATTTGCAGATTTGTATCTCAGTCTATTTTAATAATCAGGATAACAATTGTTATGCTGCAGTCCCCAGTTACCATTCCATTATTTACGAGTTCCTAAAAATATTCACCAGAGCCTCACTTGTTTCTTCCCTCATTTCTTTTTTTAGATTTGAAGGAACATCCCAGTTGGTCTCTTTACCACTATTTTCATCTCCTTGACAGCCGCTATATCCTCCCCTACAAGTGCAGCTATCCATTGTCTAGTTTTACAGATCTATCTTTGTAAAACTTACCAACTCTTAGCTTCATCCCATGTTCAGCTTCCACTAACCTGGATATTTCTGTGATGCCAATCCAGTCATTATTTTCAATATATATGCCTTATAACCTGTAAATGTATTTTCAATACTCTTGACATTGATATAAAATTTTTAAGTATACACTTCAACACATTTCTTTTGCTGGTTGATACATCTGTTATTTTTGCTGCATTTGTTTTCTGTCTTTGCCCAGAGCACAGCCATCTTAATAAACCACTTTCTTTGCTTAGCTATGCTTACCAAAGTATTTTTACAATCTAATGTTGCATTAGTCATATGCCTGTGAAATTGTGCACTGGAAATTTAGCTACTTCCTCACAACATTTAAGAAGTATTTGGGTGTGCACTCGTGATGCCATGGCATACAAGGCTATGGGCCTAGTGCTGAGAAATGGGATTAGAATAGTTAAATACTTGTTTGACCGGCACAGACACGATGGGCCGAAAGGACCTATTTCTGTGCTGTAGACCTCTATGACTATACTTTCAATAACCTACACTGTATGGAATTAAGAAAGGCCTATATCCCTCCAAATTAAAGACTGGTCGGGTAGAAAGTGGATTTTATTAATGCCATTTTATTTTAGAGGTGTAAAATAGGTGCAATGTGGCTCAATTTCTGGGCCAATGTTCTGTGCTCCAAAACTGCTTCGATCCATGTTTCTGGCACCCCTAGAGGTTTCCTAAAACAAGTACAATACATCAATACATCTTATCTGTATTGCTGAAAAAAGAGACATGTTTTGTTTTGTTTTGCACTCGCCAGCATACTCGCAAGAATACCAGTATAAGGAGAACACAATTTATACTGTATGTGAAGAGAGTGCTGACTGGTTGACAAGTGGCGTTGCCATGGGGATTGCACCACTGATGGTGACTGACAATTAGCTGCCAAGCACTGTTTGAAATTTAAACCAGACCAGAGCTTGACCCTTATTGGTCAAGGCATTGCCCTGAGGAATGAGTCAGCGAATGGCTGTCACCTATTTTCTTTAGCTGAAACAGGCACAATGTATGTAAATGTTCTTTCTATCTGCAAAGAACAGGGCCTTGTGTATTAATATATGTAGCTTCCAGTACATGCAAATGTGCCACACTGCCAGCCCAACTGAAAATCTGAAATTGCTTGTCAGCATAATTCTTAGCACATTGAGGATTATTCGGCAAATGTTGTTAAATCACAGATTCACATTTCATGTTGGACATTGTGGGTGTAATTTTCCCAAATTTGCACTAAGTGCGGTAGTGGGCAGGCAAAGTGGTGTCCTACCCGCTGACGGCGATGGCGGGTTTTCACACTGTATCCTCCCAAACCCACCACATTATTTACGCATTCTCCGGAAATACGCTGATTCCATGGTAGGCGGACTTTCATTTGCCCTCCCGCCGTCACCCCACCGTTGTATCACGCCGGCTGCCATGTTTAAAAGGCAGCCCCCAGCACACCGCTCATCCCCAGCTGCCCGGGAGACTTGGTCAGCAAAGGAAAAAAGACCACAGCCCCCGGTTTAATGACAGGTCCCTCGAATGACTGCTGGAAGCCGTGGAGGACTGCTGGATGTCCTGTAACCCCACTCTGGCTGCAGGATGGGCAGCAACGTGACCAATCCGGCTTGGGAGGTGGTGGCAGCAGTGGTCAGCACCAATGCCCTTCAGAAGAGGGCAGCCACCCTGTGCCATAAGAGGATGAATGATTTCCTCTGTTCAGCCAGGGTAAGTCACTCTTTTCATCGCTCTCAACTCACACACTCACAAACTCAGCACACATCCACAGGGCGCTCACTGCCAGATCAAGGGACATCACTCTTCATTCTCTCACACACACCTTCATTGTCCTCAGCCTGTCCATGGGACCACTCACCACCCGCCCAGGCCCGGCACATCTATCATCTGGCCTGGCAGGCGTCCTGCTCACACTTTCTCCATCTCTATCCATGCAGGACAAGCTAGCACACAACAAGAGAGAGAGTTCACAGACCAGTGGTGGAATGTCCAAAATTAAGGTCCTCATGGACTTTGAAAACAAAGCCATCCAGCTGGCCGGCCACGATCTGGACCAACGTTGTGCTGATGGTGAGGTTGGCGGTGCTCTACCAAGTGAGGATCCAGCAGTGCAACATCCATCAGGCCACCATGCTGTGAGTGATGTGTCCTCTTTCACAGGCCACTGCCATGTACTGCTTACCTCTCCTTGCTCTTGCAGACACATCTGCCAAACAGTCGACGGAGCCCATGGCCCAGGGCCTCCAATAAGCCTCGTCTAAATCTCCAAAGGGAAATCTGAAGGCACCCTCCTTGAAGTTCCATCACAGCGTTCACCCACACCCTCCACCAGTGCAGAGACACACACCTGGGTGGGGCCGAGCTTTAGAATAGACATGGGATCACAACCTGGTGAGCACATCACACTGTCTGATCCACAGCAGGCGGAGGTAGGGACGCCCCAGGCGTCTGGCACTTGGAGGATTACTAGAGGCCAGAACGTTGCTGAGACCGAGTCAGATGATGAACCTCTGGACTCGGTCATACCTCAATTTCTGGAGCTGCAAATGCAAGCTCGGGAACATCAGGAAGGGATGTCCGCTGCACTCCTCAGATTGCAAGGCACAATGGAAGAGTCAGTCCGTCTTCAGGCTGAGGTGATAGCGCCGGCATTGCAATGCAACGAGGTTAGCACTGGCAGGATGGTGGCTGCCATGGAGACCTTGGTCCAAGATGTTGCTCCTGCACTGCTGCGTGGGCCCAACTCCATCGCTGACGCCATAAGGGCAGCTCGGTCTCATTCCAGCTACCCCTTCCCCTCAAGGAGTCAGCCAAGGGCCTGCGGGCACCCAGAGGGAGGAGGATCAGCAGGTGCATACTCCAGGCCCATCCACCCAGGTGACTCCAGGGGTGACCGGCCCATCTGAATCCCCTCTTCCTGTGACCTCCGCAGCTCCAGCTTCACAGGCCGAGGAGGGTGCCACTGCCACACAGCTGGATCCCGAAAGCAGTCCGGGGCTCTCCAAGTCTCAGCCCTCCGGAGAAAGCCCGCCAAAGGCATCACAGACAGGGCGTCACAGTTAGCGGGCTGCCTCCAACTCCGCTGTGGATGGCCGGAAAGACGAAGAGGTAGGGTTAGGACAGTTAAGGACAATTAGTTGCACAGCCTGTGGACGGGTGTTAATCACTTGTACATATTGTTCACTATTGTTAATAAACTCTCAGGAATGTCTCCCTCCCTATGACTCCTTGTTTTGATGAGCAGTGCTCTTGTCGCTCAGACTTCCTGCACAAGATAAAGGCAGGTGTCTCAGTCCAGGGCCTCTTCCCTTTGTTCTGTGAAGCCTTCAGACCAAAGTGATGGTCTGGTCGCACGCTCCCTGGAAACATTATTGATGCCTGCACCTTGGCAGTGCTTGTCATTACTGCCAAAATGTAGTGGGCAGGCACCTCAGAGTTCCCTCATACTCTCTGTGTGCTCTCAGCACCTTTAACGAGGGCCTGGCCCTCCTTGCTTCAGCATCTGTGACCAGTGTTGCTGTGCACCAGCTCCTGAAGGGCTTAGGTGCTGAAGGTAGACAAAGCATCAGATGCTTCTAAAGTTTCTTGCCTGCGTCTCTATGATATGACCCTGATCACGGAGCACAAGCGAGCTGCCCTTGGCCAGACAGGAGTCAGACATTCTTGGAAGCTATGTGAAAATCTATGGAGTGTCCTCACTGCATGTCATCATCATCCTCCTGCAATTGAGCGACTATTAGGGCCTCCACTGCATCTCCATGACAGGAGCATTCTCACAGAGGGTATCAACACTGCCATAAACCAGATTGGAGTCAAACATTCACAAATGTGCAATGAGGATCTATGGGGACACCTCATTGCATGTCAGCATCATCCTTTACAAATCTAGCAGCTATGAGGGCCTCTCGAGCATGCCTGCCTTGTCTAGCCAGTGTGAGGGCTTCCTCACCCTCATCCCCATCGGTGTCCTCCTCATCAGAGGAGAGCTCCAGCTCCTCCATCTCCTCCTCAGCCAGCTCGTTTTCCCATTGGGGTGCCAGGTTGTAAAGGGCGCAGCAGACGACGATGATACGTGATACCCTCTGCTGACTGTTTTGCAGGGCTCCACCAGACCGGTCCAGCACCAGAACCTCATCTTCAGCATCCCGATGGTTTGCTTCACCAAGTTGTGAGTTGCAGCATGAGCCTCATTATACCGTCACTCTGCTCCAGTCTGAGGCCACCGCACGGGTGTCTTCAGCCACGGCCTCCGCGGGTAGCCCTTGTCCACAAGGAGTCAACCCTGCAGCTTCTGTGGACCCTGGAAGACTCCAGGGATCTGTGACTGAGGAGACTCAATAGTAAGGGGAACAGACAGATATTTCTGTGGCCATTGACGTGACTCCAGGATGGTATGTTGCCTCCCTGGTGCCAGGGTCAAGGATGTCACTGAATGGCTGCAGGGCATTCTAAAGGGGGAGGACAAACAGAAGGAGATCGTGGTACATATTGGTACCAACGACATAGGTAGAAAAAGGGATGAGGTCCTGCAAACAGAATTTAGGGAGCTAGGAAACAGATTCAAAAAGAGGACCTCAAAGATAGTAATCTCTGAATTACTTCCGGTGTCAGGCGCTAGTGAGTATAGAAATAGAAGGTTAGTCCAGATGAATGTGTGACTGGAGAGATGGTGCAGGATGGAAGGCTTTAGATTTCTGGGACATTGGGACCATTTCTGGGGGTGGGGAGACCTGTATAAAGCGGACAGGTTGCACCTGAATCAGAATGGGACCAACAACTTTGCAGGGAGATTTGCTAGAGCTGTTGAGGAGGGTTTAAACTAACTTGGCAGGGGGATGGGATCCTGAGAAGAGGTTCAGCAGGGGAGATGCACAGCCAAAATTAGAAGAGAGAGCAAGTAAGTCTGGAAGGCATAGAAATTATAGTTAAAGCACAAGGCAGTTTGGCAAGGTTGAAAGGTATTTATTTTAATGCATGGAGTCTGATGAATAAGGCAGATGAGTTGAGGGCACAAATTAACACATGGACTATTATGTCATTGCTGTCACAGAGACATGGTTGAGTGAGGGGCAGGATTGGCAGCTCAATATTCCAGGATATGAGGTATTCAGGCGAGACAGGGAAAGAGGTAAAAGAGGAGGGGGTATCGCAATATTGATCAAGGAATCAATTACAGCAGTAAGGTGGGATGACATCTTAGAAGGCTCCTCAAATGAAGCCACACTGAAAAACAAAAAAAAGAGCAAACAAATTGCTGGGAGTGTACTATAGGCCCCCGAATAGTCAGAGAGAAATAGAAGAGCAGATATGTAGGCAAATTTCAGAGAAGTGTAAAAATAATAGGGTAGTAATAGTGGGGTATCTCAACTTCCCCAACATTAACTGGGTTAGTCATAGTGTGATAGGTTTAGAGGGAGCGGAATTCTTAAAATGCATCCAGGAGAGCTTTTTAAGCCAGTACGTAGAAGGTCCCACAAGAGAGGGGGTGGTCCTGGACTTAATTTTAGGGAATGAAGCCGGGCAAGTGGTAGAGGTATCAGTGGGGGAGCATTTTGTAGATAGTGATCATGATGCCGTTAGATTAAAGGTTGTTATGGAAAAGGACAAGGATGGGCCAGAAACCAGAGTTCTACATTGGGGGAAGGCCGATTTTGATAAGGTCAGATATGATCTGGCCAGAGTGGATTGGGAGCAGCTACTTTTGGGTAAATCTGCGTCAGAGCAGTGGGACTCATTCAGGAAGGAAATAGGGAGAGTACAGGGCCAACATATTCCAGTAAAGACAATGGGTGGGACCAACAAATCCAGGGAACCCTGGATGTCGAGGAATATACAGGATTGGATAAAGAGAAAAAGGGAGGCTTATGGCAGATACCAAGGCATCAAAACAGCAGAAGCCCTAGAGGAGTAAAGAGGAAATTAGGAGAACAAAAAGGGGGCATGAAAAGACATTGACAGGTAAAATAAAGGGAATCCAAAGTTATTTTACAAGTACATTAAGAGTAAGAGGATAACGAGGGAAAGAATAGGGCCCATTAAGGACCATAATGATAATTTGTGTGTGGAGGCGGAAGACGATGATCGGGTTCTAAATGAATACTTTGTGTTGGTGTTCACAAGTGAGAGGGACGACATGGGTATGGAAATCAGGCAGAAGGACTGTGTTTTAATTAAAGAAATTAGCATAGAAAGGGAGGAGGTTCTAAGAGGTCTGGCAGGATTAAAAGTAGATAAATCTCCAGACCCGGATGAAATATATCTCAGGCTGTTGAGTGAGGCAAAGAAGGAGATGGCAGGGGCGCTGGCAATAATTTTCAATACCTCTCTGGCCACAGGAGAGGTGTCAGAGGACTGGAGGACAGCCAATGTGGTACCATTATTCAAGAAGGGAGGAAGGGATAAACCAGGGAACTACAGGCCAGTCAGTCTAACCTAAATGGTGGGGAAACTATTGGAAGCAATTCTGAGGGACAGAATTAATATCTACACTTGGAGAGGCAGGGATTAATCAAGAATAGTCAGCATGGTTTTGTTAAGGGCAGATCATGTCTGACCACTTTGATTGAATTTTCCGAAGAGGTGACCAGGTGTGTAGATGAGGGAAATGCATTTGACGTAGTCTACCTGGTCTTCAGCAAGGCTTTTGATAAAGTCTTGCATGGGAAACTGATAACAAAGGTAAGTGCCCATGGGATCCAAGGCAATTTGGCAAATTGGATTCAAAATTGGCTGAGTGGCAGGAAGCAGAGGGTGATGGTCGAAGGATGGTTTTGTGACTAGATGCTTGTGTCCATTGGGGTTCCACAGGGATCGGTGTCAGGTCCCTTGCTGTTTGTGGGGTATATAAACGATTTAGGCTTAAATGTAGGAATGTTGATCAGTAAGTTCGCAGATGGCACCAAGATTGGTGGGGTGGTAAATAGTGAAGAGGATAGCCTTAGATTGCAGGAGGATATAGATAGGCCGGTCAGATGGACTGATCAGTGGCAAATGGAATTTAATCCAGATAAGTATGAGGTGATGCACCTGGGCAGGACAAACAAGGCACGGAAATACACGATGAATGGTAGGACCCTGAGAAGTATCGAGGATCAGAGGACCTTGGTGTGCATGTCCACCGGTCCATTAAGGTAGCAGGGCAGGTAGATAAGGTGGTTAAGAAGGCATATGGAATACTTGCCTTTATTAGCCGAGGCATAGAATATAGGAGCAGAGAGGTTATGGTGGAGCTGTATAAAACACTGGTTAGGCCACAGCTAGAGTATTGCATGCAGTTCTGGAATCTGCAGTACTGGAAGGATATGATTGCACTAGAGAGAGTACAGAGGAGATTTACCAGGATGTTGTCTGGGCTGGAGAGTTTTAGTTATGAGGAGAGATTGGATAGACTGGGGTTATTTTCCCTGGAGCAGAGGAGATTGAGGGGGGACATGATTGAGGTGTATAAAATTATGAGGAGCATAGACAGGGTAGACAGGAAGGAACTTTTCCCCTTGGTGGAGGGATCAATAACCAGGGGGCATAGATTTAAGGTAAGGGGCAGGAGGTTTAGAGGGGTTGTGGGGGAAAATTTTTTCACCCAGAGGGTGGTGGGAATCTGGAACTCGCTGCCTGAAAGGGTGCTAGAGGCAGAAACCCTCATAACATTTAAGAAATATTTGGATGTGCACTTACGAAGCCATGGCATACAAGGCTATGGGCCTAGTGCTGGAAACTGGACTTAGAATAGTTAGGTACTTGTTTGACCGGCGCAGACTCGATCGGTTGAAGGGCCTTTTTCTGTCCTGTAGATGTCTATGACTCTATGACTCTACGTAGGCATCGTGCGCACTCCCTGGAAATCGTGTGCGCACCTGCAGGATGTGATTCTGGTGGTTGCATACAAGCTGCACATTCAGTGAGTGGAATCCCTTGCGGTTGATGAAGTCCACTGAGTCTAGCGATGGAGACCTGAGTGCCACACGAGTGATGTCAATCGCACATTGACCTGTGGGAATCCTGAGATCAGGGTGAATCCAATGGCCTTTGCATCCTGGCTGTTCCGGTCCGGGGCGAAATGCATGAAGTTGTGCCCTAGAGAAAATGGCATCCGTGGCCTCATGGATGCATTTGTGGGTGGTGGCTTGTGATATTGCAGAGTTCACCTCTGGAACCCTGAAAGGAGCCACTGGTGTAGAAATTGAGCGCCACAGTCACTTTCACGGCCACTGGATGCCCTCCATGCCCCCTTGGCGCCAAGTCCTGCAGTAAGTGGCAGATGTGAGCAACCAGGTCCCTAGACATGCACAGTCATCAGTGACACTGCTTCTCAGTCATCTGCAAGAAAGGCAGACGGCATCTATAGACCCCGGGTGTCGCTAGGCGCCAACCAGCCATGGCTCGCTGTCGCTCCTGGGCAGCATATGCAGGAGCTCCAGCTGCCCTTTCTTCCTGAAGTTGCCGCTTCTGCCTTTACATGGCCAGGAGCTTCAGTCGCGCTTTCCTCTGTCTTCTTCACTTTCTGTAGGCCATCAGGCATACAGCTAAATCACCAGGCTCCATGCTTCTGATGTGGTCCTTCTGTGGGGGTTTGGGGTGGTTGGAGGTAGCAGGGGGTAAGGTCTGGAGTGCTTGGTGGCACTTTGGTGTCTCCCTGTTGCTTCCGTGGGCGAGCAGCATAGAAGCACGACCCTAATCATATCACTGTGGCTGTGCCTGAACTGTCTCAGTTGCAGAGGAATGGTCAGTTAATACAGGTGTCTCTGTTGCATGGCCACTTTGCTTGCCTACCCTGCCCCCAGCCTCGATTTCCTGTGTGCGGGACCCAACGCCAGGGCAGCAGTTGCCACCCACCACCCCCCAACAACAGTTGCCTCCGAGGCTGGGCAGCAGTTGCCCCCAGACACCCATCCCTCCACCCTCCTTGAAAACAGTCGCCTCCGAGGCTGGGCGACACTTCACCCAGGCCCCCAGTGCCCCTGAAGCCTGCAAAGCAACAGGCAACCCTGGCAAGCTGTGGAAAACGACACTATTTACTCACCTCAGTTCCCACAAAGTGAAGGCTGCCAAGTACACATCGCCTGGGTGCTGTTGTGAAACACGTCGATGTGCTTTCACGCCGACGTGGACGGACGATCCGGCGGGGTCCAAGAGCCTGACAGAGTGGCCTTTTAATGATATGCTGATGTATCACATGAGCCCCCTGACAACTGTTGGTGGGAAACGCAGCCTGTTGTCGGTGGACTGAGTGGACAATCGAGACCTGCCTTCGCGCCGTCATGAAACCGATCGCGCCATATTGTCCGCACATGCCACCTATCGCCCCCGCTGCCAGCAGGCACAGAAATTTCTGCCCTGTGTTTTGGGTTTTGCAAGCACGGGCTGGTTGACTATGTTCTGTACCCTGCCCATTGCAAACTGCAGCTGGGACATGCTGTTTGACATGATCTTTGTGATGTACAGCCTACATACCTAGCATCACACTGGCACTGAAGTTCATATACCACACTATTCACCCGTGCGAAAGGCAGAACATCTTTTGTTGACAAAAGCTTGACAGCAGCATGCTGTTAGTGGCGAATACCGTTTTGCTGCTGCATAGTAGCAGCGTGAAACAGCCAGCTTCACCTGTTGCTCAAATTTTTGGGATATCCTGTCCTCCCAGGGCACTTTTCAGGGATGGAAGTGATGGCCTTTGGCCTGTTCATGGGTTGTGTAAGCAAGAAGTCTTACACTTTTTTGAGGCCTCCTTTCAGAAGTTGGATTGCAATGAGCAGAGCAGACATTGGGTCAAACCCCCCTCCCCAGGACTACCTTAGGGTTATTGTTGGAAATGCAAGCAGCCAGACATTAATCTATTCAAAATAGATATGCTGTGGAAGTCAAATATTATAATAATTTGAATCACATTTTCTTATTGACCAATAGTAGAAGCAATTTTAAACCTGTCCATTCATATTTGATATTTGATATACAAAGTTGGTGAATTTAGGATTGACATGGATAATCGATTCCTTTACCTCAAAATGTATCATTTTCAAATTTCTGCATCAAATTAAACTGGCAGAATGATAGAATCAGAGAACAATTAGCACCAGGAGGCTGCCATTTGGCCCATTATACCTAAACCAACTCTTTGAAAGAGCAATCCAATTAGTTTTTATTTCAGATTTCCAGCATCCGCAGTATTTTATTTTTAATCCAATTAGTCCCACTCTCTCACTCTTTCCCCATGGCCCTGCAAATCTTTCCCCTTTAATTGGTTACTCAATAGTATTGAATCTGCTTTCATCACCTTTACAAGCAGTGCATTGCAGATCATAACAAATTGATGTATGATTTTTCACCTTCATATTGACTATAGTTCTTTAGCCAATTTCATTATATCTCTGTCCTTTTGTTACTGACTATTCTGTCGCTGGAAACAGTTTTTCCTTGTTTATTTATTTTTTCAATTCTTTGGGGCATGTTGGTGTTGCTGGCAAGGCCAGATTTGTTGCCCATTGCTAATTGAATGGCTTATTAGGCTATTTCAGAGGGCAGTTAAGAATCATTGTTGTGGATCTGAAGTCACATCCAGACCAGGTAGGGATAGCGGATTTCCTTCCCTACAAGAATTATTGAAACAGATAAGTATTTATGACAATTGAAGATCGTTTCAAGGTCATTAATACTGAGAGCAGCTTTTAATTCCAGATTTATTTTTGTCGAACTTAAATTCCACCAGCTGCCATGTTGCGTTTGGAACCCATGTCTCCAGGGCATTAGTCTGGGCCTGTGGTTTACTAGTCTAGTGACATTGCCACCACACCACTATCTCCCCCTAAATTCTGTTATCTTATGCTATGAAAGCGCTTCAAGATTTTGAACACCTCCACCAAATCTCCTCTTAACCTTCCCTGTTCCCAGCTCCTCTTGTCTCTGCACATAATTGAGTCCAGCACCCCTGATACCAATCTAACAATCCCCTCTGCACTCTTTCAAAGGCTTTGACATCTTTCTTAAAGTATGGGACCCAGAAGTGAACACAATATTTCACTCTGAGCCTAACCAGTATTTTATAATTCTTTAACCTTTTTTTCAAATTTGTTCATGAGATGTGAGAGTCACTGGCAAGGCTGGCATTTGTTGCCCATCCATAATTGCCTTTAGAGGGTGGTGATGAGCCACCTCCTTGAATTGCTGCAATCCATCTGGTACAGGTACACCCACAGTGCAGTTAGGAAGGAAACTCCAGGTTTTTGACCAGGTGACAGTGAAGGAACAGCAATATAGTTCAAAGTGTGGATGGTGTGTGGCTTGGAGGGGATCTTGCAGGTGGTCGTGCTCCCATGCATCTGCTGCTCTTGTCCATCCAGGAAGTAGAAGTGTAGGGTTTCAAAGGTGCTGTTGCAGGTGGCTTGGCAAGTTGCTGCACTGCATTTTGTAGATGGTACACACTACTGCCACTGTATGCTGCTGGTGGAGGGAGTTAATTTTTAAGGTGGTGGATGTGGTGCCAATAAAGCAGACTGCTTCTTGAGGGTTGTTGGAGCTATGCTCATTCAGACAAGTGGAGAGTTTTCCATTGCAATATTGGCTTGAGCCTTGTAGATAGTGGACAGCCTTTGGGGAGGCAGGAGGTGTTGTTGATGGTGGGAGATTTGATGATGGGAATGCCATTGAATGTCAAAAGGATATGGTTAGATTACCTCTTGTTGGTAACAATCATTGCTCTGTAATTGTATGATGTGAATATATGTGCCACTTAACCTAAGCCTGAATGCTATTCAGGTCTTATGGCATGCAGACACAGACTTCTTCAGTACCTGAGGATTCGCAAAAAGTACTGAACATAATCATTAGCAAACTCGACTTCTGACCTTATGATGGAGGGACGATAGTTGCTTTTGTTAACCACTAAAAATATAGTGTGTTGAGGGGTGGGGAGGGGTTGGTGAGAGGTGGGGTAGTGAGGTTAAAAAGTTCATAATAAACCACCTGTTTTAATACAAGTTGGATGGGAGCGAGTGACTAATTGGTTCTCAGGAGGTGGCTCACTCACTGAAATCTTTTAATGACATAATGAGCAGAATTTTCTGCCTGCCAGGCGGGCGGTGCGGGAGTGGGCGCGGACCTGATCACCACCCGCCATCGGGTCCGCGCC
Source organism: Cetorhinus maximus (assembly GCF_964194155.1). Taxonomy (NCBI): domain Eukaryota; kingdom Metazoa; phylum Chordata; class Chondrichthyes; order Lamniformes; family Cetorhinidae; genus Cetorhinus; species Cetorhinus maximus. The sequence goes on from NC_135889.1 coordinate 88,287,088, forward strand.
ACCATTTTATGCAGGCAGGCCAATCACGGCTCCCGAGGACAGCGGGAGTGGGCGGGCAGCAGCGGGACTGCAATGACTGCAAGGCCCAATGGCGACCCGGCGGCCTGTTTTAAAAAGCTGTTACAGCCTTTCGAAGGCTGCGAATCATGGCCAGTGGAAGGCCTCCCCAGAGCACTGCTGGTGAGCAGGCCAGGCAGGAGGGTAGGGCAGAGGGGCACTGTGCCCCTCGTTTTCCTGATGATTGTCTTGCTGCCCTCCTCGAGGAGGTCCTGGTACCCCAGGATTGGAGGAGGAGGCCCCCCCACATGACCAAACAGGCCTGGGAGGAGGTGGTGGAGGTGGTGAGCTCCCGCGACGTGGTGCGGCGCACCTGGATCCAGTGTTGCAAGCGTTTCAACAACCTGTTGCGCTCGGGAAGGGTGAGTATCATGTTGGCATTGGTCACTTAACCCAGCAGGTAGGCTTTCCTACTTGGCGCCCCCCCACCCCCCCACCACCAAGTCTGAGTGTAGTGACTGCATTGAATCATTGACGGCATGTGTCCTTCGCTGGGTGGGACAGCAGATATTGCCCATGCCGAGGTCACCCTGAGAGGATGGTGAAGAGATGGGTTCTGCCCTTGCAGCATGTGGTACACTGTGACCCACATTACTGTTCTGGGGGCAACCTGGAGGAGCTGCACCTAGGCGCAGAGCTGGAACTCCAGGACATGTCAAAGTCAGGGTGATGACATGCTGGGAGGGGAGATTCAAGGTGGCGTTGGCACCGATCGGTCTGCAGTGCTCTGCGCTCCACGTGCTTTGGCCTCCTTGCTATGGAAGGATAGACCGTGTGGTGCCTAATGTGATGTAGGCAGCATTTGGCCGGGGGTGGGGGGAGGGGGTGGGGACAGGCCTGGCATCTTTGTGTGAGTGTTCGACAGCAGCGGGGTGAGGAGACACTGGAGCCCTGCAATGTCCCACTCTGGTTGGGGTGGGCCGTCCACGAAGAGAATCCAGGTACAAGTAGCACTAATCAATGCTCTTCTCTCCTTTTCAGGAGAAGAATGCACATAATGCCACCGAGTGGGTGAAGACTGGTGGTGGGCCGGCCCAGTTGGCGATTCTCAGCCAGTTCGAGCAGGAGGCCCTAGATTTGGAGAGGTGCCATGCACCCAGGTCCACTGGTGTCGGTGAGGCTAGTGTGCCACGGGCAGGTATGTTTGCCTAGCAGTGCGGTCACCATTGTTCTTCCCACAGCCATGGCAGTGCTGAATGTTTAGTGATTGAAGTTTGCAACATGGCTTGATCATTGCTTATGGAAGGATGAACTCGTAATGATCCGGGGGACAGGGATACACATTGACATTGTCTCCATGTTAACTGATCCAATGTCCTTGTTCTTCCTTTCAGCACCAGCGGAGCGGGGCCGGGAGGAGGAGCAGCAGAGGCCCCCTCTCACACCTGAGGGCCCTGAAGTGTCAGACTCATCAGCGTCACACCATCTCTGTCAGGCAGGCACCAGCGCAGATACTAGCACGTCGGTGGGAATTAAATCATCGGCTACTGTCCTGGGGCACAGTGGTGAGGGCACTTCACAGTCGCTGGAGGAGCTGGCAGAGATAGAGAATGCCCATGGCGCCAGCAGTCGGAGGGCTGCAGGGCACCAGGCACATGCTCAGTTGGTGCCTGACAACGTAACTCTGGAGTTGTCTGTGATGCAACAAGCACAGGAAATGTGGCTGGGTGTGCGGGAGCATCTGGGGGAGATGCATGAGGCTATATTTGGATTGGTGTCCTTGGTGGAGGAGTCTATGCAGACTATTGCTGAAGCAATGAGCCTCATGGCCGAGCGCCATGCATCCTCCATGGAGAGAGTGGCGACTCTCGTGAAGAGGCTCTTCCAGGAGACCAATCAGGGCTTCCTGGGGATGCGCTCGGACCAGCAAGCCCTCACATCCAGCCAGATTTCACCTCAGCTGGTCAGTGCCAATGTGGGAGATGGTCTTGGGCACCAAGTTCCCCAGCTCATCCATCCACAGTGATCAGGGAGGTTCGAATCGACCTCACATCGGTGCAGCAGCTGCCTGTCGTCTCTGTGGGCTCCTCTCAGGGCGCTCCGGATGAGGGCGGCAGCTCCTCCGCCCCTTTGCCAGTGACCATTGCATCCGGTGAAGCTGTGACGACTGGGGAGATGCCAGCTGTGGAACTGGCAGCTCCCTGCCAGGTGGGGCCAGCACAGGTTCCACGGGCCAGAGGACGACTGCCAAGGTCATCGAGGCCAACAGGACAGCAGAGTCAGCAGGCTGGCTCAGGTGCCACTCCCAACAAAGGGACAGCAACAAGACATAGCACCCGAAAACGTAAACATAAGGCACCGTAGGCACACCACGGGTTTATCACTGGTGCTTTTGTGTTGGCCCGCAATGATGTTTTTATGAGTTGGTGTGACTTTTAACACCTTTGTCATTTTGTTTTCTTAATTTCCTTTGGTTGTAATATTAAATTCAGACACGTCACTATGGCTGAGGGTGCCTCTTTTCTTCTGCAGGTGAATGGTTCACAAAAATGTTATGAGTACTTTGTGGGACATTCAGCTTTATTAACAAGGCCCTTAGTTATTGTTCCTATCCAGACAGATTTTGCACTTGGTTATCGAGTATGGAGCCTGCAGCCAAGGCTTGTCCTGGATGCCTATATGTGGTGTGCTAATTGAAGGTTCATTTATTAAAGCATCCTGGGTGTCCCTGCCACCCTGGAGTATGCCCGGGTCAGCGTCTACCCCCTCAGCGTTTCCCTGTGCGTGCTCATCCTCGGAATCACTGCTGGACTCATCGTGTGCATCCGCAGCCACTGTGTCTACATCTTCATTGTCCACAGCGTCCCCCCTTTCCAGCAGAAGATTATGGAGAGTGCAGCATGCAACCACTATCAGCGACACATGATATGGGGGGTACTGGAGCATCAGAAGCACATCTTGAGAAGACCGATGGCTCTCTCCACCACAGCCCTTGTGGAGCCATGGCTCCTATTATACCGCTGCTTAGTTTCTGTTCTTAGATGGTGGAGAGGTGTCATGAGCCACCATCTGAGGGTATAATCCTTGTCACCCAGCAGCCATCCATCCAGCTGGGCTGGAGCACTGAAGAGCCCCGGCACCTGGGAGTGACTGAGGATGTAGGTGTCATGGGAGCTGCCTGGGTACCTTGCACAGACTTGTAGAATCAGCATCCTGTGATCACACACTATCTGCATGTTCATGGAGTGGAATCCCTTCCTGTTGACGAAGGCACCGGGCTCACCTGCTGGCGCCTTGATGGCCACATGTGTACAGTCTATAGCACCCTGGACGCGGGGGAAGCCAGCAATGGCTGCAAAGCCTCTGGCTCTCTGTGCCTGACTTGCCTGGTCCCAACAGAAGTTGATGGAGGTCAATGTCCGTCTGAACAGAGCGTCTGTAACCTGCTTGACACAAGTGTGGACAGCTGATTGGGAGACACCGCAAAGATCACCCACCGACCTCTGGAAGGAGCCAGATGCATAGAAGTTGAGGGCAGCTGTGACCTTTAGAGCCACTGGCATGGGGTATCCACCCACACAGTTTGCGGAGATCTCAGGCTCAATCATCTGACAGATATAGTTGACTGTCTCCCTTGAGAGTCAGAGCCTCCTTCGGCACTGCACCTCAGACATATTGAGGTAGCTGCTTTGCTGCCTGTATACCCTGGCAGCAGGATAGTGCCGTCTTCTGCGGTCTCTTCCGCCTTGGTCTACCTATTGGCCCTGCACCCCTTGTGCCTGTGCCCGTCCTCCCAAAGGTGACTCCCCTGGAGGCTGAATGTGCACTCCTGGCCTCCTCCCCCTTCTAGCCCTCCCTTCATCCTCAGAGGAGGTGCCTCCAGTGGACAGTTCAGCTCCCATTCCCAGGCTAAGGGAAGGCTTCCTGAAACCTGCAGGCCCAAAAAAGATTCCTCACTGCAGAGTGCTGACCTGAAGGTTGTGAACCCAGACCAAGCAGCTGGTATGCGTTTTGAAGTATTGGAGATCACACAGGCAAGTATCAGTAACTTTAAAACATCAATATTTGACAGAGCGCACTCGCGACCCCACTGAGCTCTCTTATTCTGCCCATGGATGAGGTTTATACAAATGTGTCCTAACTGCCTGCCCGTTGCGCCCGTGCACCGACCCGAAGATCACACAGGCGCCGAAAATTCGCCATCGATTGGTGCCTCAAGGGCCTTAAGTGGCCCATTAATTAATGGCAGGCGCGTATCGGATATCTTCGCTCGGCTGCCCAACGAAATATCACGATGGCGCGTGGTGACGTCAGGACGCTCAGCTGACGTCACCGTGCATCATTTTATGCGCAGGTATGCGGGGCCTGCCTCCGCACACCAACAGGAAAATCCTGGCCAATGTGTCTTTATTTTAATAGTGATTTTATTTTTAACCCATGCTGACTGGTTTTCCTGGACCTTACCCATCAGTTAAAAGAAGACGAAAAGGGCTGAATCCATTAGGTAAGCGCTTTTACAGCACTGCCTGTGCTCCAGGAGGGGCAGAAGTATTTAGCTTGGCCCTACAAGCTACCCCATGATCTGTTTGGTCCCCTGACTGGGATCAGATCCCCTGGCCTCCATATACATCTAACTGTGATCTCTGCAACCACTGCTCCTATTTCTCCATCTTTCCCCTTTCTGGTGCAGGCTTTCCCACCCTAAAGGCAGTCAGGGTCAGAAAATGTAAAAAATGTGGACATTCAGGAAATCTGTTCATACCTCTTTTCGCCTCAGTGCTCTTAATTTGCAGCCTCAATAATATCAGGGCTAATGATTCTATTAATGAAGCCACCGATCCTGAGTGCTTTTTCAACAGACACCTCAACTTACCTGCCAACTTCAAAGACTTGTGTACGCACACCCTCAGGTCTCTCTGTTCCTGTATCGTCTTTGAAAATTATACAATTTAGTTTCTCCTCATTCTTCCTACAAAAATGAATCATTTCTCTACAGTAAATTTCATCCGCCATTTGTCTGTCCAATTCACCAATGTGTCTGTGTCCTCCTGAAGCTGGTTACTATTGTTGACCTTACAATTCCATGTCATCTGCATACTTCCAAATTATACCCAACTTCAAGTCATTAATGTATATCAAAAATACCTGTCCTAATTCCAGCCCCTGGGACTTCCATTGCGTACTTCTCTCCAGGCTGAAAAACAGCCACTCCTCACTATTCCGCTTCCTGTCTTTTAGCCAATCTTGTACCCATGCTGCTGCTGCTCCTTTAATCCCATGTGTTTCATCGGTGATCCATGTATATATTCTGCTAGTCTGCCTGTCTTTCTACAAACATTTGCATTATGCCTCCCATATAAGGGGAAATAAGGGGAATAAGGGGAAACCCTTATTTGGCATTATCAGTAAATATTAATTTTATTCCTCTTGTGTCTATGTACAAATCATTTCCAGAAATGTACAGCCCCATGCCACCCCTCCACCCAATCTGTTGAGACCAAGAGTCATTTTGCATAATTAATCCTAATGAGTCTCAATTGCTTGACATTGAATTTGGGTAATTGCATGAATGAGTAAAATGTCCATAGTAAAAGGACTACAAGGATATGACATTAAAAGTACAAGGAATATCTGGCCTCAGAATTGTAGATAGTCACACAAACTTACGGCTTATAGGGATGCACTAAACAGCAAGTCGACAGAATCTGGAGTTTTCACTAGTTTGCAATATTTTATCCAATGCAATTCACCCAAAATCAGTGCACAAGATGGTAGAATTTCAAGTTTAAATTATATCCAGTCTACGTCGATGTGACATTTGAACCACACAGGTAGGGAATTTACCAATGAACAAGTGGCATATTAAAAGGCGTATAGCAGTATATTGGTTATGTTCCGAGAGTAGCAACCCAGATGGCTGGATGAACAATCCAGAGAACATGCGTTCAATCCCCACTGTGGCATTTTTAGAATTCTGACTTCACTTTTAAAAAGAATCTGGAATTTAAAAATCTGGCATCGGTAAAAACAACTAGGATTCTATCAGATTTCTGTAGAAAAAAAAACCTCTCGTCTTTATCCAGGTTATCTAATGTGAGCCAGTTTTACACCAATCTGGTTTAGGGCAGACTGCCCTCTGTCATGGCTTAACATACCATCCAGTTTAAGCACGATCATTTAAGCATGGTCAATTGCATTGCTGTAACAAACTCCGATACTTAGCAAAAACAGAATTACCTGGAAAAACTCAGCAGGTCTGGCAGCATCGGTGGAGAAGAAAAGAGTCGACGTTTCGAGTCCTCACGACCCTTCAACAGAACAGTTCTGTTGAAGGGTCGTGAGGACTCGAAACGTCGACTCTTTTCTTCTCCACCGATGCTGCCAGACCTGCTGAGTTTTTCCAGGTAATTCTGTTTTTGTTTTGGATTTCCAGCATCCGCAGTAGTCTTTTGTTTTTATCTCCGATACTTAGTTTGAGTTTAGATCGGGAGTTTGGTGTTCTGGAACTTCAGTTCCCACTGTGCCCCAGGATTTCTGTGCTGTGCCGTCTGGGACTTGCCACGCATGCGCAGTTCAAGTCTTTTTCTATTTTTGTATCTCCTGCGCATGCATCGCCAGGGAAATGGCGCACATGCACAGTTCATTGATTTCATGCATGCGCCGGTTGGGAACGCAGTTCGGTTTTTAAATGTTCGTTAGGCCGAGAACCAGCCCTTCACACATGCGCAGAAGAAAAGGAAGGGGAAAAGTGAATCAGTGTGAACAGCGGGTCAGGTGACCTGAACCAGAGCACCATTGCAGAGAGTGTATCCCTGGGAGCAGGATATGGGAAGGAGACAGGAAGAACTTCCTAAACCAAGAAGGCAGCCCCAAACCAGGGAATGGGGCAGGAACAGGTCCCAGAAGACAGTCCCAGGTAAGGGACAAGGACAGAGTGCAGAAACAGATCTTGTTTAGAAGAGTTGAGGGAAAAGAACGGAGAAATAGCCTTCAAGTTAAAGAAAGAGCTGCAAAGAGCAGACTTGAGGCAAAGTGGACTTGATAGAAGCCCTGAAGATCCGAGAGGGCAGCCAAAGGTTGGTGACTTTCATGCTGTTGGCCATAAGGGCAAAGATACCCTTTGGAGCAGTGGAGCTCTGCTTGACAAGGTTGAAGATCTGAAATTGTGCTTGGAAGGTGAAACTTGAGTGTGCACAGAGATCCAGTGGATAGGAATCTCAGGAGGCACGATTGAAACATTGGAGTGGACCCTTGTTGACGCTGTCCAAGTGAGATCGATGTTTGGCGAGAAATCCAGGATGGGATCTTCAGATGCGGAGATTGGAAACTCATGAATGAAACAGAGTTTCAGTGAGACCAGTTGGCTTACTGTGTGACAGAAGTCTGGGTGGGTTGTTGACAAATCCATGAAATCTGCTTTGGTCGCATCTGTCATTTACTTTGGAATGTGGGGTGTCTGACCACAGTTCACCTGTTAATTCACATGTACCGCAGACGTACCTTTAATATTAGAGTATAAAGTAGATATGATAAATTGTATCAACTTTCTGAATTTGTATGTGTCTGTAAAGATATTGCTGGGGTGAAGGAATCGTGAATATTTGAATCATTTTCTTGTGTTTGTACTGAGATTTTTCCAACCTTTTTTTTCTGGTGTGATATAGTTCATTTTTCTTGTTTAATAAATGTTTTATTCTTTATGTTAAAAGTTCATCAGCAGACTCCTGTGAATTTGTTCAGTAAAGTACTACCATGATTTCTAAAAAATAACATAAAAGTTAAGATCTATCAAGCCAGGTTTCACCCTGGAATCTGACTTGTTCAGTATTAATATCAGCTGGGATTGCAACAGTTACCATACCCTGAGAATGCTTTGTTTTTTTTTTAAATGGAAGTAATAATCTCCCAATTGGTCTTATGTACAGAACAGCAATTCAGTCTGTAATTTATTCATGCATTTAAAGCAATTAGACTTTAATTGACTGAAAGACCACAACTTAACAGCGCAATAATACATTGCGCATAATATTATGTATGGTATAATGCTCCTATTTTTATGAAGCAGAATATTCTCCAGCATAGCCAAGGGATCTCTAATAGTAGTAAAATAAAAGTCTTGTGTCACATTTTGGTCGTGCTATAAAATTCCTCCCATTTTTCAGATTGACTTTAATATCCTTTGATTCAGCACAAGCAATATCTCAGGAGATCCAGTAGCATTTTGAAATTGTTAATAGAATTAGAGCTCTATAAAATATATTTTTGATGTTGTTACTCTTCAGCCTTCTTGACACATTCTGTGTGTACAGAAAATATAATGATGTACAGTCACATCTCAACATATGGCTACAGGGTAAAAACATAGCAATGTATCTACACTGACAGTTCTATATAATGCATTGCTACACAGATTCTAGCAATATTGAAGTTGGATCCCTTTTGGCTTCTTTGAATTTCTGATTCTTGAATTAGTATCAGATGATGAAGCCATACCAACAGATACAATAATAACATAAAAGCAAAATATTGTGGATGCAACAGAAAATGCTGGAAAAACTCAACAGGTCTGGCATCATCCATGGAGAGAGAAACAGAGTAAACATTTCAAGTCTATATGACTTCAGAGCTCTGAAGAAGAGTCATATGGACTCGAAACATTAACTCTGTTTCTCTCTCCACAGATGCTGCCAGACTTGCTGAGTTTTTCCAGCATTTTCTGTTTTTATTTCAGATACAATAATAATTTCAGGGGTAATACTATTTTAAGACTAAACTGTACTTTGCTTTTGTGTCAAACATTGTGCATTGTAATTATCAACTAATAATGCCCTGTACTAAAAAATTGTTTCTGATTAAGGTTAAAAAATTAAAGCAATTTTCCTATGCCTTGCTGAATACTCAGTCATTTCTGCCTTTCTCTTCCTTTCTGTCCATTGTTTAAGTGCTTTGTTATTGTGTTGACTGTTAAATTTTTTAGCTTATTATTATAATTTTTATTGTACCATCTTGTAAAACAGTAACTGGATGATTAAAAATGCAAAGTTGATAGGGTAGCCAGCATGCAATAATAGTCCAGTCACTCAGCTTTAATTTTTATAATTGCAATAATTTTGAATAATTTCAATGATGCAATAGATCAGCCCTTTGTTGAGAACAAATAAAAATAGAAAATGCTGGAAATACTCAGCAAGTTTTGGCTGCATCTGTGGAGAGAAACAGAGTTAACGTTTCAGGTCTGTGATCCTTCATCAGAAACTGGGAAAAGCTGGAGATGTAATAGGTTTCGAGCAAGGGGATAGGATAAGCACAAAATTAAGGTCTGCGATAGGGTGAAAGTCAGGCGAGATTGAACTCCAGGAGAGTCAGTCTTCCATGGCCAAAGGGAATGGTGATGGGGCAAGAAAATAAACAAATAAAAGATCTGCCTAGAGCAGGTGTGTTGCTGATTGAAAACAAAGCAAAAAAAAAAAACAAGCAAAGAAAGGAGCAGGGACGATGGGCAGAATTGTTCGCTCCCGTGTGCGGCGGACATCATAGCGGGCGGGGGTAGAAAATATGGGGAGATCACAAAAATCGGTTTCATGTTGTCATAAAACCAGTTTGTAATCATCCGCTCCACCCTTCAATGTTGGGCCACAGTTCCCACCGCCACACATTGGAAACCTAGGCCAGAATTTTGCCCTAGATGGGCGTGCGGGCCCCATCGGCTTGGCGGCAGGCGGGCAGCCGAACTCCGCCGCCGAAACAGGGCCCGCCACCATTTTGAGTGGGCGGCCAGCCTGACAGGAAGCGCTATGTGTCACACGAGATGGGACATGTTAATAAGAAGCACAGAAACTTTATTGAAGTTTTTAAAAACGGACATGAAACCTCATCCTGCCAGTGGATGAGGTTTCATGTATTATCAGAAGCCCGCTGGGGCTCCTGGCCTGCTCGCCAACCTTAAGGTTGGACGGGCAGGGTATTTAACAAGCTTAATTATCCTGTCAATGGCCTTAATTGGCCATTGACCGGTCGGCGGGTGGGCAGCTGATTTCGCTGTTCCCCCCCGCCTTCCTCAATATTTAAATAGACCAGGATATCGTCGGGGGTTCCTCCCGACGTCATCCCACATCACTTTTGGCAAGTGGACCCCACCCCCAATTGCTGACGGGAAAATTCTACCGCTAATTTCAATACTTTGCATCTCATTATAAGCCCTGCTCATCGGAATCGACCGTGATTGCACGCCAACGTGTTTCACGCTGTGCATAAGTGACATGCACCTGGTGAGCTGCACTTCACTCGGGACTTTGAGGTTTGTGTGCCTGCATTGTTTCAGACAGCACTTGCGTTCATCAGTGCCAGGCTTCGCAAGCAGCACCACATCACTTTTAGGGGGGCTCACAGGCAGATCTCTACTTATCAGACAAGCTGTCAGGGGTGGCTTTTCAAAGGCTGCAGGGCTAGGGCTTTCTTGGGGAGGGGGGAAAATTGGCCTCAAGGGAAAGGGAAGAGACTGCAAGGTGAGGGATGTACTGGGGAAGGGTGGTATCCCATGATGTGTGAGGGGGCAAATGTTGATCTTTGCAAGTGGCCTCAGGATGGTGAGAGCTAAGGAAGCAGTCTCCAAAGGAGATAAGGCCAGATGGAGATGTGAGGGAGTGTGTCAAAGAGTGAGTGGTGATGTCCCTTGAGCTGGCAGTGAGTGAGATGCCAGTGAATGTGTGATGGGCTTGAGTGGGTGAGTTTAGAGTGATGAGATGGTTGCATTACCCTGGCGGCACAGATGGGATCATTCATCCTCTTTCTGCGCTGGATGGCGAATGTCTTCTCTGCAGTGTTGGCACTGACCACCACTGCCTTCCAATCGGGGAGGTGAGATTGCTGGACCTCTTGCGGCCAAAGTGGGGGTGGAGGAGATCACAGTGAGCCTCCAAAAGGTATTCCAGTGACAGTCACTGAAATCTTCTTGGCTTTCAGGGCCATGTCTTCACCGGAGCAGTCCTTAGCTGCAAGCATTGAGAACTGTGTCAGTGGCTACAGTTTAGATATGGTACCCGAAGTGAGGAAACAGTGAGGTGATGGCGGGCGAATGAAAGGGCATCCACCAGCAAGATAGTGCATTTCCAGTGGCTGCATAATTAATGAGGCAGGAGGCGGACGATACAGCGCGCAACCCCGTTATTGCGGCCAGCGCGTAAAACATTGTTTTTCACGCCCGCTACTGCGCTAAGTGCAATTCTGGGGCAATTCCACCTGATGGTCTGAAATTGTTGAACTCAATATTGAGTCCGGAAGGCTGTCAAGTGCCCTAATCGAAAGATGAGGTGTTGTTCCTCAAGCTCAAGTTGTGCTTGGAACAGTGCAGTAGGTTGAGGACAAGGTTCTCGCAGTGACATTTCTGCCTGGGGTGGCAATTAAATGCCACTTAAGGCCCATTTCCCACCTGGCTTTAATTTTGTGAAATTCAGGCACAAGCTATGTCCAGGACAAATCAAGTTCCTGCAATCTTTGCCACTGTTTTAAAAAATATCATTCTGGAAGAACAGAACTGATCAAATAAATCACTATGGTGAGTTTTCATGAATTGAGCATGTTTGATGGGCCTTCAAAGGGGCTCTTAAGATTAAGATTTTTTTTCACGGTACAAAGGCATGATAGGGATCCTTTAAAAGCTTTTTTAATTTATGAAGAAACTGACTGCTGTACAATGTAACTGGTAAATTATTCCACGTAGCATTTTTAAAAGACATTTTTTAATTTTTTCAAACTGGATTACTCACAGGTGGTGAACAAGACATTCCAATTTCCCAATGTGTGATAAACCTATTTTCAGTGGTATTCATAAAATGGCACTAGATTGATTACTTGCCTCTCAAAAATACACCAAGATATACATTTTAATGCAAATTTTATTTTTTTAAAAACTACCTTCTAAAAAGCTGCCTGATTAAATATAAAATATTATGAACCAACACAATGATATGTAAATGGTTTTGATTGGAAACCTCATCAAAATATTCACGTGGTAAATCTAGTGCAATTTTGAGTGCAATTGGTGTCCAAGTGGCTGATTGCACCCAAAGCAGAAACTCTTGACCTGTCAATGAAAGATTTTTGGGTTACTTTTTATGTATGCCACGAATCTATTCTCATACACCCTCTTTGCTCCTCTTACACCTTTTCTGAGATGTCCTCTGTTCTTATTATGTTCTGCTAGATTCTCTATTGCATTATGCAGCTTAAAATTGGCATAATCCTACTTTTCCTGCTGCATTTTATTCTTTATGGATGAAATCTTAGCTTCTGGTGGCATATTGTGGCCATTTTCAAGTTGGGAACATGGACATAAGAAGACCTTCCAGTTGCTCTTTTCAGTAGGTGACCAATTAAGACCTCATCTCCGGGCTCCCCAACCAATTAGGGAAGACGGGTGGGATGACATGGCCATTTTGCCAGAGGATTGCTGTTTAAAGGGAACAAGCGTGTTGCTGAGAAGCTCAAGTTGGATTGTTTAGGCTGCAGCACCAACAGGAATAGCAGAGGAACCTGAAAAGGCTTCTCCCTGGGCTCCCACTCTAACCTGGAGATCCAGCTGGGAAAGTTGAGGGGCTGCAGCAGAGTGAGGTCTCCTAAGGGAAAAAGGAAAAGGATAGCCTCGCCCACCACACAAGCATGGATAGAAGTGGCTAAGGAACTGAGCAGCAACAATGTGCCTCCTGAGGCAGTGCATGTCCAAATGCAGCAAGACCTGGACAATATCCAGGCTTGGGGTGACAAGTGGCAAGTAACATTCGTGCCACACAAGTGTCAGGCAATGACCATCTCAAACAAGAGAGAATCTAACCATCACCCCTTGATGTTCAATGGCATTATCATCACCAAATCCCCCACTATCAACATCCTGTGGATTACCATTGACCAGAAACTGAACTAGACTAGCCATATAAATACTGTGGCTATAAGAGCAGGTCAGGGGCTAGGAATCCTGCAATCAGAAACTCACCTCCTGACTCCCCAAAGCCTGTCCACCATCAGGAGCGTGATGGAGTACTCCCCATATTCCTGGATGAGTGCAGCTCCTACAACACTCAAGAAGCTTGAAAACATCCAGGACAAAGCAGCTCACTTGATTGGCACCACATCCACAAACATTCACTCCCTCTACCACCGATGCACAGTCGCAGCAGTGTGTACCATCTACAAGATGCACTGCAGGAACTCACCAAGGCTCCTTAGACAGCACCTTCCAAATCCATGACCACTACCATCTAGAAGGACAAGGGCAGCATATAGGTGGGAACACCACCACCACCTGGAAGTTCCCCTCCATTTCACTCACTACCTTGACTTGGAAATATATCGCCGTTCCTTCACTGTCGTTGGGTCAAAATCCTGGAACTCCCTTCCTAACAGCACTGTGGGTGTACCTACATCACATGGACTGCAGCGGTTCAAGAAGGCAGCTCACCACCACCTTCTAAAGGGCAACAAGGGATGGGCAATAAATGCTGGCCCAGTTAACGAAGCCCACATCCCGTGAATGAATAAACAAAACCTGGAGACAGTTCAACAAGTGGATTCAGGACCTCAGGGAAGATGGTGGCATAATGGTAATGTCACTGGGTCAGTAATCCAGAGACCCAGGCTAATGCCTTGGGGACTTGAATTCAAATCCAATCATGGCAGCTGGTGGAATTTACATTCAAGTAATCTGGAATTGAAAGCTAGTCTCAGTGATGGCCATGAAACTATAAGTGATAGTTGAAGAACCCATCTGGTTCACTAATGTCCTTCGGGAAGGAAATCTGTCATCCTCACCTGGTCTGGCCTACATGTGACTCCAGGCCCACAGCAATGTGGTTGACTCTTAACTGTCCTCTGAAATGGCCACGCAAGCCACTCAGTTCAAGAGCACTTAGGGATGGGCAACAAATACTGGCCTTGCCTGTGATGCTCATATCCATTCTCTTGCACAGCACAACTTACAGCTCCATTTATCCTGTCCATGCAATCAGTTCACAATTCCATCTGAGCAGCTAACACTCAGATGTACCACCCTCAGCCTATTGCATTCTCACACCCAGAGCCCATAATCAGCATCCACAAATGGTCACATTTGTTCATCTACACACAAACAAAAGAACACACAATTTGGTAGGAATCAGAGATGCAGGGTTGTGGGATGTAGGGTGGGGGTGGGTCTTCAGTGACAGGCACCTAGGCAATCACTGGCAATCCACTGTATCCATTAGGAAGACAGTCTTAAATAAGCCATTGTGAGGGACTAAGACCTTACCCTGTATTTTTTTATATATAAAACACATATAGATATCCTCATGGCTATTTATAACATTTTAAAAACTAGACAAAGACCTTGTAGAATGGTTGATTCTCTGCCTGTCTGTGACCCCTGAACAAAACGAGCTATCTGGCAGTTTTGAAAAAACTTACACATTGTTATCTCTGAAGAGACATTAACTACACATGGTGGGCTGCACAGACCAAATTCAAAGAGAGACATAAAAAGGCCATTTACATCCCATAACCCAGGTTGGCCATTCAGAGTCTAATCACCTGCTAGGGCAAAGGGGCCCGCTGCCTTCCTTTCAATTCTTAATGGCTGATACATTTAACAATTTTGGGGACCCAGATGGAGCATACACACCCTTTGACAAAGACACTGAAGAGTTGGGAGTTAGGTGACATGGACCTCAAGCCTGTGTAACCAGTAATATTGCTTTGCTGTACAGTAAAATCTCAGTCTGCCATTTTACCATCTAACTAGCAGCATCACAGAAAAGGAGCTCTTCCCAGATTGAATACCTGGCCACATCTACACTGTCTCTGCCTAAACGTATGTACCATTGCCTCCCAGGCTACTTAATCACTGCATGCCTATCTCATCGTGTGAAGTCAACTCCACCAGAAAAGTGAATTATACAGCATTGGTTTTCAACCTACCAGCCTCCATGAAGGACTATATCAAAGGACATTGAATCTGGATTCTGAACCCATGAAAAACATGGTTTCTTTTCTCTGTGGTCTCTGCAGTGTAAATCTTTATTTTCTCTATCCTTCTTTTATTGTATGAATGCAAAGAAGGCAACTTTGCTACCCTCCGCCCACGATTTGAGTGTGTGCAAATAAAATAACCCTTTGAGTTCATCCTATCTCAAATTTGCTGTGGAGTTATTCATAGAAAATTGGATCATGCCAAATCTGAGGGCTTGAGAAACATGCCACAGCTTGTAAAAGGGGAAGGAAATCAAAATAGCTTTCTGTTTACGGATGGGTGGTGAGAGGAGAAATCTGTGCAGTTTAAATTAGCTCCTCTTCCTGTCTGTAACACCATGAAGATGCAGATATTTGAAGTGATCTGCCATCAGAGCCTTGGGCTCCCACATGTTGAGACAGATGGTTCTCTGCCTGTAGACCCTCTGTTGGGGGTCTTGCCTCCTTCCAGCTGTATCTTGGTGGCCATCACCTCTTCCCTGTGGAAGGCATGTGACTGCAGAGAAGACAACTGTTGCTGCTTCTGGTTTTGCTCCTTCTGCAGTTGTTGCATGTCCCAGTAGAAAGTCCCCTGCCCTAGATCCTCAGCAGAAGCAGATGGTGAAACTGTATAGGCATTAATCTACTGAATAAATTTACTATATAATGTTAACAGCTTGTCAACTACCTGTCTCTAAATGATCCCTCTCATGAAAATATAATTTTTTTTATAAGGTTATTGGGGTTTATTGTAAAGTAGGAACCATAGGGTCTGGATAGTGTGTGTCTGTCTGTCTGTGTGTACGTGTGCGTGTGTGTGTGTGTGTGGTGGGCGGGTGGAGACTTAATTGAATTACAGACAGCTGGTCTGAAGGCTTTGATGTATCAGAAGAGAAGCTAGATTTGAAATGCTAAATAAGTAAACATGGCTGAAGTTTTAGAATGTGAGGTGTAAAAGGAAAATTTGCATTTTGAGATAAACCAGAGTAGTCATGAATTTCAAAGACAGGGTGGAATGTCACACTTAGCCAGAAGAAGCCAAACAGTGTGTTTATTTTTCCCAACGCTCACTGATAAAATTGGTACTATGAAAGGTTTTTATTATTAGAAAGGTAAAGTCCAAAGACATATTGAAACAATGGGATTTACATTAAAAAGGCAGAAACATGAACAAAGGAAATGTAGTTATGTGTAAGAAAAGAAGGAATTCTAAGATTGAACAAGTATGAAAAGCCTCCAGCCTCTATGTATCAAGCTGCTGCCTATAGGAACTGAAGCTAAGAGAATTCACTATTACTATCCCTGGCCAGGCTATCCTGTGCTTTGCCTGGGCCTGTTAAAATCTGTTTTGTTTTTACTGTTGCCTTAATGGAGGTGTAACTAGGAGTCAGATTAATTAGGAAATCTAGGAGTTATCATAGCGGTAATCCGTAAACCTATGCATGCGCTTGAAATATTTTCTTCTATTAATAAATGTTGAATTTGGTTTTGTAAAAACCTATAAGACTCAGTGGTCTTATTACTACTGGATTCAAGGTATGCATCTCAAAATAAAAACACAAATTGCAAAAACAATTGTGGCAGCTGTTTCAAGTAGTGAGCAGATCAGCATTTACCATCTACTGTGCCATAACATTCCACCAATTTATATCAACCCCGGGCATAGATTTTAACTGTGAGATAGTAACTACTGCTGAATTACTTTGAAACAACTTTGAGTTTTGCTGAAAAAAAAGGACATGTGGATAGAATGTTACAGCCTCCCTGGCGGGTGTGTTTTCAGTGTCAGGGCACATAAAATAAGTTGGGTGGGTAGCCCACCATCTTTCTGCCCACCCCCGACCCAGTCCCAATAATAGGTAACTCTTTTGAGTTATCAACAGATCGCATGTAACTCTTTCGAGTACATTCACAGTTCTTGGTTTTAGAGGGTAGGTAAGGTGTCCACCGGGCCCCACACCCTTAACAACTCAATTAAGTGGCAATTAAAGGCCTCAATCTGCCTGCACTGCCACAATATGCTGTGCAGTGGAAGGTGGATGAGTGTGGGAATGCTGTTTTTTTCACCAAAGTTGGTGAAAGGGCAAGAAGGAAAGGGGGTAACTCCTTCAGGGAGTGTCCTGTGCATATTAGGGGAGCCCCTCCCTAAGATCATACATCCCCTTTGTGCCTCCCTCCCCCATTTTTTTTTACCAATTTTGCCATCAGTTAATCATTGGCTATTTGAAATATAAATTCTAATATCTCAGAAATCCAACTCTGACTTGTAAAATAGACAAAATATTATTTTAGAATTCCAGTTAAAGATTGGGCTAGTACTAAGGTGCAGTTTTTAAACAGTGAATGATTTCTGGCACTTTTTATTTTTTCTCTTGAAACATAGGCACTATGTTATTGAGCTTTAAGTTTGGAGTACTATATTATTAATTATGCATAATCTATTACAGTCACCAGAGGAAAGTTACCTTCATTAGTCTTGGATCACATTCAACTGCAGATCTCCAGAGCTGAAGTGGAGTACGCAGATCATAATAAATAATTTGCTTCTAAGTAGGCTTGTGCAGGACTATGCAGACAATTAATTAGAAAGGATGTGGTTTAAGTTGGCTCATGTCGCTCCTTGGCATGCTCTAAGGTGTCTGCACTCTGAGACCTTGCACTAAAAAGAAGTCAATGATCTTCCCAGATTCCTAATAGAAATGACATGAATCGAACTGAAATGGAAAAACTCGTTTGTGTGACTGAAAAAAAAGAAGTAGCTTTCCTCATGGTTCAGCTATACAAAACTGTTGAATGCACAAAAATTTAATGTAACATGTAGTCCCATGTACCATAAAATATAAAAAGTATTGCGTAGCATTTAGTTTTGCCAACCCACGTGGCTGCAGTTCATACAAGACTCAAGAGTTGATTATATTCTTTCTGTGAGCTATACGGTTATCACATCTGCACATTTTGACTATTTTGAATAAGATCCAATTGTGAATTGTGAATGTCTATATTGACTTATTCTTATCAACCACACAATGTAGTGATTTAGATTTTTCACTTCACAGTCAAATATTCATTACCATATCAGGGTTTCCAAGGACAAACATCTGGGCCAGGATTTTACATTGGTTGGGCGGGCTCAGCGGGAGTGGGCGGGGAGGTCACGGAGCCGGCCGCCGTCCGCGATCGGCTCGGCACCGTGATTTCATGATTAAGCCAATTAAGGCCTACCCAGCATGGATCATGAGTGGTAGCACTGAGGCGCCACATGTTCAGGTGGGGGGAGGAGGGAGAGTCGGGTCCAGTGCTCTTTCGCGCATGCGCGTGAAAGAGCACTTCAATCTCCCTGAGGCATGGAGCTGCCTCAGGGAGATTGAAGCACTTTTTAAAGAAATTATTAAAAACATTAAAAATTTAACGAAACTTGTCCCCTCATGTGACTGTGTCACATGAGATGGGGCATGTTTTTATTTACAAAATAAGGCTCTTAAATAATCAGCATTAGCATTAGGAAGCCTCATCTCGCCCGCTCCTAAAAAACATAAAGGCAGCTTGGCCTTTTCACCGTTAGGTTGGACGGGCAGCGTAAATTTGGAGTTAATTAGTGTTAATGGCCTTAGTAGGCCTTTCAATTATTGGCGTGCATGCAGCCAACTCTGGTGCAGCCTGCCGAACAAAATATCGCGAGACAGTCATCGCGCATCATTTGACGTTCCGGCGTGTTGGGCCACCCCCGCATGCTGAAAATAAAATTCTGCCCCTGGTTAACTAAACAGTGATTTACCTCAACTTTTAATTAGTATATTCTGTCCCTGTAGATGAGCTTGTAGTGGAGAAAACATATTTTCACCAGTGTAGTATTTATACCTGTACTTTCAACCTATATAAACCTCAAATTAGCTTCAAAATATTAAATCGAGTAATTCACTTTCAACTTACAGTATATTAAAATAAGGCTCATGTCATATTATGGCTTTAATGAGTAAAGTATATTAAAACAGAGGTGTATAAATTGCATTTATTTTCATGGGTACACAGGGATAATTGGAAAGGTTACAGCTTTTATGCTACAAACAATGCTCATTCATAAGTGCAAGAGTTTGGATTTACTGATGCATTTTCATCATCTGGTCTCAATACAAATGGATTCAGCTGGTAGTTCTGTGAACTGTGAAATCATTGATCTATTTCACTGTGAGCAATACTGGGTCTTGGAAAAACTGAAATGTTTCCTAAACACATATTCTTCAGTATCTTACTATGTCTTAGCAATGTCATTCTGCTGAAAATGACCGTTCAGCAGCAGAAGACATGGAACACAAACTGATTAAGAAGCAGTTCGCAAATTTAGCCAATAGCAATGTCTAAATGCTAAACCTTGCTTTAGGTAATATCCCAGAGCTGAGACATTCGACTGCATCCAAAAATAGGCTTATAACAGTTGGGTTGGGCACTGGATGCACCTGCTAGTGTTGTTCCAAGTAGCGTATAATATTCATGATTATCATGAGTAAGGCATGCGGCCAGTAATACCCACACTGATTGTTGGCTATATGCTGGTTTGGCGGGGATAGTTATCAAGGTCTCTGATGCTACTTAAAGGCAACCAACACTCTGGTTGCAGACATGTGAGGAAGCTTATATGGAGAGAAATGGCTGCAAGCCTTTCAAATCAGACCCCAGGTTCTCCAATGCCCCTTGAAGGCTCTGAGGTAGGCAGCGGACATGAGGAGGGGGATACTCTTCTACCCTAGGGGACAGTAAGTCCTTCAAACAAAAACTTCACCAGAAAGGGAAAGAGGTTCCTAATTTACCTTGAAGTAGCGGGTTTTCTTTAATCGCTGCATTCTGTGTGGTAAGGTTACTTCCACAATGCTTTAGGTAGAAGTGTAGGATTTTGACCCAGCAATGATGAAGGAATGGTAATACACATCCAAGTCTTCATTGTATGTGACTTGGAAGGGAACTTGGAGATGATGGTGTTTCTATGCACCTCCTGCCCTTGTCCTTCTACATAGTGGATGCCAGGGTTTTGGAGGTGCCACAGGAGAAGCCTTGGTGAGTCACAGCAGTATATTTTGTAGGTAATACTGCAGCCACAGTATGCCCATGATGGAGGGGATGGATGTTAAGGTTAGCAGATGATGTGCTGATCAAATAGATTACTTTGTCCGGGATTGTGTTGAGTTGTTTGAATGTTGTTGCAACGGCTCCTCTCCAGGTAAGTGAACAGTTTTTCATGATGTTCCTTACTAGTGCCTGGCAGCTTTTGGAAGGGCTTTTAGAAGTCAAGAGATGAGCCTCTTGCCGAAGAATATCCAGCTTCTAAATTGCTCTAGTAGCCTGGTAGCTATGATATGGCTGATCCAGTTGGGTTTCTGGCCAGTGGAGGCTCCCAGGATTTTGAAAGTAGGGAACTTGATGAAAGTAATGTCATTGAATTTCAAGGGGGTGGTTGGGGTGGTGGGGGGGAGGGGGGAGTAGTTAGGCCCTCTCTTGGTGAAGGTAGTCATTGCCCAGCACCTATTTAATGTAGTCCCTGGATTAAGCCTAAAATAATAAACCTTTAATACTTCTGTATCTTATGACAAATCTAATAACCTAACTAGCTGTTGATAAGATGCATCAGTGCCCTTGGTGGCAGGAGGCTCACTGAATGCCTTAATAATTCACTTTGATATAGTTTAATTCTATCTTCCCTGTTGAAAAGACCATAATATTTGCATTCACACATGAGTAGAAATTGGCCATAAGAAATTGACTGTGTCTTCTGATTATCCATAGGAAAAAAGGAATCTGACATGAGTGAACTTTCAAGGAATTGGGGCACGTTATTTTACAGGCACCTGAGGAAGCTGCTTAAACTGACCTCTTGTATGTGATAATGAGAGCCCTATATTATGTTTTAAAACCCATTTGCTAATTTTGGGCTTCTGGATGTGGATGAAACGTATCCACTGAAAACATAAATGTAATTATTTGCTTTTATATTGATGTGGAGCCAAAAGGTGCAGGATTGATGCATTCAGTAACACAGCCTTCATTAACACAGCATTCCTACTGACCACTGTCAACCACAATTATCCCCTTCCTTCTGTCCCCATCCCACCACCTTATATCAGACTTATCTGAGGCCTGTTCCAGGGAGGCAAGCAGCCTAATTTGAACTCTTCACCACAGCAATTCATCTTTGCAGCTTGAAAGCTGGCTTAATACTGAGGCCATGCGGTTGCCATTTACTCCTGTTCAATTTTAGTTCTGACTTCAGGAAACCATTCATTGCTGTCTCCAGATGTGTATTATGGACTATATCTAATTCTAGTCTCCAGGAATTCCGACATTTTGCACTGAAATACTTCAGCTGCTGCTGACAGAATTCCAAATGGGACTCATCAGAAACAGAACTGCCCAAAGGAGATAATGAAAGTTGTCAGCAGGGCATTTATAGATTCAGTGGTATCTGCCAAAATCCAGATGAAGCAACCAATGAGGAAAATAGATGCTTCAGTCAGTTTGGGGGTCAATATCCATCAATATACAAAAAACTAATCTTTCCCACTCTTCAGCTTCATTCAAGCACTTAGGATCCACAGAGGTCCAAACTTTGCCTTTTTAAAAAATAGCTGGTCCTATGCTATTCTGTAGGTTCAGTTTATTGTTCAATGTGTTAGCTTTTTTCAATCTGTTTAATTTTTACAGTTCAGATTCTCAACATCACTAGGCATATCACAGTTAATCCCCACTGCTCACTGCACTAAATGCAACTTGTATGCTGCCTCTCTGGCAGTTCATTAACATGTGAAACTGATCATAAAAATTCAACACCTGTACTTTCTTCCCTTGTATGCTGTGTGTGCACCATAAATTGTCCCTTCTAATCTAATATCCCTCCTGGATTTTGCAGTATTAAATCTGATCGCTCTAACTGGAACACTGTGGTAGATGTGCTATGGTATAGCAGTAATGTCTGCATCAATATTAATCATAAAATTTATGATATTGCCATTTATCTTCAGGTTTACCTGCCATGATTTGTCTATGTCATTATGCATAACGGACTCAAAAGACAATGACTCCTTATCAGCTGATTTATAGCTAGTCATCGCTGCTTTAACAATGGGTGTAAAAAACTATTTCAAAATGACCTAGCTGATTACATTTCCTACATCTCTGATTACATCCTAGACATTTATATTTTTGACTCTGTCTTCTGATTGTCTATAAAAAGTACTGGTGCCATCTGACTTGATAAAACTCTCCGTGTGAGGATTATCCAATTTTTTTTCCTTCTTTCTCCATGTCTAAATGGTGACTTTTGTACAACTTTGTCTAAAGCAGGGTGTTCCTTCTGAAGCTGGGAAACAGATTTCGGGACTGTTTTTGGGTCCCGATCCCAAACCTTGGGGGAAGCAGTCGCAGCCTCCTGATTTTCAAGATGCTAGACTGCTAATTGGTTAGAGGGCTGGTTGGGTGGCTAATTGGCAGCTGTGGGCATAGGAATGGAGGTTGGACTGTGCAAATGCCAATTTAAACAGACCATAGCAGCCATTTCACTGTATTACTTACGAGCAGAAAGATGTCTGAGAGGCTGGGTCAGGACACCCCCTCAATTCATGGATAGAGACCAACATCCTCCTCGAGGGAGTGAAAGAAAGAGGAGGGAGGTCTTCTAGAGGTGGCAGGAGAAGGCTTCCCTCCTGGACCAAGCAAGCCTGGATGGAGGTGGTTGACATAGTCAGTGGATAGATTGTAGTACGCAGAAACTGGATCCAGTGTAGGAAGAGGATCAGTGACCTTATTCAGTCTAGCAATGCCAAAACCTCAGGACAGGCCTCTGGGTATCCACCCTCCAGCAGACACACCAGCTGAGGAGCCCGAACATGCTGATCCTTGTTGTAATATGCCTTAAGGGATAGCAGCATGCCACCACTTTAAGGGGAGTGTCATGTGGTCCAGCCTCATTTTCACTTCAGCCTGGAGCAGAACACAGACACACAGCTCTGCTGCTGTAATATCTTCAAACTTTCTACCCATGCATATATGTCCACATGTGCTGAGAATTAATAAATGAATCAGCAGTATGTTTTCACAATCCGCCATGAGTGATTGGTGCCGTCACATCATGATTATAACACAAGCAACATGGTGTGCAGAAGTGGTTCCATCTAAACAACATAGTGCTCAACCTGGCAGCAAGGTTCAGTACAGGTACAACATGGTGAAAGTCTTAGATCAGGCTACATGGCACGAGAAGACCCTCGACGTTTTGGTCAGACCACAACGGAGTCGTGGCATCGAGAACATTGAAATCGCAGCATGCTGACTGCACAGAAAAGCTTTGAAGACAGAGTGCTAGGATAGTGTTCCAGTAAAGAGTTGATAAGCAGACGGATCCCTCAAGATGAGATTGCAGTGCATATCCTGCCAATTCAGTGAGCATGTCGAGAGGACCAGCACTGAGTTAGCTCAGTCGGGAAAGGTGAGTGACCAGGGTGTGGGCTGGGTCAATAGCAAGCAAGGGAAAGTCAAACAAAATAACCCTAAAAAACCATCATAAAAATCCGGCCAGAGAAGGTTGCAATTATAACAGGCAGGGTTTTGGAAAAGCATGTAAAAACAGCAACACTCATCCCAGGTGCTATAGGGGAAGGAAGGTCAAAGCAATAGTGCCAAAACGTCGACAAAGTTCCCCACTTGAAATTGGGATGATGCTGACGTACTATCCGAATTTTAAACAGCATACAGCGTTATGGTTTCTTGATTAAGGTGTACCTGAACCAGAAAAGCAAGCCATAAAAATTCACCAGCAACTGGGGATGAAGGTCTACACAGGCTGAATATGTCAGGATCATCAGCAGAAGAGCTAAAGGATCCCCAAAAGATGCGAACTACATTGGAAGACCGATTCAGAATCAGCTTAAACATTGATTAGAGTTCATGTCATTTCGGCTGCAGCCTTCGGAATCCATCGGCAACTTTGTCAGCAGATATAGAGAAAAGGGTACATACATACTGTGATTTTTCAAATGCAGAGCTAGCAGATAGAGTTATTGAGTTAGTGATCGCATCCACTCCCATGGATGCATTCCAGAACGATCTGCTAGCCAAGCCCAAAACATATACGCCTGAATCTTCTGGTCGGTGTGTGGGGTGGGCCTTGCAAGCCAAGGCGTAAAGTGATGCACGGTGATATCGAGCGTGCGTCCCGACATCACTGCGCGTCATTCAGATCTTCAGTTTGGCAGGCAGAGTCGGCTGCGCACCCGCCAAACTGTCAAAGGCCTATTAAGGCCATTCAAATAGCAATTAAAACAATTAACAGGGCTGCCCGTCCAACCTTAAGGTTGGCGGGCTGGCGAAGAGCCCAGGCAGCCTTCGCATTTTTCATGGAGCCTCATCCATGGGCGGGATGAGGTTTCATGAAGGTTTTTAAACTTTAATAAACATTTTTAATAAAATTCATAGACGTGTCCCAGCTCATGTGACATTGTCACATGAGGGGACATGTCCGAATGATTTCTAAAAATCTTTTATTCACTGTTTGATAATGAAATTAAACTCCCTGAGGCAGCTCCATGCAAAAGAGTGCAGGCACTGACACAGCCTCCTACCCCCGCCCGCACAGGGAGCGCTCAGTGCTTCCGGGTGCGCGTCACGCTGGGCGGGCCTTAATTGGCCCGCCCACGTAAAATGGCGGCGCACAACCGATCGCGGGCAGCAATCGGCTGCATGCCAGCCTGCGCCCGCTCCCACTCAGCCCCCCCGACAGGGAGAAAATTCTCCGCATAGCATTGAAGGGCTACTAATGGATAGAAGTAAGCATGAAGTGATCTTCACAGGTCGATACAGTCTACAGGTCCTAAGCACAATCTTGACTGTTGATGCACTTACCACAACACCTAAAATTAGCAAGACCTGTAGAAGGTGTGGCCTTCTACATGCACCAAGGAAATGCTCAGCTTTCTAGCAATTCTACAAAGCATGTGGCAGAAAATGCCATTGGCAGCCGCAGGAGGCTGATGCAGCTACAAAGAGATGTGCACTGATGTAAAGAGACCACTCACAATGGCTACCTTCAAGCAATAAGAATGACCATCCTGTATCCCGTCGGAAACATATTAATTATGCGATTGACAAACTAGAAAATGACAAAGATGTGCACAGCTAGGCGAAGAGCAGTGAACATATGTTTCACACCATCAATCTCATGGGAAACATAGATGCCATCTCGCCATCTGAAGTTTTCCAAGGTTCAAATGGTCTGTCCTAAGAAACTTGGCAATCACTTGTTATTGGCCAAGATTGACACAGGGGAAAGTGCCAACATACTACCCCTGTGAATTCTAAAAGGCATGTATCCACATACATGGGAGGCCATGGCAAAAATCTACTACTGCGTAACTTTCAGGCGTGCAATGATTCACTAATTCCACGTGCAGGATCCAAAGTCCTGGAATGCAAGTACAATCAATCCTTCTGGGTGTCACAGATATTCTATATCATAGAGATGAAAGGCCCAGTGATTGCAAGTCTACTGGCATTGCCACTGCCTTCGAAGTTTTCTCCGGCCCTACAATTCTACCCATTTACAGTCATATCTTCCGATTGAGGCTAACACAGAAATGGGCAGCACAGCCTCTCCAGGGTAAATTCAGTGAGCGTAGGAGAGTTGGGGGAAGGAGGGCACATCCCCTTCTTATGACTGTAGCTGTTGTATTCAAGTAAGTTTTTAATGGTCTCAAGTCTTTCAATGGATGAGTGTGAGTTAGTGAATGTGTGAGTGAATGGATGGGTAAGTTGGTGAGATGGGTGAGTGGGTAAGGTGGGAAGGTGGGTGAGGAGGGTAGGTGGAAGAGTGGGTGAGGTGGGTAGGTGGGTGAGTGGAAGGTCAGTAGGTGGGTGGATTGGGTGAGGTGGATAGCCAGGATGGGGTTCAGTCAGGTGGTCATGAAGGGGTTTGCTGGGGGTCAGGAACGTGGTTGGGTGGGTGATTGGGGGGTAGCTTGTGGTCCTTAGTTGAGTTACCTTGGCTAACTATTGAGTTAAACCAGGTATTAAACTGTGACATTTCCAGGGTAAGTACACAGCTAAGTCTTTTGTATCTGGTCCAAGTCTCTGCCCTTAGCTCAGGGTTGGAGACACTCATGGAGGGTGCCAGGCAGCAGGGAATCAGCCCATCAGAAGTTTAAATTTCCCAGGCAATTTCCATGTTTGTTTGTGCAGGATCCTAATGTGCATCTCTCAACATATGTCCCACTTCCGACGATCCGGAGTCCAGAAGATTTGGGCCAATATTTTTTAAGTCCAAGGCCCCCAACACAAACTGATAAGGTATCAGGTGTACATGAAAATCAGGGTTCAATGCTGCATTTAGGACCCAAACACAATTTGCTCTAAGAATCCCAGAACCCAAACTGCCAGTAAGTTTCGCAGAGCCAGCAAAGCATTTTCTTTCTCACATTCTGTGCCATATTTATCCTCAGTAAGCCTTTTTTATCCTGGGTGCTATTATTGTTGGTTTCATTTGGATGAAGAAACATTGGAGGAAGTGGAGCAACAACAGCAGCCTTGCAACCAGTATGAACAGCAACTAGGCCTATCAGAAGACAGAATGTGGCTGCTTGACAGAAAGCAAACCCAACAAAGCCTGAGGAGTAGTGCATCAGGAGGCTGTTCTTTTCCAAACAGGCTGATCTTTCCAGCATATTGTGATGCGTATCCTGCTATCTATTGAAATAAGCAGTCATATTTGCAAATGGCCCTCAAAGTAACCACAGCTCCATATGTCTTTGTCATTGACTCCTTCCAGACATCTGCTGGTTTGTGTTAAGCAGATGACCAATGCCCCATTTCCCAAAGCTAACCAGTGAATCACCTTTACCTTTAACGGTCAACATGAGAGAGTTTGGGGATTTGTAGCAGTGGCTGGCTTAGCTTGCAACCAGGGCGTCATTGGCTGCTCACACATTGCTAGTGGAGCAGTGAAACACCAGTCAGCAACATTCTTGAATTGGGAGGGTTATCACTCCACCATGCTTCTTGAAAGTGACAGCAGTAGATAGGAGAGATAGGAGCAGACGCCACTTAGCATTTCATTGTACATGCCCATCAGCATTTTCTAGCACACTTCCCAATCAAAGTCCTCATCTGAATCCTCTGCAGCAGAATCTGTATGCCACCTCGATCTCTGGGGACTGGCACCTGTGGCACCTTTTCCCCCTGTTTTCGCTGCAGGCCATTCAGGGCCAATGACTCACCAAGTGCAGGTCCAACCTTTATGCTACCCTCTAAACTGTATACAGTGCAGCATCTGATGGCTGCAAGTGTGAATTCGAGTCATGGTGTTTCACCATTTTCTATCTCTTCTTCTTGCCCTTCATGGCCCTGCACCACTGAGTGGCCAGACAGGAGTTCTTGGCTATTTGAAAGGAGAAAGTCCCAAGGGTGTTGTTGCGCTGAGGAAAATGGAGCAAAGCAATAAGTATATGCTTATACCATCTACAGGTGCAAATCAGGATGGATTGTGGGATGAGAGGGAACTTGGAGAAGAGGTAGAAGTTGGGAACCTTTGATGGTTTCAGCCCCACTGCTGCCGATAGCCTCAGTCATGGCTGTTTCAATGATGGCGAGCACTGTATCCTGCATAAGGCTGAGGACACGTAGCCATGTCTGGCCTCATCAGGTCCCTTGTATATCAAAGGACCTTTCTCCTCCTGTCATGCACAGAGGTCTCCAGTGCTTCATTAAAGAAGCTTGCAGCCCACTTTCTACCATTTTGAATTATTCCTTTGTCTTTCCAAGGTCTAAATCATTTCTGCAATAAATTTCAGCATCTGCTCAACCCAAAATACATCTTCCCTTTAAGAGATGTGGGCTTAATTTAAGTAGTGTGTTTGGGTTTTGAAATGCAATAGTACTACATGTCCCATCCGGCTTGCTATACTCATGTGACCTCTGCCATGAGGGAAGCTCTGTAAGCTACCATCTTACAATCAGTACAATCAAGACTCTCACAGAGAAAGCACTGCTGTCTTTGAACTTAAAGCATTGTATAGGCTAGCTGAAACTCATGCTCATCTCTTAAGATTTTGCATCCGTTGTTCAGATGTGTAGCCATACTTAACCCTGGCTGCACACTGCAATCATTCTGCTGAGCAGGCAGCATAAAGTTTGTGTGCTACCTGCATCACAACAAAGGGACACAGGCTAAATTGTGCATCAGAGGACAGGATCGTCCGGTCGGTGAGTGGGGGCGGGGCCTGCTCACCGATGCATAAAATGATGCAGGAAGACGTCGGGTGGAACTCCCAACATCACCCACGTCATTTGCATTTTCAGGTCGGCGGGGACGCCAGGTCGGCGGGGACGCCAAGTCGGCGGGGACGCAGCCAAGTCAGCTGCGCGTCCGCTGACTTGTCAACAGCCTATTGAAGCCACTGAAAAACTAATTAAGATCATTAATGGACCTGCCTGTCCAACCTTAAAGTTGGCAGACAGGCCGGGAGCCCTGGCGGGCTTCGGAAAAAGCACGGAACCTCATCCATGTGCCGGGATGAGGTTTCATGAGGGTATTTAGATTTTTATTAAAGATTTCAATAAAAGTTATGGACATGTCCCAACTCAAGTGACAGTGTCACATGAGGGGACATGTCAGGGAAATTTTTTTATCATTTGTATTACAAATTTTAATTCCGAGCCCATCTCCCTGAGACAGCACTTAGCCTCAGGGAGATCTGTGCGCAAAAGAGCACACTCCCGGCTGAGGGAATCCTCCCCCCCCACCCCGCTCGCACAGGGAGCACATAGTGCTTCGAGCCAATGTCACACTGGGCAGGCCTTAATTGGCCCACCCACGTAAAATGGCAATGCGCCCCCGATTGGAGGCGCGCACACTCCTGCACTTCTCCCCCAACGGGGGGAAAATTTTTCCTAGAGTGTCGGTTGTGGTTCAATTGGTTGCACTTTCACCTCTGAATCACAAGGTTCAGGGTCCAAGTCTGCCTTCAGGTTATGAGCACAAAAATCAAGGTTGACACTCCAGTGCTGTTCTGGACGAGTGCTGTTGGAGGTGCCATCCTTCAGATGAGGAGTTAAACTGAGGCCCCATCTGCCTGCTTGGTTGGATATAAAAAAATCGCATGCACTATTTCAAAGAAGAGCAGGGGAATTATCCCTGGTGTACCAGTCAATTTTTATCCCTCAATTAAATTCACAAAAACGAGTATCTGGTCGTTACCCTACTGTTTGTGGGAGTTTGCTGTTTGTAAATTGGTTACCACATTTCCCATATTACAACAGTGACTATACTTCAAAAGCACTTTGTTGGCTGCAAAGTGTTTTGAGATATTCGCTGGTCATGAATAGTGCTATAAATAAATGCAAGTCTTTCTTTTTCATCCAATTTTTTCTGCCAATTAATTTTGAGGATGCAGAGCAACAACATCAGTCCTCTTTGGATGAGGATGACAAGCGGAAAGGCAAGGAAGCAGGAAAAGGCTGATTTACCATCTTGCTGCAAGATATGTGAGATGAGTTCATTGTTCAGTGATTCCAGAGATTCACTCATTTCCTGTTATGACAACTTGCATAAAAGCCCTCTGCATTAACAGCCATTATTATATCCTTCACCACTCCCTTAATCCTGCATTAAAGGACATTGTCAATCTTTCAGCCAACATCTATATCAATGATAAAAACAGAATTACCTGGAAAAACTCAGCAGGTCTGGCAGCATCAGCAGAGAAGAAAAGAGTTGACTGTTTCGAGTCCTGTTGAAAGGTCATGAGGACTCGAAACGTCAACTCTTTTCTTCTCCGCCAATGCTGCCAGACCTGCTGAGTTTTTCTAGGTAATTCTATTTTTGTTTTGGATTTCCAGCATCCGCAGTAGTTCTTTGTTTTTATCTATATCGATGACATAGCAATAATGCAGCCTCAGAAGCTGCTGGAGGGTCATACTGTAGACCAAAGTGACCAGTATGATTGACGTGATGTATTTAATTCCAAACATAATAATTCTCTTCCATTCTGTTGCATCCAAGTGTCAAACAAGGATTTGTAGCTTCACTGGTCTAACAAACTGCTCTCCTAGCGCCCTCAGCAAAGCTGGCAGAAGGTTGAGGTTGCTCATGTTGTGACCTTTAAGGTTTTTGTGGCCACTAATTTCTTGATGCTTCAGCCTGTGATGGCTTAGAAGTGGTTTAGCGCAGCTGAGTTGATGGCACCAAGTTGGGCAGTGGTTGAGGAGCTGGCAAAGGAACAGATATGTTGACAGCTAAGAGAAGAATTTCAGAGAATCACATAGAATTTTCCAGCACAGGCACAGGCATTCAACCCAACATATCTATACCAGCTTTGATGATCTATCTCACTCTATCTCAGCCCATCAAACTATACTTCTATTTCTTTCCTTCCTCATGTACTTATCTAGCTTCTGCTTAAATGCACCGATGCTACTCACTTCAACCACTCCAATATGATAGTTAGTTCCATATTCTCACCACCCTCTGAGTAAAGAAGCTTCTCCTGAATTGCTCATTGGATTTATTAGTAACTATGTTATATTCATGACCTCTAGAAGGTAAGTTCTCCTTCTGTGCTGTAATAACTCTAAGATTCTATCCACTGCTTCCATCATGCCACTACCACTCTTGTCGGGTGGTGACTCATTATATTCACTGATTTGTGGGGTAGCAGTCTGCAAAAGGTGAGTAACTCCTTAGAAGTCTTATTTGACCTAATAATCTGTTTACAGTGCACAACTACCTCTCCTGACCGGAGTCCAGAGCTTTTACAGCAACAGTATAATCTTCTACCAAAGCTGCAAAAGACTGGTAACTGATTTGAGGCGCCAGTTACAGCATCTATGGAGGGGGCCATATAGACTGCAGAGGAATGATGTGAGATGATAGCACACGGGCTGACAGCAGGCTCCTTTGTACTTGAAACCATCTGGTGAAACCCTTTGTCAGGCCTTGAGATACGAGGTATGACTGGTGGAGAGCACATGCCCAGACTTTCATTGTGGGGCCTAAAGGAGCCTACTTTACCTTCAATTGTTTCACTGGCTTCTCAATAGCTTTATCTTATGGGGTAAGCCATGGCAGGAAAGGCACTCAGGATCAGGATAAAATGCCATTTGAGCCCCATGTGCATCATGCAGCCCTGGCTCGTATTTACCAATGAGGCTCCTACCAGAATCTGTTAAAACCAGTACCCTGGTTCCATTCCTATCGATTGGGGTAGAGAAAAGCCTCCCAATAGCCAACATTATGAGGCTGGTTGTCATGAGTTCAGTTGCAGCTTAAAGTGTCCTTGCCAGGTACACATTACAGCTTGCACTCCACACTAGGTCTACTTATTCTATACTTTCATATTTTTCAGCCATAAATGCTGATGATGCCAGTATAAGGTCATGATAAATGACATTAGAAGTAACATCACACATTTGTATGAATGAAATTGTCGAGAGCTTATCAATTTAGCATTGAAGACCCAGGACTTCTCACATTCAGATCAATTGCTTAGATAATGAATTAAATGCTATTCCTTTCATTGGGTCAAGTCTTATATGATTGCTTTTGAGGAATAAACTTGAATCTGTTTATTATTGTTCTGAAGAGTACCTATTTTGCACATAACCTTAAAGGCAAGTTACTCATGTGTGACATGGTCACTTTGTAAAAATGTATGAACTACATTATAAATAGCGTTGCTTAGTTTCAGAAAAGAAAGATTGACTGAATCATCTGAAATGTACAGGGTCAGTGCTTGCTAAGGCTGGAAAATGCAACAATACAAGCCTGATGCCATGCAATATTGCTGTAGTAACTATTCAAAATGTATCTTATATGGATATTATACTGGCATCTTTGAACCATGAGTTTAAGTGTAAGTGGATAGATTAAGATTTAAGTATGAAACTACTATAGTGACCATGTTGGTAGTCTTGTGCTTGAATCGCATATCTAATTATACTTATTATTTTGTTTTCATTGTAAGCTCTTCATTGGTAAATATTTTACATCACAAGAAATAATTATTCACTGCAGCTATGCTACACATTTATATTTTCACTTATAATGCACAATAAAAAAGTTCAATCATAAAATTACCTTTAATTCAATCACTGAAATGGCAGGTGAGTGGGAAGCACAGATATCTGTTGTTGACTTCTACAGACCAAAATTTGGTATATTACAAAGGAAAGGATATGATAGTTACTTTATACTGACAGCTATTAGGTTTACCTGTGACTTGGATTGTCAGTATAATGCCAGTTTTTACTAGCAGCTCCTTGATTTGTTTGCCTTTTCAAACCTAATGCCGTCTTCACATTAACTGCCTTGTTCTGGTGCCAGTTTGAGATGCTTTCAACTGAATCTTGACCGATCTCAATGGCACTAATCCGATTTCACTTGCACCAATGATTTCCACATAGTGATTCCCATATCGTGCTTGTTAGAGTTTTAAGGGTCTGCATTTTTAAATAATTGCTAAGTTCATTGCCAAGTTAAAATACTTTTAAAATAAATGAGATGACAGCCCTTTTAATCAGTGTCCTATGCTTTGATTTTATAGCCAATTCAATGATAGATTTTAAAAAATTATTTTAATGCTGCACACATTTGTACATGATAAAATTGGTTTCTATCAAATTAATTCCATAGAAAAGCTAGACAAGTGCCATTTACATTGGAGAATGATCCTATATTATGCTCGAGTATTACTGGGCAATTACCAAAGGTTTTTAGAGTCATTTAAACAGGTGGAATAGGAACTTCCCTTGTTGCTATAAGAATGTCAGGATAAGGTATTCTCATTTCCTAAATCAATGATGTTGCCTAAAGCACTTAGACCAAATGGCTGCTCATGCAAGATTTTCCTCCTGCCATCTTAACAATTCATTTTGGTTTCATAACAAACAATAGCAACAAGAAAAGGATTTTTTGTATAACTAAGAAAAATTACTGGGCCAAAATTAAAAAGTTAGATCCTCATGGGAGGACAATCTTCAACATTTTGTTTCAATTCCTAAGAGACATGTTGGGGGTATCATCAGGATTGCAGCAAACTTGCCATTCCATTAACTTTCGAGCTTTAGACAGTGTGACCATGCTATTTCCCATTAACTACACAGGAATTCAAACTACAGTGGGTAATTTATCGATTTTGTGACATTGGTGTTAGTAATTGCTACCCACTGGTGATCATAGAGTAACTTCAAAGCCAATTGAAGCATGTTAACACAGAGCAGTTTTGGGGTGAGGAGATGGAGACCCACTTCACAGCAACACAAAAATTTACACTATAACTCCAGAAATAGACCTCAACCCAGCTCAACCCAATCATGAAAGATTTTGTTAGGCTGGATAGAGAGAGAATGTTTCCTTTTATGGGTAAGAGCATAATTAGACCATCAATATAAAATAGTTACCAAGAAATCCAACAGAGAATTCGGAAGAAATTTCTTCACCCAAAGAGTGGTTAGAATGGGGAACGTGCTAATGTAGGGAGTGCTTGAAGTGAATAGTATGGATGCATTTAAGGGGAATCTAGACAAGCATATGAGGTAGAAGGGAATAGATGGTTACAATAGTAGATTTAGATTAGGAAAGATAGGAGGAGGCTCGACTGCATCATAAACACCAGCATGGACTTGTTGGGCTGATTGGCTATTTTGGTGCTGAATATGTAATCCTCTGTAAACCTACCCAATCCAGTTGGAAACAACATAATACCTCTGCTTGGATTGAAAATGGAGTAAAGCAAGACTCTAGTGCAGTGTCAAAGTTGCTTTAGAATGTTCTCAGGATGTCCCTTGGAGAACTGTTTTAAATATTTCAAGAGCATGGCTGCTGCCACCTACACACTTAATACATTTAAATATTACTGGCTCAGGCTTACAGGTTCAGAGAATCCAGTTCACAGCCAAATACTGGAAATCAGGTTCTGCCAAGTTAGAAACAATTTGATTCTCTAGCTCCTATTAACTTGTAGAATGCAGAAACTTTATTTATCGGCCTAAACAATTAAAGTCCTGAGTTGTAACCATGAGAAATAGAGATCTTTAAAAAATAGAAAGCTTGCATTCACATAAAACCTACTAATTGATTTAAGGTGTTGGTGGATGTCAGCAATGAAATCATTGAATCATCCTCAGGATCTTATACAATAAACCAACTAAAGATAATTATCAACCCATTGACACAGTGCAGTGTCTCAAAGCTGTCTGTCCAAAAACCAGAGCTGCCAGAACATTGGACATTTTTAGAATATGCTATGTATTAATTTTAATTCAGTAAAATAAAACAAAAATCTTACCTTGGCAATTCAGCTAAATGCTGTATTAGCACGGTGTGGAACCTGATTAATTATCTCCTTCACCGCTTGCACACTGTTCTATTCCGGTGCTCCGAGTGACCCTTGACTCTACTCGACCCAGCTTGACTCGATCGCCAATGGCCTGAACTGCCATTCAAAATCCGGCAAGATCTGAAATCCAGCAGGCCTCGGTCCCGAGATTGCCAGTTTTATTGAGACGCTTTACTGTATCATTACTCATTCACATCCTACATTGCATAGGTGAACAATGGTCTGCAAAATTGGTATCTTAAGTCTATTTCTCTTTGTTATGATGGAGTACTTAAAATTTTAGGCTGAAATGTAAAAGTTTTGTATCATACTTAATGGGAGCTAGAATTCTCATTCTCAATGATCTACCTGTCTCAGGTACAGCTATCTATGTCAGTATCGGTAGAAGTGACCACCACACAGTCCTTATAGAGACAAAGTCCTGCTTTTCACTGAGAACACCCTCCATGGTATTATCTGCAACTACCACTGTGAAAATGTGGGATAGATTCAGAACAGATCTAGCATCTTAAAACTGGAAATCCATGAAGCATTGAAGGCCATCAGCAGCCACAGAATTGTATCCAACCACAATGTGTAATCTCATGGTCTGGCATATTCCTCACTCTAAAATTACCGTTGAGTCAGGGTACTAACCCTGATTCAATGAAGAGTGGAGGAGGACATACAAGGAGCAACACCAGGCATACCTAAAAATAATTTACCAACCAGGTGAAGCTCCAAGACAGGACTATGTGTAGGCTAAGCAGCAGACACAGCAACAGAAATAAGCAACCCCACAACCAAAGGATCAGATCAAAGCTTTGTAGTCCTACTGGTGGGCAGTTAAACAATTAACCAGAGGAGGAGTCACTAAAAACATCCTCACCCTTAATAATGGGGCAGTCAAGAACATGAATGCAAAAGACAAGGCCGAAGCAACTGCAACCATCTTCAGCCAGAAACGAAAAATGGATGAACCAACTCGGCTTCCTCCTGAGGTCCCCACTATTACAGATGCCAGTTCTCAGACTATATGATTCACTCTACATAATATCAAGAAATGGCTGTGGCTCTGGATACAACAAAGGCTATGAGCCCTGCAAACAAGTTGGATGTAGTGCTGAAGACTTGCGCTTTAGAACTTGCCATGCCCTTAGCCAAGCTGTTCTAGTACATTCACAACATTACGTCACCCAACAATGTAGAAGATTGCCCAGGTAGGTGCTGTCCAAAAAAGATAGCATGGGGGCAGTTTTCTACTCTGGAGGCTCAGTGTTGTGGTGGGCAGGAAAGGCGGCATGAAGCATGTTGGTCAGTGGGTCAGGTTGTCAAGCTAGATTGCCCACTTTTCAGCTCATTAGGTATACATAAACAAGCAGCTCATTAAATCTCGTGGCAGGCCGGGCTGGGATTCATCCGCCCCGCGTTACCTCATCTGGTCGAAGTTCCAGCTGCCATATTTAAATGGCACCTACACTCACATTCACTCTTTGCAGCCCAGGACTTGTTGTGACAAGTGATGGCCCCCAGAAGGGACAAACCCTCTGCCTCTAAGTTCAGTGACAGGTGCCTGGAGGAGTTTCAGGGCCGGTGGGAGATACTTTACCCCTGTGAAGGGAGCCGGAGATCCAACCACCTCATGGCGCAGGCTTGGGAGGAGGTCGCCTGGGAGGTCAGCGCCTGTGGGCCTCAGAAGAGGGCCGCTCTCCAGTGCCAAAAATGGATGAATTATCTCATCCCCTCTGCCAGGGTGAGTCAACCTTTCCTCACTCTCAACTCACACACTCATAAGGTCATCAGGCACTCGCAGGGTTATAGTCCATAGGGATGTCACACACTACCAGCTGAAGGGATATCACTGCTGATTCTCTCACACGCACTTTAATATCTTCATCTCCTGTGACATCCTGCACAAGTCGCATCTTCAGCCTTTACATAATACCGCTCAGCACACAGAGGAAGCAGGCTTACCTTCTGCTCTTGTATCCGTCCTGCTCACAGTCTATCCTTCTGTCTTTATGCAGGACAAGATCGCCCACAACAAGAGGGAGAGATCCCAGGCCAGAGGGGTTGTGATAACTGGATGTACAGTCACTCCCTCCTGCCAATTATGGGTCATGTGATGTACTGTGGGGACTCCAACCAGTGAGTGCCTAGCGCAGGCAATCCATGGGGCGGGGCTTTTCTGAAGAGAGATCTGGCCAAGCAAGCAAGCACTAAAAATGTCTCTGTAATAAAGTTTAACTGTTTCTTAATGAAACCAGTCTGTTCCACAGAGTCATCACATTTGGCGACGAGGGTAAAATCAACTTCAATTGTGCACCTTGCCCTGTTGCTATGAGTAAATTGAATTTTAAAAAAACTGCTCACCAGTGATGCTGTTGTTTGGAAGAATCGATCCATATGATGCTAATATTAAAGATTGCAGCCAGTATGTTGAGCACCTTGGATTTTACTTTATAACAAATGAAATAAATGCCAAAGAAAAGCAGAAAGTGATCCTCTTAAGCGTATGCGTCAGTAAAACGTATAACTTGACTCGTAACCTGACTGCCCCGAGCGCGCCCAACTCCAAGTTATAAAGCGAATTAGTGGACCGAATGAAAACACACTTCTGTTATGACTTAGCAGATGATGTCTGCCAGGCGGACCAAATCCACGAGGAAAACTTGGTTGTACTATCACAACAGTTTTGCAATTTGTATTTATTACGAGATGTGTGCACTGCATTCAGAAGTAATAAGTCCACCAAAGCCTTTAGAGATTTTAAAATTAAATTAAAATATTTATTAACAAAGTATAAAAGATTTCAAGCACATACATAAGATTACAAATTACTTACTCCTATAATAACTCCTAAAATTCCTAATTAACCTGATCCCCAGCTACGCCCCCTTTAAGGCAACAGTCCAAAATAGATTTTAGATTTAAACCAAACTTAGCAAGATAACACAATACCCTGGACGGTGGCATTCAAAACAGCTTTTTCCCCAACTTCAGTTTTGTTAGACAGCAGACTTATGCACAAATGCTGGAGGCTTCATTAAGTCTTTTTTCACGCACACCTGTTAGATCTTACATAGGCTTCTAGCACATAGCCTTTCACTCTCCTTTATATATGCTTATCTCTTGTTAATATGCAAATTCTATTGTTCCAGATGTCTTTGAAACTGTATCTTCCTCATAATATAAAACTTCTATGTTGCCCATCTGTTGTCAGTAACCTTTGGGAAAAATAAACACATTCCTTAGCCTTGCTTATCTGGCTAGTTGCAAACAGACGAAGATCACTTTGACATCCAAATATCCCTTCATTTATCTAAAAATGCAAATTCCCTTCACATCGTACATGCTAAGCCAGCATCCATGTTTACTCATTAGCATGTCAAGCTCCTAGCTTCTTTTGATAATTTCAAACTTACAGTCTACTTGACTACAAAATGTAATTAAATCACACACAGACCCAACAATGCTTACCCCATAAACCTACTTCACAATAAACCAGATAAGTATTATGAAAATTATGGGCAGAGTTTAGCCCTTGTCAGGCGGGATCAGTGGGGGCGGGCAGGGGCGGTCGGGAAGCCGGAATCTCAGGGGGATTCTCAAGCGCGCACTCGCGCATGCGTGCTAGTGCACACTTGAGAATCCCCCTGAGGCACAGAGCTGCCTCAGGGAGATGAAGAGTTTTCCAAAAAAAAAAAATTGAAAGATGTTATAAAACATGTCCCCTCATGTGATTCTGTTAATTTGTAACATTTTTATTTTATTTTAATTTCCTTTTGTAAACCTCATCCCGCCAATGGATGAGGTTTCCTAAAAAGCACAAAGGCTGCTTGGTCTTTTTGCCTACCAACCGTAAGGTTGCACGGGCAGTGAAAAATGTAAGTTAATTGAGGCTTTAATGGCCTTAACAGGCCTTCTAATTGTCAGCAAGCATGCTGCCAATTCCTGTGCCCGCCCACTGATCGAAATATCGCACGACTGTGCCTTGATGTTGGGACGCTGGCCCGACGTCAACGTGCATCATTTTACAATCGAGCGGGTCGAGCGTGCACCCACCTGCCGAGGTAAAGATTTTGCCCTATAGGTTAGTTTCATAACACTCCCAGCCGATGCCATCCATCATAATGCAGTGCTTTAAATTCAATTCAACAGTTCAGGCCCAGGGAGAGTCCATTGCAATCTACGTAGCGAACCTCAAGCAGTTGACAGAATACTGCGACTTCAGAAATGTTTTAAATGGTATGCTGCGGGACTGATTGATATATAGAGTCAAGGGCAACGCCATTCAACACCGATTGCTTGCCGAGGTCAATATTGATTTTAAACCCACCCTAGAAATCTCCCTTATCATGGAGAGTGCTGCGAGAGACTTGCAGGCTTTGCAACACATGGATAATGGCACCATACTGCATGTTGGATGGGAACCTGCCGCCGAGCGTGGTGCGAAAGCCAGACCTGCAGATTTAAAGTGCAATTCAATGGCCACTGTGAGAAATATTAAGGTGCCTAACAGGAACTCTTCATCATCAGTTTCAAGACAAAATTGCTAAAGATGTGGAGGTAACCATGGAGCAGAAACCTGGAAATTCAAAGACACAGAATGCCATTACTGTCATAAGAAGGGTCACATGATTAGGCAATGCCAGACAAAGTTGAAGCACTCTGCAAAACAGCAAACAAACACAAAAGAAGTAACAGGTACAGCAAAGGCTGATGATGCTGCTCCTGATGTTTATTCCTTATATAACGTGACTGCTGTGAAGACAGCCTATTATGGTGACAGAACAAGTGAATGTGAAGCCACTGACGATGGAAGCGGACACTGGGGCCTTAACTACGGTGGTAGGAGAGCACACTTTCAGTTACTTTAATGAAGGAAGACAGCCACTGAACTTGGAGCAGACAACCACTAAATTAAGAACGTACATGAGAGAATCTATTCAAGTAAAGGGTATCGCCACTGTCCCAGTTTCTTACAAGCAACAGACAGCCCAACTGCCTGTAATACTAGTGAAGGGAGATGGACCGAGCCTTTTAGGTCAGGATTGGCTACAGAAGATCAAACTTGACTGGTTCGAGATATTTCACCTAAAATCAGATGGAATCCCAGAACTTCTAAGGAAATACAACATGGTTTTTTGGGGTGAATTAGGGAGGTTAAAAGGCATGTACACCAAGGCACATGTTGATCCTCAGGCGAGACCATGTTTCTTCAAGGCCAGCCCTGTGCCCTATACATTGAAAGAAAAGGTGAATGCAGAGCTGAGTGGGTTAGAATAGCTGGGCATCATCCAATCTGTCCAATTCTCGGAGTGGGCCGCATCTGTATTTCCAGCGGTTAAACCTGACCACACCATACGCATCTGTGGAGACTATAAATTGATTGTAAATAAGGCAGCAAAACTAGATAAGTACCCCATTCCAAGGATAGACGACCTAAATGCCAAGCTATACAAAATTGGATATGAGCCATGCCTACCAACAATTAGAACTGGATAGCACACTGAGAGAATATGTGACTATTAACATACACAAGGGTGTCTATCAGGACACTTGTCTGCCCTTTGGAGTCTCGTCAGCATGTGCTATTTTCTAGAGAATAATTGAGAGTCTTTTGCAAGGACTCCCATGAACAATAGTATATTTGGATGATGTTCTTATCACTGGGTCAATCGAGACTGAACACTTGGCCAACCTGGAGGAGGTGCTAAGCAGGTTCATGGAAGCTGGCATATGGTTAAAGAAGGAAAAATGCACATTTCAAGCACCAGAGGTCACTTATCTAGGTCACAGGGTGGACGCCATGGGTTTGCCTCTGGAAGATGATAAGGTTCAGGCAATAAAAGATGCACCATCACCATCCAATGTAACAGAACTCAAGTCCTCCCCAGGTATGATCAACTACGATAGCCACTTCTTACCCAACCTGTCAGGTGTTTTGGCACCATTACACTCGTTGCTAAAAAAGAACCACCATTGGTCATGGGGGTCACAACAGGAAAAAGCCCTTATGAAAGCAAAGAAATTGCTGCATTTGTTGTGTTTATTGGTACACTATGACCCATCAAAAGAGCTGGCATTAACAGTGTAGGAGCTGTGTTATCACATAAAAGGAAAAATGGATCAGAAAGGCCCATTGGCTATGCCTCAAGAACACTTTCCCAAGCCAAGAAGGGCTTTTCTCAATTAGAAAAAGAAGGATTAGCAGTAATATTTGATGTAAAGTAGTTTCACCAGTACCTACATGGACGATATTTTACCATTGCGTCGGACCATAAACCATTAACTTGATTATTCAGTAAGGATAAGGCCATTCCACCAATAGCGTGAGCAAGAGTACAATGCTGCACTCTGACATTATCTGCATATGAGTATACTTTTAAGTACCGCCCTGGCCTACACATTGTGAAGGCAGATGCATTCAGTTGTCTCCCATTACCAGATGGTATTGTAAATACTCCTGTTCCACAAGAATTTGTGCTATTACTGAATTTCTTAGATTCTTTACCTGTATGTGCAAAACAAATTTCTATTGGACGAACAGGGATCCAATATTTTCGAAAGTCAGAGGCTTTGTTTTGCAAGGATGGCCTAACTCTCCTGTATCTGAAGAATTACGACCATTCCATGTCAGAAACACGGAATTAAGCTGTCAAGATGTAATTGTGTTGTGGGGTTCAAGAGTTGTTGTACCATCACAAGGTAGAGAGCCACTCTTGACTGAGCTCCACAGTGTGCATCCTGGCATATCAAAGATGAAAATGCATGTGTGAAGCTATGAATGATGGCCAGGCATTGACTGTGACATTGAAAGCATGGTCAGGCACTGTCTCCACTGTCAGCAATGACAGAGGTTGCCTGTTTCAGCTCCCCTGTATCGGTTTGAGTGGCCTGGTCGACCCTGGATTTCACTAAATATTGATTATGTAGGACCATTCTGAGGTACCATGTTCTAGTTAATTGTAGATGCACATTCAAAATGGATGGATGTATATGAAGTCAAATCGCCAATGTGGGACGCAGCTATCGAGAAGCTATGTCACTGTTTCAGCATGCATGGCCTACCTGAAATTGTAATTTCTAAAACTGGTACAGCCTTTACCAGTGCCGAATTTCAGAAATTTATGGATCTGAATGGAATCTGACACATTAAAACAGCCCCTTGGCATCCCTCATCAAATGGTCTAGCCAAGAGGGCAGTACAAATTTTTAAATCTGGTATGAAAAAATTATTGGAAGGCACTCTGGAATCTCGAGTTTTCCGGTTTCTCTTCAGTCATCGTACAACGCCACATTCGACTACGGGTTCAACACCATTGGAGTTAACAATGAAAGGCCATCTAAGTACATGTTTACACTTGGTCCAAGGGAATGGTAGCGTAGAACCAGAATAATCAGAAATTTAACCATGACATACACAGTAAAACTCGCACACTCCGTATACGTGACACAGTGTACACACAAAATTTCTGCAGTGGACCCTATTGGGCTCTGGGATCCATTGTTTCAGAGAATAGTCCATTATTTTTCCAAGTACAAGTGGGAGATAGAATTATCTGTAAGCACGTAGATCACATACGCGCCAGAGAGACAGTCCAACAATTATCTGAGCAACCTGTGATTAACGTTCAACTGTCTACTTCTGAGGTGTGTGACTGACCTAGAGCAGACATCCCAGATGTTTCAGAAGAGTTGCCAAATCCTGAACTGTCTAGTTCCGATGGTGTGTCTCACAGTGCAGCTCCAGATCCTGTCGACCCTGTTCAGGAACCTCCAGTGGTAGAGCTACGCCGCTCTAGCTGTATAAGAAGAGCACCTCAGAGACTTGATTTATAATCACCTGAAACTGTTGGATTGTTTAATTGCTTTTCTGTTAAGAGTAATTTTAAAAAAACTAAAGGGGGAGGAAATGTAATAACTGGATGTATCGTCACCCGCTCCTGCCAATCATGGGTCATATGATATTCTGTGGGGGCTCCGACCAGTGAGCTCTTAGCGCGGGCAATTCGCAGGGAGGGGCTTTTCCCATGAGAGAGCTGGTCGAGTGTGCAAGCACTGAAAATGTCTCTGTGATAAAGTTTAACTGTTTCTTAATTAAACCTCTGCTCCATAGAGTCATCACAGGGGGATGCCGGAGTTTAGGCCACTCGCTCCCTTTTAAGGAGCAGGCGCCAGAGCTGGCTAGCGAGGACAGGGGCTGTTCCTGTGCTGAAGGTGAGATCAGTGTCTCCCAATAAGCCAGTGAGTCCCCATCGACTAATTCTCGCCCACCTGTCGAAACTGTGAGTGCTCTTTAATGTAGTTGACTATCCAGCCAATCACTAATGATCTCTTCTCTCTATTACAGCTACCAGCGAGAAAAGGCCATGGGAAGCCACAAGCCAGCCCATCAGCCCCAGCCCCTAGAGCACCTTGGATGAGGAGGCTGAGGAAGCATCAGATGAATACGGGTCAATGCATTCACCTGCACCCTCCACCAGCACCAAGACACACACTTTGGTGGGACCTAGTTCTAGAGCAGGCTCAGGGTCACTATCTGGTGATCACAGCACAGAAGTGTGCCCAAATAGGTGGAGGCAGTGACAGCCAAGGTCTCTGACACTTGGAGGACTGCTGGAGGCCATGCTCCTGCTGAGTCCGAATTCAATGACGAGCCTCTGGAATTGGTCCTCGGAGAAATGCTGGAGCTTCAAAGACAGACAGGGGAACAACAGGCAGAATTGTCAGAGTCCATCACCAGATTAGAACGGAGGACAGAGGAGTTCGTCTACGCTCTGTCTGATGTTGTGGCACCGACGTGTGAGTGTACCCAGGGTACCATTGGAAGGGTGGCGCCTGCTATGGAGACCCTGGTCCAGCACTTTATGCCGGATGTGTGCTCGGACCTGCACACCATCACTCTAACCATGAGTGGGATCCATTAGCGTTCAGACAAGAGGGGTCGGAGCACCTTGATCTCCCTCCAGGAGCCCCTTCACCTCAAGGAGTAAGGGAGGGGCCTTCGGGCACCCACAGGGAGAAGAAGCATCAGCCAGACACCCCAAGGCAATCCACCCAGGACTCTCTAAGGGTGCCCAGCTGCTCAAATCCCCATTGCATGTGACTCCAGCAACTCCAGCTTCTCAGGACGAGGAGAGCGCACCTGCCCCACAGCAGGAGACCCAAAGTAGGCCCAGGCCCTCCAGGCCTCCAGAGGACGCCCGCCAAGGTTATCCCAGACAATAGGACATAGCAGTCAGCAGGCTGCCTCCACCTCTGCTGTAATGTTGGGGATCCACCTAGATATAATGGTAAAGTTAGGAAAATTAAGCAGTGCTGAGAGGACAATGGTGGTGTTCACTCACTGTATATACTCTGCACAAGTGTAAATATATTTTGTTTTTCTGAAAGTCTCATCAATTGAATGGCTTTTCTATCTGATGCAATTGTTACGGACAGGAGGGAATAGAATTCAAACAGCACTAATTTCTTCTTTCACCACCTGTCTGTAAACTGAAAGGTATTTTGATTTGTTCCCTTCCTTATAAACAGTGGCGCATTTCCCAACCCCCTGGCTTTTCTGTGATCCAGTTTTCTATTAATAACCTCACAGCAAACTCGAGAAAGGGTTAGTTTATTTATTCAAAATGTGAAAGGAGGGTTGTAACGTCACCTCCACACTCAGACATCAGACAGTCAAGAGAGGGATAGAGAAAAGAAGGTTTTACAATACAGTGACAACAAAGAAAATAAATATTGGTTCACATGGGCTCCAGAGTCCAGAATCAAAGTACAATGAGGCATTCCTTCACTGTAGTCGGTGGGCTGAAAATCGGTGTAGGATAATTCACTTTTCCGGTGGTGTTGACTTCACACTTTGAAATAGGCACTCAGAGATGAATCAGTTTTGACAAGGAAGTATTCAATGAATGGCATGGCACTAGGAAGTTCTGAGAAACAAAAGGGACCTTGGCGTGTGTGTCCATAGATCTCTGAAGGCGGAGGGGCATGTTAGTGGGGTGGTGAAAAAGGCATATGGGACACTTGCCTTTATCAATCGAGGCATAGATTACAAAAGTAGGGAGGTCATGTTGGAGTTGTATTGAATCTTGGTGAGGCCACAGCTGGAGTACTGTGTGCAGTTCTGGTCGCCACATTATAGGAAGGATGTGATTGCACTGGAGGGGGTGCAGAGGAGATTCACCAGGATGTTGCCTGGGATAAAACATTTAAGTTATGAAGGGAGGTTGGATAGACTTGGATAGACTTTGTTGGAGCAGAGAAGACTGAGGGGTGACCTGATCGAGGTGTACAAGATTATGAGGGGCATGGACAGGGTGGATAGGGAGCAGCTGTTCCCCTT
Organism: Cetorhinus maximus; assembly: GCF_964194155.1. NCBI lineage: Eukaryota > Metazoa > Chordata > Chondrichthyes > Lamniformes > Cetorhinidae > Cetorhinus > Cetorhinus maximus. The sequence continues at coordinate 88,331,755 of NC_135889.1, forward strand.
AGTTGAAGGGTCAGTCAACAAGGGGGCGTAAGTTCAAGGTGAGGGGCAGGAGGTTTAGTGGGGATGTGAGGAAAAACTCTTTCACCCAGAAGGTGGTGATGGTCTGGAATGCACTGCCTGGGAGGGTGGTGGAGGCGGGTTGCCCCACATCCTTTAAAAAGTACCTGGATGAGCACTTGGCACATCATAACATTCAAGGCTATGGGCCAAGTGCTGGTAAATGGGGTTAGGTAGGTAGGTCAGGTGTTTCTCACGTGTTGGTGCAGACTCGATGGGCCAACGGGCGTCTTCTGCACTGTGATTCTGTGATTCTGTTTCATGAGCATGTCTGTCATTGCTGGCCTATGTTTTTGGGCATCAATAACCTTGCCCTTATCAAGCTCATTCCTTTTGATGTCCTCCTCATCGGAGGAGACGTGCAGCTCCTCCATCTCTCCATCTGGCAAAGCAACCCCCTCTTTGGAGCACCAGGTTGAGCAGAGTGCAGCAAACCATGATGATTCGGGAGGCCTTTTGGGGAGGGAAGTGGAGAGCACTGTCTGACTGGTCCAGGCATCTGAAAAGCGTCTTCAGCATGCCAATGGCCTGCTCAATCAAGGAGCGTGTTGCAGACTGAGCCGCATTGTACCCTTCCGCTGAATCACTCTGTGGCTGCTGAATGGGCGTCATAGGCCAAGTCTTTTGGGTGTAGCCTTTATCACCGATGAGCCAACCCTGGGTAAGCTGAGGGACCTCGAAGATCTGTGGCAACTGCGAATGATTCAAGATGTGTGAGTCGTGTGAGCAGCAGGGTATCACGCACAGACCTGCATTAGCTGCTTTTGGTGGTTACAGATCAGCTGCATGTTGAGAGAATGGAAACATTTTCTATTGATGAATCACTGTGGCTGCTGCCAGGGAGCTCTTAATCCCACCTGTGGGAAGCCAGGGATCACTGCAAATCCCACTGCTCTGGCAACCTGGCTGGCTTCATCCAGGGAGAACAGGACGTAATTGTGTGCCTTACTGAATAGGGCGTCAGTGACCTCTCGTATGCATTTATTAGCAGAGGATTGTGGTATCCCGCAGAGGTCCCTAGTGGAGCCCTGGAGTAAGCCACTCGCAAAAAACTTGAGTGTGGCGGTCACCTTTAGAGCCACCGGCAATGGATGGCGTCCCAGTCCCTGCGGCGTCAGATCCTCCCAAAGAATGTGGTAGTTGTGAGCCGTCACATCCCTTGACAAGTAAAGGCATCTAAGACACTGTCACTCACTCATCTCAAGTATGAGAGGCATCATTGGAACACCCTGGGTTGCGCCAAACACCTCCCTGGAATTGGTCTCTTCCCTCTCTGCTTCTGGGTCTTCATAGGGCCCCGCTGCCTCATATTTTTGGGGCGAGGCTTTTCCCTTTGTCCTGCCTGAAGGCAACGGGTCCTTCTCCTCCTCAGCTGCATTAAAGCAAAGAACAAGAACAAAGAACAAAGAACAAAGAAAAGTACAGCACAGGAACAGGCCCTTTGGCCCTCCAAGCCTGCACCGATCATATTGCCCGTCAACTAAAACATTTTGCACTTCCAGGGTCCGTATCCCTCTATTCCCATCCTATTCATGTATTAGTCAAGCTGCCTCTTAAACACCGCTATCGTACCTGCTTCCACCACCTCCTCTGGCAGCGAATTCCAGACACTCACTACCCTCTGCGTAAAAAACTTGCCCCGCACATCTCCTCTATAGTTTTCTCCTCTCACCTTAAATCTATGTCCCCTAGTAATTGACTCTTCCACCCTAGGAAAAAGCTTCTGACTATCTACTCTGTCCATGCCACTCATAATTTTGTAAACTTCTATCAAGTCGGCCCTCAACCTCCGTCGCTCTAGTGAGAACAATCCGAGTTTCTCCAACCTCTCCTCAAAGCTAATAACCTCCAGACCAGGCAGCATCCTGGTAAACCTCCTCTGAACCCTCTCCAACACCTCCATATTCTTCTGGTAATGTGGTGACCAGAATTGCACGCAATATTCCAAGTGTGGCCTAACCAAAGTTCTATACAGCTGCAGCATGACTTTCCAGCTTTTATACTCAATACCCCTGCCAATGAAGGCAAGCATGCCATATGCCTTCCTGACTACCTTATCCACCTGCGTTGCCACTTTCAGTGACCTGTGGACCTGTACACCCAGATCCCTCTGCCCGTCGATGCACTTAAGGGTTCTGCCATTTACTGTGTAATTCCTGCCTGTATTAGACCTTCCAAAATGCATTACCTCGCCATGAAGAAGGCAGCGTTGCATGCTGCCTGCATTCTGCACTTTTCCCTTTTGTGCCTGTAGATAAATAGTTGAAAGAATGATTGAACCTGACCCTACAATGAACCTTCCATCGCCAAGCTCAGGAGTCATTGTGAAGACCCTGGGCTGTCCTCATTCCAGACATCCCATCCACAGACCCTTCCTTGCAGCTGTAGCACAGCCTTAAGGATCACTGGCAGCTGAGTTTCACCCCCCCCCCCCCACCCCACCACCCACCCCCCCCACCCCCCCACTCCCCCCTCCACTCCCCCACCAACACCTCAGGCATGACAGTGCATTCACAAAGGTGGTTGGATCTGCATAATTACAGCCTGGCTCTATCAGCCTCAGTCAGGGCACTGTCAGACTGCCTCCTTTGCAGTAGATTAGAGCCTAGCCTTGCACTAATGTAATGACTGTAATCGTTGAGCCGTGTAAAGCCTAAATCTCTCAGCTGCGATCTATAGGGTTGTTTGGAGCATTCTGCATATATACTGTAGGCCTGGCCCCTCCATAGTTGGATCCCTCTGACTTTTCCACATTCCTCTGAGATGGACAAATGATCAGTCATACCCAATCTACATTTGCCCCCAAACCCTAATGGACTCTCACAAGAATGTGCGCCAGGTGCCCAAATCCTTCAATTGACATTTGATCTCCTGACATGTCTCAGCTGAGCCTTGCTGTCCAAAAGTGCAGTAGTTGACTCCTCCCACAAGCCCTCAGCCCCCTCCCCTAGCAATTTTTTCCCAAGGTTATTTTTCAACAGCGTCATTGCCTGTCAAAATGGTGCTGCTTTGCTTTTACTATGAGACCAGCTTCCAAACACTCTCCCCCTGCCATCACTGCCCCTGTCACCTTCCAAGTCCCTCCAATCATCCTGGATGAGTATCAGGTGCAAGTTTCCCTCCCTCCGATCGCTCTCCTGCTTCCCGCTTTAACCCTGGAGCCTATTGCTATTCTAGTATATGTCCCTGACCTCCTCCCTGAACTATTTTCTGTGGATGACCCCATGCCCCATGTCAATCTCACCCTTCCCCATCTTGATGCCCTATGCACAGAGTGACCTACTGAGACCACCGCCCATAAGATCATTGAGTATTCCCCCTCTTATTTACCAGTTCTCCATTTACAGGCTGCAGATGCCTCCCCTGGCTATAATTGTGACTGCCAAGCCACCAACTCGCAGGACCCAAATGTGTGGGGGGGCTGACCACACCCTGCACACCATGCTGTGCACAACCGACACAGGATGGACAGGCCCTCCCCCTCCCTGGACTGGGACCAAGACATGTGTGCCAGGCACAGCCTTGTAGCATGGCGTGCACTGCCCCCGGACTGCCTTTAATTTCTGACCCCGCCTACATGGTGTGCACTGCCCTGAGCTGCCTCAGATTTATCCCTCCTCTTTCTTTAAACCTACACCCACCAGTCATGTGTCTCTGTCCACCCCTTCCCTCTTGTGCTCCAGTCAACTCACCTCCAGTCAAGCGTGTGCCTTCCGCCCCCCCCTTCCCTTCCTGCTGGTCTTGCCTCAGCAGCCTTGGCATGGAGTTGGAGCAGCCATGAGAGCAGTGCAGAGAAAGGCAGGCAAACGCTGTGCGTACAAACCTCGATGTTGCAAATGAAGTGCAGTTTGCCAGGTGCACGCCACTTATATCCAGTCGTGAATCAGGCTGGTCTAATTATCCGCCAGTGGGGCAATTAGAATGGTAGTACGAACGTGGTCCTGGAGAGTTTGGTTTTAATGAACATCCATGAGATGCAAAGGGCATACAAATGCAGTTCCTGACATGGCGCAGCGGGAAACCCAACCTGCCACGAAAGGCTGGAGGGGAAAATTGCCACCTATTTATCCACCGGGGGAAAACTGACTTTTAACCTCTCTCCTAATTTTCCAGTCGCACCCGCCATGATGCCCTCTGCTGGCTAGAACCGGAAAATCCCACCCCATTAATCCAACCTGCCAATTACTGTCCCATCAGTTTACTCTCAATCATCAGTAAAATGATGGATAGTGTTGTTGACAGTGATATCAAGCAGAACTTGCTCAGCAATAACTTGCTCACTGCTGCTCTGTTTGAGTTCCCCCAGAGCCAGTCAGCTCCTGACCTCATTACAGCCTTGGTCAAAAAGAGTTGTATTCCAGAGGGGAGGTGAGAGTGACTGGCCTTGATGTCAACGCAGCATTTGACCATGTGTGACATCAAAAAGCCAAAGCAAAATTTAAGTTCATGGGAATCAAGGGAAAACTCTCCACTGGTTGGAATAATACCTAGCACATAGGAAGATTCTTGTAGTTGTTAGAGGCCAATCATCTCAGCAACAGGACATCGCTGCAGCTGTTCCTCTGGTTAGTATCCTAGGCCCAACCATCTTCAGCTGCTTCATCAATGGCTTTCCCTCCAACATAAGGTCAGAAGTGGGTATATTTGTTGATGATTGCATAGTGTCCCGTACTATTTGTGACTCCTCAGTCACTGAAGCAGTCTTGCCTGCATACATGGGCAACATTCAGGCTTGGGCTGATAAGTGGCAAGCAATATTTGCACCACTCAAGCTTCAGACTTTGATTATCTCTAAAGAGAGGATTGAGCCATCTTCCCTTGACATTTAATGGCATTACCATCTTTGAATCCCCTACAAATCAACATTGACCAGAAACTTAACTGGACGAGCTCTATAAATACTATGGCTACAAGATCAGGTCAGAGGCTTGGAATTCTGCAGCAAGTAACTCACCTCCTGCCTCCCCAAAGCTTGTCCACCATCTATAAGACATAAGTCAATGTGTGATGGAATATTTGCCATTTCCCTGGATGAGTGCAGCTCCAACAACACTCTGGAAGCTCAAGGACATCCAAGACAAAGCAGACTGCTTGATTGGCACCCCATTCAACACCTTAATTATTCACTCTCTCCACCACCAACACACAGTGGCAGGAGTCTGTACTATCTACAAGATGCACTGCAGTAACCCACCAAGCCTCCTCTGACAGCATCTTCCAAACACACAACCTCTACAGACTAGAAGGACCAGCGGACCAGATGCATGAGAACACCACTACCTGCAAGTTCCCCTCCTAGTCATAAACCATCCAGACTTGGAACAATATTGCCGTTCCTTTAGTGTCATTGGGTCAAAGTCCTGGAGCTCCCTCCCTAAGAGCACTGGGGGTATGTCTACACCATATGGACCCCAGCAGTTCAAGATGGTGACTCACCAACACCTGCTCAAGGACAACGAGTGATGGCAATAAATGTTGGCCTTGGAGTGATGCTCACCTTCCAAGAACAAATAAGCTTAATAAAAACAAATTGACTTCAGCTTGGCAGAATCTGATTTCAAGTACTTGGCTGTGAATTGGATTCTATGAATCAAAATTTCTGAGCCAGTAAAATTTAACTGTATTAAGTGTGTATATTGTATAAGCCATCTTGGTGTCATATTTGATTCCAAGATGAGCTTTTGACCACATACCTACGCCGTCACTATTTTCCATTTTTGTAACATTGCCCAACTTCGCCCCTGCCTCAGCTCATCTGCTGCTGAATCCCTCATTCATGCCTTTGTTGCCGGAGATCACCGGTAACGGTTATTGGCTTAGTACACAGAGGAAAAGAGTCAATTCTCTCTTAACTCTAAACTCGCTTTATTCACGTCGTTAGATCATCCACATATAACTTATACATCTGGTTAAATATAGACATGCAGTTTACAGCAGGTTATACAGTTTTATACCCAAAACTAGGATCTAAACGCACACCCACTAGGTTTCTTTGACACTCCCTGAGTGTTCACAGAATATAAAAGCTAATACCCGAAAAGGAGGGCTGACGCTGGCCAGGCGTTCCGTTCTCTCTCTCTTGTCTCTATGTTGCTGACGTAGGTTCTTCTGCTTCTGCGATGGTTGGTCTCCGGAGTCTCGCTGCTCCACACCCGAAATCCTTTCAGTCTCATACTGAATCTCATCTCTTCAAGCTGTGCTGTCTCTTTCCTGTTGGTTTAGGCCTGCTTGCCTGGTCTGTGGCACATTCTCATTGGCTCTGTTCCAAGACCTGCAGTATCACCTCATCCTTCCTTTTCTAAATAAGGACTCATCACATTTCCTTTGTCTTCAAGACACTCAGCTACTTTAAAACCAGTTCTAGCCAGTTCGAACCCAGTGACTGGAGTCAGGTTTCAAAAGTTGCTCAGGCCAGTAACTGGACTCAGGTTACTTCAGGTCAAAAATAGCTTTTGCCTGTGTCAGCAGTTCAGCTGCAGCCCCTGGCCAACACCTTTGTTTCCTTTAGACTTGACTATTTCAATGCCCTCCAGGTTTCCACATTCTATCCTTGATAAACTTCAGGTCACCCAAAACTCTGCTGCCTGGCACCTAAGTTGCACCAAGCCCCATTTACATATCACCCCTGTGCTTGCTGACCCACATTGGCTCCCGCTCAAGCAGTGCCTTGTTTTTGAATCTCTCCATGGCCTCAGCCTCCTAATCTCTACAATATCCCCCAGCCCACAACCCTCTGAGATACCTACACTCATCTAATTCTGACTTCTTGAGCATCCCCCATTTAATTGTTCCACTATTGGTGACCGTGCCTTCAGCTGCCTAGGCCTTAAGTTCTGAAATTCCCGCATCCCTAAACCTTTCCGTCTTTTTTTAAAAAAATTATTCACGGGATGTGGGCTTCGCCGGCTAGGCCAGCATTTATTTCCCATCCCTAGTTGCCCTTGAGAAGGTGGTGGTGAGCTGCCTTCTTGAACCACTGCAGTCCATGTGGTGTAGGTACACCCACAGTGCTGATACGAAGGGAATTCCAGGATTTTGACCCAGTGACAGTGAAGGAATGGTGATATATTTCCAAGTCAGGATGGTGACTGACTTGGAGGGGAACTTCCAGGCGGTGGTGTTCCCTTCTATCTGCTACCCTTCTCCTTCTATGTGGTAGTGGTCATGGGTATGGAAGGTGCTGTCTAAGGAGCCTTGGTGAGTTCCTGCAATGCATCTTGTAGATGGTACACACTGCTGCTACTGTGTGTCGGTGGTGGAGGGAGTGAATGTTTGTAGATGGGTGCCAATCAAGTGGGCTGCTTTGCCCTGGATGGTGTCAAGCTTCTTGAGTGTTGTGGTGGCTGCACTCATCCAGGTAAGTGGTGAGTATTCCATCACACTCCTGACTTGTGCCTTGTAGATTTTGGACAGGCTTTGGGGCGTCAGGAGGTGAATTATTCTTTGCAGGATTCCTAGCCTCTGACCTGCTCTTGTAGCCACAGTATTTATATGGCTAGTTCAGTTCAGTTTCTGATCAATGGTAACCCCCAGGATGTTGGTACATCTCTACCTCGACACTCCTTAAAACCTACTTCTTTGACCACGCTTCTATGTGGCTCGGTGTCATATTTTGTTTTATAATGCCTCTGCAAAGCACCTGGGAATGTTTAATTACAATAAAGGCAATGTATAAATATAAATTACAGTTGTTGTTGGTACAAGCGAGACAATTGTCCTTCAATAGTAAGGAATGGGAATTAAAATTGATTTCTACAACTGAGTAGCATGGATCATGAGAATACTGGTTTTAAATGGGCTGATGCTTTGGAAAGCAAATTTTTGTAAGTGACTGATGCCTACAAATAGTGTTTAGGTTAATGGATTCTATTATATTCTGGAAGAAGGTAAAATGCAGTGTTTGGATAACTAATTTTAGAGGAGAGCGAATGTTGCTGATTCCTGATGTGTGGTCTCACACAGCTGGCAGCTTCCCCATGGGACTCTCTGCTAAAGTCCAGTTACCTGCAAAAAAAAAATTAATCTTCCCAGCAGCTGTTTATGGTGAATGTAATGAATCCTGACAGGAGCCCCCAATTCGAACACCTTTGTGAACCCAGTACAAAACAGCTGCAAACAAATAATAAAGGCAGACATTTGAAATCTGAAACAAGAAACAGAAAAACTATAAACGTTTAGTAGGTCAGGCAGCATCTGTAGACGGTACAGACGCATTGGCATTTAAGGTATGGAGTCTTCCTCAGAACTTGTGATTTCCTATAGATGATCTTCATATAAAAGGAACAGGACAAAGGGAAAGGGATGGAGGGAAGACACACACACAAACAAGAGGAGTTAGAATGATTAGTAAAGTACTTAAGTGGAAAATAGGAAATATGAATTACAATGGCTTGGCTTGTGCTCCAGTGTACCTCAAATACAGTCTCCTTCAGCACAAAATCCACATCAACATTCCCACATCTAAATATCATAATCTTATTTTTCCCTTTTATTAAACCACATTTCTCCACCCACTGATGGAGTTCGTCAAGATCCCTTTGAGGTTCCGCAGATAGATATTCATCAATTGCCACATCTCTGTTGGAACACCATACTGAAAGGGTGAAAATGCGAATATATCCTTGCTGTCGAACTGGGTTGCTCAAGCCTTCTTTAATTTGCCAATTTTTTGTGCTTCAAGTTCCACCTATTTTACCCTCATTATTTGTACTCCTTACATACTCAAAGTCTCGTAAATGTCTTTAGTGTCTTTGAGTTTTCTCATAATGCTTCCTATTGTCTCATGCTAATATCGCTTCTCTCATTTGATCCTTTCCTATTTTCCAGCTAAGCACTTTACTGATTATCTTAATTCTGCTCTTGTAAATGTATGTGTGTGTCTCTCCCCCAAGCTATCCTTTGTTCTATTCCCTTTTAATGTTTTCATCTGTAGTATTCTCCAGTTCTGATGAAGGATCTACAACTACCTGCCTGTTCTCTCCACACATGCTGCCTGATTATTTTGAGGGCCTGAATTCTACCAAAGGTGCCGGGACTATATGTTGCGGTAAAAACTGGGCCCTGAGCCCGCACTTGCCGATAGCGGGTCCACCTCAAGAATTTTCTGACGATAAGGCTGCAGGTCCATCTAGCCTAGTCCCCGGGGCTGCCACAGGGAGGCCACCTCCATTTAGCTGGCAGCCTCCCCATGTGGCAGGGAGTCACCCCACCATTGACAAAATGCTGATGGCCCTATAAAATGGTCCTTAATTGGGCCTTTAATCATGCTAATCTGCTGTCCGCCTCCTTTGAGCAGGCAGGCTCTCCGCCGCTGAGAAAATGCCCACTAGATCCCACTCCATGCAACTTCCCCCAGCATTATCGGCCCCCCCGCCTTCTAGCCCGCCTCCCAGGGGCTGGAAAATTCCTGACTGATGTTTCAAGCTTTTTCTCATTTTCATTATTTTGTAAAAAATAGTTATATTTGTTAAAGGTCCACATATTGTTTTTTTTTCCCTGGGGTGAGGTGATGAGGGGAGCTATGAGAGTGGATGGACTGCATTCAATTTCATTCGAATGACACCAGACCATTGGAAGAAACAAATCACGCGATTTCAGATCATTTACACAGTTTGTTAGCAACTTGTACTTGCATTAACACTGTTGCTTCATTTTGTCTTATAAGTTGCATAAACTGGTCACATGAACATATCGTTTTTGCTACAATACATCATCAATGCCACATGGAGGTCTGAGCATGTGACTGTAATTAAGGTTAGTTATGTGCACTGGTCTGTACAACTCTTTAATATCCTGCAAAAGAACACTTGCAGCAAGAGACAGACTGTTTCACAGTACTTGGCAGTCTTGCATATTTTACCTAGGACAGTCCTGGCCAGTAAAACCGGAATTAATCTGATGAGCTTCTGCATTTGGGGCTAAGCCCAAGGTAGAAGCAAATGCTAGTCATTGGATATATTAAATCATTTTGTTTTCCTGCCCTTCTATAGTGATTATTTGTCCCAGCTCACCTGTTCTCCAGAAGTCTGGCATTATGTCTGCCCTGTGTGTGGCTGGGTAATTCATAACTCAGGCAATACTGCAGCTGAAATCCCCAACCACAGAACAATGAAACAAGATTGTTAACCTCTCTGTGACTCAATACTCTTTATGTGCTGTGTGGTGAAAGTATTTGATAACTGCTACTGTGGTTCAGTCTGTATCATGTGTTGCAAGAGTGCTATAGCCATATATTAAAGAGTTATGCAAACGGTTGCACATAACTAACCTTAATTACACAGTCACATGCTCAGATCTCTCGGTGTCACTGATGATGGATTGTAGCCAACACAACATATTCTGGTGACCGGTTTATGCTATTTATCAGACAAAATTAAGCAATTGTCAAATATTCAAATAATCATTAAACTTTTCTTCAGTGTAGAATGTTTGTGTTCATTAGATGCAAAGTCTGTGATTTAGATTACACAACTCTGCAGGTTTTAATCATTTCCCATAGCAATATATTCAAAGCACGATGCAAATGTATTCTAATTGTATTCTTACATATTCATCTTGCAAATTTCACTGGCATGTATTTAATCATTGAAATATATCCTTGGACCCCATAACTGGAAAGTTCTTGATTCTCAGAAGTGCAGTTGATATTTGTAAGCTATATGTTATAAACAACCATACTCTGATTGCTATTACAGTTTATAAATACACCGTAATAAAGATGTGTATGTACCTTACAGCTTTTCTTCAAACATGCATTACACATTAAACATATACATAGCCTGAAAAAATCACCTATGCTGTTTTCCTGATTAGCTCACTATGTATTGTTAATGCTGATGTTCTTGATTGTGTATTACATGTGAAAAGCTTCTCAGCAGAAACCAGCAGTCCACAGAAATTATATCACTCAACTTCTTTTCAATGCTACCAATCTGGAACTAGCAGCTACCACACATTACGTAATGGATTAATTTGGCAATTTCCTTGAGTGGTCAATTAGCTGACCCAATGCACCACAAAAACATTGAACATATAAAGACCTGAAATTAGCATATCCTGGTCCATCCAACAGGGTACATTTGTAGAACCCTAATCTCCAGCACCTGAGATTTTGCATTTTGTTCCTTTCTTAGATACTGTTCTATACAGCAGCACCTTCCCTTTCAATATCTTATGGACTGCTACAATTAACCCTTTTTTTTTTACCAATGCAAATCATGCAAGGCTACTCTTTAATTGCACATCAACCCTATGTAAAAACATCTTGCGGTAGACACAATGACCAGGATTTTACGGCCCCTCCCGCTTGGCGGGATATTACAGTCCTGTCAAACTGAATGGGGATTTAATTGGCTCGCTGCATCTGCTGGAGGGGGACATGCTGCGGCAAGGCCGTAAAATCCTGGCCAACTTTTTGAAATGTTCTCCACTTGTGTCTTCTCTGCAGTGCCCCATGCTTGTTCTCTACCAACATCACTACCTCATGTGTTCCCTATTGTATCTTCTGAGTTTCAGGTTGGTCCATGCTACTTTCCCAAACACAATCAATCCTGAACCTGGGTCCCCCAATTTAGGATCATGTTTTCAACTAAAATTTGTAATGACAATCTGGGTACTTGAGAAGGAAATGGATGTGAATTTAGAGTCAAAGAAGAAGTTTAAGAGCAGACATGCCCAAAAAATATAGAATAAATACTTGGACTCTGTCCTCAACCCTCAATTTCACCTCCTTCTGCATTGCCTAACCTCAATTACCATCAGAAATCAATATGTGCTCAGTGATCTCAGATCCTATTCCTCACACTCCCATGTGTCCCCAAAACCCTATTTCTTCCTCAGTGATCCTACAGCTTGGCTTCCCACAGTACATCACACCTATTCTCAATAATCCACAATTCAACCCATCGTTCCCACATTCAGTTCTTCTAGTGTTCATTGACCGCCAAGATGTCAGCATGGTTTTGTTAGGGGAAGGTCATGCCTTACTAATTTAATCAAATTTTCTGAAGAAGTAACAAGGAGGATTGACGAGAGTAATGTAGTGGATGTTGTCTACATGGATTTTAGTAAGGCATTTGACAGGGTCCCACATGGCAGATTGGCCAGAAAAGTAAAAGCCCATGGGATACAGGGCAATGTGGTGAGTTGGATCCAAAATTGGCTCAGCGACAGGAAACAAAGTTTAATGTTTGATGGATGTTTTTGCAAATGGAAAACGGTTTCCAGTGGCATTCCAAAGGGCTCAGCGTTGGGTCACTTGCTGTTTGTTGTATACATTAATGACTTGGATTTAAATGTAGGAGGCATGATTGGGAAATTTGCAGATGACACAAAAATTGGCCGTGTAGTTGATAGTGAAATGGATAACTGTTGTCTCCAGATTGCCATCAATGGTTTGGTTAAGTGAGTGGAAAAGTGGCAGATGGAATTCAATCCAGAGGAGTGTGAAGTAATGCATTTTGGGAAGGCAAATAAAGCTAAAGGCCTGGATTTTCAGCTCAACATGTGGGTGCACACCTGACATGCACGAGCGTGAAATAACCCGTGATGACATCGGGTAAGCATCCCAACGTCATCGCGCACTCGCGCAATATTTCAGTTGGCAGGCTTGCATGGAAATCAACAGCGCGCCAGCCAGCAATTTTTTTCTTGCCCATCCAACCTTACGGTTGGCAGGCGGGCGATAAAGCCAAGCGGCCTTGGGAATTTTGAGGAAGTATCATCCACAGGTGGGATGAGGTTTCCGATGTTAATTAAAAAATAAATTAAAAAAATTTAACTCTCACTTTTAACATGTCCCTGCTCATGTGACACGTGACCTTAATTTTAAAATCTTTATTTTGAATGTTATAAATCTTCACCTCCCTGAGGCAGCTCTCAGGGAGCTTTCACTGCGGTCTCCCCTGCACCTGCACTGACTTCCGTGCTTGCCCTCCTCCCCACCACCCAGGTAGCGTTTCAGCGCATGATTCATGCTGGCTGGCTGTTAATTGGCCAGCCAACGTGAAATCATGGTCAGGGCCCAATCATGGGAGCAGTTGGCTGCTCCCAGGCCCACCCGCCACACCTGCCCAATGAGGTAAAAATCCTGCCCCGGGAACACACAATAAATGGGAGGATATTGGGAAGGGTAGAGGAAGTGAGAGGCCTTGGAGTGCATGTCCACAGGTCCCTGAAGATGGCAGGACAGGTAGACAATGTCGTAAAGAAAGCATATGGAATGCTTTCCTTTATTGGACAAGGTATAGAATGCAAAAGCAGGGATAGAATGATGGCACTGTATAAAATGCTGGTTCGGCCGCAGCTGGAACTTTGTGTAGAGTTCTGGTCATCACATTACAGGAAGGACATAATTGTTCTGGAGAGAGTAGAGAGGAGATTTTCAAGAATGGTGACAGTGCTTGAAAATTGCAGCTATGAGGAAAGATTGGATAAGTTAGGGTTGTTTTCCTTGGAACTGAGAGGCTGAGGGGTGACCTGAATGAGGTGTACAACATTGTGAGGGGCCTAGTGAGAGTAGATAGGGATGCCCTGTTTCCCCTTGCATAGAGATCAATCAACAGGGGGCACAGATTTAAAGTGATTGGTAGAAGGATTAGAGGGGACATGAGGCAAAATGTCTTCACCCAGTGAGTAGTGGGTGTTTAGAATTCGCTGCCTGGTTGTGGTGGTGGAGGTAGAATCCCTCAACTCATTTAAAAGGCACCTGGATCTGCACCTAAAGTGCTGTAACCTGCAAGGCTACAGACAGGAGCTGGAAGTTGGGATTAGAATGAGCAGCTAATCTTTTTATTTTTATATTTTTCAGCTGGCGCAGACACGATGGGCTGAATGGCCTCTTTCTGTGCTTTTCTAATATTCTATATCCAAGCTCCTCCCCTAACAGCCACATTTTACAGCTCCAAATTTCTCCAGACTCCTGCTCACCTGGAACTTCCCAGGTTCCCTTCCTCCACCATTGCTTCCAATCCCTCCACATTCATTTCCTGACACATCCTTTGCCATCAATTCACTCCAATGCACCACCTCAGCCCATTGCTTCATTTCGGCTGTAACCTCTTCCCAGGAACACATTTCCTCTCACCTATTTGTACTGTGGCACCCCTCAGTTGCCATCTCCCCACAAGATTCCCGTACTTACTTCCTACTTATGCACGCCCCAACCCTCTAAATACATAAGAATGGAAAGTAAATAAGCATGAGAGGCATACCAAGACTTTCAGGGACAGAGAGAGATAGAAGTGAGGAAAAACTTAAAGAAAGGGGGAGACATAAGCAATAACAGACAAAGAGGACAGTACATGCCAACCATACAGGTAGAGCTAAAGGTGGAAGATAAACTGTCTACAGAGACTTGCAATATTAAATAATTAGCAAGTTGAAATATGATAGGCTATAAATTGGTCTGCACCCATTTTCGAGTGCAGTGGTCATGGTTTGTGATATGTTCCCACCCGGTCCAGTTGAGAGAAGCAGCACATAGACTTCATGCTGCTTCTCATTTCCATAGTTGCAGTGTTTAAGCTGAGCGTGACCTATATTGCTGGCTGGTTGCATATTTAACAGGGGGCCTAACAGTATGTGAGGCGAGCACATGTTCCTGCTAGCTTCCAGCTTTTAAAGACAGTCTGTCCCTCTTAAAGGGCAGCTGCACTGATTGAAAGGAAGCTGTTGCTGACTGCGAGTATTACAATCGGCTGCAAGAAGAAGCAGAATAAATGGAGTACAAGGAAATAGAGGGCTTGAAGGCTCATGGATACGGTGCAGGAAGTTAAAAGGAGGAGAGAGGCCAGGTTTCCACAGAAAGCCAGAAGACCCTCAAGGAACATCCACTGAAGGAATGGGAACATGTGGCAAGAGAGGTCAGTGCCTGGAGTATGACCCCAAGGACATGGCAGTATTGTTCTAAGAAGTTCAATTACCTCTTATGTGTGGTCATCTTCAGTTGACATTTCCTACCTACACTCCACCTCTCACGCTACTCAATGCACCACAGGCCCATCGCTCATCCATCAACAGTCCGTAGGAATCAAGCCTAACATTCAGATATTCCACCTCATCCTTACACACCTTCATACCTACCTCACACAGCATCCATATGCCTCCAACTATTCAGCTGTGGCAGATACATCAACAAAATGCAGTTCAACAGAAGTACTGATATTCTGCCCTCTTTCTTGGAAGAGAGGGAGCAGAGCAGAACCCGTGGGGAAGAGGAAGCCTGCATCGTCACTTGATCTGACACTCAGCCACCAGCTCAAACACTGAAACTCTGAATTTTAGAGGCGGACTTGAACTCTGTGTGGTGAGCAACTGAGCAAGAGTGGGCAGCAAACAGGCCGGGGAAAAAGTTTAGTTCATGTGTCAGCTCACTGGAGAGCAGTGCTGCTAAATTGAACTCAGATACTCAGATGAGGGCTACGGTGAAGCAGCCTATAGGAAATGACGATGCACACTGAGTTGCTTGGTATATTGGCAGGCCTGCCATTCAGAATTCTGTCACTGTCAAGGAACGTGGATGAGCCTGGCTCAACATGGCAGAGGGCATCATATGGAGCTCCGAGCCCTTCCTTTCCAGCTTGGGACTGGTGGCCAACTCCATGGCAGCAATTGCTGCAGCATCTGGTGGCTGCTGCCTCAGCTACAATTGCAGCACAGGCAGAAGGCATATGCTACACAATGGGCTAAATTTTACTGGGGGTGGATGGGCTGGGGCATACAGCTCAACCTCCCCTGAAAAGAAAAGTCAGTCGCAAACAGACCAAATTTTAAAAAGGCCATAGCACAGCAATAACACGCTGCAGATGGCCTTTACAAGCTGAGGGTTGGACATCTGTCCATCAGTGGAAGGAAGTCCCGCCCTCTAGAGCTGCCAGCCAATATGATGTGGGTCAAAGACAAGTATTTTAAACTTAGTTAATTAAGGGCAATTATGTGGGAATGAAAACAAAGCTAGCTAATGTGAACTGGGAAATGGGGTTAAGAGGTAGGTCAATAGAGATGCAATGGCAGACATTTGAAAGGATATTTAAGAATACACAGAATAGATACATTCCAATGAGGAATAAAAATTCCAAGGGGAGGACCCACCATCCATGGTTAACTCAAAAAATTAAAGACAGTATCAAACTTAAAGAAAAAGCATATATTTGCACAAAGACAGGTGGCAGGTCAGAAGGTTGGACAGAATATAAAGAACAGCAAAGAATAACAAAGAGATTAATGAGGAGGGAAAAATTAGAGTATGAGAGAAAGCTAGCTAAAAATATAAAGATGGATAGTAAGAGTTTCCACAGATACTTAAATGAGAAAAGTGTTAACAAAGTGACTGTTGGCCCTACAGAAAATGAGTCTGGGGAATTAATTAAAAAAAATAAGGAGATGGCAGATGAATTGAACAGGTATTTTGCATCAGTCTTCACCATAGAGGATACAAGTAACATCCCGGAAATAGCTGTAAATCAGGGATTGGAAGGGAGCGAGGAACTCATGAAAATTACAATCACCAAGGAAGTGGTACTTATCAAACTGCTGGAGCTGCGGACTGACAAATTGTTGGGTCCTGATGGACTTCATCCTAAGTTCTTAAAAGAAGTGGCTCATGAGGTTGTTGACGCATTGATTTTAATTTTCCAAAATTCCCTTGATTCGGGGAAGGTGCCCCAATTGCTTTGGACTGGAAAATAGCAAATGTAACTCCTTTATTCAAAAAGGGAGGGAGACAGATAGCAGGAATCTACAAGCCAGTTAACTTAACATCTGTCATAGGGAAAATGTTAGAAAGTATTATTAAGGATGTTATAGCAGGGCACTTGGGAGAAATTCAAGGCAATCAGGCAGAGTCAATATGGTTTTGTGAAAGTGAAATCATGTTTAACCAAATTATTGGAGTTCTTCAAAGGAGTCACATGTGCTGTGGATAAAGGGGAAATGGCAGATGTATTGTACTTAGATTTCCAGAAGGCATTTGATAAGGTGCCATATCAAAGGTTATTGCGGAAAATAAAAGCTCATAGTGTAGGGGTTAACGTATTGGCATGGATATGATTGGCTAGCTAACAAGAAACATAGAGTAGCCATAAATGGATCTTTTTCTGGTTGGCAGGATGTGACAAGTGGTGTGCCACTTGTCCTGGGCCCTCAGCTTTTTACAATTTATATAAATGACTTGGATGAAGGGATCGAAGGTATGATTACTAAATTTGCTGATGACACGATGATAGATAGGAAAGTTAAGTTGTGAAGAGGACATAAGGAGGCTACAAGGGGATGTACATAGGTTAAGTGAGTGGACAATTGGAAAATGGAGTACAACGTGGGAAAATGTGAAATTGTCCAATTTGGCAGGAAGAATTTAAAAAATGCATATTATCTAAATGGTGAGAAATTGCAGAGCTCTGAGATTCAGAGGGACCTGGGTGTCCTAGTGGATGAATCACAAAAGGCTAGTATGCAGGTACAGGAAGTAATTAGGAAAGCTAATAGCATGTTATTGTTTATTGTAGGGGGAGTTGAATATAAAAGTAGAGAGGTTATGTTCAGCTGCATAGAAAACTGGCGAGACCACATCTAGGATGCTGCATATAGTATTGGTCTCCTTTCTTAAGGAAGGATGTAAATGCATTTGAAGCAGCTCAGAGAAGGTTTAATAAACTAATACCAGGGACGGGCAGGTTGTCTTTTTTGGAAAGATTGGACAGGCTAGTGTTGTATCCACTGGAGTTTAGAAGAATAAGAGGCAACTTGATTGAAACATGTAAGATCCTGAGGGGTCTTGACAGAGTGAATGTGGAGAGAATGTTCACTCTGATGGGAGAATTTAGAACTAGGGGTCACTGTTTCAGACTAATGGATCACCTATTTAAGACAGAGATGAAGATTTGTTTTTTCTCTCAGAGGATAGTGAGTCTTTGGAACTCACTTCCACAAAAGTGGAAACAGAATCTTTGAGAAACTTTAGAGTCTATTATAAAGGATGTAATAGCAGAGCATTTAGAAATAAATAATATAATCAAGCAGAGTCAGCATGGTTTTATGAAGGGGAGATCATGCCTGACAAATTTATTAGAATCTTTTGGTAACAAGCAGGATGGATAAAGGGGAACCAGCAGATGTAATATATTTGGATATCCAAAAGGTGTTCGATAAAGTACCGAACATAAGTCTATTTAATAAGATAAGAGCCCATGGTGTTGGGGGTAGTATATTAGCATGGATAGGGGACTGGCTAAGTAATAGAAGACAGAAAGTTGGGATAAGGGGAGCATTTTCAGGATGGTAACCTGTAACTAATGGAGTGCCCAAGCGATCAGTGCTGGGGCCACAATTATTTACAATATAAATTAATGACTTAGATGAGGGAAGGGAATGTACTATCGGCAAGTTTGCAGATGACACACAAATAGGTGGGATGGCAAGTGGCGAGGATGACACAAGAGTCTACAGAGGGATATAGACAGGTTAAGTGGGTGGGTAAAAATTTGGCAGATGGAATATAATGTGAGAAAATGTGAGGTTATGCATTTTGGTGGGAAGAATGGAGGAGCTGAATATTATTTAAATGGAGAAAGGCTGCAGAAAGCTGCAGTGCAGAGAGAATTGGCTTCCTCGTGCATAAATTGCAAAAAGCTAGCATACAAGTTCAGCAGGTAATAGGGAAGGCAAATGGAATGTTGGCCTCTATTTCAAAGGGAATGGAGTATAAAAATAGGGAAGTCTTGCTAAAACTATACAAGGCACTAGTTAGGCCACACCTAGAATATTATGAACAGTTTTGGTCCCCTTATCTAAGGAAAGATATACTGGCATTAGAGGCATTCCAGAGAAGGTTCACTAGGTTGATCCCAGAAATGGAGGGATTTTCTTATGAGGAGAGGTTGAGTATGTTGGGCTTGTACTCATTGGAGTTTAAAAGGATGAGAGGCGACCTTATTGAAACATATAAGATTCTTAGGGGGCTTGACAAGGCAGATGCTGAGATGTTGTTTCCCCTTGTGGGAGAGTCTAGGACCAGATGGCATAATCTCAGAATAAGGGGTCACCCATTTAAGACAGAGATGAGGCGGAATTTCTTCTCTTAAAGGGTAGTCAATCTGTGGAATTCTTTACCGCAGAGGGCTCTAGAGGCTGGTCCGTTAAGTATATTCAAGGCTGAGATAGACAGATTTTTAACTAGTAAGGGAATCAAGGGTTATGGGGAAAGGCAGGAAAGTAGGAAAGTGGAATTGAGTATCATCAGATCAGCCATGATCTCATTGAATGGTGGAGCAGACTCAATGGGCTGAATGGCCTACTTCTGCTCCTATGTCTTATGACCTTTGAATGTTTTCAAGGCAGAGGTAGATAGATTCTTGATAAACAATGGGGTAAAAGGTTACTGGGGGCAGGCAGGAGGTTACAGTCAGATCAGTCATGATCTTATTAAATGCCGGAGCAGGCTCAAAGGGTCAAGTGGCCTACTCCTGCTTTGTCTGATTGGCCAGCAGTTCTTGCAGTCCCAGCAGCACCACAAGAGAGTAGTGTGCACTGCTGGGACTCCAAAGAGGTCCCGGAAAGAAGTATCATGGACGCTGGAGCCAGGTTAGTTGGGGCCTATTTGGGTGGGAAGGGATTAGGCACTTTAGGAGAGGGGAGATGGGGGGACGGTGGCGACTCAGGGTGAGCTTTGGAGATCAGGCAGGGAGGCACAAAGTGCGGTACGATCTGTGCCAACGTGCAAGGGAACCCCCCCACAAATGAGGTACCCCTCCTCCCTTCCCACCTTTTCACCAACTTGGGTGATGAAATGGCCTTCCCATTCTCACTCACCTTCCACTGCCCAGTGTATTCTGCCAGTGGAGACATGGCCATTAATTTGCCACTTAATACCTCAATTGGCCTAAGGGATGCGGGCTAGTGGGCTACCAGCACCCCCAACTACCACAACTCCCAAACCACACATCCTCCTCCACTGGTGGATTATGCGGGCTGGGTCGGGGTGGGCAGGAAGTCAGTCGGCTAGCTCCCCAACATATTTTACATGCCCCCCACCCCACCAAAAACACATCTGAAGAGGGGCCGTAAATTCCAGCTCAATGTCTCAGTGCAGCAGCGGAATCTCAGACAGAGGTCATAGGATCTATGCTTGCTGCCATGCAGGTTCAGACTACTGCCATCAAGGCTGTGGATCTCAATGCTCAAAGGGGCTTGCAGGTTTTCACAGCAGTCCAAATTTGGGACTTCTAGGACCAGAACACCTTGAGGGCATCCAACAGATGCCCCCACTAAAAATTAGCAGCCCTCCACCAGGCGTGCTGCATCCAATTGGGCTAGCACTGTGTCGGAGCACGTGGACAGCTATAGATGTCCACAAAACTGGCACTAACGGAATACACAAGGGTGAATGCTTCATTTCTGTTTTTATAATTGGATATGTTGTTAAATAAAAATGTTACGCAAAGGTTTTTGCTGGTGTTCTTTATTCCAGGACCCTGGCCAAGATGAAACTGTGATGAGATGGCCCAGATGATGGGAAACTGGGGAATAGTGGAGTCATTGTGGTAAAGGGACAATTTCCTAAGGGAAGTGAAGTCTGATTAAGTTCTCCCAGACAGCCTATCAGAATGAAAGTGTTCTGGATACCTCCTTCCTGCTTTTTTTGCTTCCTCCTTCTTCTTCTCCTGAGGTGGCCACCAGATGCCTGTTGGCAATGGATGTTCCCTCATGATGGATATAGAGGATGCAATAGACAATCGCAAACTTTGATACATACTCTTGACAGGTGCTGGAGGGCTCCTCCCAGGTGCCTCAGGCAGAGGAATCACTAGTTTAGCACATTGATGGTGTGCTCCACGAGGTGCCAGGGGCTCCATGGCATTCATTGTAGACGTGTTGTTTTCATGTAGCTGGGTGGGGGGAGATGGGGAGTCATCAGCCAGGTTAGAGGACCTGAGCAGCCACCCTCTTGTTCTTCTTGCTGGCCTGAAGATGGTGGAAGTAGCAGACTGATTCAGGATGAAGCCATCATGGCTGCTACCAGGATTGTGAAAATCCACAGACATGATGGATTGTGTATGGACGCATATCAAGTGCACATTAATGGAATGGTAGCATTGGTGATTCTTGAACCTCTTCCCATTGACATGACAGGATCCACAGAGCCACCTGTATATAGTTAATAGCTCCCTGTAATATTGGGAACACTGCTATCCTGGCAAAACAGCATACTTTCTCAACTCAATTGTTGCTAAATTATCAGTATGCTTGTCTAACGTCAACACAAATTTCCACCAATTAAATATTGTTTTGGTCCCCACTCCAAACTCCATTCCCTAGTTATCGACTCCATCCCTCTCCCTTGCAACAATCTGTGGTTAAGCCAGTCTGTTCACTACTTTGTTGTCATATTTGACTGAGGTGAGCTTCTGATTGCATATTCATTTCATCAATTAGACCGGCTATTTCCACATCCATATCATCGTTCAACTTTGCCCATCTCAGCTCATCTGCTGCTGAAATACTTATCCATGCTTTCACTGCCTCGAGACTTGACTATTCCAATGCACTCCTGGCTGGTCTCCCACATTCTACCCTCCGTAAACTTGAGGTCATCCAAAACTGCTGCCTGTGTCTTATCTCACACCAACTCCCAGTCCCCCAGTCCCATTACCCTATCATCCCTGTGCTTGCTGATCTACATTGGCTCCCAGTCAAATAACATCTTGATTTTAAAATTCTTATCTTAGTTTTCAAATTCAACAATTGAATGGACTTGCCCCTCCCTCTCTGCAATCTCCTCCAGCCCCACAGCCCTTTAAGATATCTGTGCTCATCTAATTCTGGCCTCTTATGCATCCCTGATTTTAATCACTCCACCCTTAGTGGCTGTATCTTCAGTTGCCTAGGCCCTCAGTGCCAGAATACTCTCCCTACACCTCTCCATGCCCCCATGTCACTCTCCTCCTTTAAAGCACTCCTTAAAACCCAAGTCTTTGATGAAACTTTAGGGCATCTGACTTCATATTTCCTTATGTGACTCAGCATCATACTTTGTGTGATAATGCTATCACAAAGCATTTGAGGATATTTTATTACATTAAAAGTGCCTTATAAATAAGTTGATGTTGCTGTCTAACCCTGCCATTCTGTTTGGAAAAAATAGAGTGAAATGGTCTCTCCTTGCATACAGGGTCTTCATCACACCTCAGATGCAGAGATGCATGGCATACCGAGAGACATTCGCATTGCCTGCTCTTGCGTGGAATAATCCTAAGGCTTAGAAACTGAGGGCCACTGTACAGCCTGATGGCCATTGGTAATGCTATCCTTGTCCTGGAGTTAGGCTGCAATTTGAGTTTGGCACTGTCTGTAAACACCTCCTTAATGAATCTCAGGGATCTCAGGCATTGCTCCTGGATGGGGTGAAGATAGGGGAAGTATGCTCTGAAAACCCCCTGATGGATAGGGTCTTCTATGGAGCGCGCGACTCCTCCTCTGTCTATACTAAACTTCCTGTCCCTGCAGCCTCTGCTTCATTTCTCTGTCATTTTGCAGACCCAGAGGCACTGCAACTACAGCCTGCTATGCCAGTGGTTCCCAAACTGTGGACCGTAACCTCTGATGGGGCCGCAGAGGTCACATTTGAGGTTGCGAGCTCCTCTTCAATCCAGGCAGCAATGGGGAATGGTAAGAGGAGCTGCGGAGTGAGTGAATGAGTGGGATGGAGAGGGGTTGAGAAGAGGTGTTGCTGAGTGAGTGGGGGAGGGTTTAGGGGAGAGGGGTTGTTAAGTCAGAGGGGGTAGCGGGTTGGAAATAGGGGCTGCTGAGTGAGTTGCGGAGGGGCATTGGGGTAACATTAATTTTCAAGTGGTAAAATGGGGTTACGTTAGAAAGTAGTTTGTGAAGTATTGTCCTATGCCTCTTGCAGTCCCTGTACTCCCTCCACTTGAACACAAAACCTTCAAAAACAATTCTTCTACAAAGTACTTCATTGTGCAACAATGTATATGCTACGATAGGTGTGAGAGAGAAATGATTACGGACTGACCATGCTGGCTTGAAACAAATGCAGAGAAAGGAAATTTCTAAAATTAAATGGGTGGATACAAATCATCAAGTATCTGATTGTTTTACAAAATGAAATGCATATCCAAATTAATTCTTAGGTCATCGTTTGGTAGTACAGATCTCGAGTACTGCTGAAAAAAAGAAACATTTTTCATCGAAACTTCGACAAAAAAAAATCTTTTTTTCAGCAATACACAAATTCTTAGGTGTCCTGAGGAGGAACATTTCACAATGCAATGCTTTGTACAGAATATGGAGCTTTTTGATTAATGTGTTTTGAAACTTTGGTTGTGCGTATTAACTCTAAATCCTAATTGAACAGAGAGAAGGGAGCCTGTTAATTGTACGTTAATTGTGTTTAATTGTATTCAGATGGTGGACAATAATTGGGCATTCATTTGAACCCCTATAAATAGACACAAACTGGAACTGTGGTGACAACAAAAACAAAAAGTGCTGGAAAAACTCAGCATCTGTGGAGGGAAAGACAGAGTCTGACACAGACTCGAAACGTTAATTCTGTCTTTCTCTCCACAGATGCTGTCAGACCTGCTGAGCTTTTCCAGCACTTTTTGTTTCAGATTTCCAGCATCCGCAGTATTTTGCCTTTAACTGGAACTGTGGTGATTGGTTTAGGTGGCATAAGCTTGTAATGTGTAACTAAACATAAATGTGTGAAAAGATTGGCTCCAGTTCTATCTTCCAACCTCTGGCTTTAAGGAATAGAACACACAAGAAAATTGATTGTGGAGCATACGGACAGATTTTATTCTTATACAGCATAGATGATTAATCTAAATATAGTACAAAGCTGCTTTGGACTTCTCCCTCCTTTTGAGCTCTGCAGTATCTATCCATTTACACACCCTAGTTTGCCTCCTTCAAAATGTACATTTCACAGATCAGACCTCATGACTAATCTGATCTTTTCTAGAACAATTTATTGACAGCTTATTTACTTAATCATCCTATCTATACCATGGTTAATTTATCCCTCTACTTTTGTTTATTATACTAGTCACTAAACGTTAATCACTCATGGTCGATGTTGTCCCTGTCACTATATTCTTGCACTAGCACTCCTGGTAGATAATAATCAGACATTTGGAGCAGAATGTAATCCATCTGTCCTTCTCATCAGCAACCCACTGTTTTCCTGTTTATTCTTAGAAAGCCTGTTGTTCTACACCCAGTTACAATTATGTAGTGATCAGTTTGATCATTAACTCTTAACTCACCAAAATGTCCAAAACATTTCCAGAGGTGCTCTTTGATCCACAAGTAACTGGAATGTCAGCTGTCAGTCAGCTAGAAGTGCATCACTCCAGTGTCATGGGGCACTGGTTCTCAACGCCAGATCAAAACCTAGTGATTCAGCCTAATTTTACGGGGAGATTTAAGTGACAGAAATACCTTGGTCATGAACCCAATCATCTGCTTGGGTAATCAGCGTTATAACCATTAGACTGTTCTTCTTCACTGTTCATTTTTCATTTTCCTTTCCTCTCCTCCCCTCACCACATTTTTCCCCAGTCAACCCTTCCTTACTTTTTTCTTGAGAATAAATAAAAAACAAATCAACAATAAAAAGCTTAACCTCATCTACAGATGGTAATGTTGAAAAAAATTGGTAAACCTCGA
The DNA here is from genome assembly GCF_964194155.1 of Cetorhinus maximus. NCBI lineage: Eukaryota > Metazoa > Chordata > Chondrichthyes > Lamniformes > Cetorhinidae > Cetorhinus > Cetorhinus maximus. The sequence continues at coordinate 88,356,496 of NC_135889.1, forward strand.
GTATATGCAGATTTCAATTACTGCTGCAAAATTAGATTTACAACCAAATTATATGCACCTGTTTTTAGTTACAGAAGGTGTTATTTATTGAATCAAATTCAAACATTTCAAAACTCTAAATATGCTAAGGCATTCATAGTGCAGTTAATCATTAAGTTAGTAATTCTATCACAGATTAAGTGCCGAGGGAAATCTCTTTTGAAGAATGCATTTATTTTCTTATAGACAATAAATAATTGGGAAGCTTTTGGATAGCAGTCGTTGATTGCTAAAATTCTATGTTGTACTCAGATGTATGAAGGCTTGATATTGTAAAACATTCAATTATCTTGCACTGTTGATGAGATGTGCAACATTTTGCTGATCATAACTATTAGATTGGAAACACACATTCATTTGCTTTTTGCTTTCCCAGAGTCGTACCTTTGCAGCTCCTTAGTTGAATCGTTTACACAAATGACCTTTAAATCATGACACGTGTGTTCATCAGAACTATTTCACAAGAACTTTATTTGTTTTATTTGTTAAGCAATGAAGGAAATGCCCCCACCTCGTCCCCGCCCCACCCCTGCTTTTTAACCATCTCCATTTTAGAGAAGCGCTGGGGAAATTGCAAAACAGATTCAGATAATAGCAAAACTGAGGGTTCAACTACCATGAAAGGCTGAACAAGTTGGGGCACACTTTTCTGGAAAATAGAAGATAGATTGGTGACTTGATAGGGTTCTTTAAAATTATGAAGAGGTTTGATAGGGTAAACATACAGAAGGTGTGTTCTCTCTTAGGGGAGTGCAAAATTAGGGGCCATCAATATAAGATAGTTGATAGACAATCCAATCAACGTGTTCAGGGGCAACTTCTTTACTCATAAACTGCTGAGACGATGTGGAACTTGCTACCACATGCAATGGTTAAGGCAAAAGAATCAATGCATTTAAGGGGAAACTAATACATGAGAGTCATCTCTAAAAAGTAGGCCAATTGTAATTGTTGGATTCATCCTTTCCCCCTTTTTGAGCAGGGGTAACATTTACAGTCCTCCTGACCTCTGGCACCACTGCCACATCTAAGAAGAATTAGAAGATTGTGGCCAGAGCCCCCAAATTTCCACAATTACTTTTCTGAAGTTCCTCAAAAGTATATTTTTAAAAATTACTTTCCACACAAAAGGCTGGAATTTCTTGCAGAGCTGGTTCAGCAATGGAAGAGAGTTCAACCAAAATTTCAATCATTATTTTAATTAGAGAAAGTAGAATGAATAACACCTTTAACGTGTTGTGTGTGTATTTTACACAACATTTACATTCCTGTCTGTGACAGCCATGTTTTCCATCATCTCTACCTCTCCAGCATCAAAACTTAAAAAATGGTGCTGAATAATTAAAATTGGTCAGAAAAATAATGCAACAAAAATGATATTTTGTCATGAATTATTGCGGGCTGCAGTAACTTCACAGCACAAAATAAACACAACTAAAACAAAACAAGATTCATTTCCATGTTTATGCAGAGAGTACTCCAGATTGAGTTGTTCTGAATTTGCATTTTCTTAATTCTATTTTTAATACTCAACTATAATAATCTGAAGAGAATTATCTTGACAGAAATTATCTCCTTTAGATGGTAGGTAGTGCAAAGGGTAGACCAGCTGCTTCCCACCCAGATGTTTGTGTCCTGGGGTTATCTGTCACTCAATTCCCTTGACAATGCTTAAGAGCCAATTTAGTTGCTCTCCACTAGGTATTAGAAGGATTACATCACCACAGTATCCCATTTCAGCAGAATTCAGATTTAGATTGATTTGTCCTGAAAATATTGGTGTTCCACTTACATAGGATCGAAGTTAATTTTCTTTGGGTGGTGACGTAAATGTTTTTACTCAGTCTTTTGTGAAGCATCCATATTTTTTGTTTTGCCAAGCAATGTTATGTTCCATGTGTCTCAGATCTTAACACCTAATATTTTTAAAGAGGGGATAAGAGCCACTATCTCAGGCAAATCTTCTCCATCCAAAATATTGCATACATACACCTGTGGAGATGGATGCTATTTTTTGAAAATATTTTTTAGGAATATGGTGGTATTCTGTAAAGAAGGTAGTGTGTGTGTGTGTGCACATGTAAATAAACTGGAGGAAGGTTAGTAAAGACAGCTTGTCTGTGTGAGCCGAGAGATGAAAGGTAAAGGTGCTAAATGCATGCATTTGTAATGAGAGGCTACGATGAAGTTGAATGTATGAGTAAGTAGGTTGGGTTTGAAATTTGCATTTCAGTAAAGTAGGAACTTGAATTTTCAGCTGTTAAGTTTCAAAGGGAATTTAGAAGTGACAAGAGACTTTTACAACTTACAAAGGTTTCATAGGCAAAACAAGGGGAGGCTATTAAATTTTATTTTACCTGAAAGTGGAAGCAATAGGAAAACATGAAAGATTTTTATATTTTGGAAAAAAATGAGTTCAAAGAGGAGCTTAGAACAATGGAGTCTAAGGTCAAAGGGGAAAAGGATATTTAAGGAAAGATGTTTAGTTGAGTTGAGTTTTTTTCAATAATTTATATAGATTTTTCTTTTCCCACCTATTTCCATTACTTTTAAATCTACAACTAATACCTTGTCAGTCTTTCCACCCCACCCCTACTAGAGCTGTACCTTGAGTGTCCTGCCATCCATTCTTAATTAGCACATTTTCTTAGACAATATCACCACCTTCAATACCTCTTTGATCCTTTTGTCCGTGACATCTTTTGATTATCTGCTCCTATCACTGCTTGCCTGTCCCTACAACCACCCCACCCTCAACTTTTCTCCCCCCGCCCCCCACCTTAAACCAGCTTATATTTCACCCCTCTCCTAACTATACTCAGTTCTGTTGAAGGGTCATGTGGACTTGAAACGTCAACTCTTTTCTTCTCCGCCGATGCTGCCAGACCTGCTGAGTTTTTCTAGGTAATTCTGTTTTTGTTTTGGATTTCCAGCATCCGCAGTAGTTTTTTGTTTTTATATTTAGTTGAGTTGTGTTGACTGTGTGGGGGAGACCATCTCTGTGCTGAGAAAAGTAGTGAATTTTGAAACAGCCGTCCAGTTTCAAGCCAGAAAAGTCTTTGTTTTCAGAAAGCAGTCTGTTTCTGAACTTCCTTCAGTTCCACAGCAGAGTGGAAGAGAGCGAGAAGTTGTGTCATATACTTTATTAAAGTATCAGCAGTTTTTGCCTTGGGTAATATTACAGGATTTTTATGGTTAAAATTTATAAGGGAGCTGTTGCCAACTAGTGTCTGGTGTGTCCTAACCAAGTAGGTGTTTTGCGGGTGAATGTTTTGTAAGACTGTTTAACTGTGTAATTTTAATCTTGTGTGCTTGAGTTTTTTTTTCTTGTTAATAAATCTCCTGATTTTAAAATCCTATCAGTGTTACAGGGGTTCTATGCTTCCAGGTTTAGTAGTTTTCTCCTTGTTTTCAAAATATTTTTAAAAAGTTATGATCAATAAGGCAAGTTTCCCTCTGGGACTTAGCTTGCTCAGCGAATAACAACGCCTGCAGTCATAACACACATCTGCAACATTGCTTGCTTCATCCCTGTCTTGACCACTCCAGTACCATCCTGATTGGCCTCCTGTTCTCCACCCTCCATAGACACTAGCATTTTTGAAACTCAGTCCAAGCCAGGATATGTATCTAACCGAGCACTAAGTACCACTCACCCGGTCCTTGTTAACCTATATTGTTTCCCCATTCCAAATTCCTTAAAATCATAATCCTTGACCTAATTTTAAATCCTTTACCCCCACTTCAACTTAGCAATATCTTCCAGCCCCAAATTCACCTCCCTCCTACACACACTCCTTCCTCCCTTTTCCCTACCATTGATAGCAGAGTGGGAAACAAGCAAGTCCTACTGTTTGGAATTCTCTCCTTAAACATTTTGTGGTCTCGTCTTTTCTTCCCCCTTTAAACCAAGTTCAGCAATCAAACTTTGGTCACCTATGCTCAGCTCTCCTTTCCTGGATCAGCATTTATTTTCTATGCACCTTACTATGGAGTGTCTTTGGACACTAGTTTTATAAAAGGTATAGGTTCAATTGTTATTGTTGCATTAGTACTACATGGTGAGACATATATTGCAGCAGTGGCCCCATACACCAGCCAAACATAGAAGCCACGGCTGGATTTTGTGATCCTTAGGCAAATAATTCCTTTCAGTCAGTGCTTCTGCCCCTTTAAAGTGCCAAACCCTCCCTCCAACAGCTGCTGGCCAATCGTACGGCATCAGGTCATCACTCCTAGTGCGCCACCAGGAATGGTGGTGACTACTGGGACTGCAGCAGGCCCAAACCAGCTATGGTGGAAGAGGCCCCAAGATGAAGACGAGTTTGTGAAGTTCACTGGGTTCAGTCAGCCAGCCCCTGACAAGAGTGTGGAAGGGGAGCCGGCGGGGAGGGGGGAGGGGGTTGGTTCTGGGGGTCATGAGGGCATGTGGGGAGTCATTCAGTTAGGTCAGCCCTTGCCACCTAATGGGCCCTTAATAAACCACAGGGAGCCCAATCATGGGATGCCACCCCACAGCCTGTAAGGCGGCTGCCAGGGTATGCCAGCAGTGGCGGGAAAAGGGCCGTAAGTGGCCCTTAATTGTCTACTTAAAGTCCCCAATTAACCAAGGGTAGGGGTGCTCCCCATCACTTATTCTGCCACTAGTTATGATCAGCCATGATCTTATCGAATGGCAAAGAAGGCTCAAAGGGCTGAATGGCCTACTCCTGCTCCTAGGTACCATGTTCCTATGGTAAAGTGCCAGTGGTGACAGGCAGGTGATGGGCTGGCATCCTGATTCAATAACTGGAATACAAATTTGATGCAATACAGTCCAAGCGGTTTACAGCTACCAAAGTTTTAATATAATTAGTCGATATATAAGCTCCTGTTTAAATTTCTGGTCTTTGGTTTGTCCACAAATCTTTCCGTCTCTGCCTTGCTCTGTATATTTCTGAAAACCAAGTTAATTTTTCTGGCCCTTTTTATCTCCACAAGCAGCAGCCTGATACAAAGGTTGTTTTTTTCATTCATTCGCAGGATGTGGGCATCACTGACTAGGATAGCATTAATTGCACATCCCTAATTGCCCTTGAGAAGGCGATGGTGAACTGCTGCAGGCCATCTGGTACAGTTACACCCACAGTGCTGTTAGGGAAGGAGTTCTAGCATTTTTATCCAGAAGTAGTGAAGGAAGAGTGTTACAGTGCCAAATCAGGATGGTGTGTGATTTGGAGGGGTACTGGCAGGTGGTGGTGTTCCCATGCATCTGCTGCCCTTTTCCTTCTAGGTGATGGAGGTCGCAGGTTTGGAAGGTGCTGTCGAAGGAGCCTTGGTGAGTTGCTGCAGTGCATCTTGTAGATGGTACACACTGCTGCCACTGTGCGTCGGTGGTGGAGGGAGTGAATGTTTAAGGTGGTAGATGGGGTGCCAACCAAGCCAACTGCTTTGCCCTGGATGGTATCGAGCTTCTTGAGTGTTGTTGGAACTGCACTCATCCAGGCAAGTTGAAAGTGTTCCATCATATTCCTGACTTGGCTAGGGGTGCGGCTAATTCTGTAAAACAAGTCTTCAGTACTATTTCAGGAAGATTGTCAGTTTTTGCAGTATCCAGTGCCTTCAGCCATATCTTGATATCATATGGAGTGAATCGAATTGGCTCAAGACTGGCATCTGTGACACTGGGGACCTCCGGAGGAGGCCGAGATGCATTTTATTTTTCATTTATTTGTTCATGGGATGCGGGCGTTGCTACCTAGACAGCATTTATTGGCCCTCCCGATTTGCCTTCGAGAAGCTGGTGGTAAGCTGCCTTCTTGAACCAATGCAGTCCATGTGTTGTAGGAACAGCCACAGTTAGGAAGGGAGTTCCAAGATCTTGGCCCAGCCACAGTGAAGGAACGGTCGATCCAAGTCAGAATCGTGAGTGGCTTGGAGGGGAACTTTCAGGTGGTGGTGTTCCCAGGCATCTGCTGCCCTTGTCCTTCTAGATGGTAGAGGTCATGCATTTGCAAGGTGCTGTCGAAGGAATGGATCATCCATTCAGTACTTCTGGCTGAAGGTGATTGCGAATGCATCAGCCTTATGTCTTGCACTGTTATGCTGGGCTCCCCCATCATTGAGGATGGGGATATTTGTGGAACCTCCTCCACCAGTGAGTTGTTTAATTGTCCACCAGTTCTCATGACTGGATGCGGGAAGACTTCAGAGCTTTGATCTGATCTGTTGTTTGTGGGATCGCTTAGCTCTGCCTATCGCATGATGCCTCTGCTGTTTGGCACACAAGTAGTCCTGTGTTTTGGCTTCACCAGGTTGACACCTTATTTTTAGGTTTGCCTGGTGCTGCACCTGGCATTCCCTTCTGCATTCTTTATTGAACCAGGGTTGATCCCCTGGCTTGATGGTAATGGTAGAGTGGAGGACATGCTGCTGCCAATGGCCCATGGCACCTCATGGATGCCCAGTTTTAAGTTGCTAGATCTATTCAAAATCTATCCCATTTAGCACAGTGGTATTACCAACAAAACAATGGAGGGTATTCTCAATGAGACAATGGGATTTTGTCTCCACAAGGACTGTGCATTGGTCACTCCTTCTGATACTATCTTGGACACATACATCTGTGACAGGTAAATTGGTGAGGATGAGGTCAAGTAAGTTTTTCTCCCTTGTTGGTTCCCTCAGCATCTGCCGCAGACCTGGTCTAGTAGATATGAACTTTAGGACTCAGCCAGATTGATCAGCATTGCTGATGGCCATTGAAGTTCCCCACCCAGAATATGTTCAATGTCCTTGCCACCCTCAGTGCTTCCACCAATTTGTGTTCAATATGGAGGGGTACTAATTAATCAGCCGAGTGGGTCAGTAGATGGTAATCAGCAGAATAGTGCCCTGCCCATGTTTGACTTGATGCTGTGGGACTTCATGGGGGCTCAGAATCAATGATGAGGACTCCCAGGACAGCTCCCTCTCAATTGTATACCACTGTGCCACCACCTTTGGTGGGTCTGTCCTGCTGGGGGGACAGGACATACCCAAGGATGACAATGTCTGGCATTTTGTCTGTAAGGTATGATTCTATGAGCGAAAATATGTCAGGCTGTTGCTTGTCTAGTCCATGGGACAGCTCTCCCAAATTTGGCACAAGTCCCCAGATGTGAACAAGGAGCACTTTGAAGGGTTGAAAGGACTGGGTTTGCTGTTGTCGTTTCTGGTGTCGAGGTTGATGTTGGGTGGTCCATCCGTTTCATTCCTTTTAGACTTCATAGCAGTTTGATACAACTGAGTGGCTTGCTAGGCCACTTCAGAGAGCATTTAAGAGTCAATTACATTGCTGTGGGTCTGGAGTCACATGTAGGCCACACCAGGTAAAGATGACAGGTTTCCTGCCCTCTGGGACATTAGTGAACCAGCTGGATTTATTCATGGTCACTATTACCGAGACCAGCTTTTAATTTTAGATTTTATTAATTGAATTTAAATTCAATCAACTGCCATGGTGGGATTTGAACCCATGTCAAAGAGTGATAGAGAGTCATAGAGACCTACAGCACAGAGAAAGGCCCTTTGGCCCATTGAGTCTACGATGGTCAAACAAGTACCTAACTATTCTAATCCTATTTTCCAGCACTAAGCCCATAGCCTTGTGTGCCATGGCAGCACAAGTGCACATCCAAATACTTCTTAAATGTTATGAGGGTGTCTGCCTCTACCACCCTTTCAGGCAGTGAGTTTCAGGTTCCCACCACCCTCTGGGTGAAAACATTCTTCCTCACATCCCCCCTAAACCTCCTGCCCCTTACCTTAAATCTATGTCCCCCGGTTGTTGATCCCTCCGCCAAGGGCAAAAGTTCCTTCCTGTCTACCCTATCTATGCCCCTCATAATTTTATATACCTCAATCATGTCCCCCTCAATCTCCTCTGCTCCAAAGAAAATAACCCCAGTCAATCTAATCTCTCCTCATAACTAAAAATCTCCAGCCTAGACAACACCCTGGTAAATCTCCTCTGCACTCTCTCTAGCGCAGTCACATCCTTCCTATACTGCCGATTCCAGAACTGCACGTAATACTCTAGCTGTGGCCTAACTATACAGTTCCAGCATAACCTCCCTGCTCTTATATTCTATGCCTGAGCTAATAAAAGCAAGTATCCCATATGCCTTCTTAACTACCTTATCTACCTGTCCCACTACCTTAAGGGACCGGTGGACATGCACACCAAGGTCCCTCTGATTCTCAGTACTTCCCAGGGTCCTACCATTCATTGTGTATTCCCGTAGCTTGTTTGTCCTACCCAGGTGCATCACCCCATACTTATCTGGATTAAATTCCCTTTGCCACTGATAAGTCCATCTGACCAGCCCGTCTATATCCTCCTGTAATCTAAGGCTATCCTCCTCACTATTTACCACCCCACCAATTTTCCTGTCTTCCGCAAAATGACTGATCAGCCCTCCTACATTCAGGTCTAAATAATTTATACATACCACAAACAGCAAGGGATCCAATGCCAATCCCTGTGGAACCCCACTGGGCACAGGCATCCAGTCACAAAAACACCCCTCGACCATCACCCTCTGTTTCCTGCCACTCAGCCAATTCTGGATCCAATTTGCCAAATTGCCTTGGATCCCATGGGCTCTTACCTTCGTTATCAGTCTCTCATGCGGGACCTTATCAAAAGCCTTGCTGAAGTCCAAGTAGACTACGTCAAATGCATTGCCCTCATCTACACACCTGGTCACCTCTTCGAAAAATTCAATCAAATTGGTCAGACATGACCGCCCCTTAACAAAACCATGCTGACTGTCCTTGATTAATCCCTGCCTCTCCAAGTGTAGATTAATTCTGTCCCTCAGAATTGCTTCCAATAGTTTCCCCACCATTTAGGTTAGACTGACTGGCCCGTAGTTCCCTGGTTTATCCCTTCCTCCCTTCTTGAATAATGGTACCACATTGGCTGTCCTCCAGTCCTCTGACACCTCTCCTGTGGCCAGAGAGGTACTGAAAATTATTGCCAGTGCCTCTGCTATCTCCTTCTTTGCCTCACTCAACAGCCTGAGATATATTTCATCCGGGTCTGGAGATTTAACTACTTTTAATCCTGCCTGACCTCTTAGAACCTCCTCCCTTTCTATGCTAATTTCTTTAATTAAAACACAGTCCTTCTGCCTGATTTCCATACCCATATCGTCCCTCTCACTTGTGAACACCGACACAAAGTATTCATTTAGAACCCGATCTACGTCTTCCGGCTCCACACACAAATTACCACTGTGGTCCTTAATGGGCCCTACTCTTTCCCTAGTTATCTTCTTACTCTTAATGTACTTGTAAAATAACTTTGGATTTTCCTTTATTTTACCTGCCAATGTCTTTTCATGTCCCCCTTTTGCTCTCCTAATTTCCTTTTAAAGTTCCCCCTTACACATTCTATACTCCTCTAGGTCTTCCACTGTTTTGAGCCCTCGGTATCTGTCATAAGCCTCCCTTTTACTCTTTATCCAATCCTGTATATCCCTCGTCATTCAGGGCTCTCTGGATTTGTTGGTCCCACCCTTTGTCTTTACTGGAATATGTTGGCCCTGTACTCTCCCTATTTCCTTCTTGAATGAGTCCCACTACTCTGACGCAGATTTACCTAAAAGTAGCTGCTCCCAGACCACTCTGGCCAAATCCTATCTGATCTTATTAAAATTGGTCTTTCCCCAATTTAGAACTCTGGTTTCTGGCCCATCCTTTTCCTTTTCCATTACAATCTTGAATCTAACGGAGTTACGATCACTATCTGCAAAATGCTCCCCCATTGATACCTCTACCACTTGCCCAGCTTCATTCCCTAAAATGAAGTCCAGGACCACCCCCTCTATTGTAAGACCTTCTACGTATTGGCTTAAAAAGCTCTCCTGGATGCATTTTAAGAATTCCGCCCCCTCTAAACCTATCACACTATGACTAACCCAGTTAATGTTGGGGAAGTTGCAATCGCCCACTATTACTACCCTATTATTTTTATGCTTCTCTGAAATTTGCCTACATATCTGCTCTTCTATTTCTCTCTGACTGTTTGGGGGCCTATAGTACACTCCCAGCAATGTGATTGCTCCTTTTATGTTTTTCAGTTCTACCCATATGGCTTCATTTGAGGAGCCTTCTAATATGTCATCTCTCCTTACTGCTGTAATTGATTCTTTTGATCAATTTTGCGATACCCCCTCTTGTTTTACCTCCTTCCCTGTCTCGCCTGAAGACCCTATAGGCGACGGTCCCCACAGCATTAGCCTGGGCCTCTGGATTACTACTCCAGTCACACCACCTCTACCCCACTGAAAGAAAAATGGAGTAAAAAATTGGCACCAGCTGCTTTTTTGTCACTTCTGTATTGGTCTCAGATTTCTTTTGACTGCTTTTGTCTGCTTCTCACTGTGAAACTGATTTTTTCTGTCACCTTTCTCTTCTGTGGGGAAGTGCTCCCAGTGTCCTAGAGGCAACATTTCACCATCAACCAGTATTACCAAACAGATTGGCTGATGATTTATCTCAAAGCTGTATGTACATTGGCTGCCGTATATCCTATATAACGACAGAATGTCAAAACCTCCAAACGGCGCTCATAGTGAAATTTCTGGCTGTCTATATTTCTTTCATTCTCTCATTTTACTGGTTTGGTGGTAAATTTTATTTTTCTGTTTCATTTGAAGTTTTTAACCTCTCTTTTTCTTTCATAGAGGCCATTTCCAGAGTTATTGCACCAAAACATGGTCTTTAATGCTTCTCTCTCATTCTGCATCGGAAAAGCACTGCAGCAGAAATTTTTGCATGACTTTTCAAGTGTTTGCATTTGCTTGTGCCTGAAGACAGTGTTGCAATTTCAATTACATGTAAATGAATGTCAGAGACTTCAGCACTTAGATTATCTACTCAAGCCCCAGTTCAGCAGAAAACTGTTCCCAAAGAAATCTGGCACTTCAACTTTTCAGAGTTGCTATTTGGGTACATCTATCTTAGAAGCATCGCTTATCTTATATCCTTATTTTTGCCTTTCTTGAATTAAAAAAAACATGTTTTTGCTATTACTATAAAATGTTGATCTTTGACATTCTATGATGGAAGCCAGATTCAGTAATGTTTTACCTTTACATGGTACACTCAATCATAGCCCACTTTACAGCTGATGAAATCATGTCTCGCTATCTCCTGTGCCACTAACAAATATGTTTCCTTAGCAAAGAGTAAGGAATCTCTCTCTCTCCCTGATTTTACACGTGACCCATGCAGGATTATATAGAATTTGCAGCATGGAAACAGACCATTTGTCGTAAATGGTCTATGCTGATCTTTGTCCGCTGCATGAGCCTCCTTCCTACTTCATTTAACCCTGTCTGCATTTACTTATGTTATTTTCTCCCTTACATACTTATCTAACATCCCCTTAAAAACATCTATGCAACTGAAACCTTAGGCCAGATAGATGGGAGCTTCAGATGATGTCTCAGCTGAAGGGTGCTGACAATACAGCATTCCCTTAGCACTGAGCTATCAGCCATGATTACTTGGTCAACCATTTCCCAGAGTCATACTAAAGTATCCAATAAACCCCTTACTAGCAAATGGAAGTGGGCTAATACTTCTTTTAGGTAGCTGCCATAAATGCATAAAAGTTGTCCAAGAGCAATATGGCAAAGGACATTTTTCAGGCATGTTTGAGGTACAGGGTATAGCCCTGTGAATTTGGACATTTTTGTGCATTCTGTCACAGTAAAAGTCAGATCGAGATGAAACATTAATGAGCATTATCCCAGCAGTTTGTTTGATAATTAATGCCAAAGCTATCATGTGATAAAAATATTATTTATTTCTTGTCAATGAGAACGCTGTGCCTAAAAATAGATGAAAGCGCTGAATCCCTGTGAAGCAGTATTGATACGATACGGTTCTTCCCAGACAGAAGCTGTTGCATAAAAACACCACCCTACCAAGTGCTAAAATATGCAAGTGTCAGTGACTTCAGTAGTTAGAAGCCTCTAATCACTTGTTATACAAAGTGCCAACTGCAAGAGAGGAAGGAAAAATTAGACAGAGTGACCCAAGACTGTTTTCAGCTATATTGTAGATAATTACAAAACAGCACAGGCACAGTTCATCCATCTGTTCGTCAGCTGGAGAATGCAATGGAGTGGGAGTTAATGGAGAGACAATAAATATGTTTTAACAATGACTGATGATATTTTAAACAACCTTAGTAATTAGTTATTGCTTGCAGTTAGTGGTAAATATTTTGCCCATTTATATGTACCGTACATTAGATGCAGATATTGCCCTTTTGAACTGTGGTCACTCCCACAGCTCAATGATTCCTGCCAAAGTTTCACTCTCTTTGTAAGTCTACAGCAAGCTAGTTTTATCTGTGACATTTCAGCTAAGTTACACACTCAACACGTCAGGTCGTAAAATAGATTGTTATATACCCAACTCCTGTTCAGCGAGGGTGGCCACAATTAAAAGAGAATGAGATAGCTTTTCCAGAAAAGGACATTGTCTACTTTCAAGCTTAATTCATCCCTTGGTATATGTGACAGGGACATTAGCTGACTAACGTACATAATGCCTTTTTCGATTGTGTCCTTGAAGCTCTGAGAAGATGGATGACCCATTCGATTTGCATAAACATGTTCAAATGCATAACCTTAAAGATGACCCAAAACAACTTGTTAACTTAATTCTGGAAACTGGGTGTTGCAAGGAAGTGACCACTGCCTGCACCTCCCAGTATGCTGTTCGATTAAAGGATATTGACAAAAAACAAAGGGTGTTGTCCAGCATGAGTGCTCAACATGCTTCCTTCTGGTTTGGCTCTTTTAGGGCATCAATATTGAAACTACACAGTAGAATTTTTAGATTCATTGGATTCATTCCAGTGGCTTTCAAGGTAAAGGTAACTGTTCGAGTTTAGTGATGATAGTTTTCCCCTTTATTGAGATAGAGGTATCTTGCTAGACTTGGTAGCTTTCTACTTGGGGATTTAAGGTAAATACTATTTAAAAACTTGATGGACATCTTAAATATCTCCCTGTAACATTAATAAAACCTGGATTCTCTATTAGAAACAAGACTATACTTACTTTTCCTAGAACTGTCAATGTTGTGATTGAACTACCATCAAAAGTGAATAGTATGTTCAGTTCTTTAATAAAAAACTATATAATTTAGAAAATATCTTGTCTCATTTAGTCTTCTGCATCCAAACTCAAGATCCCATCTTCATGCACTCTTTAGTGGAGAGGTGCATTTTTGAGGGCAGATACTCAGATCCTTATAATATCCGGGTTGTTATAATCTAGCTAAAATTGTTAAAAGTGCTGTCTGGAGGATGGTAATACTGGTGGTTCCTTTCCTTCCAGGAGAGTTAGATCAGTTCTTCAGGTCCATCTAAGTTTCTGTGAGGCTTGTGCTTCTCAATCTTATCGGAGAGTGATCATCGGAGGAGTATGCCTGATCTGGAATAGTTCTAAAAGGGGCTAGGGTTAAAATCCACTTCATTCTTACTTGATATAGAAAGGTAGATTTGCCCTCTTATTTGTCCTGCTGACAGTGGAGAGGTTATTTCCCCTTCACAGTATTTTTGTTGCTTTAACTGACTTCTATATGAGGTGTTTCCTCTCCTTGGCAGGCTTGCGATGGAGCAGTCTTAACACCCATCAGTATGAAACCATCACAAACCCACTGCAATGTCCTCTTATAGAACCTCCATTAATCATGCATGGTAATTTGGAGACCAGAAAGCTGCTTATTGGCATGGAAAAAGACGGAAGTAAGAATTCTCATGCATGCTGCAGCCAATTAAAGCACAGCATCACTTCTCAACAGTTGGAAAGCACCCTAGATTTTCTGGTATATTCATGGAGGTACTGCTGGCAGAAAAGCAGCAGATTCTATAGGGAAGTAGACAGTCCCTAGCAAGGCGGCAAGGACAGTGGGCATCTCATCCAGTGATATCTCCATGCATTCAGCACTGTACTGATCATGCTGGTCTATAAGTCATTCCATAATTTTTATGCTAGTTAACTGTCTGACAAAAGCTCACAATGATGCAAATTCACTTTGCTATATCTGCAAATCATCATTGCCTGCATGAAGTTACAGCCTATACATTTGGTTTTCTGGTTAATTCTAAAAGGAAAAAGATCTGGCACAAAACAGCATAGCATTTGAAAGATGAGAAGTACTGCAGACAGAAACAGTAGGTTTAGCTATTTTACCCATTTCACTGCAGGTATATTTGCTAAACACAGCAATGGACAGCAAATGTCACATTTCATTGCAGTATACTGTGCATTAGTGACAGCATTTGAATGCATGAAATTTAATATGATCAAAGGATGGTAAGGTTACAGAGAGGGCTTCTATTCATTATATACTAATGATGATTAGTCAGGACGGGAGACCTCCGAAAGCAATCTTTTTGAAAATGATTGATATGTTCAGGATTGAACTTCAGAGCCAAGTTTCACGAAAGCTATTTTAATATTATAGCCATTCATCAGTGTTACAATTCCTATAAAAAATATTGAATAATAATTAAATATTGCAGCAATGAACACAACTGTGAATATGTATTTCAACTCTTGGCAAGTACATCAGCTCTATATATAGGATCAGATGGAAACTTGTACGAGGTACCATTCAATGGCTTATGACTCAAACTCATTCAATTTTATTGCTCCAAGTTAAGTTTAACAGAGCTTTATTCCTTTGCACCCATTTTCCCTAACATACAGCAGAAAGATTGTGCTCTGAAGACAGTGACTCAGAATTATTTTCAAAGGTAGGTTTCACAGAGCTGGAGAAATCAAACTTTTCCATTTACCCCTCACAATTATCCATTCTGATACAGAGATTGGACTGAATATTTGTCAGCATTCGGAGGCAGGCTTCAGTGTGGGAACAGCAGCACTTTGTTTATTTTTGGAGGAAATGGAATTTGCCTTGGCATTCTCAACTCTGTGCCATTTTTGTCACCTGTTTTCACAAGTCAGGAATGCCTCTTTTACGGAATGCACAGCCAGACCCAACACTCCTACCCGCTTAACTCCCCCACTATTGTCAGGTCGCCTGGTTCAGCAGAGTTGGATTGAGGAAGAAGGCGCCCCCCTTATTTACAGCACTGGCTGATATAAACCAGCTAAGTTAAAGGTCCCATTGAAAGTGACAGGCCAGGAACAAGGTAAGTGTCTAAGGTAAGCGACTAGGATTAGGGGGTGGTGGTGGGGGGATCTGAGGTCGGAGGGGTTGGGATCAGAGGTTGGGGGGAATTGGAGGTCGGGGGGGGTGGTCGGTCCTCAGATTGCTGGGGACGGTGTTGGCCTTCTGTGGGCGGGGGGTGTTGGACCTTGAGGGGGTCAGAACTTGTGGCGGGAGGGTGGTCAGACCTCGGGGAGGTGGGTATTGGAACCTAGGGCAGGTCGGGGGTTGGGGCCTCAGTGGGGTTGTGGGGGGAGTGGTCGACCTCGGTGGGGTGGGGGTGCGGGGGTGTCGGAGCTTGGCGGGGGCGTTGGACCTCAGGGCGTGGCACTGAAGTGGTGGGGTGGGCGGTGTTGGTTTGAGGAGGCGCAGGAGGTGTGGGGTTGTTGGAGCTCGGCGGGGTGGTGGTGGGGGTGGGATTGGATCTCGGAGGTGGGGGGGACTGCAGCAGAGGGGGCGGTGTCGGGTTGAGTCAGGCCTGGCCTGCAGGGGTGGGCGTGCTTGGTTGGGCCTGCGGTGGTGATGGGGGGGTTCGGACCTGCAGGGGGCTGTCAGGTCAGGCCGGTGGGGGTGGGAAATACCTTGGAGGAGCAGTTAGTCGGGGTGTGGGGGCAGGGGGGCAGGGGAGTGCCCTGGGAGGTCGGAGGTGTGGAGTGAGTTCCATGTGGAGTTCGGTCTGGGTCTTTACAATAGTTGCCCAGTCATTAGAAGAGGTTTTATTTCTTCTAACTTTTTCTGATGATAGACTTTCCACCAATGTTCACTACAAGCCCACCAGCTCCCACTGCTGCCTCGACTACAGCTCCTCACACCCTTTTTCCTGTAAAGACTCCACCCCATTCTCTCAGTTCCTTCACCTCCGTCACATCTGTTCTGATGATGCCACTTTCAAAAACACTTCCTCTGACATGTCCTCCTTCTTCCTTAACCAAGGTTTCCCACCCACTGTGGTTGACAGAGCCCACAACCGTGTCCGACCCATCTCCCACGCCTCTGCCCTTACACCTTCCTCTCCCTCCCAGAACCATGATAGGGTCCTCCTTGTCCTCAATTTTCACCCCACCAGCCTCCGCATTCAAAGGATCATCCTCCACCATACGCCAACTCCAGCATGATGCTACCACTAAACACATCTTCCCTTCACCACCCACCCATAGGGGCATTCCATAGGGGCCGTTCACTCCGAGACACCTTGGTCCACTCTTCCATCACCCCCAGCACATCACCTCCCTCCCATGGCACCTTCCCATGCAATCATAGAAGGTGCAATACCTGTCCCTTTACCTTATCCCTCCTCATCGTCCAAGAGCCCAAACATTCCTTTCAAGTGACTTGCACCTCCTTCAATTTGGTCTACTGCACTCGCTGCTCCCAATGCGGTCTCCTCTACATTGGAGAGACCAAATGCAGACTGGGTGACTGATTTGTGGTACAGCTTCGGTCTGACCGCAAGCATGGCCTAGACCTTCCTGTCGCTTGCCATTGCAACACCCCATCCTGCTCTCATGCCCACATGTCTGTCTTTGGCCTGCTGCAATGTTCCAGTGAAGTCCAATGCAAACTGGAGGAACAGCACCTCATCTTCCGATTAGGCACTTTACAGCCTTCCGGACGTAACATTGAGTTCAACAACTTCAGACCATGAACTCTCTCCTCCATCCTCATCCCCTTTATATCCTCTTTTTTCAATATTCATTCTTATTTCTTAATTTTTATTTTTAAATTTTTAAATTTTTATTTTTTATCCACTTATTTTTATTTAAATTCATTTTTATTCATTGTTTTATCCTATTTTCAATCTTTTTTCCCCCCCACCGGCCCCTCCCCCCACCCCATCCCCACCAGGTCCATCTGTCACTTCATCGTGTTGTTCTTTCCAGAGTGCTTACACTTGTCCTGCCATTATCACATTGTACTCTCCAACCTTAATGCCACCGCTTGCCTTCCCAGCTAGTTTTGTGTCATCCGCAAATTTGGCGATAGTATATTCACTTCCTTCATCTAAGTAATTAATATATATTGTAAATAATTGATGCCCCAGCACTGATCCCTGGGGCACTCCACTAGTTACAGGTTGCCATCCTGAAAATGCACCCTTATCCCAACTCTCTGTCTTCTATTAGTTAGGTAATCCTCTATCTATGCTAAGATACTACCCCCAACACCATGGGCTCTTACCTTAAGTAGCCTTAAGTACCTCATCAAACACCTTTTGGAAATCCAAGTATATTATATCTACTGGTTCCCCTTTGTCTATCCTGCTTGCTACCTCCTCAAAGAATTCTAACAAATTTGTTAGGCATGATTTCCCCCTCATGAAGCCATGCTGACTCTGCTTGATTAGATTATGTATTTCTAAATGCTCTGCTATTACATCCTTTGTAATAGACTCCAACATTTTCCCAATGATAGATGTTAAGCTAACTGGCCTAGTTACCTGTTTTTTCCTCTCCCTCTCTTTTTGAATAAGGGTATTATATTGGCTGTTCTCCAATCCTCTGGGACTTTTCCAGAATCTAAGGCTTCTTGGAAGATTACTACCAGTGCATCCACTATCTCTGCAGCTACTTCCTTTAATATCCCAGGATGCAACCCATCAGGTCAGAATGTCAACAATGTGCATCAAAAACTGTGAGAAAAATATTTGAAGTTACTTGACCCTAGTTATAGAATTTAAACATCTTGTTTTCAGTGTTGAATTGATATGAGCTAAGGAGCTTAATACCTATCCAAAATGAAAGGAACTTATCCAATGAAACTTCTATATTGTAACAAGACATATTTGCATCCAAGAAAGCAAACAAATATATTTCTGTATCATATTTTCCAGAAATGCCCATATGTGCCTGACACATAATAATACACATCACTTTCCCTTGCTAAGAATATCCATGTGCATATAAACACATTTTGTACTAATTTATCAATAAGTGGCTGGAATGGAGAGGGGGCAGGGGTGGAGTACACTCTATTTTAAAATTTTGCCCTATTCAATTCTCCTTCAATGAATTGTGCAAAACTGTATAACCATTACCAAGCCTAAGTATTGAGGAGATATATTATGGTAGCAGAGTATTTGCTTCAAGTAGATAGTACACACTGTTGCTACTGTGAAAATATGATTCCACGAGGTTGACTATGTCAGGCTGTTGCTTGACTAGTCTGTGAGACAGCTCTCCCAATTTTGGCACCAGCCCCCAGGTGTTAGTAAGAAGGACTTTGCAGGTTTGACATGGCTAAGTTTGCCGTTGTCGTTTCCGGTGCCTAGGTCGAAGCTGAGTGGTCTGTCTGGTTTCATTCCTGTTTTGAGACTTGGTAGCAATTTGATACAACCGAGTGTTTTGCTAGGTCATTTCAGAGGGCATTTAAGTGTCAACCATATTGCTGTGGGCCTGGAGTCACATATAGGCTAGACCAGGTAAGGACAGCAGATTTCCTTCCCTAAAGGACATTAGTGAACATTTGGACATGATGGAGGCCCGCCATCATGTCCTCTACCCCTGCTCTGGCCGCAGGACGGGCAGCGACATCACCAATCCAGCCTAGCAGGTGGTAGCAGCGATGGTCAGTGCCAATGCTGCACAGAAGAAGTTGGCCACCCAATGCAGATAGAGGATGAATGATCTCATCCGCGCAGCCAGGGTATGGCAACCATCTCTAAACTCACACACTCAAGCCCATCACACATTCACTGGCATCTCACTCACTGCCAGTTCAAGGGACATCACCACCCATTCACACACTCCCATGTCCATCTGGCCTCATCTCCTCTGGAGACGGCCTCCTCAGCCCTCACCATCTTGAGGCCACTTGCACAGATCAAAATGCGCCTCCACACGCACCCTGGGACACCTTCCTTCCCCAGTACAGCTCTCGTCCTGCAGCCTCTTCCCTTGTCTGAGGCCACTTCTCCCCCTTCCCCGAGCAAGACCATGCCCTGCAGCCATTGAAAAGCCACCCTCATATGGCTGATCTGGTAGGTAGAGGCCTGCCCGTGAGCCCCACTAAAAGTGATGTGGTGCTGTCTGTGAAGTCTGGCACTGATGACTGCGAGTGCTGACCAAAGGAAGGTAGGCAAACAAACCTTGAAGTCCCGAGTGAAGTGCAGCCTGCCAGATGCATGTCGCTTAAGTGCTATTGTGAAATACGTCGGTGTGTTTTCCCACCAATGTGGGCAGTGATCTAGCGGGTTGTTGGTGGGGGGCGGGGGGGGGATGAGTCTGGCGGGCTGGCCTTATAATGATATGCTGATGTATTACAAAGAGGTTCCCGACGTCCGATGGCGGGAAATGAGGCTCGCCATTAGCAGGCTGAGTGGACAATTGCATACTGGTTTCATGCCGTCTTGAAACTAACCGTGCCATATTGTCTGTTCACACCACCGCACACACCTGACGCCGACGAGCACGGAAAATCCAGGCCTAAGTGCAGTGGCGGGTAGTTTCGGCAGTGCCTAGCCCGCCGTCTGTAATGGGGGTAACTCGCGCCCAATTCTGCGCTTGGTGCCTCATTAATTATGCAGAGGCACCTTTTGCTCCGAATCACCTGGCAGGTCGGGAGTCAATTCTTCTGCCTGCCGTCAGCTGCTAGGTTCAAAGGTCCAGGCGCCACATTTAACTGCCAGCCCAATACAAAATCTCAATCTCTCCAGCCCGCCAGAGATGTCTGCAACCCATAAAACAAAGACTAAGAGCCTCAGAACAAAGTCTGCACCCCGGGTGACCCACCAGGCCCTCCAGGCCTTGGTCAGAGGGGCGCAGGGACAACAACACATGCTCGACCCCACAGATGGCTGCAGGAAGCACAGCAACCTCACCTCAGGTCTGGGAGACCGTCGCGGAACAGGTCAATGTGGCTGACATCCGTGCCCGAGGTGCCACCCAGTGCAGGAAGAGGATGAATGATCTCATCCGCTCCGCTAGGGTAAGTCATCCTTCAACACCCTCCAATATCAAACTCGCATCATGGCATCATACACTCAAACAGCTTCTCTCTTCACAACCATTAGCAGGGGACACATATCAACACTCATACTCTCAACAAGACATTCACATCGCCACCATCCCATCTATCATGTCGTTCACACTCCATCCTCTGGCCCTTCTGGAGAGGGTTCACCACACACAGGGGACATGCATCTCCCCCAAACTCTACTCCATCTCTTCTCACCACATGTCTTTCTTCTTCATACGGGTCAAGCTGGCAAACAATAGGTGCAAGCGAGCACAGATCGGGGAGGGACGTCCAACATCTTTGCCCTCAGTAAATTCGAGGAGGCGGCCGTCAAGCTGGCTGGGGACAACAGGGATCGCTCTTGTGGGGAAGGGGAGACTGACATCTCCATCCAACCTAGTACAGATCACAGCGCCCTCACCTCATAAAATCCTGACATTCAGTGAGTCATGTGCAGTCTTATCTAGCTCGTGCTCATTAACTGAAACTCTATTTTCTAGGGCACAAACACACATCGAGGCACCCAAGCCATTCCAGCGCCACCAGTGCGAGCCCCCAGACCTCATCTGAGGATGAAGCTCCAGAACAAACGTTACAGTGCTCACACACACCGTCTGCCAGCTCAGAGACACACACATCGCTGGGAAACAGATGTAGATTAGGCTCAGGCTCAGTTTCTGGGGACCACCTCACTGACATCTCACTCTGTCCGAGTCAGGCGATGAGCCTCTGGAAGCCACTGCTGGAGATGCAATGACAGGCGGTGGAACATCAGACAGAGATTCGACAGTCACTCAGTAGATTAGAGCGAATGATGGAGGAGTCCGTACGCATTCTGTCTGATGACATGACTCCGACATGCGAGCACCTCGAGGTCACCATGGTAAGGCTGGTGAGCAACATAGAGACCTTGGTCCAGCAGCACTTGCTGGTTTTGTGCTCAGCCATGCACTCCATGGCCACACACCCTGGTGGGCACCATCAGGATATAGGCAACATGACAACAAGGCACATTGACCTCCCTCCGGGCGCACCATCTACTGAAGGAGTCAGGGCACAGCCCTTGAGCATCCACAGGGTGGATGAGCATCAGCCAAACACCCCGGGAGTCTCCTCTCAGGACACTCAAAGGGCTTACAACTTATCACAGCCCCCTCTGCCTGTGACCCCATCCACTCCAGTTTCTCAGGTCGCCAAGGTTGCTTCTGCACCCTCCCAGCGGGTGACCCTTAGCATGTCGGGGCCCTCTAAGCCACGGGCCACTAGAGGATGTCCGTCAAGGTCATCACAGACATCACAACATAGCAGTCAGCAGGCTGCCTCCATCTCTGCTGTAGATGTCGGGGCTGCACCCAGGTGTAGAGCTAGAGTTAAGAAAGTTAAGAAAAGTTGATGTCACTTTTGGGTCACGGGTGTGCTAGACACATAACTAAATTGCACTTTTGTTAATACATTTGATGGTTATTTGAATGTTCCTGTCAAATGAAGGAGTTGTGATTTTGTACTTTGGAGTGCTCTTATTTCACGGTTTAGCCTTCCTCCCACTCAGTGATAGTGTCCCACTGTGAGGTTAACATTCCAATAATGTCAACCTCAGTTGAACGAGTATCTGCCCCCCTTGTGTATTGTCAGGGAGATGAGTTTAAATCTTTAGTGGAAGTGTGTGATGTAAGTGTTTCTAACCCTTCTTCCTCAAAGAAGACCATTGCGTGAAGGCAGCTCATCAGCATTAATATTCTAGTGGCATTTGTGTCTCCTCGGTGGTAGCGGCAGAAGAAAAGACATGATTGGGAGGAGGAGATCCTTAGCCGTGTCCACATCTCAGTCACAGCAGTGCTTGCATCATTAGATGGCGGCGAAGGCTTCAAATCTTCTCTCACATTGCTCTTGTTCCTAAGTGGGCTATCAGTACCCAGAGTGAACTCACTCACAGGGCCCCATGGACCAAAGCAAAGATCATGGCCTGGCAATTCATGATGCAAGTGTGAATGCGAGACATGTTCTGGCTGCAAGTGGGTAGATATCTCAAGTTGAAAGAAGAGGGCATTGAGGGCTATGGAGAGATGTGGCCATATTCCCTCACGACTTTACTCTTCCTGGAATCTGTCAGCGATTAATGTATCACAGGCACGTCCCCCACGTCTTCCTTCCTCCATGGCGTGATCGTGCTCACACTGACCCTCTGCAGCCTCCGGAGGTTCTTGGGTTTCCGGATGTTCACCCTCCAATGAGCCCTCATCCTCTGGCAAGAGGTCACCTCGTTGCATTGCCAGATTGTGAAGGGTGCAACACACTACAATGATGTAGGAAACCCTGTCAGGAGTGTTTTGGAGTGAGCCACTCGGGAAGTCCAAGCATTTGAAATGCATCTTCAGATGCAGCCCTATGGTCTGCTCTGGAATGACTGAGGGTGATGCACCGGTGTCATCAGCCAGCACTTCAGTGGGTACCCCTTAAGCCCAAGCAGCCATCCCTGCAGACGTAATGGCCCCTCCAAAATCTCTGGCACCTGGGAGTGACTCAGGATGTAGGAGTCATGGCATCTCCCAGGGTACCATGCACAAATGTGCAGTATGTGCTTCCAGTGATCACACACCAGTTGTACATTGATGGAATGATAGCCCTTGAGGTTTATAAACATTAGGGGCTGCTGCCATGGAGCCCGTATAGCCATATGGGTGCAGCCTATTGCACCCTGCAGTCTAGGGAAGCCTGAGATGGCAGCGAAGCCAGGCTGCAAGATTCACTGGCTATCTCTGTCTGGTGCAAACCTGACATAGTGATGGGCCTTCCTGTAAGGGGAAACTGTGACCTCCTTTATACATTGATGTGTTGCGGACTGAGAGATGCCACAAAGGTCACCTGTTGATCCATGGAAAGAACCAGAGACCATGAAATTGAGTGCAGCGGTCACCTTCAAAGTCACTGCAAGGGGTACCCTTCAACTCCACATGGCATCAAGTCTCCACGAAGAAAGTGGCAAATATGATGTACCAGATCTTGGGAAAAGCACAGGTGTGCACGGTATTGCCTCTCGCTCATTTGTAAATAGGAGACAGTTGGATGATAAACCCTTGGTCTGGCATGGATGCTAATGTTTAAGTGAGATAATTGACCCGACCTAGCTCTGTGCTCCCAACCTCTGATGTGGCATATTAATGACCAATCAGTTGCTCATGGTCAATGAGTGGATGCCCTTCGTCCCATTGGGCCTGTCATGTCTGGTAAACACATGACAGGCCTTCATTGATGGAATGCTATATATGATACAGCTGTGCCTCCTTCACTATTGCCTGAATTCCCAAATTCTACATTCCTATGTGTTACACTTGAGATGCAGTGACTGTGATGTATAGCCACTGAGCTCTGAGTAGCTCTCTAACAGTGCTAATGAAACCATTGGCTTTAAGTGGCTTTTATTGCAAGGAGATCTTCCTCCTTTCTTTCTAAGCAGACTCCTGCTCATTCCTGTGGCAACAAGAGGTTAGAGAGTGACCCCAGAAAGGCCCCTCCCCCCCACTGTCTTTCCACAGCCTTCCCTCCCTTTTGACCCCCTCATGTTTGTCAGCCCGACCCCTCGCCTCACAGCCCACCCCCAGGTTGAAGTGTTAATCTCTGAAAGTAGAGACCTGCATGAGTACCACAGCACAGTGGTGTTCCTTGGTACAATGAAAGCAAGAGAAGGAGCAGTCCAACCTTACAGCCCCAACAGATTGGCATTCACTGCAACAAGACTGGCACAGCGCTATGGCAAGTATGTTCCATTCACCTCAAAGTTACCAGCAAATTGAGGTCTGACTTGTGCACGCCACTCCTTTTCAAATGGGTTTGATGCCGACGTAATTTCACGCTGGCGTGACGGAAGATGGGAAGGGGTGGCAAGATTCTGGCGAGCAGCTGTCTTAATGAGAATTCGTGACATGCCAATGAATGCTAATGGAGTTCACGCCAGTAGCCGGTGGGATAACTGACCCGCCACGAATACACCGTCTGGAGAATTGTGACCTGTTTTTATGATGGCAGGTTTCTGATGTTTTTGCCTCCCACTGGATTCTCCACTCCCGCCCACCACAAACCCCACCGAGGGTGGGATGGGAGAATGCCACCCAATGAGTCAGTTACACTTTTTTATTATTGTTAATTTAAACTAGATATGCTTTTTGACTTGTGGGCTGATAATAAAAAATCTACTCATCTTTGTTCAAAGATGCCAGTTTCCTGATTTCTGCTCTGAAACTGTAAAATGACTTTGATTTATGGTTACTCATTGTCTTGAAATAATTTCACATGTAGATGTGGTGATGTAAAACCAGACCAACGTCTGTCAAAAAATAATTGCAATCTCTATAAATTTCACCAATCTTAAGTTACTACACTAACTTAGCAGCAGTATTGCCAATAAAAATAGCACACGAATCATGTCCAAAGAATGCTTTGGAAAAAAATCCGAGTGCAGTCATGAGAGAATCCCAAGTGAGGATCTTCTTTGGATCTCCTTGTACTTTTCAGCATGTCCTGAGCAAGAGAATGGAGAGGTTAGTGACTGCTAGGCTTTTATTGATACCAGTTTATAACTAGTGCACAAGTAAGAAAGCCCAGAGTGACTTTGCAGAGGATATCTTGCCTTTGCACAAAGTTCCCAGCCACTTCTCCTTTTCCCAATGCTGCTTCTGAAGAACAGAAGATGTGAAATACATAACAAATCATGGAAGCAAACCTGTATGGTACCATTCCACTGAATGGCAAATTGGCACAATTGCGCGGTAAGCTACCAAATTAGCTGTGTAGGCCAATATTAATATATAAGTATAAATGGTCTAAGAAAATAAGATCCAACAACTTTAACCATTTATCTGCACCAAAAATAACCTTTTTTTTTCCCTTGGCTACAACATCCCTTGCTGAAGGCAATGCATCACAAATCCTCTTAGTCTGTGATCTTATTCATTTGGGTAGTTTAAAATGTAAACACAGAATTATTTTCCAGAACTTGGCAAAAGCAGCAGAAGGGGATTTGCGGGAAATTTGTTTTACACAGTGAGATGGAATGCACTGCCTGAAAGGGTGCTGGGAGCAAATTCAATATTAACTTTCAAAAAAGCAATTGATATGTATTTGAAATCGGGAAAAAAAATGCATGGCTGTGGGGAAAGAGCATTAGAGCAGGAGTAATTGGGTAGTTCCTCAAAGTGTCAACATAGGCATGATGGGCCAAATGGCCTCCTTCAGGGATCAAAAGATTCCATGGGTGCAAAATTTGATTCCTTAATAACCGTTCTTTTGATGCTACGAATGTCATTTTCACTCCAAAATAGTGACCATGGCACACCACTTGCTTCTGATACAAGAAATGCTGGATGTCATTTTGGTGAGGGCATTAGCACATGTGAATGGAACATCCAAATTATTCAGGCTATTAGGCATACCTTCGGCATTCCTGCTGTTGTTATTGTTACAGTTATGATGTTTATGATATTATGATGTTTTGGGACTGTGTCTTTAATTTAAGGTAAAATGAAGGCGACCATGTGACCTATTCCGAAGTTTGCCTGACAGCAAGCCTGGGTGGTTTGACTGTTACAAATTAAAGGGGACCCCAGAGTGTTTTAGTGGGAAGAGGGTGCAAGGTTTACACACTTGGAGACAATGGCAGAACCTGCGTGCTAACAGTGGATATACCGTGATCCTCCAAAGTCCCAGAAAAATGTTGAGAATGTCAGTTTTTAAACATTTGTGCTTTAAGCTGTCCATTTACTTCCAAGATAAAAAAAAGTTGGGGTCTCTTGTATAGCTAATCAGCATTTCTTCCTTGATACATAGCCTGTGATATATATGGTGGCATGGTGATAGTTTTGAGAGGGGAAGGGTGCAGAGGAAGCCATTGTGATATCAGGTTACAGGCTTTCCTAAAATATCACTGAATATCACAGACAGATTAGTCTGCCAGAGTCCGGGGGGAAGAGAGCAGCTAGAGGCCAAAAGTCTCTATGGATCTCCAGGCAAGGATGCAGGTGGGAGCTTGCACTTGGATTGGAAAGACAAAATCCATTAGGAGTTCCCTACGGAAATAGTGTTTAGTCAATAGTGCTTTTCAGTCTGTTTGTTGCAGTAAACATCTTAAAACATGAATTCTTGCTGTGTCATCTGTTCAGCTATTAACTGGAAGTTCCGCTTTCTTTTTTAAAAGTTAAATCGGTCTCTATGGGGATCGTAATGTTCATTTGTTCTTGGTTTTCACCATAGCCTTCGTGGGGCTGTTGACATTGTTTTGCTTCTTCTCTGGCTTCCTTCAAGTCTCCCTAAGTCCATGTCTAAATGTTATCCACCAATCTAATTTTTCTTCTTCCCCTTCCTTTTTACCCTCAATACCTCTGACGACAGGACAAGGCTGTCCGGTTTTTGTTTCCAATGTCTGTCTTTGGCTATCTTTCTGTTGTGGACTGGAACATCATAACTTAAATTAGGACCTAATCAAGGCAATGCAGTGCAAACAGGCACGAGTTTTCTGAGAGCACTGCATCACTTTTTGGTTCATTAAAACTGAGTTCCGTGCACAAGCAAATAAAATTAATGTCAATGAATAGCTAATGGGGCACTGATTCTCTACTGACATTAAAAATATTTCAACATGATATATAGGTGGGATCTCAGGTGCTCTATGATACTCCAGCTAACATAGAGCCAATGGCACATGAGACTAACCTCCACAATGAGTTCACAAACAGCTTATTTAAATTCTATTTGAAAAGTTTCATATCCAAGTTGTGAGGTAAAATTAAAAGAAATAAATGGCGTGTCATTGGTTTATGGTTATTTCGCTTTGCAGTGAGGTAAATAACTAGGGCATAGACTCAAAGTAATTGGTAGCAGGGTTAGAGGGGAGTTGAGGAGATTTTTTTTTCATCCAAGAATTTGTTGGTGCTCTGGCACTCAGTGTCTGAAAGGGCAGCTCTTCTGAAGCAGAAACCCTCATTGCATTTAAAAAATGCTTGGACATGCACTTGAAGTGCAGTAACCTACAGGATGAGCTGGAAAGTGGGATTAAGCTGGATAACTCTTTTTTGGCTTGTACAGGCATAATGAGCCAATTGACCTACTCTGAGATATAAATTCTCTACGTTTCTGTTGGGCTTGTTCCTATCTTCACAGAATCACACAGTGCAGAAAAGGCCCTTTGGCCCATCGAGTCTGCACCAACACGTGAGAAACACCTGACCTACCTACCTAATCTCATTTACCACCACTTGGCCCATAGCCTTGAATGTTATGACATGCCAAGTACTCATCCAGGTACTTTTTAAAGGATGTGAGGCAACCCGCCTCCACCATCCTCCCAGACAGCGCATTCCAGACCATCACCTCCCTCTGGGTAAAAAGGTTTTTCCTCACATCCCCCCCAAACCTACTGCCCCTCACCTTGAACTTATGTCACCTTGTGACTGACTCTTCAACTAAGGGGAACAGCTGCTCCCTATCCACCCTGTCCATGTCCCTCATAATCTTGTACACATTGATCAGGTCGCCCCTCAGTCTTCTCTGCTCCAATGAGAACAACTCAAGTCTATCCAACCTCTCTTCATAACTTAAATGTTTCATCCCAGGCAACATCCTGTGAATCTCCTTTGCACCCCCTCCAGTGCAATCACATCCTTCATATAATGTGGCGACCAGAACTGCACACAGTGCTCCAGCTGTGGCCTCACCAAGGTTCTATACAACTCCAACATGATCTCCCTACTTTTGTAATCTATGCCTCGATTGATAAAGGCAAGTGTCCCTTCTTGCTTCTTTCTTGGCAGAGTCAAACCACCATTGACCAAGGCCTAACTGAAGATCAGAAGGTGTTACTAACTCTTCCATCTTGTTGTGAAGTTGTCCCAGCCATTGCTCAATGTTTGATAGAGAAACATTAGCCATTAATTGTAAACCGTAGGATTAGTCACAGCATACATCATGAAAAGCCTTGTATCTCGCTCCTCATATTGTAACATCTATCAAAAAAATGTCATTTACCTCACTTTTATTATCACACTATACATCATATGCTGTCATTCAATCAGCTTGTTTCACCTGTCACATTGCCTTTGTGACGCAAACACACTCAGTATAGCTGCTTCACAGTAGTAAGAGAAGTAAAAAAAACAATAATAAGCATTTGTTATTTTGTGACTAGTTTCTTCATTGGAGTGCTTAATTATCAACTCAGTGTGGGATGTTGTACTGAAGACAAAAAATGGGTGGAGGGCCCTGATATTGGACATCCTCCTCATTAGTACATGGTGTGCATTTCCGCTTAGAAAGCAGGGTCATAAGATTTGATTCAGGGAACAGCATTCAAACCACCTGGAAATGAAACTGAAGTTACATCAAAATGACGGGGTTATTTTCTTTTTTTATGTCAGGCAGGGAGCAAGTTTAATTCCCATAAGAACATAAAGAATTGAAGCATAGAGTAGACCATTTCCCCTCTTCGAGCCTGCTCTACCATTCAACAGGATCGCAGCTGGCCTTCTACTTCAACCCCACCTTCCTACATTATCCCCAGATCCTTTAATTTGTTTAACACCAAAAGATCTATTGACCTCAGTCTTGAATATACTTGATGACTAAGCATCCACAGTTCTCTGGGGTAGAGAATTGCAACTCTGTGAGCAAAGAAATTTCTTCTAATCTCAGTCCCAAATGGCTGATCCCTTATTCTGAGGCTGTGTCTCACAGGTGTTCTAAATTCCCCAGCCAAGGGGAAACTCTTTCAAGTTACCAACAGTCACAGATTGCAACTCTTTTCAAGTACAATCACAGTTCTTGGTTTCCGGGAGTGGGACATGAACCCACAACCCTCTGATTCAAAGGTGAGGGTGCTATGAACTGAGCCACAACTGACACCTCAAAAGGGGAAACATTATCTCAGCATCTAACATATCAAGCTCCTTAAGAATTGTATGTGTTTTAATTAGATCACCTCTCATTCTTTCAAACTCCAAGCAATACAGGCCCACCCTAATCAGTCTCCCCTCATAGGATAATCCCCTCATAGGATAATCCCCACATTTGAGGAATCAATCTAGTGATCCATTGGTGCACTCCCTCCAGGGCAATTATGTCTTTCTTTACTTAAGCAGACTAAAAATACACAAAGTACCCCAGATATGACCTGACCAATGTCCTGTATAACTGTAGTAAGACTTCATTAATCTTAAACTTTTTATCCCTTTGTAACAAAAATTAACATACCATTTGCCTGCCTAATTTCTTACATGTCAACTCTATGATTCACATACAAGGTCGCTCTGAATGCAAACATTTCCCAGTCGCTCACCATTCAAAAAAAAAATTGCCCGTGTAAAATGGCAACGCGGACTCGATTGCAGGCGGCAATCAGGTCCACGCCCATCCATGCCAGCTCCATGCCCCGGGATCTGTAAATAGTTAAAGGTTATCAATAATCAGTCCATGATTAAATATACAAGTCTCAAAATCTCATCATTGAGGCAGCTAAAGAACTCATATTACAATAGCCACAGCATTTAAAAATCTATGCCTCAAGAACAATCAAAGGACACTTAACCATATATTCTTTTAACTATTTTTATGTTGGACTCTAACTTCTCTCATTTCTGATACCTGTGTATGCGTGTGTATTGAGGGGTGGGGAGCCCGAGGGCCGAATGCTTGATGTCACTTTATTTTTCCTCGGGTTTAGTGGTTAATAAATTTGTTCTTTCTTTAACTTAAGAAAACCTTGTTTGATTGGCTCCTTATTGCTCATTGCATTAATAGTTAAATACATTTGGATTCAGAAAAGACATATCCTCATGTAAAAGAAACTTAAACCTTTGTTGTGACCAACCAAGGAGATTGAATAGAGGGGATCCTGTTCACTCCTTTGCACCTGGTCATAGCACCTTCATGACCACAGGACATTCCAAAGCACTTTACAGCCAATGAATAACATGATGAATATGTGTCCAAAGCATCATTCAAAGATATTCAGGGTGCTCTAATCTAGTCCATTTATTCATGAGCCATCTTCGCCAAGTTAATCTCATTGCTGCCTGTGATACCTAATTGGTTTACTATATTAATACCTGGAATGGGTGGGTTGCCTTATGAGGAAAGGCTGGACAGGCTATGCTTGTATCCGCTGGAATTTAGAAGAGTAGGGGGCGACTTGGTTGAAACATACAAGATTCTGAGGGGACTTGACAAGGTGCATGTGGAGGGGATGTTTCCCCTTGTGGGAGAATCTAGAACTCAGAGTCACTGTTTCAAAATAAGGGGTCGCCCATTTCGGACAGAGATGAGGAACTTTTTTTTCTCTCAGAGGTTTGGGAAACTTTAGAATTCTCTTCCTCAAAAAGTGGTTGAGGCAGAGCCCTTGAATATTTTTAAGGCAGAGGTAGATAGATTCTTGATAAGCAAGGAAGTGAAAGATTATCGGGGATAGGCATGAATGTGAAGTGAAGTGGAGGTTAAAAGTTAAATCAGCTAGGATCTTACTGAATGGTGAAGCAGGTTCAAGGGGCCGAGTGGCCTACTTCTGCTCCTAATTTGTATGTTTGTATGTCTGTGACTGCTACATTCATTCTTTCATTTCTGAGTCAGGATAAATTTCAGGAATGCCAGCTAGTCCAGATTGAGATTAGGTGACAAGTTAACAAGTGGGATGTGCATCACATATAATCCCTGAAATCCACTACTACATTCCAAAAGTGCAGGCGAGATGGATCATAATGTCCAGGAAACCCTGAAATGTGACTAATCCAGGGGTCTGGCCAAATTTAAATGGCAGGATCACAATAAATATATTTTCTTTGTTTTCCTGACTAGTGGCTATCGAGGGGTATGTCTGGTAAAGGTAAGGTGCAGCTGAAGAGTGGGGACAAGAGGGAGGAGGAGATCAGAGGCCAAGGGGATATCATGGAACCCAGTGAGCTGTTGAGGGCAATGGGTGTGTCAGCTGATCATAGTGGGGGAGAACAGGTTTGCTTAGGGAGTAGGGAGGTGAGGGGTGGGGGAAGGGTAGCACTGCTGCTCTTTCTGGCCCACAAGTAGTGCTATAAAATGGCACAAATCTGCTGGATCAGGTGTCTCTCGCCTCCCTTCGGCTGCTGAGCCCTGAGAAACCTGGCCCACAACAATTAAGTCTGAACATACGTAGAAATTCGAAGCAGGCAGATTTCAATGACTTAACCACCCCTAGAGATTAGTCACCTCCCCCCTCCACCCACCTCTGTTAAAATTGGAAGTGAGCTCATTGGAGGCAGGATCAGGTTTCCAAATTTTGACTCCACTCAGCCCATCCAGTGGTGTTAAAATCCTTCCACCCACACTTTACGATCTTGTCCTGTGGTACAGGAGCTTTTATTTTAGAGAATCTTGATTTTGAATGTTGAAACACAGCAGCTTAATATATTAATCTAGAAAGTTGTGCATTTATTATTTAATTTAGTAACGTCACCTTTCCATTCACTCATTTCAAATAAGTCTCTCCCTCTGGTTCTATCTGAGGTACACATCATGATGCTGAGGTGAGGTAACTGGGAACTGGCCTCCCAGACCTCCATTGATGTTATTCTGTAATTGGGAACTATGATGTGTGAGTGATAAAACCTCGTTAGCTCATTTTCTCATGGTTTGGCTGAGGCTCTGAAAGTAGCCATGGATGTAAATTCACGTGCCACAATCATTCCCTACCTATTATTACTCTCATTTGTGAGGGCTGCAGATAAGCACAAGATTGCCTATTGCCAAATTTAACTGGATCTTAACAAGCATTACTGCACTTAACTCTTCATCACCAATTGCTCTTATTAATCCAGGATCATCAACATTTAGCACAATTCTTTTTCGATGAATGATCACTTCCATAGACCCATTCTCTCATCCTCTCCACTTTCCCCTGTAACACCAAGCACGAGCAACTTTGTTTCAAAGATTGAAACCATTTTCATAACTACCTCAAATACCTCCACTCCTTGCTGCTGCTAACCACCCACCACCACACTCATCCTAATTGTGCATCTTCTGTCCAATTTTCATCCCTATTCTCTCCAAGTTCATGCCTTCCATGCACACAGCTCAAGACCTCAACTCCTCCCCACCCAATTCCTGCTCTCTTAACCACCTTTCAGGGCCCAGTGCTTGCAAATATTATAAATAGTTCCCTCTATTTAAGTATTGTTCCTCTACTTTTCAAAACTGCCATCATCTGCATCCCCCTCTTCACTTAAAAAAGTCTTCTCTTAATTCATTCATCTCTCTAATCACCATCCAATCTCTCACCTTTGCATTTTATCCAATGTTGTTTGACAGTGTCGCTACCTCACAGCTGTGTGCACACATCCCCCATAACTCTCTTTTCTGTCCTTTTCAGTTTTGTCTCGACCCTTCCCACAGCACTGATACCACTTTGGTCAAAGTTATTACTGATATTCTCTAGGGCCCTGCCTACATTTCTTTATCACTGCTTATATAATGTCAGATCTGGTTCAGTTGGAGCTGAAGACCATAAGTTTAAGCTCCAGAAACTCAATCTAGACTGATGGCTCAGTGCAGTACTGAGAGAGCGCTGCATTGTTGAAGGTTCTACCTTTTAGTTAAGATGATCAACTGAGATGCTCTCTGTCCTAACAAAATCACACAACACACCTCAGTGAAGAATAGAGGAGGCCTCCTGATGTCCTGACCAACAGTTCTCTCTCAAATCAACATCCAAAAACATATGATTTAGTTATTTATTTTATTGCTGTTTGTTGGACCTTGATGTGCAGAAATTGATTCCCTCTGTTAAGTATTTAATTGGCTATTAATTGCTTTGAAATGTCATGAAAGGTATATTATAAGCACTTTCTTTTCATTCCTTGAGTTTTCTACAGCATTCAACATAGCTAATTTTGCCTTATCCTCGTCTCACCACCTCCTCTGTGATCCAATTCAGTGGGACTGGCATTGATGAAGCAAGTGCCCCAGCAAATCAACTGGAGTCAATTTCCTCTGGGACTCTCCTGATCTTACGCGTCAAAGATTAGTGGATCTGAATCAGGCTTTCTGCCAAACATCTGCTGAAGTTATGGCAGCTAACTGGGAGACTGCCGAGGAAATCCCCAGCACGTGCTTTCGGAAAAAAGAGGGGAAAAGAGTTGATGAGGGAAGAGACAAGAATCAGAGCACTTTCAATCATCTCTGCTACAAGTACCAACAAAGATGGCAGCCACAAAATTGAAAATATTCTGTCAGATTTTTAGTCCTTATTTTGCAAAATGCCACAGTAAGCATATTAGATCAGGTAAATATTTTAAAATGGATTTGTGATCTCTTGTCTTGGTAAGCAATTCTGATTAGCCCATTATCAAGTTATGTCTCCGAACTGACATTTCTATGAACAATAGCCTAGGTTGTCTCCACGCATTACAGCTTGGGCTTGTTGCAAATCCGCTTTGCATAAAAAAGCATTAATGAGATATTATTCTAAGACAAAATTTTGTTAACCAATGATATTATGGAACTACTCAGTGCCTCTCATGAATATTTATCCAGTTTGAATCATTCAGTAATTGGGTGACAGATGTTGAAGCTAGATTGCGTTATGCCAGCCTGATTTCAATGATTTCAGCTGCATTAGTATTCAATCAAAATTAGCTATTTTATTTATTAATTTTTAATTTTTGACTGCTTCAAGCTGAAGTGTAGACTTGCAAGCTCTGCATGCAAATTAAATCATTAGTGTCAGCTGTGGCTCAGTTGGTAGCACTTTCACCTCTGACTCACAAGGAAAGGAGTTCAAATCCCACTTGAGTAACTTGAGCACAAAATAATCTAGACTGACATACTACACTAAGGGAGTGCTGTACTGTTGAAGGTGCCATCCTTTGGATGTGACATTAAACAGAGGCCATGAATGCTTTCTCTCAAATGGACGTAAAAGATCTCCAAGCAATATTTTAAAGAAGAGCAGGGCATTATGCCATTATTTATTAAAACAGATTATCTGGTCAGCACGATATTGCTGTTTGTGGGAGTTGCTGTGTGCAAATTGGCTGCTATGTTCCCTACATTATCAACTTGGAATCGGGCTATTTTAGATTTAGTTCCAGTGTGCATGTGCACATGCACACACGCTTACTAACTCAATCTCCCACACACGCCGGTCAGCCTCTTCCCTACCTACCTCCTCTGACCTGGGGCTCTGTAGTGTCTCACTCCCAGGCCTCACAGCCAGCCTCTCCTTCTCGGGGTCCCCAGCACTCATGTTTATCCATTGCCTCCCCCGAAAGAACGTCTCTTTCTAGCAAAATCACCGCTGCTTGTGTTTGCTGCTCCTTCAATCAGAGACTGTTTCTCTTTCACATTTGCTGCTGATAGGCTCACTAGGTGGGAGAGGAATAGTCTATGATAGGAGAAGCAGCTCTTTGCAGAATCTTCCACTCCAACTTATCTGCTTGACTGGCATTTTTTAACGCTGACTGCAGGGACCACGTAGAATGCCTTTGGGGGCTGCATCTAGCTTGCGGGCCACTGGCTCGACAAGCCTGTATTAGATCAAAGGAGGGGTTGCCAGAAATAGTAGTAAACCTGAGGATTTGGAGCAGCTCAGAATCCAGCAAAGGATGACCAAGAAAGTTAGAAAGGGTGAAGAGAGTATGAATGCAAGCTAACGAGAAACAAAGGTGGTCTGTAAAAGCTTCTTTAGCTATGTGAAAAAGAAAAGATTAGCAAGGACAGAAGTGGGTCCATTACAGGCAAAGGCAGGAGAATTTATAATGGAGAATAGGGAAACGGTAGAGAAACTAAACAATTCTTTTGTGTCTGTCCTCACGGAGGAAGATACAGAAAATCTCCCAGAAATACTAAGGAACCAAGGAATTAGTGAAAATGAGGAACTGAAGGAAATTAGTATTAATAAAGATGTAGGACTTGAAAAATTAATTGGATTAGAGGTTGATAAATCCTCTGGACCAGATGAGCTGCATCCCAGAGTGTTAAAGGAATGGCTTATAGAGATAGCGGATGCATTGGTAGTCATCTTTCAAAATTCAATAGAGTCTAAAAAGGTTCCTCCGGATTGTAAAGTTGCAAATGTAGAAGGGAGGGAGAGAGAAACATTAGAACTACAGACCAGTTAGTTGGACTTCAATGGTAGGGAATATGTTAGAATCTATTATAAATGATGTGATAACTGGACACTGGGAAAATAATGGTATGATTGGGCAGAGTCAACATGGATTTATGAAAGGGAAATCACGTTTGAAAAACCTGTTAGAGTTTTTAAGAGGGTATTACTTGTAGCATAGACAAAGGAGATGTTGTTAGATGTGGTGTATTTGGATTTTCAGAAGGTTCCACACAGGAGGTTAGTAAACAAAATTAGAGTGCATGGGGTAGGGGATAATATACTGCCGTGGATTGAGAACTGGTTAACAGACAGAAAACAGAGAGTAGGAATAAATGGATCATTCTCAGGATGGCAGGCTGTTACTAGTGGGGTACCACAAGGATCAGTACTTGGGCCACAGCAGTTCACAATCTATATCAATGATTTGGATGTGGGGATCAAATGTAATATTTCCATTTTGCTTATGACACAAAACTAGGTGGGAATGTGAGTTGTGAGGAGGGTGCAAGGAGGCTTCAAGGGAATTTGGACAGGCTAAGTAAATGGGCAAGAACATGGCCTCATTTGTCAGAAATGAATGCACTGACTGGCTCTCAAAGATGACATCAGTGACCAGCAAGATACAGCAGTGCTGTATATGAGATGCTGCCAAATTTCACAGCTGATCCTTGGAAGGAAGCAGAAGTGAAAAAGTTCAAGTTCAAGGCCACAGTGACTTTGACAGATACTGGCAAGCCATGGTGACCAGTGCTGTGAGGTTCAAGGTCTTTGGCAATGAGGACACAGATATCTGTGACCATCTGCCTGGTTGCAGCCACCTGCAGCACTCATCCTCATATCCAGGTAGTTCCATCTTCGCTATTGGATCCTATGCTGAGGATGTGGTCTCCATATCCTACCTGCCCCTGGTTCCTCTCCCCTGTCCTATTTATGCCCAGTGCTCTTCCCTTCCTCTGGTTGCCCCTCATCACCACTGGGCCAAAAATCAGAGAGGCATATCCCTTTGCCAGCTGCAATGGTCAGCTGATTGTCCAATCTTCCATCATGGTCTTGCCCCCTGCTCTTCTCACCGGGCAATGCTAGGAGGATGATGACACCCTACACTGTCCAAGCACTGACTGCCCAATCTCCCATACACCTGCCCAGCACCAAGGGCACCTGTCTATCAATGTCCGAATCTCCATCTGTACTGAAATTTTTATGGCTCCAGGGTAATTCACTGCCGTGGCTATGACTAGATCCCATTCTGTAGCCATCTCCTTTCACCTGGTCTGCATGACCCTTTCAAACTCCGAATTTGCACTGTTGACAAGCTCTAAATGAGCTCAGCAATCACTTTAATTGGTTTTATTTGGGGATGTGGTAGGATTGCAATCCTGCCTTCCTTTACCTTGGTGAACATTGCCAGTGCTGGGAAACCAGGATGTTGGCACTGAGTATTTTATGTGCCCTATCCACCTCAGATCCTGACCTTGGGCATGGGTCATATACCTTTATTCCATAATGTCTTCCAGTGCTATAAGGCACTCAAACTAACGTCTTTGAGTTTATTAAAATGAGGGATTATTGGCACCTCCAAATTACTGAGGTATAAATTTGGATGCACTGTGTCAATTTTTCAAGTGTAAGTCAGGTGCAAAGCTTTCCAATTTAGCAGCAAGACAGCCTGCATCTAAATCTGCACCGGAGCTGGTCCCACTGCTAAATTTATAGGGTTTTGTTTCAGGCTTTAGTCCCCTGCATACAAGTCATTACAGTTGTTATAGGATCACATCATGAAATTTGTCGCCGTTGAGTGCAGCAAGTTTTGGGCCTGTCAGAATCCTTCAGAGGCCCGCATGACAAATGTGCAAGTTGAAATGTTTTTTTCTTAAAACAAACTCACCTTGTGGAGCCAGGAACAACAGGAATGCTCTTCTGACTCCCATGTGAATGTTGGTCACTACCCTGCAACACTTCCCCCCCCACGCTCACCACTTCCCCCCCAACCCCCACCCCCGCTCACCACTTCCAGGGCTTGCCTAAGGGCTGCTGTTGACAAGGCTGGCTGCTCAACATTGATCTCTTCATTAAGGTGAGCTGCCTTTAAGGAGGAGCGACCAGCACTGGCAGCTTGCAGCAAATACAATGTTGAGACTCAAGTACAAATTTCCAACTTAGTTGTGGCCCAATGATAGCACTTTCATTTCTGAATTAGTAGCTTGTGGGCTGCAAGTCCCAATCCAGAGATTTGAGCACATAATCCAGGTGTTAACAGTGTGCTGCACTGTTGGAGATGCCTTGAACATTGCTTGAATTATGTCCTGAAAATGGAACTAAACTGAACTAAAAGGCTATAAGCTGTAGATAAGAGCAAGGCATTCTCACAGAAAATAGAAGTTGGGCATTGAGGTCAAAAATTCAGCTCAGCATAAGTGTGTGATTACCTAACTAGAAAAAATAATACAAAATTCTTTGTAGCTCGAGACTGAGAAGTTTGGGGAATTAATTTTCCACGTGACATGCCCGGATTCCATAGTTACCCAAAAAACTGAGATCATCGAGGACAGCAGTTTGAGATGGCTGACACAAAAATGAAGTGAATTTTTCTGACAGGTCGCTCAGATTAGCCATCAAATGAAAGGCTTACTTTTCTTAAAAATCAAGGTTACATGAGAGGGTTCTTTGAAACTCAGTTTCTTTTTTTTTAAGATCTAGTTTCTTATATAGGTGTAGGTAGAAGGATGTTTCTATAAAAGACAAAAAGTACACTTCTGACAGAGAGCAAGAGGTTAGAGAGGTCAAGTTGTACAGCAATAGCAGCCAGTTATGGGCAGTTAAATGTACAAGTTTTCCTGAGATCAAGGGAGGCAAGATAACAAGGTGACCAGTCTGGATAGTTACTCCAGAGCAGAGGATCAAAGAGGAATGGATACAGAAGATTCATCACTGACAATGAGTATTTCCAGCATTTTCTGCTTCCATTTCAGATTTCCAGTATTTTTTAAAACTCATTTAAAAGAACAGAAAGAGTAACAATTATGATCAGAGCTTGCTTAACTTCAAACCCCGCCTTGCGATTGATTGATAATGAATTATGCTGCTGTGCCTGGGTTAGTGAGCTATCTAACATTTGCTTTTTTGTCAGTCTCGCATTGAAGCAGAACAAAGGATTACACACGCTTGGTTGACACACGACTTAGAATGGAGATCCTTTCTCTCAACAGACCATCCTAACTGATTTATCTTGAAAATGCATCGTTCTCTTCTTGTTGTTCTGCCTCGTTGACTTCATCCAGAAGTCCTGTCAATAACAAACCAAAAACCTCATCCCAGAAAGAGTGGATTCTAGCAGACTGCTCTCATATTAATATTTCACCGCAACTGTAAAAGGTTTGGATGCTTCTAGGAGCTCCAAGATGAGATAATAAACTTGGTCATTGTATAAACACATATACAATGCATAGTAATATCTAACACATATAGTTAGTAGGTAAATTCTAAACATTTGTTTAATTCATTTTTGGACTGTGAGTGTCACTGGCTAGGACAGCATTTATTGCCCATCTCTAATTGAGCTCGAGAAGGTGGTAGTGAGCCATGTTCTTGAACAGCTGTAGTACATGTGGTCTAGATACGCCCACTGTTTTCTCATGTAGCAGTTGATGCAACTGAATGGTTCAGAGTCAACCACTTTGCTGTGGGTCTGGAGTCACATGTAGACAAGACCAGGTAAGAATGGCAGATTTCCTTCCCTGAAGGACATGAATGAACCAGATGGTTTTTCATGACAATCTGATAGTTTCATGATTATTAATGAAACTAGCATTTTATTTCAGATATTTATTATTGAATTCAAATTCCTCCTAATCACTGGGATTTGTTTTCATTATTTCATGGGATGTGGGCATTGCTGGCTAGACCAGCTTTTATTGTCCATCCCTAATTGCCTTGAAGGTAGTGATGAGCCACTTCTTGAACCGATGCAGTCCATGCAGTGTTGGTACTCCCACAGTGCTGTTAGGGAGGAAATACCAAGATTTTGACCCAGCGATCAAGAAGGAATAGTAACATAGTTCCAAGTCAGGATGGTGTGTGGCTTAGAGGGAAACTTGCAAGTGATGGTGTTCCCATGTATCTGCTCCCCTTGTCCTTCTAGGTGGTAGTGGTTGTGGGTTTGGAAGGTGCTGTCGAAGGACCCTTGGTGAGTTTCTGCAGTGAATCTTGTGGGTGGTATGCGCTGCTGCCACTATGCGTCAGTGGTTGAGGGAATGAATGTTTAATGTGGCAGATGGGGTGCCAATCAAGCAGACTGCTTTGCCATGGATGATGAGCTTTGAGAGTTGGAGCTGCACTCATCCAGGTAAGCAGAGAGTATTCCAGCACACTCCTTACTTGCACCTTGTAGATGGTGGACAGGCTTCGGAGAGTGAGGAGGTGAGTTACTCGCCACAGAATTCCTAGCTTCTGACCTGCTCTTGTCACCACAGTATTTATATGGCTAGTCCAGTTCAGTTTCTGGTCGATGGTTAACCTCCAGGGTGTTGGTGGTGGGGGATTCAGCGATGGTAATGCCATTGAATGTCAAGGGGAGATGGTTGGACTGTCTCTTGTCGGAGGTGTTCATAGCCTGGCACTTGTGCGGCTCGAGTGTTACTTGCCTCTTATCAGCCCAGGTCTTGTTGCATATGGGCAGGTATTCCTTCAGTATTTGAGAAATCATGAATGATGCTAAACATTTCATAATCATTAGCAAACATCTCTAGTTCTGACCTTATGATGGAGGGCAGGTCATTGATGAAGCAGCTGAAGATGGTTGGGCCTAGGACAGTACCCTGAGGAACTCCTGCAGTGATGTCCTGGAACTGAGATGACTTACCTCCAACAACCACAACCATTTTCCTTTGTGGTAGGTATGACTCCAACCAGTGAAGCGTTTTCTCCCTGATTCCCATTGACTCCAGTTTTGCCAGAGTTCCTTGATGCCACACTCGGAGAAATGCTGCCTTTATGTCAAAGGCAGTCACTCTCACCTCACCTCAGGAGTTCAGCTCTTTTGTCCATGATTATACCAAGGCTGTAATGAGGTCAGGAGCTGAGTGGCCCTGGCAGAACCCAAACTGGGCATCAGTGAACAGGTGATGGCTGAGTAAGCACTGATTGACAGCGCTGTCAACAACAGTGATGATCGAGAGCAGACTGATGGGGCAGTAATTGACTGGGTCGGATTTGTCCTGCTTTTTGTGGTCTGGACATACCTGGGCAATTTGCCACATTTCCAGGTAGATGCCACTGTTGTAGCTGTACTGGAACAGCTTGACTAGGGGTGCAGGTAGTTCTGGAGCGCAAGTCTTCAGTACTATTGCCGGAATGTTGTCATGTCCATAGCCTTTGCATTACTTGAATTTATGGGCTGGATTATACGCTGAGGGTGGACCTCTCCACCCAAATAAAAATTTCAGGGGTGAGCCCGCCTCCACTTGGCTGACTGTCCCTGCATTAATTGGTCAGACGACTGCCCTTTAAATGTTATGAGGCTGGACTTCTGTCCATCTCAGGAGGAAGTCCTGCCTCATTGACCTGCCAGGCAATTGGAGGCCAGCAGCCCTGTGTCACAGCAGGATCAGTGGTCACTGTTAGTATTGCAGGAGGATTGAGGGGAAGGGGAACCATGGTTGACCCCAAACCCAGGTAAGTCTGGGATCTTGCCTGGTTCAGGTTGGCAGGCCCTAGCGAAGAGGTTGCGGGCGCATGTTGGACAGGGCAAATGCAGGGAAGCAGAACTAAGGGGTAAGTGCTCCAATTGGCAAAGGCGGCCCAGGAAGAAGGCACCTCTTTATCACTGATCAGCAGTCCGCAGGGTTAAACTTGCCCGGCTTCATGTTGGGCGCAGGTCTCTCCCATTGCCCAATAAATCAGAGCAGTGGCAGAATGAGGCCCTTAATTGAGCATTAATTGCCCACTTAAGGGCCTCAAATGGGCCATGGGTATGCAGCCTACCTGACGCCTCCTCCATAAAATTATGCTGGCAGTAGGGCAGGGTGAGCATGCCACTGATGGCATGGCACACTAATTTATGGGGGCTTGTTTTCCTGCCCGCAGGTGGCCCATAAAATTCAGCCCCATGCTTCCAGAGCATTAGTCCTGGTCTCTGGATTACTCATCCAGTAACAACACCACTATGCTATTGTTTCCACTTGAACTCACTTGAGTTTATCATGCACCACTTGAATGTAATGGAATCCATCTCCTTTCTGTGGAAAAAATACTCTAACAAAAGGAACAATTACATAAAACAATTCCGTAAGGACATTGATTTGTAGCTTATATTATGCATTATTGTTACGAGTGAGTGGTCTTGGTGTTCAGAGTTTATTCTTGTAAATGTGATGAGAAGAAGGGTTGATTTATCAAAAAAATTCACAGCCGCCTTTGGTTGGTTAATATTTTCTATTTCTGAAAATCTCATATTCTTGTGTAAAGAGTAGGATCTCTGCCAGGTATTTCTCACCCTGGAAGATTCTTAATAGCCTACTAATTGATGAGACCAGATTCCAAGTTGTGAATGCGATTTTTGTGTTGTACAAAATATTAAGAATATCAACAACTCAGCAGATAATGTACTTGAAAATACCTGGAATAATCACAAGTGCTTTTTAACAAACTTTAATAAAATCCAATTTGAAGTGGCTTAGCTTTCTTTTTCACTAGTACAATCCATGGACATGCTGATTACTATAGTCCATTGAAAATTATAAATTAACATTCACACCAGGGCTTCCTGGGAACATTTCACCTTCAATTAACCTCTCTGCCGTTAAGTGGTCTCAGCAAATTTTAAACTGAAGGAAGGACTTTTGGACTTTAATATGTAAACTGCGAGAAGGACAGTTTAAATGAGATAATGCTAAGATTATTTTAACTGTTTGCTTTAAAAAGCATGGTAGCTGTCACCTTTATTAGCCACAAACTGAAGATTTGCCACCAAAGCAATCAATCTGGGGATGTGTGCTCAATAAGAACTAAGGCAATTAATGCTCTTAAAAGACAGATTTACGACAACCTTTCTTAGCTCTTTATTTTGTGCTAGTTGCATAATTATTTCCCCTTAACTAATGAAAATATGCACTCAAAATGAATTTAGACACAATATGAGCCATTGCATTGCTAATAATTACCTTGACCTTCCCTGCAGCAAGTAGTGCCTGTTGCAACACTATTTTACATAACTAATATATGGTGTTTTCAGGTAGATAAATCAATGTTAATGCATTATAGAATTACACAGTACAGAAGATGGCCATTCAGCCCATTACACCCCATGCCAGTTCTTTGAAAGATCTATCCAATTAATCACACTCCCCTGTTCTTTCCCCATGGCCTTGCAATTATTTTCTTTTCAGGTATGTCCACCTCTGCCACAGTACCAAAGTGGCTCTTGTCAAATTCACAAGCTGTCTGCAGTCTTTGACATGAAAGACCACACCATGTTTCTTTAGCATCTCTGCATTTTTGTCCAGCTGGATGAGACTGCACTCATTTGGTTCCGTCCTTATCTATCTAATCGAAGCCAGAGTATCTCTTGCAATGTCTTCTCTTTCTGCTCCTGAATCTATACCACTGGTGTCCCCCAAGGATCTATCCTTGACCACCTCTAATTACCCATTTGCATGACATCTCAGTCCCCTCTCAGTGACATCATCTGAAAGCACAGTTTTCACATGTATGCTGATGACATCCAGTTCTAACTCACCGCCTACTCTCTCATCTCCTCTGTTGTTGCTGAGTTATCAGATTTATTCAACATCCCATACTGGATCAGCAGACATTCTCTCCAATATTAGGAAAAACAAAGTCATTGCTTTTGGTCACCACTTTGAGCTCCCCACTTCAAACTCTTTCCCTAGTTACTGACTCCATTGCTCTCTCTTGTAACGGTTGTTTTACTCCTTTAGGGCACTCCTTAAAACCTACCGCCTTGACCAATCTTTTGCTCATCTGATCTCATACCTCCTTATGTGACTTGGCACCATACTTTGATTTATAGTGCCCCTGTGAGGTGCTTTGCCATGTTTTATTTTCTTA
Organism: Cetorhinus maximus; assembly: GCF_964194155.1. Classification (NCBI taxonomy): domain Eukaryota; kingdom Metazoa; phylum Chordata; class Chondrichthyes; order Lamniformes; family Cetorhinidae; genus Cetorhinus; species Cetorhinus maximus. The sequence goes on from NC_135889.1 coordinate 88,399,892, forward strand.
AAGGCACTATATAAACCCATGTTGTTGTTTAGATTCAAATCTATTTTGAAAGTTACTGTTGAAATTGCTTCCACCATCCTTTCAGACATATATTTCAGATCATGAGGACATAAGAACATGAGAAATAGGAGCTAGAGTAGACCACACGGTCCATCGAGCCTGCTCCGCCATTCAATATGATCATGGCTGATCTTGGGCTTCAACTCCATTTTCCCACCCATTCCCTATATCATAATAACTTTGTGTAAAAAAAATTCTAATTTTACCCCTAGATTTTTTGACAAAAACCTTGAATTAATGACCTCTGGTTACTCACCCTCCTGCTAGTGGAAACAATGTCTTCCAATCCACTCTATCAAAATCTCTCCTAATTTTTAACATTATCAACTTCCTCCTTAACCTTCTCTGTTCGAAGGAGAATAACCCCAGCTTCTCCAGTCTTTCCACATTACTGGACACCCTCACCTCTGGTAGCATTTTGGCGAAACTTCCTCTGCACCCTATCAAAGGTGCTGGCATCCTTCATAAAGTATAGTGTCCGGAATTGGACATAATGTCCGGAATCTTGTACCCTTCCCTGTGGTGAGGTTATTTGCAGGAGCGTTCAACTGATCAAGTCTGGGGCAGGAAGGCCCGTGATTAGCCTTTCAGTCCCACTGCCAATTTATGCCCTCAAGTGGGCAATTAATGTCCACCTAAGGGCCTCATCCTGCTGCTGTATTATCCTAGTGGCGTGCGGGGGGGTTCACCACATGGGAAATATGACAATGCGTGTTTGCGAGATTCCGGGGAGGGCCCCTCATTCAAAGGCACTCAGTGTCTGATCGAGGGACCCAGCATTGGGAAGGGGGAGGGGCCCACTTGGAGTCACCACCCCCCCCCACCCCGCCCCCCGCCCCTCGTGACCTTCCTGCCAATCTCCTTCCTCCCCCATGAACCCTACCCTGCAATGCCCCTCTCCCAACACTCAACTGTGCCTGGGTCCCTCCTTGATCCAAAGCCTACGATGAGCCTAATAGTGGCAGCTGCCAGTGGCGCTGCTGAATACAAAAGAGTTGCCAGCCCCGGATTGGCCGGCAGCTTTTGACAGGTGGGACTTCCACCCCCTGAGTCCTTGATCTTGGGGGAATGCCCGCCGCTGGCCTGTTAAGTGCTTGAGTGGCAGAAGATGTGGTGGGCCTTTTGAAAACAGGTGACGCAGGTGTCTTGCCAGCTCTTTAGCTGATGACCAAAACCTCGTCACCTCCACAAAGATTCCACCCAATATTCCAGCTGAGGCTTAACCAGTGGCTTATAAAAGGTTTAGCATAACTTTCCGGCTATTGTGCTCTATGCCTCTATTTGTAAAACCTAAAATACTATGGGTGGAATCGTCCCAGATTTGCACAAAGTGCAGTAGTGGGCGGGAAAAAAGGCGTTTTACCTGCCGGCTGCAATGGCGGCTTTTCACACCGTGTTGTCCCATTCCTGGCGCTTCCCGCCTCATTAATAATGCTTTCACGAGAAACACGCCAGATCGCTTGAGAGCAGGCTTGGATTTATCCACCATGCCATGACCTCATTGCTCCCTTGCTCTGGGCCCCATCTTTAAATCACACGAGTGTATGTCTAGTTCATGTCTTCAGGCCAGGCCAGGTGACAGATGGCCCCGAAAGCAGAGTGCAGCCCCTGGATTTAGTGATGTCTCTATGGGGCATCTGTTGAACACAGTGGAAGGCGGCCGCAATGTCCTCTACCCCGGCTCTGGCCGCAGGAGGTCCACCAGAGACACCAATCTGGCCTGGTAGGCAGTGGCAATAGCAGTCAGTGCCACAGGAGCACAAAGGTGGTCAGTCATCCATTCCACCAGGGTAAGTCAACTACCTCTCAAATCACTCTCAACACACACTCCTAAACCTGTCACACAACCACAGGGATCTCATACCTCAAGGGGCAAGACCACTAACTCTCATACACCCTCTCACATCTCCATCAGACCCGTATCCTCTGGGGCTCACATTCTTCTCACATCCATGGCTCTGCTCACTACACAAACATTCCACGCATCCTGCTCACACAATCTCCATCTGCTTTCATGCGGAAAAGCTGAATAAACAACAGCTGGGAGAGGTCTCAGACCGGGGGGTGGAGTGGCCTATATTCGGCCCCTAACTCACTTTGAGGAGCATGCCATTGTGCTGACCGATGAGGATGTGGACCGTGCCTGCAACGATGGTAAGGTCAGCGGCGAACACCCACATCAGCCCTCTCTTAAAGCAACTGTGAGTGCTCTGTCTCCTGCTTTTGACTCTGCTGCCATGCACTAATTATCTCTACTTTGGTCCACAGGGAGCTCTGCCAAGCGACTGACACCCTCAGTCAGCCAGTATCTCAGCTCCATCCATGTCCTCACCTCCAGCCAAGAGGACACGTCCTCCATTGAAGAGCTGGAAATAAGCAACCTGGAAGACCCATCATAGCACGAACCCACACCCTCCACCATCGCAGAGACACACACCTCGGTGGGACCTACATATAGAGCAGACTCAGGTTCACAATCTGGAGGACACTGCACGAACATGTGTCTGCAGCAAGAGGAGGCAGGTTCAGCTGAGCTCTCTGGCACTCGGAGGACTCCTGGGGAAGAGGCATCTGTGAGGTCCGATTCAGATGACGAGCCTCTGGATTCGAAACTCACCGTGGAGAATCAGTAGAAGGTGGGGGAACATCACGCAGAGCTGTTGGAAGCTTTCAAAAGAGTGGCATGTGAGTCAGGGGAGTGCTTCCATCCACTCTCTGATGAAGTGGTGCCTACATTTGCGCTTCTCCACATGTCTCCATGGGAAGGATGGTGGGTGTCATGGAGGCCCTGGTCCAGCAGAATGCGGAGATGCACACAGACATACATTCCATCACGGTAGCCATGGGTGAGTTCCTGTAGTGGAAACACAAGAGGTAAATGGGGCACCTCAATGTCCCTCCAGGTGCTCCTTCCCCTCAAGGAGTCAGACCAGGGCACTTGGTCACCCGAAGGGAGGAGAAGAGGCAGTTGGACACCCCTGGGTCATCCACTCAGGAACCTCAGAGGCTATCCTCTTGCTCCAAGTTCCCTTTGTCTGTGGCCTCCTCAGCCTCGTCCTCTGTCACTGCAGAGGGAACAGCTGGCCCACAGGAGGACAGCCAAAGCAAGCTAGGGCCCTCAAGGCCTCGGCTCTCCAGAGGATGCAAGCCAAAGTCATCAGAGGCAACAGGGCCAACCATTGCACAGGCTGTCTCCACCCCTGCTGCGGATGTCAGGGCAGCACCTAGAAGAAGTGGTAGGCTAGAAAAGTTAAGAAATTCTGATCACGAGCGGTTGCATGGGTGAATATATTTTGTCACTTTATAATCTGAAGATATATCACTACATATTATTCCATGAAAGTGAACATCTTTCAGTGTCATCTACAGGCTTCGTGAGTCCTCCTCCTACATCCCTCCCCATCACAAATGATTGTGGAAGGACAAGTGTGTGTGTGGCAGGGCCTTTCGGAGCCTCATGCAAGCATTTTCCCATGCACACAGAGCCTTCCTCCATCACGCTCATCTCAATGTCCTGAGCATTTCCAATGCTGCCTGCTGGGATTCTCTTTCAGTTGTCCATCTGAGCTGATCTACATCTCCGCCCACTCACTGATCACACTCCCATGCAGTATCTGTGCCCGGCCAACATGAGGCTCCACTCATTTTGATTTGAAAAACACGGTCATAGTCAAGTTTCTCATAAACTCCCCCAGCCACCCATGTCCTTTTCCCCATCACTGTTGACCCCACTGACATCATCTTCCACCTCCCCACCATCACCTACCAACCAGAACCCTTTTCTTTTTCCAGGATGTCGAGGTGAGTATGCATGTTCCCTACCTTCCTGAAAATCCCTCCCCCATCCACATGGACATCCCCAACCTCCTCATTCCCACCTCCAGGGTCCTTCCCTTCTACCGATACTGTTGCATCCTCACCCTCCCACCCAACTGCCTCACTGTGCCCTCTTCCATTCTCACCATCCGCTCCTACCATATTCATCCTCAGTTCGCTCCCCAGGAGGCAATCATTTACTCCACAGACCCCTACCTGGTATGTTCACCTGGACATTCCCCACCCTCAGGTAGGGCTCTCGCATCTTCTGCCCCTCGGATATCTGTGATCTAAGCAGGGGCCTAACTGTAACTCCTGATTTCTGCATGTCACGATTGTCCAGACATGGTCTGGGCTGGCGTGTTTTCCTGCCGGTGTAACAGAACACCTGGTGTGGAGGGGGAATGATTCCGGTCGGGCCTTATTTCACATCCCATTAGCGGGATGCCAAGCGGTTCCACGTGAAATCAATTTTTGGCCTTCTTGCCCTATTGTCCGCCTTGCCTGTCATGATGCCTGATGTCAATGGTGCCGGAAAATTCCAGACTATGTTTTTTATAGCAGCCTTCTCAATTTGTCTGGTCACATTCAAAGATCTGCAGTTAAGATATATTGAACTGAAACTTGTTAACACTGTGTCCATTTTATACCCTTGTGTCTTCAGAAGAAAGGCAAGATAGTGAAAATTTTGCAGCATGCGTTTTTCTATCACAAGACAACTTTATTCTCCCCAATCTTGAATCAATATCTTGATATTAACATGTGCCAAAATTCTTACATTTTTAAAATCAATCCGGAGGTAAAATTAACTCATTCATAAACACCCCACCATTATTCAAAAATATTGTGTAACACTCCTTCAGCAATAAAATGGGCAAGGATCTGAGGCCAAGAAACTCCCCATTCTCCCACACCTGAGCTAAGCCATGTCAACATATACAATACTTAATGCTTACCCAGACTACTTACAGCTGTTACCTACTCTAATTCTGTACAAAATAATTAAATTGACAAACCATTTCCCTTGAGGGACAAACTTTGAAATTTCAAAAAGCAGATGTATAAATAAAACACTTATTGGGAAGGATACTTATCAACCTCTACCCAACTTCATGATGTACAAAGTTATCAGACCACCTTGTGATTAACATGGTATTAAGTTTCTTCATTCATAAACTGTCACAAATGATTGCTTTTTTTTGTCCTGCAAATCATCCTTCTCCAAAGAATAAAATTCGTTTGTGGAGAGCTAGCTGTCGCATGAATGAAGACTTTTATTTTTTATTTGTTTCATCACTTAAGCCCCAAAGTCCTAGTGTTTGCTATTGCTAACAAAACAATACATGAGTAAAGAGTGTTGAAATGTCAGGAGAAAGTTCCAATTGCTGACTCATTTACTTTGAGTACTGCTCTGAATCTTCCTAAGCCTTCAAAAATGCTGGAAAAAAAAAAGGACCAATTCTGTTGCTTAAAGGTCAGCATTAAGAAGGTTGCACACAATTCCACAGCTGCAGAGTCACTTTGGAGAGTATTAGATACAGCTCAAACCTAGAGTTAGTGATCCTAAGGAAGGTGAAGGTTTTGAAATATCACCATGGCAATGACAATGTGAACAGAACAGAACTGGTGTTGCCAAAGTACCTCAGAACAAATTACAGAAGGAGATACCCTTTAGGAATTAATTTAGAGAAACCTTTGTAGAAGCAGTGCAATTCTTGCCTTTTACTATCTACTTACATATCATCCATAACACAAATAAAAATATTTCACCAATAAACAGGGTTCACTTTCTGCAATACCAGTGATGTAAATTATATTAAAGGCCATCTCCTGGAGCCCAGGAATAGAGTGATTTCTCTGGCATTATGGATATTGACAAAATAACTCTTCATTCTATAAAGGCTGTTTCTTTCACATGATTTCAACACTGCAGCTAATCCTGATGAACACAGATTAGTGAGTTCCTGTTACTGTTCTGTAGGCTCAGCACTTTCGGAGATTCCACTTTTGTAGAGCTGTGCAATTGCACAGAACGGCCACTGGCATGAACAGCAACCAACTGTTTCTTTGTGAACACCACTGATGGAATGCACCTTCATACAATGGTCACTGATTTCTGTGACAATCAAAAAGGACGATATATAAGCCTTTGTAATTTCTCCATCATGAATCCCTTTCGCTATTCTCTAAGCGAGCTAGAAGTTGACTTTTCTGAACTATAATGATATGCCTACAGAGAAAGTAGTGCTTAGAAATTCTCCTACTGAGTAAAGTACATGGCCCATAGGATTGACGGTCTCGGTTTCAGATGCCATTAATGCTATCATGTGGTTCATGTCAGAATGCCTTGCCGTTCCATCTTTAAATGCCATATGCACAAATACAAGTGGCAAATTGAGACAATGCATCTTCTAACAGTCTGCTACCAGGTCGACCTAAGGTCCATATTTTCAAACAACACCATAATGACTGTCCATACCGATCCTCTGCATTCTACCAACTGCCTCCTCATCAATTACTATCACAGCTGTCCTTCCTCACCAATACTCAGCGTTTCACAGTAGAATCACCACCTACATTGTATGTATTATGTATCTATGATGATACCTAGTTAAAGTGCTCGCACTGTGAGCCATCATCCAAAGGTTCAGAAGCTTCTCTGCTCTGCCATTTTTCTATAAACTCCACTGAGGCTTTGACATTAAATTAACTTTTGCCCATCCTTTGTGCGGGCAACTTCTTACCTCCCCTCACCCCGTAAACCTTTGGAATCATTGGCAAATATTGTAAAACATTTTTCAATCTCTTTAAAGACTGGAGCAATTTATGCCTCATTCTCATATAATCATTTACTTCAACCTTCCCTTTAATCCTGAACAGTAGCCCATAAAGGGTTACGCACTCCAGATTCCATAAGCCTCCCTGAAGAAGGCTGCCTGTGCAGGACTGAAGCTGTGTACAAACATGTAAAATTATTTGTCCTCCCCACACCCATAACCCCAATTGAAAAGGTCAGCTGGCCCACATCACAATCATGACCATATCTTTCCCCTTGATTTGACAACTGGTTCTGCAGTAGTGTGTTAGTAATAATGCTCAATTTGATTCAATTGAAATTTGAAGTTTATTATAGAAATGGAAGGTTGAAGCACATAAAATTATAACGAGTTTATGAGAATAACTTGGCACCCACAAGATTTTCCATAAGACCGTGAATAATATTCACTTTTTTCTGTTCTTTTATGAGATATTTCAAGTTGTGGCTGCAGGAGTTTGATTGCCACATTATTCATTATTTGTTTGCTGTCACCACTTAACAGTTGATTTCTCATTTGCATAATTAAAACAGGCAAACCATGATGTTGCTTTTTAATCTTAGTTTCATTTGCACTGTTGCGTGTATATTTTGCTATGGTTACTGCTGATGTTTTTCAACATTATTTTCAGTTATAAATAAAAAACTCATTAGTTATATACTTTGTGTTAATAATCAAAATGTCTGTACTATTTCTCTTTACTTAGTTGGGAGGTGATAATGATCAACAAGAGGGAAACTCAAGGAAAGAGAGGTCCAAAGTTTCCTTGTGAGGCCCAGAGCTGCAATAAAATTAATTTTAAAATTTCCTATGATACTGAACCCCTTCTAGCCCAGGATCCATTTGGCAACAGTTTGATCTGGTAAGTACAGCACAGTTAAAAAGTGGGTTGGGCACAAACAACACCAACAGATCTTAACTTTTCCGAATATTTAACACTGTCACATGCACCCAGGAGCACTTGACATACCTTCTAAAAACTTGGAATTGAATTAGTGCCTGAGATCAGTGTGGCATGAACTGGTACACAATTATGCTGTTTCTATGTGAGCCCCCACATATCCCATTGTTAACAAGCATGAAGAGTTAAAATTGAGGCTGCTTGGCCATTGTTAATTACTCTTCTGATGACTAGTGTCTAATGGAATGAATCCACTTGAATAAATAGAAAGGAACCAATGGCTTTTATTGACTCACTATGCTGTATCTTTGTCTAGACATGTCTTGTGGCCTCTCTTTCTCCAGTTTCTTTTGCTCTTTCTCTAGTGTTACACACAGATGCCAACCTTGACATGCTACTCTTTCTAATACACAATAATGTAAACAATTTTTAAAACTTGAAGGGATCCCACATTCTCCTAAATCCACTCAATTTCCCTGATAATTCTCCCAGTTGCCTACATGACAGCATGGGCTAGAAATTGCCTTGTGTCTGGCCAGCAAAGGCAGGGTGAAGAGAACAATCCTTATGTCAGGATGGGTAAGCCCAAAGTAGATCTGATTCTTAAGCGGCAGGATGTGATCAGGAGTGGGCTGAGTGGGAACTGGCAAAAATTGTTGCAGTGTTGCAACACTCCATTGCAGTGGAGCTGGGAGAAGCAGCGAAGTCCATCCTGGCCCCATATTGTTTTGTGAAGCAAATTTAACCTTTTTGGTGGCTTCCAGTAGTCCCTTTAAAGTTAAGGTCACAAAGACCAATTTTACAAGGGTGCCTCAACAGGCATGAGGTTCTTTGATTACATACAGATAGGAGCTGACGCCCCTTTGCTACACGCCCAGTACATGTCCTTTTCTGCCTTTACCATTATGGCAGGCAGTGTACTTCCAGTGCAAAGTGTGCACACTCACACCACTTTCCATTTAGGATGTTATAGCACCCAATTTATGCATGTGAGGTGTCAAACTATTTGTAGGCCATTCCGTATAATTGAATTCCCATGCCTGCATTATGAGATTCCTCAATCATTTTCCCTCTGAAACTCCAGGCTGGATTTTCGTAAAGGAGACAGGAATGATGAGCAGGGAAAGTTCCCAACTCTGCAAATCCATCTCTGTAAGGAGCCCTACCTGCCATATTTTTCTTCTGGGGAGATGAGGGTAGGATGGAGTCAGGACTCTGGAGGTAGACCTGAGGCAGCAAGGAGGTGGGTGGATGGTGAGGCCAGCAGGCTAGAAGGCCCACCTCTGTTTACTAGTCTCAGTTTTAATCATGACTGTCAGGTCCTCAAGCCCTCATGCCGCACCAGCCCTCATCTCTGCACCCACCCCTTAAGCCCCCTCCATGCCTCTTCATGTCTGCTATGCCCCTTATATCCCCATGCCCTCTCTATGGTCCCTCATATCCCCATGTCCCTTTGAAAGGACATGTAGATATGAAGGGGAATGAGAGATGAGTGCTTTAGACATTCTTGGAGCTCAGACAGGTATTCAAAATGAGGTCAGCTGGCAACTGTATCAACAGAAGCAGTTAGAACAGATGCACTGACATATGTTTCTCCAGGTGGCCTCATTATAAATGTTTGGCTGAGCTCCAAGAATGACTAATGCACTTAGCTCAGCAGGCAATGTTGACACAGTTGCAAGCTTTGTTTGACTGACACCATTATTACTTTGAAATAAGTTTTTCTTTTATTGAAGCGTTTTTTCCAAGGCTGTGTATTTATTTGCACATGATTGAGAGGTTGAAGTGGATAATAGCTTTTTCCATTGATACTATGAATAACTGTGGTTGATTGACATCTTTATGGGGCAGGGGCAATGTATTTCAAAGGGAATGTTGAATCACTTTTGTTTTGCTCCCAACTCAGGACAAGGGTTCCCTGGTGGTTAATGACTTCTCTGAGAAGCCGTGAACCATATCTCCTAACAAAATGGGGCCAATTCCATCAAATTTGAGGGGGGAGTTTTAAATACCCACCCCTTGCAATGGAGCTGGCAAGGGCAGGGGTGCTGCGTGCAGGATGGCTACTTGCACCCTTATCCCATGCTGACGAAAATCGCAGGAACCAGGAATGGCAGCTTGAATCCCAGAATCGGGTCCCACCTGTCATTTTTAAAGGCATCTGGACTCAATATGATTTGGTGAAAATCTGGGCCTCAGCCCCGTCTCTGCCATAATATGCATTAACTGCTGTTGCCTTATTTCAATCCTTCCTACTCCACGTGCTTTTACCACTCATCTGAAATTCTTCCAGCTCATTATGAATCCATCGCTATATTTCCACCAATGTTAATTGTCTCCCTCTCTTAATCAGGTGTCAGGGTCTTCAGAAGATCGAATCACTTGGCTGCATGTATGCTTTAATTATCTCTCTATCCCTTTTCATTGTACCTGTATTTATGGGATTAGCTACAGGATAAAAGTCACCAATTGGCCACTTATCTGCAATTATTGTGAGTTATTTTTATGTAAATCTGCTGTATCTGGAATAATATTACACAAGACTGTTGGTGAGAGGTCAAACCCTAAAACTCTAATCAGAATTTCTATGGATTTCACTTGCTACAGTACTGGCAAAACACCTCAAAGGACTCTTAAGAATTAAGCACCTTCAGAAAGAAAAAATATATACATTTTTATTTATTCCTTCTCAGGGTGTGAGTGTTGTTGGTTAGGTCAGCATTTATTGTCTATCCCTAATTCTGTAGTTGATGAGCATTCTTATAACAATGAACTCAATGTACCGCCAACTTGCCAAAATTCTGATTTGTGCTTTCAGATCAAACCTACAGCTTGTTAATTATAATTTTACAGCCTTGGTTGAGTGGTTAGGAAATCTGAAAATGGTTTGGACCATCCATTGAAGGGTTCGGACAAGCAGAGTGAATAAGAAGGGTCATAAGGACTCGAAATGTTAACTTTGTTTTTTTTTCTCTTCCCACAGATGCTGTCAGACCTGTTGAGTTTTTCCAGCATTTTCTGTTTTTGTTGTAGCAGAGTGGAAAGTCTGTGCCCATTTTGGACGAATGTTTAAAAAGACCCCCATTGTTTTAACAAGCTTAAGGCATTCACATTCAAACATTACTCATCCAGAGATATTTTAATAAGCCCTAAGGTTAGAAGCTAACTGTTATACCAATGAATATGAGAAAGGTGAAGATTGTGTAGCATTACATGTTGACAACAATGAAAGAAGAATAGTTTTGAACCTAGAGGAAATGAACAACTTTCCAAAATATGTACTGTAGAGATTTGAATCACGTCACACAAAGGGACTGAATTATTTTAGGGCATCTGCTACCCGATTAAAAGATTCCTCATCTTTATCGTCATATCTTTCAATTGTAGTCAACACTGGAAACTACATGCATTACTTTCCTATATATACTGCAAAGGCTAACTTTGCACAATATGTTCTGCAGCTCTGTAGATGAATACTCAGTACTGTACTGTGTCCTATTGACAGAATTAAACAGACCAATTGCAACCCTGCAAGAAAATAAATTTATTGTGCAGGTGATGATTTAGAACATGATGTTTTATGTGAATTGTTTATCAATTTGGTTATTATATTACTCCACTTAGAATTATTAATTTGCAATGCAGTATAAAACTCACTTTGTGTCAATGTATTTAATTGATTTAGTTTGTGTAGCATTACTCCACTCCCAAATTAGGCACCGCAATGAACACCCTCGATTGAAACCTAATACCAAATCCATATCACCTCCATGAAAATAAGTACATTCTTCTTCACATTACTAATGATTAAAAGCTTTAAGCTTCCCTTCTTTATATCTGAACTCCCAATCTATGCTGTCACTTCTGCCATGGCGGACCTGAAGGGATATTAGTTCACAATATTTACGGTAGGTGGGTTGGAGGGTGGGGGGGTGCAGTCTGGTGAGAGGGAGGAAGAGGCACATATCCGCAGGCTAGAAAACCTAGAAGTATCAGGAACATGGAAGTTCTGCCGAATTTAATGGCAGACCCCTGTTGGAACTTTTTTACTGTTTCCCACCTGGCAGCTGGGTGGGATTGAGTGGCTTTTGGGTGGGAGAAGGCTGCAGCTCAGAATTTCTGGGGCTGGACCCGACAATTAAGCAGATTGAGTAAGGAGGAAGATGGAATGGAGAGGTGGAGGGAGAGGAGGAGAAATAGTGGAGAGGACGGGAGGAGGAGAAATCTTGGGCCGGGATTTTCCGGCCCCACCGTGGGCAAGGCAGCGCCCCAGCCAGAAGTCCATTGACTTGCGGCAGGACCCGAAGATCCCGACGGCAGGCGGGTGCGGAAAATCCCACCCTTGGAATATTTGTTTGGGAGTCCACGGGGAGAAACTACTGTTCCTCCTGGTCCAAGCAGTGCTGGGAAAGTGCTTACCTGCTGGCTCTGGCAATTCTTGCCTCCCTTCTGCTGTCAGGTTTCCCAAACTCTCAGAAATCTGGCCCATAGTCGTTAAATTGTAACAGCCGTCAAAATCTGAGCAATGCAGTCTCATTAACAAATTAAAATCACTCATCCACCACCCGTCTCTACAGAGTGGGATTTTTGGCTGATACCAACTTGCCACAATAAAACTAGAAGTTGCATACTTGTGGCGGGTTTCACATCTTTAACAATTTAGCCCCACCCCCTTCCAGCCCAACAACCCTCCTGTTTTTCCTGGGTGTGGGGTGGGTTAAATTGCATTGTGCAAAATATATGTCCAGCAGAGGTGGAGTGTGGGATGAAGGATGTATTATTGACAACATTGTAGACTTCAATGCAGTTGATTTTAATTCCATAAAATGGGCTTCATATGCATTGAGTCAAAAATGCCATACAATTTTTTCCTTTATTCACCATTCTTGACAGTTTTGTTAAATCCAGCAATATTGTTCTGTGAGTAATGGCGGCAATACATTGGAAGGATCAAGAGCTGTTTCTTCTTTCTGTGACCCTGACAGAAAGAATTGGAGTTCAATCCCCACATACTCACTCTTCCAGAAGTCACAGAATAGTGATCAAGTTCAGTAATCTGAATTGCTTTAACCCCTCACTAGCCTGAGACTGTAGACTATCCACCACTCAAACTGAAAAGTTTTGCAGTGTGACTCCTTAAAATAAAATAATGTAAATCATGATTATTTCTGCCACAGGAAATGCTTTTTCTCCCTTCTGCAATCATTTTAGGTCATTGATTATTGATGTGACTTGGAAAATGTATTTCATAACTTTCATTTCAATTTAGGTTGAAACATGAAAACAAGAAACATAAAAGCAGTTTTAATATAGATGCAAAAACATGAGAAATAGGAGCAGGAATCGACCATATGGTCCTTTGAGCCTACTCTGCTATTCAGTATGGTCATGGCTGATCTTGGGCTTCAACTCTACGTTCCTGCCTGCTCCCCTTGATTACTTGAGAAACCAAAAAACTGTAACCCAGCCGTAAGTGTATTCAATGATGGATCATCGACAACCTCCTTGGGTACAGCATTCCAAAAATTCACAATTATTTGAGCAAACTGATTTCTCCTCATCTCAATCCTAAATGATCAGCCCCTGATCCTAAGACTGTGCTCCTGTGTTTTAAATACCCTGACCAGTGGAAACAATCTCTCAGCTCCTATCCTATAAAGCTCTCTTAGAAAGCTGCATGTTTCAATGAGATTGCCTTTCATTCTTCTAAACTCCAGAGAATATATGCCAGTTGTCTCTTCACTGGACAACCCCCTCATCCCAAGGACCAATTTAGTGAGCCTTTACTGTGCCGCCTTCTATGCAAGTATACCCTTCCTTATATATGAAGACCAAAACTGCATACAATATTCCTGATGTGGTCTCACCAAACACTTTTTAAAATTCATTTATGGATTGTGGGCGTGGCTGGCTAGGTCAGCATTTATTGCCCATCCTTAATTGCCCTTGAGAAGGTGGTGGTGAGCTGCCTTCTTGAACTGCTACAGTCCCTGTGGTGTAGGTGCACTCACAGTGCAGTTAGGGAGGGAGTTCCAGGATTTTGACCCAGCAACAATGAAGGAACAGCGATATATTTCCAAGTCAGGATGGTGAATGTCTTGGAAGGGAATTTACAGGCTGTGGTGTTCCCATGTGTCTGCTGCCCTTGTCCTTCTAAATTGTAGCGATCGTGGGTTTGGAAGGTGCTGTCTAAGGAGCCTTGGTGAGTTTCTGCAGCGCATCTTGTAGATGGTACGCACTGCTGCCACTGTGAGTCAATGGTGGAGGGAGTGAATGTTTGTGAAAAGGGTGCCATCAGCGGGCTGCTTTATCCTGGATGGTGTCAAGCTTCTTGAGTGTTGCTGGAGCTGCATGCATCCATAAAGTGGAGAGTTTTCGATCGCACTCCTGACTTATGCCTTGTAGATGGTGGACAGGTTTTGGGGAGTCAGGCGGTGAGTTACTCGCCGCAGCATTCCTAGCCTCTGACCTGCTCTTGTAGCCATAGTATTTATAGCTTCTATAGACCAGGATGTTGATAGTGGGGGATTCAGCGATGATGAAGCCATTGAATGTCAAGGGGCAATGGTTAGATTCTCTTTTGTTGGAAATGGTCATAGCCTGGCACTTGTGTGGCGCGAATGTTACTTGTCACTTGTCAGCCCAAGCCTGAATATTGTCCAGGTCTTGCTACATTTGGACATGGACTGCTTCAGTATCTGAAGGGTCACAAATGATGTTGAACATTGTGCAATCATCAGTGAACATCCATGATGGAAGGAAGGTCCTTGATTAAGCAGCTGAAGATGGTTGGACCTAGGCCATTACCCTGAGAACTCCTGCAGTGATGTCCTGGAACTGAGATGAATGACATCCAACAACCACAAACATCTTCCTTTGATGCCACACTCGGTCAAATGCTATCTTATTGTGAAGGACAGTCACTCTCACCTCCCCTCTGGAGATCAGCACTTTTGTCCATGTTAGAACCAAAGCTGTAATGCGGTCAAAAGCTGAGTTGCCCTGGCAGAACCCAAAAATGAGCATCAGTAAGCAGGCTATAGCTAAGAAAGTGCCGCTTGATAGCACTGTTGATGACCCCCTTCCATCACTTTGTTGATGATTAATAATTTCCATCTCTTTCTCTTACATTCCTCCTTTATGATATTCCTTAAAACCATTCTCTTTGGCTATGATTTTCATCATCTGTCTGAATATCTCCTTATATGCGTCAGTGTCAAATTTTGTTTGGTAACATTCCTGTCTTGGGATGTTTTACTACGTTAAAGCTGCTATATACATGCAATTTGTTGTTGTTATGGCTATAAAGACCTGTCATAAGAAATCTGTATTTGATTCATCAATTTAAATCTTAGCTATACCTAATACTGTAACGATATCCAAATGGTTTGTTGAGAAAGGTTAGTCTGTCTCTGTTAATGTATGTGTGGGATATGCATTATGTTGTCTTGACTGGAATTCAAATAGTCTTTAATTCTTGACTATTCGAACAGTGTATCTTTTGAAAAGAAAATAGTTACTTGTCTGAATTTGAACTACATTAGATGCAAATGTTTCTCTTATTATTCAAAAGATTACTTGAGGGCATCATGCTGTATGCAGGATACAGGCCAGCTGCTTTGTTCAACATCTCAGACAGCTATCTCCTAGGCTAAGTTATATGTCCCACCAAGGCATTTGAGACCTGAATGAGTTGTGGATTGATTTCAATTGAGCTAGGACCATGGTACAAGCTTGGTTTTGATTAATTAAGACCTGAGTAGTCATCCTGACAGCCTGAGAGGCTGGCCAAATATGACTGAAATCTATCTTGATGGACAGTTTTGTATAATTGTAAAAGTGACCCTTTATTGGCCAGAATATTGCATAGAGAATAATATGAAATGACCAGCACTCATCATTATTAAGGACGAAATCGAACAGCAACTTCCAGTATCTAAACATGTAAAATGTGGATATCAGGAAGTTGCTGTCCAAGTTGCTCTAATGATATCTTGTCAAAAGCCTCAGCATTCACATGCATGGTGTGGCATGAGGTTGCGCTACTTATCAACTAAATACACAATAAATGCAATCAAAATTTTTTGGTTTTTTGCATTCAGGTGTAAGTAAACTTCTAACAGCATGTTAAGTCTTAATTATTTCCAAATCTCTCTGGCACTGAAAATTAAAATTTACAAGTATGGACATTCTTTCCATCAAATTTTAATTGAAATTTAAAAAAAAAGAAAATAATAATTAACTTCTTCTTTCTCTTGCTTTTATATCTCTCTTAATCGCATTTATCTTTTCCTCTCTTTGGATGGAATTTTTCGCTCCAGTGAATAAGTGACCCTTAGGGGGAGGATTAGTGGCAAGTTTCCCACTGAATAGCAGGTCAGAAAATCACACCTGATCTTACACTTGGAAGCTCATTAATTATGCACTGGTGAGTAGCTCTCTGAATCACATGGTTGGGTGGCCAATGATTCATCCACCCCGCCAAAACCTAATGGGTTTGAAGGTCCTGGCACCATTTATAAACGCCACCTGAATACACACATTACTCTCTGTAGCCCAGCTGTGTGAATGACCAAGGCTGAGAAGGCTCCAAGCAAAAAGAAGGCAGCGCCAAGGTTCAGCAATGAATCCCTTCAGGCCTTTATTTGTGGTGTGCACCAGCAGCATAATGTCTTTCACCTGAGGGATGGTTCCAGGAGGTTTACCAACATCACTTCGCTGGCCTGGGAGATAGTTGTGAGGGAAGCCAGCTCGTTGGGCACCTGCCTGGGAAAAGCCATCCAGTGCAGGAAGAGGATGAATGATCTCATCCACACCGCCAAGGTAAGTTATCATTCATCTCATTCCAAATGCACACTCTCATAAGGGCATTACACACTCAGATCATCACTTAGATCAAGGTTCTTACAAAATATTAATTGGGGAGGTATCAGCATTGAAAGCCTATTCACCAGCATCTCATTTATCATCTTGCATAAACACCCTTACTGGGGAGGGCTCGGAACACACAGCAGCCATGCATGGTTCCCAGCCTCTGCTCCATCCGTTCTCATCACATTCCATCCCTTTGTCTACATGCAGGCCAAGCTTGTCCACAACAAGAGGGAGAGATCCCAAACTGGAGGAAAGACGGCGGATATCCGGGATCTCTCCAAATTTGGGGAGGATGCTGTCGAGCTGGTTGGTGAGGACAGAGATTGCCCCTACGGGGAAGGTGAGATCGGCCTCTCCAAGCAAGCCAGTACAGATGAACCATCCATGAGTTGATCACATTCTGACATTCACAGTGAGTGACATGCAATTTTGTATTCAGTGTGTTTATGAACTAAATCTATCTTCTCTCTCTTACAGGCAGAAGTAGGTGCAGACAGACCAGCACAGGCAACATGAGCCCCAGCATCTAGGCCACCTCAGAGGAGGATGATGAGGAGCCATTTGAAGAAGACCCATCACTGCGTTGACCTACACCCTCCACCTGTGCAGAGACACACACCCCGGTGGGTCATAGTTCTAGATTAGGCTTGGGGTCACATTCTGGGAACACCTCACTGACTCATCTCTGCAGCAGTCGGAGGCAGTGACAGCCCAGGTCTCTGGCACTCAGAGGACTGCTGGAGAACAGGCACCCACTGAGTCTGAGTCAGATGATGAGCCGCTGAAAATGGCCGTCGCAAACATGCTGGAATGCAAAGACAGGTGGTGGAACATCAGGCAGCATTGCGAGAGGCAGTAAACAGACTAAAGCGAAGGATGGAGGACTCCATCCATGTTCTGTCTGATGTCGTGGCTCTGACATGCAAGCGCCTTGAGGTCTCCTTGGGAAGGATGGTGGCTGCCTTGGAGAACGTGGTCCATCAGATGCTGCTGTATTTGCACGCTAATGTGCACTCCATCACTGTAGGAATTGGTGGGATCCATCAATGGCTAGGCAAGAGGGGTGCTGGGCACCTCAGCCTCATTCCCCACCTTGAAACTGCGTCATAACTTTTGAGTCTCAAGATGGTGGTGCTGCATTTCTATTTTGAGGCCAGCTTCGACCCTCTTCCTGTCAAATTTTGGGTCCCCCAACTCTTCCTGGAACCTACGATTTGTAGCTAGAACTCCCTCTGGTGATTTTCCAGTCTCCCAAAGTAACCTTGGACCCCATTCCTGCCGTACTCCCAGACCCATTACTGCTGATGCCCCCTGTGCCCCATGTGGATCTAGCCCCATTTTGAGGTTGCGTGCATGGTCACATACAGAGACAACCCCCTGCCACCACCATCCCCCCACCAAGGAGAGCTTTGAGTACTCCTCCTCCCACCTTTATTATCTTTTCCCCATTTACAGGCTGCAGATGCTCCCCTGACCATGACCATCCCATCTGTAGCCCAGTACCAAGCCAGTCACCCCATCACCACCAAGTGTGAGACAATGACCACATCCTTCACACCAAACAGTGCCTGATCCCTATTGAGCACACTGGCCAATCCCTTCCCTGGAGTGAGACCACAATGTGTGTGCCCTGTAGCATGGCCCACAAAGCCCCTGGACTACCTTTAATATGTCAACTCAACTAGGTGGTCCACAGAGCCCTAACACTGCCTTTAATCCCTCATCCTGACCACGAGGTCCCCAGAGCCCCAAGACTCCCTTTAATCTCTCACCCTAACCTCTTGGCCCCAGCCTAGGGACTATGAATGTCTTTCACTCAGTTCTCCAGCTCCTTAATGAATGACCACAAGACTGTTGCCCTCCCACCCCACCCCCCCCTCACCCCCATGAATCTCTAGCTGTGCAACCCATCCCTCATGTGCAAATCTTCCTGTCCCCATACAACACTTGAGCCTCTGTGCAACCCTTCCCTCTTGTGCCACACTAACCGCCCCACTTTCCTGCTCTAGAGTCTGCTCCCATTCATCCAAATCGATTCCCATCCACCTATTGCTGTGTCTGCATTCTACTGTTCCATGTTGGGCCCCAGCTTCCCCACCCCCAATCTTTCCTATGCCTGCCATTGTTTCCACCCCCCACCCCCCAACTATACCAAACCTGCTTCACCCTCATGTCTCTGTCATGGTCTCTGTTTTAGGATGCAGCCCTGCCTGAGACTTGTAGCACACAGTGCTGTTATTGTGGAGTAGAGCGGCAACTGCAGCCCATCTCAACACCTGAAGCAGCCACCGTGAGCAGCCCCAGTGTGGGCTAATACTGACATCGCTGAGGAACCAGAGCAGCGCTGTTGCAGGTAGGCTTTGAATGTTGCACTCACCTCGAAGTCACAAGTGAAGCGGGAGTGGACAGCTGCACGGCACTTATATCTGGTCGTAATTTATACCGGTCTAATTTCCCAATGGTGTAGCACGTAATAGGGAGGGGGAACATGATTCTGGCGCATTGTGTTTTTAATGAGTATTCATGACATGCTAATACATGCAAATTACATTCCTGATATGGATCAGTGGGGCAGCCAACCAGCCATCATCCCACCTTGAAAATGGTGAGGGGAAAATTTTGACTTGTTTCCTTGCCTGCTGGAATCCAACTTGGCGTCTCTGAATTTTCCGCTCCTGCCTGTCACAAAACCCACCGTTGGCGGGACCGGAAAATCCCACCCTTTATTTCTCTTTTTGTATACAATTTTACATTGAAATTAAATATTTTCACTTACACTGTAAAGTTTAGAAACTGTGGGGGAAGACAGGAGAAGACCTAAAACTAGGTGCAGTGATTGCAATGCAATATGCGTGTCCTTCGTTGCAATGCAGGCCACATACTAACCTCATGCTATCTGCTCATTGCAATGATAGTAGCATGCAGCACTGAACTAAAATCACTGCTGAGCAGTTTCATGCTTCAGCAGAGAACACAAGTTTCAAAGGCTAGTACCTATTAAAACTAGCCTGCACCACTTAAAGCCAGACTGATGGGATGTTCCTAATCCACCATCTCATATCCCATTTAACCGTCAGCCCACAATGCCTTCTGATATTATTGATGGTGTAAGCCTACATCTCTGGCTTTCTTCCATTCTCACAATGCAATCCTGCCCTTGTGCCTTTCACCTTTCAGATACCCAAGAGCCTCCACCTGGTCAAGCACTGGTGCAGAAACATGAAGTCCAAGAGGAGCAGGGCACTGTTTGGGAAGACAGAAGCCATTACTTTTGCTCCCCGCTCCATCCCGAGCTACCGACTCCATCCCTCTCCTTGGCAGTCATCTGAGATTAAGCTAGCCTGTATGCAAGCTTAGCATCACATTTGATCTTGAGATGAAATTCTGAGCTCATATATGTGCCATCATTAAGATCGGCTGTTTCCAACTTCATAGCATTGTCCAACTTCTCCCCTGACTCAGCTCATCCCCTGCTGAAATATTCATTCATTCATGCCTCTAAGCAAGTTCCTGCCTGGTCTCTCACATTCTACCCTTCCGCAAAGGTCAGGCAAAACTCTGCTGCCCATGTCTTAAGTCACAATAAGTCCCATTCGCCTATCACACTTGCACTGGCTGACCTACATTGGCTCCTGGCCAAGCAATATCATGATTTAAAAATCTCATCTCTGTTTTCAAATCCCTCCATGATCTTGACCCTCCCTATCTCTGTAATCTCCTCCAGCCCCACCACCAGGTGTCTGCACTCCTCTCATTCTGGCTTCTTGTGTATCCCTGATTTTAATCGCTCCACCATTGATGGCTGTGCCTTCAGTTGCCTAGGCCCCAAGCTCTGAAATACCCTCCCTACACTTCTCCACCACTCTACCTCACTTTCTTCCTTTAAGACAGTCCTTAAAACCTACCTCTTTGGCCAAGCTTTTGATATCTGACCTAATATCACTTACGTGGTTCGGTGTCATATTTTGTTTCATAATGCTCTTGTGAAACACCTTGGGACTTTTTATTGCTTTAAAGGTGCTATATAAATATAAGCTGCTGTTGTTGTTGTTTTTGATGATGAGTAAACACCACCATTTGATCTCACACTACAACCACCAGCTCAGATACTGACACTGCACAAACTTTAGAAGCTAGCAAAGAGGTTGGATCAGCAAGTCACTGGGCACAAGTGGCCTGCAGGGGGAAAGGGTAACACCCGGAGGAGGATGTTGCACACAAGTTCTGTTGCAGAGGACTTAGATAGGGGCTTTGATGGCATACAAAAAATGGCTGATACGCTTGCATAATGAAATGGATAGAGGATTAGCAGACCTGTCAAAAAGCCTACGGTCACTATCAAGGGGCAGTTAGGACTAACTAGGTACAGGGCTTTGCAGAGACCTTAGGGGCCATTCATTCCAGCTTGGTGACCAACTCTTAATCCTCAGACGGCGCTTGTGGACTTGACCATGGTCTTGTGCCTGGTAGTTGTTGGCTTAGCTTCCATTGCAGCACAAGCAGAAGTCACCCAATGTCTAAATACTGCAGAGGAAACTCAGACCAAGGCCATGAAATCTCTGCTTGTTTGAAGTTAAATGAAGTATTATAACCCATCTGATGTGCTGAACTATTTCACTTCTGTGTAATCAATCTTTGAATCAGTTTGAAGAGAATGCAACCATAATGTGGCATTCCATACAATTGATGTGTTTTAATATAATGATAATAGGTTAATTGTTCACTATGTGGTGCACTATCTAAGGTCTTTTACCTATAGAGAATACTATTAACGTTGGACAATATTGAATTTACCTTCTAAGAAAGGCCCAATTTTCCTTTCTATCAGCATCATTAGAAAGAAAAATTGGATGTAGTGTAGAGTCAGTGGCCACTTCTGTTACACTTATTTGCAGCATCACCCAAATTTAAAATTACCTCCGTAAAGTCAAGTTTCAGTTCACAGAAAGGACAAGCTTTCCTTTGGAAATTGGCTTTTGTGGGCACCAGGAATGATAAATAATGCAACACAGCTAGAAAAGATTTATTTTTAAAATTCTTTTCCATAAAATGTAGATGGAAGAAATCAGGACATAGACATAGAAGAAGAAAATGAACATCCCTAAGCTGCATTTCTGTATTGCTGTTGGATGCTGTCAGAGAGGATTCAGTATATATGTTGAGATAAGAAGAAAAAAGTGTTCTATAATTATTTCATGTTGTTTTTGATGTACTACTGCTTAATTAATGACTTCACTGCCAATACAGGTATTACAGGGGATAAATGAACAAAGAAACTTAAGTGCTACATATGAAAAAATGTCTTCAGCAAGACAATTATATTGTTGATGTTTCAGAACAACGAATAGCTGAAAAAATTGAGAAGCAGCCAAAATTGGTGCAAAGTAACTTGTGTGCACATTGGATCAAATTTGGCTTCAGAGCTCATTTAAACTCTGGCAGTGAGCTATGACAATGAATTAGGCCTCCCACTGCGGCTTGCCGATTGGGAAGGCAGATGGGCAGTGGACATAATCCCGTGAGGTCTCAAAGATACTAGCAGTGGGCTATAGTTTTTCATCAACCCAGGAGGACCGTGCCTACTTCTCCTTGTCCAAAAAATACCCCAGAAAGTTTGCTGGACCATTTTAGGATCATTGATTAGGTCCCTCAATTTTCTGGAGCATGTTTAGCACAAACTCCACCTATTTGTATCTCAGTTTTGCATTTGGGGCATTGCAGCAGGCGTAGGACACTGATTTGCATCATTAAGGAGCCATGCTGGATGGCTTAAGTATATAGGCCGGAATGTTATGCGACCTCTGGGGACCAGCTCGGAGATGGGACAGCTGGTAAAATGGCAGAGGAAGGCATCAGATAGTGTGTCTAACGTCTTCCCACAGTTGTACTGTTTTGCCAGCAGCAAGAAAGGTGGCATACTGCCCACCCAGAGCCCAATTGAGCCAGTTAAGTGGCCAATTAAGGGCCGCTTCCCTCCTCCACCAGCATTTAACCAACAACGGGGGAGCTAACTCTGCCCCATGGGGAGACCATCAGTTAAACCTTGGTGGCCTCCGCATGGCACCAGGCTGGGTAAAGGCCTCTTTTATAGAATCTTTATGGACCACAAAATGGCGCCCCGGCGACAATAGCTGCCTCTGCAGTATCAGCATCTCCTGCCCTTGGAGAACCCCCTCCCATGTTGTGAGGGCCATGTCCGTCATTGCGTCCTCTTCCTGCACGTTCAGCCCCAGAAATGGCCACCACTCCAGTGTTACTGCACAGGCTACTGAGTTAATTGGCCCTCTAGTTGGGCCAGCAACTCTTGGGGGAGGGCTGCTGTCCTTAATTGATTGGCAGCCATCTCTAAAAATCATCCCCAAGTCCCACTGCCAGCCAAAGTGGGGTCGTCCCTGCTTTCAGCCCCAGTAACGGCAACCCTGCTTCCTCCAACAAATCCTAGCCATGGAGCTGAATTTTATGAGTGGGGCTTGGCATATTTATTGACCCTCCCCCCAGAAGGAAAGTCGGTGCTGCTCAACAAGGCTGCCCCACAGCAATAACACACTGCTAGTGGCTTTAAGCCAGGTGAGGGTCGGACCTCCACCCCTCAGTGGGAGAAATTCCCACCCTGGAGAGCTACCACCTGATTGGCTGGCAGCTCTAGCGGTCCCAACAGTGCCAGAGTTCAGTAGTGGGCGCTGCTGGGATTGCAAGGAGGCCCTTGAAGAAGATCAATAGACTCTGTACCAAGGTAAATCCCGGGCTTTTAGCGGGGAAGGGATTGGGGAGCCTATGAAGGTGGTGGGGGTGATGGGTTTTGAAGGCTGGGCAATGAGGACCAAAGGAGGGGTAATATCTTGGGGGGTGTGCCCGATATGCAGAAAGGGCTCCCCAAAAGATGCACCCCTTTCCTTGCCACCTTTTCCACAAAGTTATTTAAAAAACGGCTTCTGAATCTCACCCACCTGCCCACACGAACCATTTTATGGCATAGGCCACGTATTGTTTGGGCCAATTGGCTTGTTAACAAGCTGAATTGCTCATTAATTATTTTTTTAAAATGGTGGGTGGGCTGCCAATTTTGGCATCTGCCCGCCAACATTATTATGGGGACTGGTTTGGGGTTGGATGGGAAGGTGCTGGGCTAGCCACCCATCATATTTTACTTGCCCCTTGCTGAAAACACGCCCGGCGGTGGGGCCGTAAAACCCAGCTCATAGTTCCAACATAATTCCATTGCAGGGTGGGTCACAATGTGAAATTCAGAGGGCTAACATCGATTTTATGGCAGGCAAACAGTTGTCAGTAAATTGAATTTCTCCTCCGATATTTGATTTGGGTTTTGAAAAAGCCTTAGCTTCAAATTTTACTTGAGGCTTTCACAAGAAATGACAGGAAGCACCTACAAAAGCAGTTGCAGTTAATCAGACAGATTTATGCTGTGCAATGAGAAAAGTATAAGGCACCAAAGACCCAATGGGACCAGTTGTGGAGATGCAGTTACTTGTCTCTTCTGGGAATTGTAGGGATTGAATTATCTCCTCAGTTGGAGTCCTAACAAATTGAGCCTAGTAGGGTGTTCGAACAATGGATGCTACTGGATGATTGCAATTTACAGTAATGATTTAGTGTTCTGAGTTCTCATACCTGTGATGCCATTTGTGTGAGCTGAGTGTAGGTTCTGCTTTGTATTATATTAAATCCAATAGCTGATCATTGTTCTGTATTCTGCATTCTTTAGTAAAATTGTATTATCCACATTCTTTGCACTTTGCCCATTCAGCAAGGAAGCAAGATTTTATAGGCTTCCTTTTTTTATTCATTCACAGGATGCGTGCTTCGCTGGCTGGGCCAGCATTTATTGCCCACCCCTAGTTGCCTTGAGAAGGCGGTGATGAGCTGCCTTCTTGAACCGCTGCAGCCCATGTGATGTAGGTACATCCACAGTGCTGTTAGTGAGGGAGTTCTAGGATTTTGATCCAAAGACAGTGAAGGAACAGTGATATATTTCCAAGTCAGGATGGTGAGTGACTTGGAGGGGAACTTCCAGGTGCTGGTGTTCCCATCTATCTGTTGCCCTTGTCCATCCGTCTCGGATGTATGTCACTTCTGTACTGAACATCGCCTGTTATGGCAGTCCCTTCCACAGCTGGCAAAGATGGATAGTGTTGACCCGAGGTTGACTGATGTTTTTTCCTTCAGCCTGGCTCTCTGCTTTTGTCCTCAGCTTTTTCTGTGCCCTTCCTGGCTCAATGAATCGCTGATTATTGTTCTCTGTTATGCATTGTTTAGTAAAATTGTATTATCCACAATCCTTTTCACTTATCCCACTCATGGACCGCAGTGATTCAAGCAGGCAGCTCACCACCACCTTCTAAAGGGCAATTAGGGTTGGGCAACAAATACTGGCCTACCCAGTGATGCCCACATCTTGTCAGGATAAACAACAAAAAAGAAGCTAGACTGACTTTGCCTTTATAAATGCTTTTACTGCATATGCTTTTGTTGCATGAAAGGCAGAACCTTGTCAGTTCAAGATCGAGAAATACAATCTGAACTTTTAGAACATGTAGAAATATTTGACATTCACCTACAAGGGTGATACCAGTCCATCAGTCATCACAGTTGGTGATCACGAGGATACAACTGAAATCTCAAAGACCTCAGTCACGTCAGCAAAAGCTTTGATATTACTGCCAAGCACAAAGGCTGAGTGTTTCACCACAAAGATGTTGGTAGTTTAACACTTCTATCATCAGCTACCATAGCATTTTACTTTCTGAATTCAGCATCTACTTCTTACAGCTTCTCCCATTTTACATGGGGTCATCACAATGCTGATTGGTCCTGTCAGTCGCACATTCCTCTTACAATCCCACTGCATTTAAGTCACTATCGCATCTTTCCATCTGGTCTTAGACCTTCTGCTTCTCCTTCCTCCTGATAGCCCCATCACTTGGGTCACCACATTTCCTTTCTCCCTCTCTCTGCTACAGATGGCCATACATTTTAATCTCTTTTTGGCTACTTCCTTCAATGCCCCCAAAATCTTCGCTGACCCCCTGACCTGCTGGTTCCTGATTTTGTCCTTTTTCTGAATTCCTCATCACTGTCATAAAAGACATGGGTTTGGGTGTAATGTACTAGCATGGATTGAGGATCAGTTGAGATAGAAAACAGAGTGGCAATAAATGTGCCATTTATGGATCAACAAGTTGCAACTAATGGAGCACCACAAGGATCAGTGCTTGGGCCTCAGCTATTTGAAATCAATATCACTGACTTAGATGAAGGAATCAAGTGTAATGATTGTTCTATGAGAAGAAGCTGGGTAGAATAGGCCTATGCTCTCTGGAGTTTAGTAGAATGAGAAATTGCCTAATAGAAATGTATAAAAGTCTTAGCAGGCTTGACAGGGTACTGCAACGATTTACATTGTGAATATTAAGGGTCTGTTTCTCTGGCAATAGAGTCTAGAACATGAGTCACAGAACCAGGACAAGGAATTGGCCATTTAGGATTGAAACATGGAGAAATATCTTCTTTTAGAGAGGGGTGAATCTTTGGACTTCTCTACCTCAGAGGGTGTGGATGCTCAGTTGTTGAGTATATTCAACACAGAGATCGATAGATTTTTGGACACTGATGGGTTAAGGGAATATGAAGGGAATATGAATTTGAAGTTGAATATCAGCTATGATCTTAAATGGCAGAGCAGGATGGAGGAGCCACTTGGCTAACTCTTGCTCCTATTTCTTATATACTTATGCATCTTTGAACCTGATATTACTAGCAGCTTCCCTTGTTCTGATGAAATGTCATTGACCTAAAACGTTAACTCTATTTCTCGCTCCACAAATGCTCTTTGACCTGCTGAGTGTTACCAGTGTTTTCTGTTTTAATTTCAGATTTCCAGCGTCTGCTGTATTTTGTATTAACTTCTTCTTGTCCATAATTTTGGCCCCAGATGTCATCTGTCAACATCCAGTTTCCTTGATTATGTTAATTACCTTTTACTAAAAGCCATAACTGAGGAAAATATACTATACGATGTCTTTCCCTCAGTTCTTCCTTAACAACGCCGGTTACTGGAGAAACTTGTGACTGAATCTCTGGAGTCCAGTGGTGCTCGGGACAGAGGACCGAGATTGCAATGTAATCGATTGCATGATTGATTATATCACCAATCCAGCTCCAGAGACCCACAAGTCCACCAAAGCTGCGGCAATACATTATTGCAATCCTCCTTCCCACTAGTTAGGCAGGCACCTCACTGGCATCAGAAACTGTCTTGGTGCCAATTCAAAGTTTTTAAAATATCCTGAGTCTAGGTTTTCTAACAGAGTCAAAGGCATTACTGGTGGGCAGATAGAAGTTCAGCTATTCCCCAAATTCAATCCAACATAGTTCACTTGGTGCTTGAAAACCAGTTGAAATGAATTTTAAGGCTAACATTCATGCCCACAACTGTGAATCTATGAACTGAATTTGGATTGTGTTGTCTGAGCATGTGCAATGTGCCTAATTTCTCAGGATGCTGCAGTATTGCTTAGTCAACTGTACTGAATGAATTATTTTCTTATCTTTTGGCATGTTCTGCTCAGCCACTTTTCTTCAAATAATTTTGAAAAACAAAATGACAAACTTGAAATGCTTTTATTGAGATAAAATTTATATTGAGTGTTCCTTTCGAACCACAGAGGGCGAGTGTGTGTGTATATGCATGTAAGCAGTTTGTGTGCAAGTGACACAATGGTTACAAACATTTTAGCATTTTGTTAATAAACTTTATAAAATATAAAAAGCTAATGACAGAACAAAAGAAATTGAGAGAGAGCGAGAGACAGGACTCTTTGTATGTGTGAGAGAGAGGTGAAAGAAACAGAGGTGTGAAAGAGAGAAAGTGTCTTTCTTTAATGTTTTAGGAAGTCTCATCTGTTGGCAAGGATTTCCTTTAGATAGAAATCATCAATTCAAAGCATTTGCATCTACCAGATGGAGAGGCAGAGGTAAAAAGAGAGACAGAGGGACCAGAGCAGTCACAAAGAGAAACATAAATTAAGTAAAAGACAGATAGGAAGTTTTCTATTTCATTCTAAATTGATGTAGTTAGAGAAAAAATAACAAGTCATGCTTCTGTGCATATTAGAAGTTGGGGCAGTGATAGCAGATGCACTATATATATATGGAAAATTAATTAGAAAAGGGAATAGTGTGAGAGGACTGGCAGACAATTAATCTGATTCCTATATATAAAAGGGAGATGGAACAAATCCAGGGAACTAAAAACCAATTAGCCTAACGTTGCTGGTAAGAAAGATAATGAAATTCTTAATCAGAGATGCAATATAAAAACATCTAGAAACAGAAAATAAAATTATCAACATAAATTCCAAAGGGGAAGGCCATTTTTGACCAACCTAATTGAAATCTTGAAAAATCGTAACAGAAAGAATAGTGTAGTGGATGTAATAGGTTTGGATTTCCAAAATGCCCTCAGTAAGGCATTGCATGGGAGACTCGTGACTAAGGCCAGAACAGCTGGAGTAAGGGGACAAATAGCGAAATGAGTAGCAAGCTGGTTACATAATAGAAAAAAAAGAGAATAGGATTAAAGGTAGTTACTCAGATGTGCAAATATTGTTCCACAAGGATTATGCTGGGACCACTGTTGTTCAGTTTACATAAACGCTTTGGACTTGAGAATTTCAAACTTTGCAGATGATACCAAATTGGAGTTGTAGCTAATACAGAGGGGGACTGCAAGAAGATATAGGAGGATATTAGTAAACTTACAGAATGGGCATGTAATTAGAAAATAAACTATAATATATGTATGTGCAAGGTAAAACATTTTGGTAGGAGGAAGAAGGAAATCATGCTCTTTGCAAAATAAGGCAACAATCTTGATAGAGGTGGGTTGTGCAGGCAGGAGCTGAAATTTCAAATGGAAAACCTGGAAAATCAGGTTTCACCTCACACGCTGTGAAGTTTTAGTGTGCATATTTCTTTGACAGCAGGATCCACACTTGTATGTCAGCCTGATTGAGACACTTGGCTTCCAGTTGGTCAAAGAATAATTGGAAGCAGGCTGCCGCCCCAGGCAGGGAGTCTGCAGTAACTACTGGTTGCCTGTGGATCCAATTCCCAACACCAGGAGGGATATCTGATCCCTGACATCAGGGTCTTTCTGATCCAAACAATAGATGAAGTTTGGGGTGTCAATTCCTGACCTCCTGGCCACAGGTGGTAATGAAAGGACACTTTTGTTCCCTTCAAAGCTCTCCGCACTTCATTCAACTACCAGGTTAATCCAGGAAACGAGGATGGCCAGGATTAAACTTGAAAAATAGGTTATATCTGAAGCTTCCAGCCTCATTAAAATACTTAAATGGCTAATCCACCTCTAGATGTGGATTATTTGTCTGCTGCCTATCCCGCCTCCATTAAAACCAGAAATGGGTGTGTAGGTGCCGGGTTTGAGATTTTTAAAGTTTTAACAGCTCATCTGATCCCAAGCCACCCATTTTGGATATTATAATTCTCTCATAGGTATTGAAATGGGGCAGAGGAACAGTTGTAATGCATGTTAATGATAATATGTTAAAAAAAAAACAACCAAAGCACTTTTCATTTTTAGGGGAATAGAATTGAATAGCCGAGACATTAAAAAAAGGCTGAGAGACCTGATAGAAGCCTTCAAGATTATGGAGGGTTTTGATAGGAAAGAATCTTTCCACTTGTGGGTGAGACCAGAACTAGGGACCATAAATGTTAGATAGTCACTAATAAATCTAATAGAGAATTCAGGAGAATCTTCCTTATCCAGAGAGCGGTTAGTGATTGAAACAAATAGGATATATGCATTTAGAGGAAGTTAGATAAATTTGAGGAAGAAAGGAAAAGAGGGATATGTTGATGAGGTTAGATGAAGAGGGTTTGGATGAAGCCCATGTGGATTATAAACGTTGTCATGGACATGTTGCTATAAATACCTTGTAATTTATGAAAGTTAAGTTTTCAAAGAAACAAAGCCTTTTTGAAGGAAAAAAAGGTAAGAAAATTTGGTAGGAAATAGGGGGACAGAGAGGAAGAAGCTGGATGAAGAGGGCCTCTGGCCTTCTCCCAATCTGCCTTTGAGGGTAATGATTGGGATATAAGGGGAAAGGATGCTGGATAATTGGTGAGGTAAATAAGAGCAGAGCAAGGAAGAGGGACAGTTATTGGAGTTGAGCAGGTAGTTCAAAAGGAAAGAGGCAGTGGTTGGTAACAAGAAAGAATGAGGGGGGTGAAGGAGTAGAAGTTATGAGTAGAAGTTGTGAGGGGGGCTGCAGTAGAAGTTGTAAGTAGAATGGGAGAAGCATGGGTGATTGTGGAGAGCATGAGAAGGAAGCCAATGAGGGTCACATTTTCCCTGCAACTCCAATCTCAAAGGCAGCTTGCAACTTCCTTGATGCCTTCCTTCCCTGCCACATAGCCCTATACCAACTATCACTTTCCTCACAAAAAGAGAGAGGTTACAAAAAGAAAAGCACAGAAGAAAAAACGTTTTAACTGAAGTGCCTAAGATATTCTCAAGATGTTCCAAAATAAATCATAGTCAATAAATTGCTTTAGATGGGCCGTAACTTCCTGTGGGGTAGCAATTAGGTCAGATTGCTGCTTCGCTTGTAGCTCCTTGCCTGGAAATCCAGATGCTCCTATCACACCTGGCCTTCCACTCAGGCCTGGCGAGGTCTGTGTAGTACAATGGGTTCTCACGGCCTCCTCTCCAGGTCTACAGCATCGGAGATAAGGAGGACACGTCCCTTTTTTTATGGCACTAGCTGCCGTAAAACAGGTAAGTTTAATGATCCAGCATCCCTAAGTCTTCATCATAACTTACTTTCCTACCTATCTTTGTGTCATCGACAAAATTAGTTACCATACATTTGGTCCATTCATCAAGTCATTGATATGGATTGTAGATAGCTGAGACCCCAGCACTGATCCCAATTACAGCTTGCCAATCTAAAAAAGGCCCATTTATTCCTACTCTCTGCTTCCTGTTGGCTAACCAACCCTTTAGCCATGCTAATATGTTATCCCCTTCACCATGAGCTCTTATTTTGTGTAGTAATCTTTGATATGGCACTTTGTCAAATGCCTTTTACAAATGCAAGTACACTGTATCTGCAGATTCCCTTTATCTACCTTGCTTGTTACTTCCTCAAAGAATTCTAATGAATTAGTTAAACATGATTTATTTTCCACAAAACATGTTGACTCTGCCAGATTCCACCATGATTTTCCAAGTATCCTGCTATAACCTCCTTAATAAAAGATTCCAGCAATTTCCCTATGGTATATGATAGGCTAATTGGCTTATAGTTTCCTGTTTTCTGTCTCCCTCCTTTCTTGAATAGAAGTGTTACAATTGCTATTTTCCAGTCCGCTGGGACCATTCCAAAATCCAAGGGATTTTGCAAGATCATAACCAATGCCTCTACCATCTCAGCAGCCACTTCTTTTAAAACCCTAGTATGCAGGGATGCAGGCTGTCAGAACTTGTCAGCCTTTATGTCTAATAGTTTTACCAATATATTTTCCCTGGTGATGGTAATTGTTTTAAGTTCCTCCCTCCCTTTTGCCTCTTGATTTTCAATTATTTTTGGTAAGTCTTCTATAGTGAAGAAAGACACAAAAGACCTGTTCAATGATTCAGCCATTTCCTTGTTTTATATTATTAATTCCTCCAGACTAGACCTGGAAGAATTATAAAGCCTCCGGACCACCTGAACCTATAAACACAGAGGACAGGATTTTTTGGTCCCACTGGTAGTGGGAATTGTCATGATGGAAAATTTGACAGACCAACCAAAGGTACATTGACTTCGAGCAGGAACTTCTGGCCCCATGGTGGACGGGGCTGGAAAATCCCAGCCAGAGTCTTGAGCGGGGGAGTAGAAGTAGTGTAAATATATTGGGCAAACGGGAGTGCATTGTAAATACATTGGATAAAGACTTGGGGGGATGTGTAGTATAAGGGTCTGGCATGGAAAAGGTTAATGTGGGACTGTGATGTAAAGAAACACATGACCTGAGTGTAGAGAGCAGTGTTGTATTGGGCAGAGACCTGTGTAGAGGCAAACATGGAGACAGCTCCTAGCTTAGACTTTATACTGTATATATGCATATTGTTACTTATTTAGTTAATAAATAAGTAGTTAATAAACACTTGCTGTTAAACTATACTCAGAACTTCTTCCTAGGACCTACTGAACTATGTATAACATCTTTCAACAAAACAGCAACACAAAAACAGTTTTGGAGAATAACAATGTTCTCCAACTTACTGTGTGCAATGCCATGAAAGATTCACATGTAATATATTCAAATTCTCAGTGCACTTGCTGACCACGAAAGCTTACTCCCTGATGTCAGGTTTTTGTCACATTTCTGTGCCAACCTTTTCCCATTGTAAATTCCTGTCTATGTTTATAATAGACACTGCTGATGTAAATTTGTTACGTTGTAATTGTATCCTTTTGCAAGTGGTGAACTGTGGCTCCCAGATTCTGCACCTGTACTGCATAGAAATTCTTGTCATTCAAACATTCTACTGTTCTGCTTCCTAAATTGCCCTACATTTTCTATTTCTTTGTAAATAATAACACTAAAGTATTATACATAAAAATAAGGACAGAATGGACAAGATTTTAACTCACTCAAAACTCATTCACTTGCACAGAGTTAAAATCAGGACCAATGTACCACATTAAATGGATGTTGAAATATGCCTCCATGTAGGTTCAATTATTCCCAGCCTACTGATGATGCTTCAACAAAAGGCTAAAATTAGTTTGCAATCCCCCAGAGTAATACCTCAGGAAGAGAACTAATGGTTCATAACAGTAATGGTGTATTATTTTTTGGGTCTCCAAATTGGATACCTAATAAGATATCTATAATTCAGTCATAAAGGGAAAGTGCTTAGCACATTTTACAATGCTGTTGCTAACTGCCAGATTAACATACTGAAATGTTCCCCTGCCAGTATTCTGGAATTGTAAAGGTGAAAATGTTACCACATTCAGCAATAGAATGTATGAAACTCAGGTGAGTGGATTAGCAGAGTGTCTATGCATCAGTCAAGGAATAGAGATGGGGTATGACGGATGGTGAGATTCACAGCAAACTGTATTTTACAGCAACATCTATTTACTCAGCAAACAGAACCTGTTTTTTTTGGCACTCCACAGCAGTCTACAGACTCTATTTAAAAAGAGTCTCCATGAACTTCAGTGAACAGAACTCAAGGCCAAAACTATAGCAACATCTCCTGGCGAAAGAATATCTATTTCCCAAGAAAAATGCAGTGAATGGAAGCAATTTAAATACAAATTATATGTATGAAACAATCCCAGTTATTCTTGGTTTTATTTACGGTATGGTTTCCAGGCATGATTGGCAAAGGACTTAACCAATCCAGCCGGGAATAGTGGTGCCACAATATGCAATGTGGATTAGTGAAAGACAGGTTGCAGCAGAGAACATTTTTATCCCTTGCAGTCTCTTACTCCCCTGTCCCCACTCTATCTAAATTCACAACTGCAGTCACTGAAAGTACAAGTATTTTTCACCCTGACATATATTTGTTGAAAAATTCATTTTGCATTGAATACTTTGATGCACTAGAAAATCATCATAATCTGTACATTTTTGGAAATACAGCATTCAGGGAGCTGCTGATTGGAAAATAGCTTGATCATAACTTTATCCACAATTACCTCATGTTTATAAATTAAAAACATCTCACAAAAACAACATGGACACAAAAACTTGCTGTCAGATTATCCAATGCAGTCTGTTTATAAGAGCTGTTAACTTCAATTTCAAATTTACATTTCCTATGTTGTCGGTGACTTTTTGCTAAAAGCTACAGTTTGATAATTTGCTTGATAAACGATTGAGATTCATTTGCGCTAATTTAAAAGTAAACCATCTGGAGCTAACCAGACATATCTGGTGACTTGTTTGTCTGAAGTAATCTGTATGTAGAATACAATGGGGATCATTTTAGCCCCCAAATATGGGTGAGTGTGGATCAGGTGGGGAGTTGAAATGTAAAAGATTTCAAACCTGAACCCAAACTGCCTTGAACCTGTTTACTTCCGGTTTTGATGAAGGCAGGGTGCAAGGCAGGACACCTACACACTCCCAGAAATTAAGTCATTTAAATATTTAATGAGGTTGCGCTCCTAAGATTTATTTCTCTATTCCAACTTTAGGTTCGTCGGGTTTCCTGGGCCATGGGCCATATGGCACCTGAAAGGAGACGAGGACTTCTGGATGGAACAGGTAAGTGACTTTCAAGTATAGGTTGTGGGCCAGGAGGAATAGGAGTGCTTCTCCCCAGCCCACCAAGCTGCCTTTCCTTTTTCACCAGCTCAGTGATCAGACCCACCACTCCTCAGCAACCCAAAGCCATCCCAATGTCTTCCATGGCCTACTAGGCAATCACCTCTAAGGGGGACCCACGTGATTTTCTCCCCCTTGCCCAATCTCTCCAGGCCACCCAAGATCTTCTTCCCTGCTTCCCTGATTTCCCTGCCCCTAATCGGTGTCCCGCAGACCCCTAGGGCAGAATTTTCCACTCCTGTTGGGGGTGGGCGTTTGGCAGTGTGAGTGGACAAAATGGCAAGAAGGCCAAAAATTGGTTTTACGCCGTTGTGAAACCAGTTTGCAATTGTCCGCTCCACCCATCAATGATGGGCTGTGTTTCCCACCTCCACACATCGGGAATCTAATTTCAGTACTTTTGCATCTCATCATAAGCCCTTCTTGTCGGGAATCATCCCCCCACCCTGGATCATCCGGGCACATCGGCCTGATTGCATGCCGACATGCTTCACAACTGTACCTTAGCAATGTGCACCTGGCGAGCTGCAATTCACTCGGACTTCGAGGCTTGTTTGCCTACCTTGCTTTGGGCACCACTCGCAGTCATTACCGCCAGGCCTGGCAGGCAGCACCACATCACTTTTAGGTGGACTCACGCGCAGGTTTTCTCCTGCCAGACTAGCCATTAACAGATGCAGGGCTAGGGCTTGCTTGAGGAAGAGGGAGAAGTGGCCTAGGGCAAGGGAAGAGGCTGCAGGGTGAGGGCTGTACTGTGGAAGAGGAGTAACCCGGGGTGTGTATGGGGGCACATGTTGATCTGTGCAAGTGACCTCAAGATGGTGAGGGATGAGGAAGCAGTCTCCAGAGGAGATGAGGTCAGATGGAGATGTGAGGTTGTGTGTGAGAGAATGAGTGCTGAGGCCCCTTGAGCTGGCAGTGAGTGAGATGCAAGTCAATGTGAGATCGCCTTATGATAATTTTTGATTCATTTACGGGATGTGGACGTCGCTGGCAAGGCCGGCATTTATTGCCCATCCCTAATTGCCTTTGAGAAGGTGATGGTAAGCTACCTCCTTGAACTGCTGCAGTCCAGAGTGTGTGAGTTTCGAGTGATGAGATGGTTTGCCTGAGATCATTCATCCTCTTACTGCACTGGATGGCCAACCTCTTTTGTGCAACGTTGGCA